>NC_067412.1:40049870-40655525 GCF_009764475.1 Pristis pectinata
GTCTGAAGAGGTTGTTGAGGAGAGCTCGTATTGAACCTGTTTCAACACACCATTCAGCAGAGAGTCTTGGAGGAGAATGCTAGTGCAATCATCATTGCTCCAGAACAAAGACTGGATACTCTCTGAAATGATGGATTTCAAGCCAAATGAACAGCAGGTTACTGTTTTAAGTTTCCCTTCTTTCTTGAATGAGGTTGTTACATTTGCAAAATATTCTTCAATATATTTTCAACATACTTAGGGGAAGGAATAGGAAAGGTGGGGACTATTTGCCAGCTGGAGAGCTTATGACTGACATGCAGGGTCTAAAATAGAGCTAGATGTTTCATAAAAGCAGTTAGGAAATGGTTCTATATGTAGCAGATGATGGAAAGTTGGAACTCTCTTCCACAAGGGGTTATTAATTCTAGTACAGTAGATTATTTTACTCTCAGATTGATAGATTAATAGCAAAGGTACTGAGGGATTTAGGACATAGTGTGTCAGGTCACATTTCAACTTTAATCTTGTCATAGAGTTATACAGCACAGAAACAGGCCCTTCAGCCCAACTTGCCCATGCTGATCAAGGTGACTTCCTGAGCTAGTTCTATTTGCCCATATCCTTCTAAACTTTTCTTATCCATGTACCTGTCCAAATGTATTTTAAACATTGTAATTCTACCCATTTCCACCACTTCCTCTGGCAGTTTGTTCCATATATCCACCACCCTCTGTAAGAAAAACTTGCCCCCAGGTTCCCTTTAAATCTTTCATCTCTCACCTTAAACTTGTGCCCTCTAGTTTTAGACTCCCCTACCCTGGGAAAAATTCTATGACTACTCACCTTAGCAATACCCCTCATGACTTTATAAACCTCTATAAGGTCACCCCTCAGCCTCCTCTATTCCAGGAAAACATTCTCAGCCTCTGGTGTCTCCATAAGCCCTCCAAGCAACATCTTGGTGAATATTTTCTGCATCCTCTCTAGCTTAATCACATCCTTGTTAAATTAAGGAGCAAGAACAAGGGACAAAGTAGCCCCACAGAGACACAAGAGGTTCTGCAGAGGCTAGAATCTGGAGCAACACACACAAAATGCTGGAAGAACACAGCAGGTCAGGCAGCATCTATGGAGGGAAATAAAAGGCTGCTCAAGTGAGTTCAGGTGAGGGGGGGGCGTAGGTGGGTGAGGGAGGGGGAATGAAAGGGAGTGATGTAAGAAGCTGAGAGGAGATAGGTAGAAGAAGCAAAGGGCTGAAGAAGAAGGAATCTGGTAGGAAAGGACAGGAGATCATGGAGTAAAGGGAAGGAGGTGGGGAATGCATGGGCAGGTCATGGGAGCAGGGGAGGGGAAAGAGAAGGGGTGAGGGAGCTGCACCGGCAGCACCAGATGCAATAGCTGGGGCCCATGTGAGTACTCATGGCTACACCTTTGGTTTGGAGAAAGTGGGGGCTGTGGCCCACAAAGTGGCCCCAACCTGTTCCAATCTTCCTATTTCCCACATGAACGTGAAGTTACTCTGCTCTGGTGAAAGGATTGGGGAGAGGGAGCAATTGGGTTGGCCCCCCAATAGTTTAAACCCAATATTCCAACGTTAAGCTAACCAATTATTTGTATGGAACTGTCCTGTTGAAGTAAGTGTTAATATAGTAGTAAAAATAATGTAAATCTAACTATATATCTCTAATATTTCCCAACAACTGCTACATTAAAACACAATTCTGTATAAATATTAGAAAAGGTTAACATTTGTCCAAACTTGCCCGAAGGCTAATTCCCTTTCTTTTTCTTAACCGTTATTAGATTTTGTTATATTAGTTAGAAGTTTCCACCTCCTCCTTGGGCCACCAATCTTTGGTGGAATTCAGCTCCATTGGCACCAGCAGCCACTCCCCTACTTTACCAATGAAGGCTATTCTTCCCTCATGTATCCAAGTCAGCAAATGCTATTTGACTTTGGAGGGCATCACAGCAAGAATTTGAGACCTTGCTCTTACATTTTCTGACAAGAGTCTAAAGGAGATTCACCTAGATAATTCCTGGGATGAGAGGGTTGCTCTATTAAGAAGGCTAGACAGTTTGTGACTATATTCCTTGGAGTTTACAAGAACGAAGGGTGACCTTATTTAAATCATAAGACAATAGGGGGGCTTGACAGGGTAGATGTTTTGGGGAAGGGTAATCCTTCTGCTCCACAACCAAGGGGGTGAATGCAATACGCTACAACTCCTCAACCATTACTTCTCTCTCTCTACATTGAATATGGGTACATTGTAGTTCAATAAAACACCAAATGGACACCAATAGGGTAAGGCTTAGGCTAAAGCTAATAAAAACTGGGTGGTTAACAATGCAGGCTATTGGTGGCCTGTATATAATAGACCTATGGTCTCATGCACACTTCTAAAGTGGGTCCTATTGATGCTGATGCTTCTGTATTGTAAGAATTGTCACTTCGAGTGACCAGAAACACAGAGAGTTCTCACGGTGATTTCGCCTACACAGTCATTTATTAAACAAGCAAATAAAACATAACCATCACAAATCAGGTGACCATTCCTTCCCACATCCATTTGTTGTCTGAGTTTTTTTGAAAAAAATACATATTTACTTTCTATAAAATGGTGTGGTTATCTTAGCACAGAAACACAATTACACCAAAACATAGGAGCAGGAGTAGCCCACTCGGCCCCTCAAGCCTGCCCCACCATTCACTATGATCATGGGTGATCTATGCTGGCCTCAAATCCTCTTCTGTACCAGTTCTTCAAAACCCTCAATTCCTCAATCTTTCAAATATTTATCTATCTCCACCTTAAATATCTCTAATGATCCAGCCTCCACTGCTCTCGGGGATAGAGAATTCCAGAGATTCACCAACCTATGAGAGAACAAACTTCGACACACCTCAATGTTAAATGACCGGCCCTTTAGTTTGTAACTATGTCCCCTTTGTTTGAGAGTCACACTCATGAAAACATCACAACATCTACCCTGTCAAGACCACCCAAGGATCTTATGTTTGAATAAGCTCACCCTCATTCTTCAGAGCTCGAAGGAATCCAAATCCAAACTGTCTAGCCTCACTTAATGGGACAACCCGCTCATCCCAAGAATTATCCAAGTGAATTGCCTTTAGACCGCCTCCAATCCTATTATTTCCTTTTTTAGGTAAGGGACCAAAGCTGTGCACAATTGGCCTCACCAACAACCTGTGCAATTATAACAAACCTCCCTAATTTTAAAATTGATCCCTCTTCATAACAAAGGCCAAATGCTGTCTGCAGAAGGTTAGTGTGATGCAAGATGCCAATCTCCTGGTACTTAGCAAATTACTTAGATTCTTCTACTTTAGTAGTGCGGTGACCTTTAATAAAGAACTAATAGAACAAGCAAATCACCATGAGGGAAAATAAGATAATTTTGTCTTTAACATTACGTTTTGGGTCAAGAAGGCAGTAATTATCGGGAATTCCTAGCGATCTCATGTTGACTCAGCTAATTCCTTGATGCAATACATAGTCAGTTGTGGAAAAGTGAAGTCAAGTGACCTATGATCGGTACTGAAGGCTGTGCTGGTTTGTCAATGAATATATACAAGCATCCATGAATTAGTTCAGATGGATCACCAGTGGATTGACACAGGTCCACTCTCTATAGATTTGTACAAGTGTGTTTTTTGCTGATTATCGCAGGTGTGTTTTCCCTGAATTAGAGTATAGTACCCATTGAAATGTATCCATCTTATGGTGAATTATGTGGGGTGTCCACTAATACCTTACCAATTATTTCAACCATTGTTATCCCATGAAGATTGATGAGATGACCCACATATTTTTGGTGACGTTTATCGAGGAGAACATTGGAAGGATACTTGGAAAACAGCCACTCTTAGATTGGAGCCACAAGAACTTTAAATGTCTACCCAATCCGATCGACAACCCCTGCTTAATATTTCATCTCAATGGGATTGATAAAGAGAGTGAGAAAACATGCATTTGCATTGTACCTTTCACAACACCTGGGTATCCATTAACACTCAACAGCCAAAGGAGGAACTCTGAAGTTTGGTTACTTCTGTTCCTTAGGAAAATCAGAATACAATTTACACACAGCAGCAATGTCAATGTAAAAATGACCAGATGGACTGCTTAAGGTAGAGGTTGGGAACTGAATATTGACCAGAACACCAGGATCTTCTATGAGATGGTGATATGGGACTTTGGCGTTCACTTGAGAGGGTAGAACAAGGCATCCGTTTAATGTCCTCCAAAATATAATGTGGCCTTCCCTGACTACTGACACCAGAATTTCAGCTAGATTATAATGCATCTGCCTCTAGAGTGGAATTTCAGTCCATGATACCTTTGATTCAGGGACCACAGCTGATCAGTGAGCTAAGCTGATCTAATAAATAGAAACAACTCCACATAATACCCCCAGAGGTTCCTTACGAGGATGAGGGTAAAGCACCAAATTTTCTACTCTTCAGTTCCCTGATGCAAGCAGCTCAACACAGCAAATGAACCAACTTTTTAGTGCTTGATAAATGTATTACTGGGTTGGAAGATAAATTGATGGTGCGATATTGTTCTATTGACCTTCCTTTACAATGATGCTGTTGAGATGATGAGCTGGCCAGGCGAAGCCTGCATTATATGGATCAATGCTCAACATCAAATCTGGACCACACACAAGTTTTCAATATCATTTTACACAACGCAATACTTAACTTCCAGGCCTGCAGGAGACCCGACAGCTATAAATGTGTCACTAACGAGACTTCGGGGCTTCTTTTTTGTCTGTTCAGTTTGTTCCCCCCAACAGCTGCTGGAACTTACTTGGATTCAATTCCCGGTAGGTTCCGCTGCTGATTCCGTGTAGGCTGCCATCAGCTATTTATGCATGTAGGGAAGGCTTCCCAACTGAGTCTGGTCTCCAATCCGATTGCTCCCACCCTATCCCCTCCCCAGTATTAACCCACAAGCATTTTCTCGAGGGCTTATCAGATATTAGGGAAGGGGAAGGTTCTGGCTGTTGGTTCTCTCTCTGAGACCAGATCAGAGGGGAATCCAGCAGTGGCAGCCCTGACTGAGGTCACCTAGTGTAAAATGGAATCAAGTACCTGTAGGCAGAACAGGTGGTGGGGCTTACAGTGCTGGGGCAGGGTTTATATTGCTTCCATACTCCAGCTTCCTCTGGAGATGTCACTACATCCCACCTTTTAATGTCTTTTAATATCTTTAATTAACATCCACGTCACTAATTTCAAACTCTGCCCATGGCCTTACTCCCTCTCCACCTCTAATCTCCTCCAGTCTTACAACCCAATGAGGTCCCTGCTGTTCTCTAATTATAGCCTCTGAAATATTCTTAATTTCTTTTGGAGACACAAGAAACTTCTGGAATCTGGAGCAACACACGAGGTGCTGGAGGAACTCAGCAGAGCAGACACCATCAATGGAGGGAAATTGACAGTCAACATTTTGGCTCAAGACCCTTCATCTGGACCCTTCATCCCAACTTCCTTTGCTCAATTGCGAGTCAGACTTCCAGAACCTGGTCATTGACACTGGAGAGTCCCCTACCTCTTTATATCCTCACTAAATATCTTAGGCTCCCTTTCTGCCTCCACTTACATGGAGAGAATCCATTAGAAGTGTGGATAGCATGGAGAAGTGGGATATTCTTTGTTGGAGAGGTTTTGATGATGTAAACATGGAAAGGCTGTTTGCACTGGCAAATGCGTCAGCAATCAGAGGACAACAGCTTTAAGGCTTTTGGCAGAGATAAAAAGCAGAGGCAAGATTTCTCGGCGGTGCCTTCCTATAATCTGGAACACACATCCTTAAACTGTAGCAGATAGAGGTTCAAAGTGGAAGGGGGTTAGTAATAGGTGGAAAGACTTACAGAGTTATGTTACAGAGGAGGGAAGTGGGAATGATTGGGTTACTGTATTGGTGAATCAGAATGCCTTCCTTCTTGTTCCTGCACGACCCTTAGATGTTCCTTTAAGATTCCTTTTAACAAAGCATTTGATCACATGCCCTGATACCTCCTTGCATGGGTCAGTCTCCAGTTTTGTTTGACAACTCTCCTGGGAACTGCTGGTTAAGTACATCAAAGGCACTCAATAAATGCAAGTTTTTGTTGGTCTAAAGAGGGAAAGAAATTGCTTGCCCATCAGATTTAGCACATGACATATTTAACAACCGAAGATAGCACATGGGGACAGGTGGACATGTGTGGTGATGGCAGGAGGTCCAGAAATGAGGCAGAGATTTACGAGAAGAGCTCTGTTGTTCAGTTTACCTGTAGCAGTTAACAGGCTAGGATGGGAAAGAGCTTAGGGTTGAGACAGGATGCTAACAAGGCAAGGGAGATGTTGGGGAAGGCAAGTTAAGAAATAGCTTCAAATTTTAAATAAGGTGCTGCTGTTCAGAGCAGATATCAGAAGAGGAAAAAACTGTGAGCACAGGATACTTATAATCTCCAGAGTCTCTTGACGTCAAGCAGTACTATTTTAGGAAACGTGCTTGTGAGTGGCCTAATATTTAATATAAAGATTTTCAGTCAAATAAATGTGGAAAGAAACAGTTCTATGGTGTCTGAATGCATAATATCAATTAATTTCTATTGAAATCAACTGTTCATCAAAACTATTTGCAGATGAAGTTAAATATATCACAGTTATTTCAACAGCGTGGCATCACAACAGTTAATCCATGTTCAGCACAGATTACTGGTTCCTGGTTGGAGTCCAAGGTTTCTCTGACAATTGAGTTTAACAGAAACACTCATAGTGAGTTCCATAACTATCGAGAAACCTGCTGTGCTTAGAGGGTAGAAAAATATTTCACTTACAGGAAGAAAAATGAAATGAAATTTAGGCCTCATCCAGCCTCGGGTTGAGATTGTGCTCTAACCTTGTAACTAGCTCCCCCACTGTCAGCTGAGAGAGGCTTACAATTGACAGGCTGTTGACCTTAAAGCAAACCCTCATACTATTGGGAAGGAAGATATTCATGACCTCAGCCTCAACTTGCTTGGCAGCCAATCAAGTACATGAAGTGTAGACACTGCCACGTTGAAGCAATTGAGGCAACTTTTTTAAGCATTGCAACATCTCACAATCAGCAATGACCTACTAACCTGCCTTTTAGAATGTTGGGTGGGTGATAAATATTGGTCCAGACATAAGGGACGCCCTGCTCTACTTGGAAATGGCACCACAGGTTCTGTTACATTTGCCTGGGAGGTCTATTCAAGATCTTATCTGAACAAAGGTGCCACCAACAGCGTAGCACTCTCTTAACACTGCACATGAAGTACCTACTTAGGCTACCTACTCAAAAGTCTGGGTCAGGACAGCCATTTCTGACTGTTATCTAAACCTTGGGTTGAAATTCTTGCCCCAGAATCACCTGTAATTCTCCCAATACAGCTGATAGCTTTTGTTTTTTTACAGTTCAAGTCTACCTTATTCTTGTTTTCCAGGGATGGGGCTAAGTCAGTGTGCTGTAGGGAATATCTTTGTTTGGGATGTGTCATTAGAGAGATGTTCTTGCTGCAGAAATTGTGTCTGTGAAAACTTCCCAGTAGTTCTGAGTGAATTGAACAAGGAAACGCATTTGTTGACAGAGCTTATATATCAACTTCACTCTCCCACTTTATCCCCATGGTCTCTTTATTTACTTAAAACCCAACAATCTCTCCCTCAGTCTTGATTTTTAATTGAATATCTGCTGTCTTCTGGAGGAAAAACCTGTAGAGGTCCATAGCAATTTTTTCATTAAAGATTTTCCATATCTTAGACCTTAACAGTTAATTCCTTCTCCTGAGACTAATGGACTGTAGTTCTAGACTCTCCAGCTTCTCAGCATCTGACAACATTTTATATGTTTTAATGAGATCTCCCATCATTTTTGTAAAAAAAAAGCTCTCTTTCCTTAAAGAGCCACCCTATCATTCCAGAATCAATCTAAAGAATACATGCTTCATAGCCTCCAAGTCCAGTACATCCTTTGCTGGGTGAGGTGCCTAAAACTGTACACAGTATTTTATGTGTAGATCCACAACGCAGTGTGTCATTGCAGCCAGACTTCTCTGCTCTCTTGCTCTAAAATGCTCTCAATAAAGGTTAATATTTAATTTGTCTTCTTAATTAATTACCAAACCTGCATGCTAACTTTTACTAGTCTATCATCTTCTTAAAAATATTCTGTTTCCTGACAATCTGGATAATTTCACACTTCCACCAATCTTCCACCACTTTGCTCATTCTTTCAGCTTGGCTTCCCAGCTAACTCTGTTCTACCAGAAAACCTCAGTAACTGTACTTGGCGATCTACCACATTGTTAATATAGATTGTAATTAGTTGAGCCTCCAACACTGACTCTTGTGCCACTTCACGAGATGCACACTAAATTTCCCAAATTTTCATCACTATTTCTTCGCTCTGTCTGTTGCCCTCAATCTGTGCTAATATCTGACCCCCTAATTCTATGAGCCCTAATTGTGAGGAGCAACATCTTGATGCTTTCATAAAATCTAAATATACTACATCAACTCATTCCCCTTATTGACCCTGCTAGCCACCCTCTCCAAAAATCAATAGGTTCATCTCAGCATGTGGATGTTGTCCAATTACACTGTGAATTTCCTAGGCCCCTGTTACTACATCCTTAATAACATATTCCTGCATTACCAAGTCAACTGCATGATAATACCCTACTTAATCTCCTTTATTTGAACAGCAGGGTTGCTACCTTCCAAGTTACCAGGGACCGTTCTTGTATCTAGGGAATTCTGAATGGTTAAAACCATTGCTTTCACTACCTCTGAACGCACCCCCTTTAAAACCCCAGGATACAAGCCATCAGGTGCAGGAGAGTTTCCAGTATTGTGCCCCAAATTTCTATAACATTTTCCCTTCAATTACTTTAAGTTCTGGCATGCTATGTTGGAGCCAGAAACGTGGCGACACTTGCAGGCAGCCCCCAGAAGACTCTACGCAAAAAAAAGATGTATTTCACTGTGTGTTTTGATGTACATGTGACTAATAAAGATATCCTATCTAATATCTTATCTTATAGGTTCCTCAATCTCATTGGACACTAATTGCTTCCTTCATATGTTGTTCTAAGAGACTACCTTAAAAGCATTCCATAAAATTGATCTCCAAGTTAATTCTGCCTATTTGGCTTGACCACTAATTAATATTAAAGTTCCCCATAATTATTGCATTTTACTTGTTATATACTCCTTTAATTTCCCAATTTATACTCTGTCCAATAATGCTTACAGTTATTCTGCCAAGAAACTACTCTCACCCTGTTTACTGCACTTCGCTCTTTTATTGTTCAACCATTCTGATTCAACTTCTGGACTTGCCTTGTTGTTAATCTGTTCTATATTCCCAGGCTACCCTAGCTGTTTTACCACATTGTCCTTCTTTTCCAAAAGCCACATAGACTGGAGTATTCCACTCCGACCATTGGTCACCCTGCAACTTTGGTTGTTAGATTAAGTGTATCTATCACTATTTGTGCTGTTAAATCAGTCTTGCTACAATTACTTTCTTGTATTCAGATAGAACACATTTGCTTTTAATATTTGACTGTGCACAATCAGGGTCTACTGCCTCATCAACCGTAGCGAACCCTCCAGATCCTGATTAGCAATTTGCGATCCTCAATGGAGTGGTCTGGCAGGCTAAATGATCACGTGGGTATCATTACTGAGAGCACAGAGGAAATTAAAGGAGATACAACATCCAAAATGTTAAAAGTAGCAAAAGGTAGCCTTAAAAAATAGCCAGTATTTTCTTTCCTGAAAAATACACACAGTGATGCAGGCTCTCCACAATTCAACTTGTCTTTATTGAAAATCCTGAAAAGATTGGAGCTCATTTATTTTGGACGAATTGTAGGATGGGCTGAAGGGATGGTGGGAAGACCTGATGGAGTCTTGAAGTGGAGTCTTGAAATTATGAAGTGGTCACATAAGCAACACACAAAAAACTGGAGGAACTCAGCGGGTCCGCAGGTTATGAAATGGTGAACTGGGAGACTGGGAGATAGACACCAATGAATCAAACAAAGAGTTCAGGAGAAATTTCTGCACCCAAAGAACTCACCACCACCTGCAGTAGTTGCAAAGCACAACACAAATGCACTTAAGGATAAACTGTATATTTCCATTCAGCCCATCAAGCCTATGCTGGTTTACAGAATAATCCTTTTCCCCTGTTAATTTCTCCTGTATTCTTCCCTGCATTCCATCACTCCCCCAAAATTCTCCCACTCACCTACACAATAGGGGTGATTTATTACGGCCAGTTGACTTAACAACCCACATGTCTTTGGGATGTGGAAGGAAACCAGAGCACCCAGGTGAAACTCACAGGGTCACAGGGAGAAACTGCAAACCCCACACAGACAGCACCCGGGGTCAGAATTGAACTGGGTCACTGGAACTGTGAGGCAGTAGCTCTGTTGGCATGAGGGAGAATGGAATGGAAGAATCTGATAGGATGAGCAGGTTGGGAGGAGACCTGTGTGGAATATGAACATCAGTATGCACCTGCTGGGCTGAGTGTCCTGTTTCTTTGCTGTAAAATTCTCAGTCAGATACTCAAAACTGTGCATACGTGCACAAGCACACACACACACACACACAAACACACACACACACACACACACACACACACACACACACAGATGCACACACAATGACGTACAATCCTGCACACTGGAGATGGTAAAGAATAATCAGTGCTGAGGTTTATCCTATCTGCTGATTGACCAGCAGCACCTTAACCTTCTGTTATAGCTTGCACGGTGTGGGCCATGCAAACTCATCACTGTCGACAAACATCCTTTCTACTTGAGCACCTCTTTGCAGCAAATGAAGATTGCCTTGAGAAACACCAGGTATGTCTTTTGCTTGATTGGCCTATGGACGTTTTCAAGGTGAAATTTCTAGTTCAGTTGAGTTTCATTCATTCAGCACCATGCCAAATGTCACACCTAGAGTAAACCCCACTCAATGATTCTGCTATCCTATTCCATTTAAATTTACTCCACTTTTCCTTCCTGACACCTGTTTAAATCAATATCTTCCATTGTAGGTCACAAGCGAGTATGCCTCTGTGCTCACCAACTGCTTCTCAAATCCACTAAAATCAACACAATAATTGAAATATTTTCAAGCTGATTACACCACAGCCCGAGGCACTGCTGGTTGCTAAGGGTAAGCTCCCTGGTTGCTAGGGGGAGTAAATCATCTTGCATTATTTGATTTTTCTTATAGATATGAAATCGCTACTCCCTCGATTAAATGTCTCACAGTCTAACACCTAGGGGACCTGGGGAAGGGAAAAGAAAGCGCCAACCTTGACCCTGTCAAATAAATATCTCTAACTTTTCCTGTCCTGAGGCTTTAAGTCTTTCAGCAGCAACCTGCCTAGTTTTATATATATATATTTTTTTTCTCTCTCTCTTTGGCTTGCTTTTTAAATAACAAATGCAGCAGACAGACAGAAACTAGCAGAAACACTGCTGTCGCTGAATAAGATTACTGGACACAGTAAATGCTCTCCATTTCTTATAACACAGCATGATGAGATGGTACAAGTCTCTAATAGCCTGGAAGATGTCGAGTCTGAATCCATTAACATTTTCTTTCTGAGAGTCAGCCGCACACTCTAGATATCTTCCAAACGTGCTCTGGCTATCAGACGCGATGAATTACTTACAATAATACTTAGCGCACCGATATAGCAGTGCTAATATGCCCAATATATGGAGTCCCGAGGCCCATTCAGCCTGATTGTTCGTGATAGGGAAAGAAGCAAATCAAAGGCTCCCAACTGGTTAATTTGAAATCCGCAGCCAATGGTGGGTTGACCTCTTGACTGAGTGACATATCCTAGGTCGTTTCAATGAAAACTCATGGCCCAGATTAACTCGCTGGTCCAGGTTGACTTTACTGATCTCACCCTTCACAAGGCAGTAGTAGGTAGGTAGGGAGGGCTGTTGTGAGGCAGGGCTGTATTTGACAGTGATCCCTTGAGTTGAGGAGGATGAGAAGGAGAAAGCAATATGAGGGTGATGATTCTTCCTGGAAAATTATCCGCGTGTGCAGGAGAGGAGGCTTGAGACAAGGTAGAATTCAAAGCAGGGCATAATGAGAGGGCGGTCAGCACCCATTGTCTGTACCCAGAGAGGCAGAGGCTATGGTGCATCTATTGCCAACAGCTCCTTCAGGGGGAGGGGTGACAACAGGGGGAAAACTGGAATTAAAAAAAGGATGGGAAGTTGCTGATTAGACATGAATCCAGTAATTGCAGAGGCTTCCAGACTGATGGCTTCATAGAATTTTATCTGATCTGAATGAAGATAACAAAACAATTTGAGAGTTTTCAATTTTTTATAATAGCACTTTGAATTCTTTTTATTAATAACACAATCAGACTGATGAACATTCTGGCATCTGACCACAAACACCCAAAGATACAGCTCTTCTCTCTACCACTCTGTCACTGTTTCTCTGCATTTTTCTCATATTATTTGTCTTTTGTTCTTTCTGTCCATAGCTCTCTCCTAGTCACTCTCTCTACCTCTCACTCACTTTTCTCTCACTGACTCCAGCTCTCACACTCTGTCTCATACTCTCTTTTCCTCTCTTTTTGTTCTTATTCTCACTAGATTTCTCACGTTCTTTATTTCTCTACATTGCCCCGTACAGTTTGTCTGTCTGTACCTTCTCTCTCTTTATCCCTCTTTATCCCTCTATCCCTCTGCTGTTCTTGCTACCCTATCCCTCCTGTCTCTCTCCCCTTCCTCTTCTTCTCCCTCAGCCCTCTTTGTCTCCCTCTACTGCTCTATCTGTTCCCTCTCTACCTTTCTCTCTACCATTGGTAAATTGGTTTATTATTGTCACATGTACCAAAGTACAATGAAAAACTTTGTTTTGCATGCCATCCCATCATCTCATCACATCAGTACATCGAGGTGGAACAAGTGAAAAGCAATAACAGAATGCAGAATGTAGTGTTACAGTTACAGAGAAAGTGCAGTGCAGGCAGACAATAAGGTGCAAGGCCATGACGAGGTAGATTGTAAGGTTAAGAGTCCATCTTATCGTACAATTCCCTTTCTCTCTACCTCTGCACATTCTTTTCTCTCTCTCTTTCCCTCTCTATCTATCTACACCTCCTTTACCTCTCTCCCCTAAGCTTTCTCCTTCTCTTTCTTTCCCTCACTTTCCTTCCCTCTCCCTCTCTACATCTCTTGCTCTCAAGAAATGATATGTTGTTGTCACTGGAGGATGAAAATGAAAGAGATTTGTTGATTCATGCTGACTGAGGTAAGGGTCATTAATGCAGAGAAAACATATCTCCTGTTCCAATGTATTCTTCACATTTCTGCAGAACCATTATCATAGCAAGACATCCAGTGCACTTCACAAGAGAATTATCATATACACATGGAGGCAGGGAAGTAATCGACCAAAAGCTTGGTCAAAGAAGCAGATTTATAGGAGCACACAGGAGGGGAATGAGGGACAGAGGTGACTGCGTTAAGAGAAGGAGCTCCTGCATTTAGGGTTAAGGCAGTTGAAGGCAAGATGGGGTGAGGAAAAGATCAAGGCATCAAAACTTAACCAAGAGTGAATGGAGCTTCATGATCATAGGGGGCTTGGGTAAACAGGACTCAGTGGGGTATGGGAAGCAGAGATTTGGATATCAAGGAGTTTAGAATGTTTAGAGTTTAGAGGGTAGAATGAGGAGAGACAACCAGGAATGTGTTGGTAAAGCCCATACCTGCTGACAGTTTCAGTGGGTGTTGTTGATACAGAGCAGCTGGACATGAGGTGGGACAATGTAAAATGCAAATTCTTTATTTATTTTACTCAGAAGCCTAACGGCCATTGTAGAGAGAGGGAGTTGGGGAATGGGACAAATATCCTCAACACTCTCAATGTGGATTTTCACAGCCTGGGGCTTATATCTTGAAATGGGTGCTTGGTCCCAAAATAACCCATCACCTGCTCCATTCCACATTTCATCTCAGGAGGATGTGCTAGGATCTCGGAGGACCTTTGATCTCCTCGAGGCAAGTGTCGTCCATTCCTAAAGCTGTGCTGTGCTACCAGTAACTGTTTGGTTCCATTATCCAACCTGGACTAGTTCCAACAGAGAGTCAGGAGCCAGGGCAGCTTCCTGGTCTTGGCCTGGCTTATCTGGAAGGCTTGCTGTACCTCCTTTGATCAACTGAGGTGACAGAACCTGGGCTGGAGGTCCAGGACCCTACCAAGGAGAAAGATGTGAAGAGTTGGGAACCTGACAAAGTTAGTGGGGATGTTTTGGGAACAGTTCATATTACAGCAGAAAAGGTGTTGCATGTGTTAAGATGTATGAAGGTAGACAAATCTCCAGCTCTGGATGAGGTATATTCAAGAACACCATGGGAAGCTGGAGGAGAATTGCGGGAGCCCTCACTGAGATATTTACAACATCGCTATCCTCTTGCAAGGTGTTGGAAGACTGGAGGATAACAAATGTTGTGCCTTTATTTAAAAAGGACTGCAAGGATAGACCTAGAACTTATAGACTCGTTAGCCGAACATCCATGGTAGGTAAATTGCTGGAAAGCATTATGAGCGATAAGGTATATTTACATTTGGAAAGGCAGGGCTTGATTAGGGGTAGCCAGCATAGCTTTGTGAGTGGGAGATCTTGTCTTACGAATTTGATTAAGTTTTTAGATGAAGTGACAAGGAAGGCTAATGAGGGGACGGTAGTAGGTGTAGTATATATGAATTTCAGTTAGGCTTTTGATAAGGTCCCGCATGGTAGGCTGCTCTGGAAGGTTAGACCACTTGGAATCCAAGGAGAGCTAGCAAACTGGACACAAAATTGGCTGGATGGTAGGAAACAGAGGGTGATGCTGGAAGGATATTTCTCAGACTGGAGGTCTGTGACTAGTGGTGTGCATCAGGGATCAGTGCTGGCTCCACTGTTATTTGTCATCTATATTAATGATTTTGATGAGAATATACGAGGTATAGTTAGTAAGTTTGCAGATGACACTAAAATAGGTGGTGTCGTAGACAGTGAAGAGGAATATCAAGAATTGCAATAGGATTTTGATTGGCTGGATAGGTGGACTGAAAAATGGCAAATAGAACTTAATTCAGATAAGTGTGAAATGTTACATTTTGGAAGGGTAAATCAAGGTAGGACTTGTACATTGAATGGAAGGGCCCTGGGTACTATTGTAGAACAGAGGGACCTTGGAGTACAGGTGTACAGTTCCCTTAAAATGGAGTCACAGGTAGACAGGCCAATGAAGAAGGCCTTTGGCATGATGGCCTTCATCAGTCAGGGCATTGAATACGGAAGCTGGGTGGTTATGTTACAATTGTACAGGACATTGGTGAGACTACACTTGGAGTATTGTGTTCAGTCTTGGTCACCCTGTTATAGGAAGGATGTGATCAAACTGGAAAAAGTGCAAGAAATATTTACAAGGATGTTGACAGGACTTGAAGGACCGAGTTATAGGGAGAGGTTAGACAGGCTGGGCCCTTGGTCCTTGGACCATAGGAGAACGAGGATGATCTGACAAAGGTATTTATAATCATGAGGGCCATAGATAATATGTGAGGTCTTTTTTCCGTGGTTGGGGAATTGAAAACTAGAGGACATAGTTTCAAGGTTAGAGGTGAAAGGTTTAATAAGAACCTGAGGGGCAACTTTTTTATACCGCGGGTGGTAGATATATGGAACCTGCTGCTGGAGGAAGTGGTTGAGGCAGGTAAATTAGAAAAATTTAAGAAGTATGTGGACAGGTATATGGATGACAAGAGTTTAGAGGGATATGGGCCAAGTGCTGGTAAATGGGATTAGCTTGAATATACACCTCGATCGGCATGGACATATGGGCTGAAGGGCCTTTTTCTGTGTTATATAACTCTATGACCCCATGACTCTATGACCCTCTTCATACCTGACTACTGCACAATCTCCTCTGGATGCTTCACCCTTCCACACTGGCACCTGAAGGCGGCAGTTGGATGCATTGCAGGAATTCATTGAGGGCATTCTTGTCCTTGCAAATACCTCCTGGTAACATCCTGCCACAAGTGCCTCTACACAAGGAAGCTGCCTCCTATTGTACACTGCTCTTCACCTGGCTCAGGGTCCACTCATCCTGGATGGATTCCACCATCATCCTCGTGTCAGTATAGCATGGTCTCTCTCCTTGCTGACATTCCCCGGAGGATGAAAGAGTGCTGGCTGGATCGGTGTAACCCTTTAAGCGTCACTTCCTGAAGTCTGGGCTGCAAAGATAGGTGGGAAATTCAAACCTAACCCAACTCTCCCTGAGGTAATGTTACGTAGGAGTGCCCCATGATTCTCTTTGGAACTGGCACTAACTAATTTTGTCAAGTTCTAGGCCAAAATGTCTATATTTCAGCTATCAGTTTCAGTACAGATGTAATAATGTTTAAAATAATTTAGTCTGGTTTTGTTGACTTTAAAAGTGTGTGCAGAGCATATTTAATTTTATTCACAGTAATATTTTCTCTAATCTGTTTATTATTCTGCTTACACAGCGTCTAATGCACGGTTGCTACTTACCTGATTAGATTGTTATGTCTTGTCAAGTTTGTACCATTCACAAATATTTTAAAGATTTTGCATTATTTCACCTTTTCATTTTCTTGACTTTTTTCTCTTGTTTCCTTACCACGAAGGGGACCAACACTTTGACAAGGCTCGGAAGCAAAAAGCATCCACAGGAAGGATCCAGGCTTCAACTGAGACCTCCTTGCAGATGCATTGGAGGACTTTGAATCCCACAGCATTAGAAAAGCCAATCTACCAGAAAGCTTGGCATTCTCAGTACTGAACAGATACCAGCACCAGAATCAAGGAACAAAGTGGTATCTGGGTTCCTTAGAGACATAGAGTCATAAAGTTATACAGCACAGAACAAGCCCTTTGGCCCAACTCTTCCAATGATGACTAACTGAGCTAGTTCCATTTGCCTGCGTTTGGCCCATATCACTCTAAACCTTTCCCATCCATGTACCTGTCCAAATATCTTTTAAATGTCATAATTGTACCCACCTCTACGCTTCCTCTGGCAGCTTGTTGCATATACCCACCGCTCTCTGTGTGAAAAACTTGCCCCTCAGGACACCTTTAAACCTTTCCTCTCCCATCTTAAACCTATGCCTTTGACTTTTAAACACCCTTATCCTGGGAAAAAGACTGTTACCATCCACCTTATCTATGCCCCTTATGATTTTATAAACCTCTATAAGGTCACCCCTCAGCCTCCTTCACTCCAGGGAAAAAGTCCCAGCTTATCCAGCCTCTCCTTTTAACTCAAGCCCTCCAGTCCTTAGTGTCAACAGCTTTTATTCCTCAGGGGATACAGTTAAACATTCTTTTTCCCCACTAATTAAACTAAACTACTCAGAAAAATATCGAAACAATCCACTACCCTGTGTTCTTCTTTCTCTCAAGTGTTGCAGGAAGCAGTAGGCTCCTGGGGACTCAAGGTAATCTTGGAAGATTGGCAGCCCTGGGTGGATCCCAGAATGGTTAAAGTCATTGCAGATGGCATTGCACTAGGAGATGTATTGTTTCTCCTGTGTTTTCACCATGCATATTATGGCACCTTTCCACAGCTTTGACTTGCAGAGGGGTACAGAGCTGTGGTCAAAACCCACTCTGGAATATTGGGTTCATTTTGGGGGAGTGCCCCTCAGAAAGTGTGTACTTGTCATTGTAGGTTGCCCAGTACACTTGTCAAAATGATGGAGGAGCCAGAGATTTTCATTCATGATGGCACAATGTACAAATCTACAATAAAAGTGCTCAAGATGCTCAGCAGACCAGGCAGCATCTATGGAGAGAGAGAAATAGAGTTCATGGTTCAGGCCAATAAACCTTCATCAGAACTGGGAAAAAAAATGAACGGCAAGTGCGTTTTAAGTTGTAGAGATAGGAAGGAAGGAGAGAACAACAAGAATGTCTGTGATAAGATTGTCTGGTTGATACAGTTGCTGTTGGTGGGATCTAAGAGAGGGAGATGAATGCTTGTTAATTGCAGCTGATGAGTCTGAAGGAGGTGTAAATAGAACAAGATGACTGAAGGCAATAGGGAAAAACAAAAGAACATGGCAGAAGAGGTTAAGCAGGTTGGAACTTTATTCATTGGAGCATAGGAGAATGAAGGGTGATCTTACAGTCATGTATAAAATCATGAGGGGCATAGATAGGGTGAATGTACACAGTCTTTTTTCCCAAAGCTAGGGAATCAGGAAGCAGAGGACCTAGGTTTAAGGCGAGAGGGGAGAGACAACAGGAAGTTGGGGGCAACTTTTTCACCCAGAGGGTGGTCAGTATAAGGAATTAGCTGCCACAGGAGGTGGTTGAGGCAGGTTCATTAACAACATTTAAAAGACACTTGGACAGGTACATGGTTAGGAAAGGTTTAGAGAGATGTGGTCCAAACACGGGCAAATGGCACTAGTTTTGATGAGAATTTTGGTCAGCATGGACGAGTTGGGCCGAATGGCCTGTTTCTGTGTGGCATGACTCCATGACTCTATAACTGTGAAGGTGCACAACACAGCAATTGCTGGAAATCTGAAATTAAAGACGAATGTTGGAATACTCAGCAAAGTCAGGCAGCATCTGAGTGAATGTATCCTTTCCTGTTTTTTGTCACGAACCACCAGTTCTGAGGTAATGCCAACCACCTGTAACATCAACTCAGTTTTTCTCTCCAAAGGTACTGTCTAACCTACTGAGCCGTTTCAGAATTTTACAGTTTTATTTCAGAGTTCCAGCATCTGCATATTTTTTTTTACTTTTCAACTGTTGGTTAAACTTGGCTTGTATTCTTCTAATTTCTATAGATTGCTGGGTGATCCAGTGGAAGAGTTTGAAATATGTACCGAGTAAAGGAGTGATTAGAGCTCTTCAAATCTGCTCACTTTGGTGTGGAAAGCCCAGAACAAGCTGACCGGACCAAAATCAGAGAGCACAATTTCACACAGAGTGTTTTCGATATGCGGAGTGTCTCTGTTGTGGTTGCTGAGGACTTTTGTTTGGAATACTGACATGGTCGATGGAGCAAATGCCAAACCCAGCCCTTCGATGTATAGTTCCTCACCTTCAGAATTTTGCTTGGCCCAATGGGCACTGAGGCAAACAGTAGAGACTTGTGGGTAGAATCTGGGCTCCATGCCAGGAAATGGAGGCCCTTTTTGTAAAGGTACCTGGTCCTTGAAATATTTGGTGAAGGGTAAGTAAGGGATTAGGGGAAAAAATGCAATTTTTGCACAAAAAAAGCAAATAGACTTCCCCAAGAGGTCACATTGTGCTTATGAGAGAGACGATTTATAAAAGCCATTATGGCAATAGAAACACAATCCCACATCACTCTGGAGTAAAGCGAGTGACCTTATTTTCAGTGCACTGAAGAGAACTAAAAAGAAGTCTTAAAAAATCCTCAAACTGCCAAATTTGATCCAGAAGTGATACAAAGTCATTTTTTTTATTTTGCATTAATTTATTAAAATATTGTACGCATAATACTGTATTAAGGATAATATCATATCGGGGCTTGTATGAAACAAGATTAATTTCATTCTTTTTAATGAGAATTTTACTTTTAATGCCAGGCAACCTCAATGGGAAAAAATTAAAAGTGATAAAAAAAATTGAAAGATTTTCATATCTTGATAATTAAAAAGTGAATCTCACGGTCTGGATGGAATGATCAAGCCAGGCCGGATTGGGCCCACAGGCTTCAGTTTGTGCAGTGCTTCTCTCCACAGAGCCCCTGCTCCAGTTAATGATTTCCAGCAGCAGGACTTAACCCTGAACGAAACTGCACCAGATCAAATTAATAGAGCTCCGACATGACATAGGTCCATGGGCAAAATCTCCTACCTCGGACCAAATCCAAAAACTCTGCCCACAAGACTTAGATGTGGCCTTGCTCTCCAAAACAGAAAGTGCCTCACTTGCCTTCATTCATATTGCTTTGGGGAGGGAGAACCAGCAAGAACATTTCCATCCTTTTCTCTGACCACCTCCTTGATTTTTCCTTTCACACTCATGCTTTTATTTCTCCTTCTTAAGTATTCCTTTTCTCTTTCCCTGACTCCTGTCTCACGTATTTTTCTTCTCATTATGTAACTCACTTAGTTGTGAGATCTTCACTCTTGATACCCACATTCTCCTTTACTCTCAATATTGGATTCAATGTTGCATCCGACAAGTCTGGATAAGTCACTCTGTCTGGATCAGATGAAGGGCCTAGCATCACCTGTAATACTAATACTAATTCAGTTTTTCTATCTTCACAGACATTGTCTGAATTGCTGGGCATTTCCAACATTCTCCTTTGTGTTTCGCATCTCTGCCACACCTTGGACCTGCATTTCACAGCTTTTACATGCTCCTTTGTGTGTACTCTCTCTCTCTCTCTCTCTCTCTCACTCAGTCTCTCTCTCTCACTTTCCCTCTCTCTCTTACTCTTTCTCTCTCTCTCTCTTTCTCACTCTCTTTCTCTTTCTCACTCACACATTCTCTCACTCTTTCTCTTTCACTCTCTCTCGCTCTTTTTCCCTCTCTCTCTATCTGCCTCATTTATCTATCTACCAATGGCTTCACAAACAGTGTGTCACCATGGCAACCCTGGCCCATCCTATCAGAGATATTCTCTTTGTCTTATCCATAACTCCCTCCTCTCCCTCTTTCTCCCCAACTTAAAACTAACTTGTTTTTTCACCTTTCCAGTTCTGATGAACTTAGGTTGCCCTTCCACAGCCTGATCTGTTCAGTGTTTCTACCATTTCATGTTTTTATTTCTCCTTTATCCTCTTATTTGCTCTCTTAGTTCATGATGAACCTTTGTGAAATATTAGTTCCACAAATGGGGTGGAACAGTGGTGCAGTTATTAGAGCAACTGCCTCACAGCGCCAGTGACTTGGGTTCAGTCCTGGCCTCAGGTGCTGTCTATGTGGAGTTTGCACATTCTCCCTGTGATCATGTGGGTTTCCTCCTGGTACTCTGGTTTTCTCCCACATCCCAAAGATGTGTGGGTTGGTAGGTTAATTGACCACTGTAAATTACCCCTTGAGAGTGAAGCTGAGTGGTAGAATCTGGAGGGTGTTAATGGAAATGTGGGGAGAATAAAATGGGATTACTGTAGATGGGAAACATGGTCAGCAAAGATTTGATGGTTCTATGTGCCGTTTCTCTCTATGACTCCACGTATTATGTCAATTTTTGGTCACCAAGCATTAGGAAAGATATGAAGGCTTTGGAATGGGTGCAGAAGTGATTTACCACAATGATTCCAGGGAAGAGGGGCTTTAATTTTGTTGAGAAGTTGGGATTGTTCTCCTTGGAACAGAGGAGGTTTGTGAGAAGATATGATAGGGGACATTAATACATTGAAGAGTATAGACAGGATAGATAAAGAGAAACTGTTCCTATTGGTGGAGGAGTCAAGAACCAAAGATTATACCAGGAAAATCTTTATTACACAGCAAGTGTGTTAGGTTTTTGCAACACATTGCCACTGGAGGCAGACCCATCTCAAGGGAGCTGGATAAGTATCTGAAAGGATAAAATTTGAGGGCTTTGGAGAGAAGTTAGGGAATGCGACTAGCTGGATTGCTGTTATGGATTTGATGGACCAAATGGCCTTGATCCTTGTGTAACCATTCTGTGATCCTGTAAGAGGACTGTGCTTTACAGACAGAAATTGTATGAATCCCATTTTCCAGTACTCAGTCCTTTGCCCTGGCCATTCAAGTGCTCATCTAAGTACATCTTGAATGTTGTGAGAGTACCTGCCTCCAATACCCCCTTAGGGAGCGTGTTCCAGATTTCAACCACAATCTGGGTGAAAAAAATTCTTCATATCCCTCTAACTTTCCCAAGTCTATGAACTATGCTTATAGATACTCCTTCTATTGGTAAAGATCCGTCACTGTTTAGCCTACCCATGTTGTATACCTCAAACAGTTCCCACTCAGCCTCCTCTGCTTCAAAGAAAACAAACCCAGTCTCTCCTTGTAACTGAATCGCTCCATCCCCGGCAACATCCTGGTGAATCTCCTTTGCACCCTCTCCGATACAATCGCATCTTACCAATAGTGTGGCAACTAAAATTGTACACAGTACTCCAATGGCAGGCTAACAAATGATTTGTAGAGTTGTACCATGACCTCCCTGCTCTTATATTTTATTCCCCAGCTGATGAAAGCAAGTATCCTGTTTGCTTTCTTCTTCACTATCAGTGCTGCTGCTTTCAGAGATCCCGTGGCAAGGAGAAAACTGAGCAGGAAAACCAGGGAAGGGAGGGAGGTTCGTTCCCTGGATCTGCTCAAGACATCAATGGTGGATTCGAAGAGGAAGAGGCAGGAAGGCCTGATGTTCTGGATGGAGGAGGTGTTGTGAAGTACATGCCACCCCAAGCTCCATGGCCTTGGATCCCGTGTAGGGAGAAGATAGTGAGATTAGACACATGGGAAACACCTTCAGTTCCTTTTCCATTAGCTTCACACATTGATCGTTGGAAAACCTCCCAAACTCACCTCTATCAAGTGGGACCAGGAACCATCATCATACTTCTCAGTCATCTACCATTACCTCCGCATTACTACCCACAACCTACTGCTTGCACAAAATGATTCAGCAACAGTAGGGTATCACTCAAGCATACGGTAACATAGCAGCTAACTCACTCCCCAGTCTTCTGGAGATAAAGTGCTGTGCAATAGCAGCCAGCAACAGCAGTCTGGAGGTGGATAGAGGGAGGAGCAAAGAGCCAAAACTCTGGAGGAATGAGTTCTCATAATCTTTGGAGGCTACAGCAGAGGGACAAAGCAATGGTATGCTTTTGGTTACTTCTCCTTCATCCACCAATCCTTTTATGTTGCCAGGTACCGCACCCCTCCTCACCATCATCTTCAGATGTCCGTTCAGATTCTCCACAACCCAAGAGAATGGACACGGAGCAAAGGGGAGGGAATCGCTCCATTACTTGATCCAACAAGCACAGTCATCAGCTCAGACACTGCTGACACTGGGAGTAAAGCAGACAGAAGGTTTGAGGTGGCTCTGAGAGAAGGGATGGTCCAGATGCCAGCTCCCCAGAGGCTGAGGTTGACCACAAGTTCGTCTACAAGGTTTGTAGATGAGGACCACGAGGGATGTGCTGAGTGGTGAGTATCATTGTAGTGTTTGGCCATTGGCTGGTCTGCCTGAATGCCACACCAAGGGATTCAGGAGGATTTGGCTGCAAATCCTACTCCTGGCTCTGTGCAGAACCTGGGGCTCATCTTTTCCAGAGTTCAAGTAGTGGCCTGCTCCACTTCAACACTTGCAGGCCCATCAGTCACTGCTTCTGATGGCCAAAGTCTCTGATTCCATAGCAACAAAAGAGGAAGCTGCCCAACATCTGTGTGAAACAGCAACGGTTCATCCGATGCCATCGTGCCTTTGGGCATGAGCATTGGATGTGCTCTTGGCCACGTGACAGCATCTCCTAAAGGTCCTTGGGTCTGCTGCTGGTGAGTTGGGAATCATAGACCTGCTGCCTCTCTCTGGACCACAGCCTTCGGTAGCACACCCTGCCGCTACACCAGTGTCCTTGTTACCTGCCAACCACACAACCTTGGTGCCAATGTGAGGTTGCATCTGCAGCAGGACACAGAGCAGCTTGGAGTTATGCTTCACTGCCATCTGCAACCTCAGTGACTCCAAGTCAGCAGAGTTCCACCAGCCATGGGAGAACTTCTATTGGGTGGAACATTAGGGCAAGTGGACAGCAAGCAGTACAGTGGTGCAACACACAAAATGCTGGAGGAACTCAGGCAGCGTCTATGAAGGGAAATGGACAGTCGGTGTTTTGGGTCAAGACCCTTCATCTGGACTGCTTTTTAAGAATGAGGGTAAGCACAAGTTCTTCCATACAGAGGAGGGTGTTGGGTTCTGTGTTGCAGAAAAAACAGAGAGCGCTGAGGCCTTCCTGATGGGGTATAGAGGTACACAGGGACTGGACGTCCATAGTGAAAATGAAGCAGTGGGGGCCAGGGCATTGAAAGTTGTCGAAGTGGTAGAGAACGTGTGAGGTGTCACAGATGTATGTGGAAGGGACTGGACCTGGGGGATAGGATGAAGTTGATATAAGAGGAGATGAGTTTGGTAGGGCAGGAGCAGGAAGGACTAATGGACCTACCAAAGCTGTTTTGTTTGTGAATTTTGGGAAGGATAGAAACTGGTAGTGTGGGGTTGAGGAACAATCAGATTGGAGGCAGTGGGGGAGAAGAAGAGGTACAGTGGTGCATGTAGTGAAGTGTTGATGCCTCCATTGGTCATTGCTGCTCACTTCTTTTGAGAAGTCCATGCATTTTTACTCCACACCCCATCTTCACTGCTGGGCTGAAGAAGAATTCAACTCCTTCCCTTCCTCCCCCTACTCAGGAGCCGAGGAGGGGACCAAGGCAGATTGATAGAGAAGCAAAGATGTGCTGGAAATTATAAAAACCATTTTGTAGTCCCACTCGTTCTTAGCAGGAAGAAATGAGTGTGAGAGTATCTCAGAGCCACAGGAGAAAGGGATTTGGTAATGAAACCAAAGCTGAACAACCTTGTCTGCAATGAGTGCTGTTACAGCTACTGGATCGAATGAGGAGAAAAGTGCAAGGTGAGTAGAATACTGTCACCGCATCAGTTCCAATCACACTGACTGTCTGTCTCTCTCACACACACACACACACACACACACAGATGCCCTCTTCTCGTTACTCCCACCGGGGAGGAAATACAGGAGTCTGGAGACCCAGACTCAATGATTCAGGAATAGCTTCCTCCCCTCTGCCATCAGATTTCTGAACGGTCCATGAACCCATGAACACTACTCATTATTTCTTTTATTTGCACTACTTATTTATTTTCATAATTTATAGTAATTTTATGTCTTTGCACTACTGTTGCAAAACAAAAAATTTCACATTATTTAAGTCAGTGATAATAAATCTGATTCTGATTCTGATTCTGATTCACACACACACACACACACACACACACACACACACACACACACACACACACACAAGTGCACACATAGACATATGTACATACCACACTCACATACATACACCCAAACACACACACAGAGACGTATGGAAACGTGTACATACACAGACACACACACACATATATACACATGCACACACACATATACACATACACTCACACATACATACACACATACACAGACATGTATGCAAACGTACACACACACACACACACATATATACAGACGTGCATGTACACACACATATTTTATTACTAAGAGCAAGCTACAAAATTCAGTGCTATTACTGCAAGGAATTGCATCTTCCCTCCACTTTGTCAGAATGTGGAAAGAATGAGTGTCATAAAAATCAATCTGCTTCGAGTTTAGAAAAGCCTGCAGTAATATGGAAATTGCCCCCTGCATCCTAGAAATGTTATCGCATGTTAAAATATTGAAACTGTCTGCTCTGTTTATCTGCACACAGAGATGACTGTTTATTATTAAAGGAATTACCACACTGTGAAAGATGACCTGAATGGAGCTAACAGGTTGCCTTTACAACAGATGTTTTTTTCTGTATGAAGGGTAGAAAAATATACAGAAAAAGGAAGACTATTTTTCACTATTTGCATTTGTGCTAAGGTTGAATATGTTTTCTGTCTCTCTTCGTACAATTGATCTTATTTTTTGCTCTTCTCGGCTCTGTAAGTGCTCAGAATAAATTTAAATCAGAGTGTAAAGGAGGATGCGTTTGTTGAGAGGATAACGGAAGGAAGGCAGGGACAGAGAATATAGATTTGCTCCTGTCAATTAATCCACTCTTTATGGTTTTGGTAGGTTCCAGAAATGATTTATTCCTCTCCAGTGCTCTCTCTCCTATCCTCCTGAACATCCCCAAATCTATGGGCCATTCTATGGTTCAGCTTGCCAACTCTGCTGGGTATATCCCTGGCACTTTCATCATGTGACACCCATTGCCAATTGCTCCGCCTTGTCAAACAGCTGTTTTTGAGCCATCCATCATACTTTTAATGCCACTAAATTAAAGAGTTCCAAAAATGGGAAAGAAAATTACCATCTTCTTCAGTGATCCAGGTGTTGTAAACTCAGATCGGCTCACTGAGTACAGAGCGAGGGCCAGACTTGCTAAGTTCCTGATTGATGGCTTCTCTGTAAGGAGCTTTCAAAGTTTATGTTTTGGAGGCAATTTTTGCTCAAGTTGGATTGGCAGAGACAAAAAATTGGGGATGGAATCAGTGAGTCATGGAAACATTACACCACAGGCCACTCTGTCCCATCATCTATGTGCCAGTGGAAAAACAAACCACCCAGTCTAATTCCACCTTATAGTACTGGGTCCTTACCCCTTCAGATCATAAATCTACAAGTACACACCCCAATACTGTTTAAATATGATAAAGGTTTCTGCTTTTGCCCTTCCTATAAATTTCTATAGATGAGCTGTGGAGAGCTTTCTGACTGGTTTCATCACAGCCCGGTATGGAGGCTCCAATGCACAGAATTGCAAAAGGCTGCAGAGGGTTGTAGATTCAGCCAACTCCATCATGGGCACAGCACTCCCCACCATCCAGGACATCTTCAAAAGGCAGTGCTTCAAGAAGGCAGCATCCATCACTAAGGGCACTCACCATCCAGGACATGCCCTCTTCATGTTGCTACCATCAGGGAGGAGGTACAGGAGCCTGAAGACCCACACACAACGATTCAGGAACAGCTTCTTCCCCTCTGCCATCAGATTTATGAATGGTCCATGAACCCATGAACACAACCTCATTATTCTTTTTTTTTGCACTTTTTATTTATTTTTGTAACTTACAGTAATTTTTATGTCTTTGCACTGTACTGCTGCCACAAAACAATAAATTTCACGTCATTTATGTCAGTGATAATAAATCTGATTCTGATTCTGATTCCAGATAGTGAGTTCCAGACCTCACCATCCTCTGGGTGAAAACATTTATCCAACATTTATCTCCCCTCAAGTCCATCTAGCAATTATTTTTAATCCCTGCCCACCTTTGCTTTCCATCTTTCCCCTAGCCCACTCCCTCCCCATCCCATCTGTCAAGGGAAACAGCTCCTTCCTGTGTACTCTATCTTGACCCCTCATAAATTTATCCACTTTTTTTCCCAATCAGTTTCCTAAGAATCTCCATAGAAATCGCCCCATTGTGTCCTAAGACCATTGTTTTTGCAGCTCATTTCTGCTGGAAGATTGCTGAAACTTTAGAAGAGCAATGCAGCAAAGCTGTGACACAAAAACCTGATGCATAGAATTTGTCGCCAAATTGCAGTTGAATGTTTAAACACGATCAGTGCACACCCTCTAGGTGGTCCCCAAACTTGAAAATTACCATCACTGTTGTCAGTTCTGTTCTCTATAGACATAAAATCAGGACGCCAAGTACTCATTCAATTAAATCATTAGATTTTTTGCTCTGTTCTTACATTCCATTCAAGGCTGATCCCTATTTACCCCCCCCCCCTTTGTCATCATTTGCAGGCATGGTAGTGTAGCGGTTAGCATAACGCTATTACAGCGCCAGAGACCTGGGTTCAATTCTGGCCACTGTCTGTAAGGAGTTTGTACGTTCTCCCCATGTCTGCATGGGTTTCCTCTGGGTGCTCTGGTTTCCTCCCACATTCCGAAGGCGTATGGGTTAGGAATTTGTGAGCATACTATGTTGGTGCCGGAAGCATGGCGACACTTGCGGGCTGCCCTCAGAACACTCTACGCAAAAGATGTACTTCACTGTGTGTTTCGATGTACATGTGACTAATAAAGATCTTATCTTCTCTTGTTATATGAAGCACAGCCCTTACTTTTCACAAGAAAGCCTTGTGGCATTTGCATGTAGAACTCCCAGAATTTCTCCCCCTAAGTGCCAGGAAAATTGGAACTTTTTCACAAGCAAAGCCCTAAACTTGCTGATCTATGTTGGTGGAGGTTTTGCTAGACTCTGGACTATAAGGCAGTACTCATTCCTATGATTTCCCAACACTCTCACTGCCTACTGTAGCAGTGCTAGGTTTGGCCTGGTACAGGAACACTGATTTCAACGGACAGGAATAGTTGGAAGAAAAAAGTATTAGTCCATGTATATCTTTTGAATTAATTGAGTTGAAATGTTCAAATTTTATTTGTTAATCTTTAAATATTTAAATAATTTTATAAGCTAGGTTTTGAATGTTTATGTATGTCATTCAGTTGGCTTAGCTGCCAAAGCTTTTTTTACTGCATTTCTGTGGGCGGGGCTTGTTTAAGGCCCGCCGCTTTTGGCATTTATGTCTGGAAGGTATTGCCGCCATGGTGGGCCTTACCAGAAAATGGGAAGGTGGCTTCTTCAAAAAGGTTGCTGCTATAAGATCTGGTACTGGTAAAAGTGACTGTAAACTTAATAAGCAGATCAACACATATTTGCTGCTAGAAATTCCAGGCCAAAGCATCTCTGACTCCTGAATTCTCAAATTATCTTCCAACAAAAGAAAGTTTTCCACCCTTAGAGAACAGAAGTTCTCACTGATTTCCCAGCTGAACATTCCAGTGCCCCCTTCAAGATTCCATCCCAGTGTTTCCCCACCAGAGAAAACTGTTTTTCTGCATCTATTCTCTGCCTAGTCCTAAGAAACTCAATCAGATAACAACTCTATCCTTTATTCAATGGAATACCAGTGAATTAATACAATGTGCTCTTTCATAATTCAATCCTTAAACCCCAGCATCATTCTGGCGATTGCATCCACTGCAATATATCAAACCTAAGTCTGGTGTTAAGAACTGATAAGAATCTGGTGCTAAGAACTGTTAGGCTCTGATGAAGGCTATACATAGACGAAGTATCAGGTTCCTTCCTATGTTTACCAAGCCACAAGAGGTAAAGCCACCGTCACATTATCCAGATCTTTATTGAATCTCATGACTTGTTCCACTCTGATTTTCTTATTCATTGTTTGATTTGTGGGCATTGTTGGCAAGGCCAGTATTTATTACATTCCTTATTTGCCCTTGCAATGGTGGTGGTGAGCCCGCATTCTTGAACCACTGCTGTCCTTCTGGTGAAGTTACTACTGTAGTTCTGTTGTGGATGGAGTTTCTGTCACTGCCCACCAGCCCAAAGTCCCAAGAATTTAAACCTAGAGAACTTAAACCTAGAGTGATACATGTCAAGTCAAGATGGTATGAGACATGCAATCTTTGTCCTCCTAGGTAGGACAGGTCAAGGGTTTTGGAGGTGTGGTCAGAGCAGCCCAGCCAGATAAATGCAATGCATTTTATAGATGTGACTAAGGCATTCATTGTGCATCAAAGGTGGAGGGATGGAGGGTAGTTGATGGGATGACAATTGAATGGCTTGCTTTCTTCTGGATGCTGTTGGGCTTCTTGGATGCTGTTGTCCAGACAAATGGTGAGTATTCCATCACATCCCTGACTTGTTTCTTGTAGATGGAGGAAAGGATGTGTCAGAGGATCAGTCATTTGCCACAGGATCTGCCTCTGATCTGCCGTTGTAATTATTGTATTTATGTGGCTGGTCCTATTGAATTTTTACTCAATTGTGATGCCAGGATGTTGATGGTAGGGGATTCAGAAAGGGAAATGTCATTGTAGGTGAATAGATTCTCTCTTATTAGAGTCGGTCATTGCCTGGTACTTATATAATGGAAATTTTACTTGTCACTTATTTGCCCATATTGTCTCAGAATTGAAAATGGAATTGAACATGGTGCAATCATCAATGGACTTATCCACTTCTGACCTTATGATGGAAGGAAGATCACTGATGAAGCAGCAGAACATGGTTGGGTCCAGGATACTACCTGAGGAACTCCTGCAGTGATGTCCTGGGTCTGGGATGATTGACCTCCAACAACCACAACCATCTTCCTTTATGCAAGGTATGACACTGACTACTGGAGTATTTTCTCCATTATACCCATTGACTTCAGTTTTAGCAGGGCTCTTTGATGGTACAGTCTGTCAAACACTGCCTTGATGTCAAGGACTGTCACTCTCGTCTCACCTCTGAGACTCAGCTTTTTAAGTGATATATGAACCAAGGCCGTGATGAGGTCTGGAGCAAAGTCCAAAATGAATATTGGCAAGTAGGTTCTTGGTCAGTAAGTGCGGCTTGGAAGTATGTTGATTGACAATAGACAGATTATGCAGTAATTAGCCAGAATGGATGTGTCCTTTATATGGACAGGACATACATGGGCATTTCTCTCTATTGTTGTATAACATATTTCAATCCAATCAACACGCCTGAGCTTGGGACTACTCTCCCTCAATGCAGAGTTTGTGATTATCTCAAACATGTTATAAGAAATGAAAGTATGTGTTTATTTTGGAAATGTTAGGTATGTGTGCTTAGAAATTCAAGTGTCATATGATGGAATGGAATGTGTGCAGTAGGTCAATGATTGTTTCTGTCACTGCCCACCAGCCCAAAGTCCCAAGGCTGGGATTGGAGGCTGGCTTTAGGGCCTGTGGCAGGGGTAGGGTACATTGGAGCTCTTTGTTTGTTACTGAGAGCTTATGACCCTTTCTGTGTATGGGATGAGATGGGGTAACGGAACTTAGAACTGGGGACCACCAACTGGTAAATTGGTTTATTGTTGTCACATGTACTGAGGTACAGTGAAAAACTTTGTTTTGCATTCCAACCATACAGATCATTTCATTACAAAGGTGCATTCAGGTAGTACAAGGGAAAACAATAGCAGAATAAAGTGTTACAGTTACAGAGAAAGTGCAGTGCAAGCAGACAATATGGTGCAAGGCCATAATGAGGTTGATTGTGAGGTCAAGAGTCCATCTTATGGTACAAGGGGATGTTTCAATAGTCTTATAACAGCAGGATAGAAGCTGTCCTTGAATCTGATGGTGTGTGCTTTCAGGCTCTTGTATCTTCTGCCTGATGGGAGGGGGGAGAAGAGAGACTGTCTGGGGTGGGTGGGGTCTTTGATAATATTGGCGGCTTTACCAAAGCATGGAGGTGAGGCTGGTTTCCATGGTGTGCTGAGCTGTGTCCACAACTCCCTGCAGTTTCTTACGGTCTTGGGCAGAGCAGTTGCCATACCAAGCCGTGATGCATCCAGATAGGATGCATCGATAAAAGGGGGAAGGTCAGGGTATCGTGAGGTCAGGGGCATGGGAGGGGTCCAGTGATGGGGTGCAGAAGGGGAGTGGATAGGGAATGAGGAGCATCTGTGATGTTTAAAGAGAGGGGCTGGGGTATTGGTTGTTGATGTTGTGTCGTCAGGGTGGCGAATCAGAAGTGGTGTCCTGTTATTGCTGCTTTATCTGAGGGTGACGGGGTGTAGTAGTGCCTGAGAGTTAGTGAGGCAGAGGAGGATTGGAGACTGAGAAGGAGTTGGGATCGGAAGAGTGGAGCTGGTGGAGAAGCAGGATTTCGGAGGTTGAGAAATAGTAGTGTGAGCGGGATTACAGTTGTGGGGAGCAGGTATGTGGGTTATTGGGAGGTTGTTTTAGTCTGGGAAGGGGATGAGGCATCCAGGGATGTTGGTGGAGCCTCTCAGAGGTATACAAAGGGAGTCCAACCCTGTAATGAGATGAGGAAGGCCACAAGAATTTTGTAATCTGTTTAGAATTGTGATATCATGCATTCTATGTAATATGTGCAACAAACATTGTTAAAACCACTGGTGTGGTAATGGTTAATGTGTAAGCCCACACTTTGCAGAATTCCTCTGGTACACACTGGACCTGGAAGTCTGATGCAGTCTTATCTGACTTCTTGCTCTGACGCTGGACTCTCCTTTATGGTGGTCAATGCCTTACTGATCTGCTTCTTAGCTTCACCACAGCCATAGGTGGTGTACCTCATTCCACCCATAATTGACTCTCATAGTCAGTGAAAGGGCTTGGTGGCACAAGGTGGCAGAGGCTGCCAGGATACTGGGGCAGGACCTGGGATGTGCACCTGGAGACCTTGTCACTGTTCGCAGAAGGAGAGCGGGTCACTGGGAGTGATCCACTGGAGATAGATGAGAATGGTGCAAGTGTTGATCGCTGAGTGAGGGCAGGCAGTGGGTGGTAACAAATACTCTCAGCCCCTTGTGCTTCTACTCACACAGTTCCTGAGCTTTACTCTGTATATAACCACTCTGTACCCAAGTTTCACAGTGTATATAACCACACTGAAACAGCACTACTCGCTGTGTATAATCACTCTGTGTGTGTTTTTTTTTCTGTGTATCCCCATTCTGCACTGCAGTTTATTGCATTATTTATCCATTAAGCTTTATTCCACCCCTATGCATTCATTTCCTTGGATTCCTTCTGAAGCTCACTCCCAGTCTGTACATGGGATGTGTCCAGTTCTTACCACTCTGCCTTATTTGTATGTAACTTCCTCTGTAAACCGAAGCTTTATAGTGTATTTAATTCCTACTATGAACATAAGATTTATTGTGAATTTAACCAGGAGCATTCATGTGTATTTAGTCCCCCCCTCCATACATTAGCTAGATTTCAGAATGTATCACCAGCTCATTATCGGAATATAACTTGTATTTAGTTTCTCAGCACACTAGGGTATTTCTGGCTTGCATTCTGTGCTTTATTCTGCATTGAACCCCTCTGTACCTTTACACCTAATCGTGACTCTGAATCTGAGCTATTCAGATGTGAGCAGCTAGATGGACTCACAAACTCAGAAGCTCCACTCTCAAGTGTGATTTCATCTCATGGGCCTCTCAGACTGTTTCGCAAACTGTCCCCAGACAGAGGCCACAACCCAGAGAGTAGCTGATCACAAGAATCTGTACTAAATAAGGCAACCTTGAAGCCTTGAATGCTCTTTTATAACTGAAATGAAATACACTGCACAATACTGCTCCCCCTTTTAAAAGATCATTATTTACATATTTTCAAGCTATAAGAACATAGGAAGGGCCAAATGGCTTCTATTTGTTATTTGATCTGCCATTCAGTCAGATCTTTTACCTCCTTCCTAACCCTGTAGCCTTTGATTTCTTTGCCACCCAAAAATCTATCAGTTGCTGTCATGAATATACTTGGGTATTGACTTTGTTAGGGAGGTTGCACACATCTTCCAATGTGTGTGTTTGGCCTCCACCTGTCACAAGCGCAAGATGCTTGGAGCTCTCCTGGTGCCCTGTTGCCAGATTGAGGTTTTTTGTGCTGTTGTACATTTGAGAGAATCCTTGAATTGTTTCTTCTGTCTCCTGGAAACCTCTACTGTGATGGAGCTGGATTAGACTGACTATTCAGGAGCGTGTGTGGTCCAACCATTGAGCTGGTTGAAGGCCATCAGGGTCTCAGTACTGGAGAAATTGGCCTGGGAGAGGACGTTAACATTGATTCACCTGTTCTAATGTGAATTTGGAGGAGTTGTTATAGCACCTGTCCCACTTATGAACCTCTCGTATAAGATTACTTATCTTGGAACCCACATACCTGGGTGCTCACTCCGGAGGGCCACAGCAGTTTGCTGGGCCATGAGCTTTTTTTAAAGTTGACTAACAGTTTTGCTGGCACATTAGAGGTGGTGGTGACATTTGTCATTGATGTCCAGCTTCACTGAGAGCTGGCTCCTGATTACGGGAGGGGTCCATGTTTTCCAGATTTTGATCTTGATTGGAGATGTGCCAAGATGGGCAAATTAGTTTAGCAGTCTTGCCTTTCATTCTCTGCAACTGTGCTTTATCCTGGATCTTACCATTCTGTGCCTGAGTTTTATCCTTTTTCTAACTTCTTCTCACTCCCTGTGCTTTATTCTATACTCAGTTCCATCACTGAGAACTTTTACACCATACCTGTGTCTATATTCGATCAAACACCCACTTGGAAGCAAAGCTTCATTCTGTATCTAACCACTGTATATTTGCACTTCATTCTTCAACTAAATCCTCCACTGAACCTCAGGTTTATTCCTTTCTGACATGTCACTCTGTACCTGATTTTTATTCCATAAAACTCCCACTCTAGATCTTTATTTTGTTTCTAACTTCCACTTTCGACCTGAGCTTAATTCTGTGCCTTATATTCTTAGTTCCCCAATTATGAATCTATTTAAAACACAGCCATTCTCAAACATATAATAAATAATTTCTTCTTCAACTTTGAACAGCAACAAATGGAGACTTTCCACCAGGTAAATATTAATACTGTTAGTAATAAATAAATAAAAATTAATCTTCATCAGTAACAAATTAGTTCACAATAAATAAACACATTATTAATGCACAATAAATAGAAACAATTGCACACAAAATTACTAATGGCTCTAATTAATATTTATAAATATATTAATATGTCTTAATGATATACAATCTATAAACAATAGTAAATAAAAATGCTGAAACTGTCAATAATAAATTCTCATGGATTAGTTGCATATAATTGGATAACATAAGCTCTTTTGCAGATGAATGAATAACTCCCCCAACGATAATAAATGAGTAATATATAGTTTCCTTCAATAATACATTAATATAATGATTACAGATAGCCCAGTAATAAGCAAGTGATAAATAAAGACTCAAATGCTAATAAAGAATAAAAACTGAATCCCTCAAGAATATAGACACTTCAGTAACTTGGATAAATGCACATATTAGTGAATTTGAATTTATTGTTAAAATACGTGATAGCTCAGTAACAAATATTAAATGGTGTCTATGAATATTAGCTTGTAAATATAACCAAACTGTGTAAAAAAAAGTAACAAATTCATACAGTCTTTATCATAAATCAAAAAGATACTTCCTTCAATTATCAATAGCTGATAAATACTGACAACCTAAACCATAAATAATAACCATAGCATTCCACATAAATAATACATAAAAACAGAATTAGTATTCAATATATAATGAATACAAATGCTGCAGAAAATAAATACAGATAATCCCAATAAGAAATAGAGGCACAAAGTAATAAGTTATAAATACAGAGAACCTCAGTAATAAATAAACAAGAAATACAGATTGTCTGAGGAATAAATAATAAATGCACACTCTCAATATTAAAGAAACAATAAATTTGGGTGTTCTCCATAATAATAAATACAGGCACACATGGAATTAAATAAATAATTAAAGCAGGCTCTCGAGGCGATAAAGACAGGCATCCCACACAATAAATAAATTAATAAAAAAAAACAAACTGGCAAATATTAAATAAATAATTCAAAATCTCACTAATAAAGTCAGGTACTTCTGATAATAGAATGGGTGGAATCATGTGTTTGGTAGATCAGTGCATTTCCAGCTTCACCAGAAAGGAGGAACTGTTTGATTTTGTCTAAAGTGATGATATGGAGCAAATCATATGTTGCACAGAGTCTGGTTCAAATCTTTGTCTGACTGAAGTGGTCAAAATGAAAGTCATTTGATAGGGAAGATTTGGATGGGTTGTTTCTTCTCAAGATGGAATACAGAACAAAGTACCATAAAGTGAGAGCTAAGACTTGGGAGAAAAGTTAGGACACAATCTCTCCAAAATATTGAATTCGCTCTCTCATGAGATTAGGTCAATTGAAACTTTACAGAATGCTATCAACAGACTTTTACCAAGCAAGTGTATCAACAGATATGGTTCAAAGTCAAGTCAATGGTGCTGAGGTACCCATCTGCCTTGATCTAATTGAATGGTGGGATTAGCTCCAAGGATTGATTAGCCCATCCTTGGTGCTAAATACTTGTGAAAGAAAAGTAACAACTGAAAAGAATGCCCTGTATAGTTTGCTCACTGGGATAATGAGCGAGACATTTGAGGGGAAATGCAGTGCTCCATGTGTGGTTGCTGCCTTTTACCTGTACAAGTTCCTGCAGGGTTAGGATTCCCTTGCATGTTTGCTCAAAAGTTGGCAGCAGTTCAGTGCTGATTTCCCATTTGCTCTCTGGCTTGTGGAGACCTGCAGCAGACCAGTGTGGTTACGCCATATCCCCAGAAGGGAAATCTCAAAGAACCCAGGCCAGATTAGACCTGACACAGGGAGTCACTTCTACATTGTAGGATGGGATTGAGATCAGAAGTAGTGGTTTTCTTTCTTGCTTTTGACATATTTTACGTTTGCAACTAGTTTTTCAAATGTGCTAAGAGGTGATTAACTTTTTTAACATTTCTTGTTGTTTCTGTAAATCACCTACTGCCTGTCAAAGTCTTGTCTGTAATTTCATGGTTTTTTCTAAGTCCCTATATACCCCACCAAGCACGAGGGAAAAAAGTGTGGTCTTTCCTCATTGGTCACCAAATCCTCAATGGATAGTAAATAAATGCTACGTACAAAATTCCTCAATAATGTACAGATACTAAATAAAGATTGAATTGAAATGAAAAATTAAAGGACTCCCTGGAAATACAGGCTGTTGTAATAACAACTAATATATAGATGAGCACACCCAACAATAAATAAATGAGGATGGAAGAGTCCCTTAACAATATACAAAAGAGGGCTCCCTCCGCAATAAAAATAATAACTATGGGTCTTCCATAATATCAAAACAAGAAAGTAATTAATATTGTTATTGTCAACAACCTCAGTAGAAAGGAAATAATCAATAGAAGCAGGTTTGGTATTCCATATGCAAAAAGTTCCACACTCAGCAATAAGAAAATAATTCATACCAACAATCTTGGTATTGAAATATTATTGATGGTAGTGGCCTCAGTAAGGAGGAAATAATACCAGCAAAAATGGTAATCAATATAGTAAATATCAACTCACACAATACTAACTTAAGTAATCAAAACTAACCATTAATACTGTAAACTGTCGGTGACATAAAATACCACAGCCTTGACGATTAATATGATCACTGGCAATTCTCTCAGAGACTTGAAGGTAATCAATACTAAGGGGCTTTGTGCTCAACTAAATAATGACACCTTTAGTAATAAGCATAAAATCAATACAAATAGCTCGGGGATCAATATTATGTATGCAGTTATTCTAAGTAATAAGTAAGTACTTAAGACAAGTTGCCCCGATAATCAATATTATAATTGCCAATTTTCTAGGTAATGAGAGAAAAGAATCAATATGACAGCTTTAGTAATCAATGGTGTAAATGACAAATCCCAGTAACAAATACTGAGTACCAATAATGTTGGGAATTAATATTGGAAATGTAAAATTAACTAATATAAACTGCCTCATTGGTAAATAATTAATATTAACAGCTTTGGTAAACAATATTATAAATACAGACATTCTTAGTAATGAATAAATAATCAAAATGACCAATGCAGTAATCAACGTTAAACTGCTGAATCTCTCAGGATTAGTAAATAATCAACGGTAAAATTTCAGGTATCACTCGTACAAATATAAACATTTGCAGTACTAAATAAGTATACAACAGCCTTGCTGGTCAATATTGTAACTGTCAATTCTCTGAGCAAATAGTAAATAATAAATAAGGACAGCACTGGTAATCAATATAGTAAATATCAACAGCCTCAGGAATAAGAAAGTATTAAGAACAACACCCTTCATAATCAATATTATAAATACCAACTTATTGACTACTAAATAAGCAATATAACAACACACAAAGCGCTGGAGGAATTTAGTGGGTCAGGCAGCATCTATAGAGGGAAATGGACAGTCAACATTTCGGGTCGAGACCCTTCATCTGGACTGATCAATATAACAAGTCTGGATAAGGAATGTAGGAAATTTTGTCTTCAGTAACAAACATAAGATTCAGTGTCAGCAACTAAAATATTGTAATCAATATCATAAATACTTACACCCTCAATATTAAGGAAAGAATCAATACCAATGGCCTTTGTGTGAAATATTGTAAAAACTGGCATTCCCTAAGAAACAAATAATAAATACAGCTGCCTTTGCAATCAATATCTTAAATGCAGATACCCTCAGTAATGAGTTACTATTCAACACCAACTATCTTGAAAAGCAATATTGTCTCTCAGTAGTAAGTTAATGAATAACAACAAGTGCTTCAATAGTTACTATTGTAAACAGCATCTCTCTCTCTCTCTCTCTCTCTCTCTCTCTGATATTAGTAAATAATCAATACTGACAGGGTCAGTAATCAATATTGCAAATGCTGTGCCTGAAGTAATGAATAACTAATCAATACCAACTGTCCTGGTGGACAATGTTATAAATATCGACTCCTTTAGTATTGAGTAAGCAATCGATATCAACAGCCTTTAGGAAAATCAAATAATCAACACCACAGCCTTGGTAATCAATAGTATTAATGCTGAATTTCTCTTGAGTATGTAAACAATTAATGTCTACAGATTTCATGGTCAATATTGTCATTGTAGGCATTATCAGTGGTAAATAATAATACCCACATTGGTAATTGATATTTTAAGTACTGACATTCATAAATAAATAGTGATTAACAACATTTTCAGCAATCAGTATTTTACAAGTAAACTCCCCCCATGTAAGTAAACAACCAGTTCCAACAACCTTGATAATAAGAACTTAAGAAACAAGAGGAGAAAACTATTTTGACCCCTCGAGCATGTTCCACCATTAATCAAGATTATGGCTGCTCTTCCGCCTCAGCACTATTTTCTTGCTTTATTGCCATATCCGTGGATTCCCTTAATATCCAGAAATCCATCCATCTCTTCTTTGAGTAAATTCAAAGTTCAAAGCTCCGCAACCCTTCGGGGGTATTCACAGATACCATGGTGGGATTTGAACACAGATCTTTAGACAATTAGTCCAGGGCTTTACGCTACCAGCCCAGTAACTTAACAATTGCTCCATCACCATGCCCTATATATATTGATTATTAAATGTTGATACCCTAATTAAAAAGTAAACACTTAATACAATCTTAACTATCATTCAAATATAAAAAGAAGTACTTAATACTGAAAAACTAGCTGGTAAATACAGTCAATATAGATGCCTTAATGTGAAAATAAGTACCTAATTCCTACTGCCTTTGGTAATCAAGTAGTAAATCAATAGCAACAGACTTGTTCATTAATATTATTAACACTGACACCATGAGTCATAAGTTTATACAGAGCACTGGTAATCAATATTGTAGATGTTGACATCTTCCATTCTGGAAACAATTAATATAAAGGCTTTAGTAATTAGTATTATTAACGCAGACATTCTCAGTCATAAGTAATTTTGGCTTTCAATATTGAAAATTCAAACAGCATAAGTAATAAAATTATCAATATTCAATGGTCTTGGTAATCAATATTGTACATGAAGATGCCTTCAGTGGCAGGAAAATAATTAATGTCAGCAGGCTTGGGAATCAATAACGTAAATGCAGATACCCTCAGTAATAAGTAACAATATTAACACCTTTAACAATCAATATTATAAATGCATACCCTTCATTAAGTACATAATCAATACCAATCACCCATTTGTAAATATTATAGACACAGGCATCTGAATTGATGCTAATACTCAATTTCCACAATCTTATTAATCAATATTGTAACTTATGACATTCTCAGTGATAAGTAATCAATACCTACTACCTTACTAATCAAAATGTCAACATCCTAATAAACAAATAATCAACACCACCTAATATAATTGTCAGTATTGTAAATGTCACTATTTTCATTAATAGATAAATATTCAGTGATGATAAACTTGGTAATCAATATTGTAAATGTCAGCAGTCTCAGTAATTAATTGTCAAACACAATATTACACCAGTAATAGATAGAGACTTTCTTAGTGATATACTCAAACTTCCCTGGTATTAACTGAGGAACAAATATAGATTCCTTCCATAATAATCCTGCAATCAACACAGTCACCAACCCCACCCTACACTCCTCTCCCACTAGGAAAATCTACAATAGATATAGATTCCCTCTGCAATAAAACAGATATATTTGTCCACTATTAAGAAAGAAAGATGTATAAGCTCCCTCCATATATAACTTTGTAATGGATACAATCAACTTCAATAATTAGCCAGCAATAGAAAGCCTCTCCATAATAAACCAAAGAAAGACACAAACTACCTCTGTAATTTTATTACAGATATAGGTAGAAACATCTTCAATAATAAACCATTAATATATGCTGATTCCTTCAATAATAAACCAGTGATAGACACATACTCCCTCAATTATAAACAGATATAATTCTCTAAAGAAGAATTCAATAATAGACACCAACACCCTCCTTGAAAAGCCAGTAATATATACAGATTCTGTCAGGCAGTAGTAGATATCGACTCCCTCAATTATAAACCAGTAGTAACAGACAAAGATTGCTTCAGTAACAGACAGATAAAAGACACCCTCTGTCAGATACCAATATTAGTCAGATTCCCTGTCAGAAACAGACACCATCAGTAATAAACCAGCAATAAAGGCAAACTCTCAGGAATGAAGTTATTATAGATAGAGGCTCCTCAATCATAAATCACTAATAGACACACACTTTCTTCATAATAAACCAGTAACAGACACAGAACACTGTTGGTAATAAAGTCAGAGACACAGGTTCCCTCAGTATTAAACCAGTGGTAGATACAGATTCCCTTAATACTAAATCACTTAAAGATGCACATTCCCTTAGTACTAAATCAGTTATTGGATTATTACTGAGAGAATATGTATCTAAAACAGACATAGACTCCCTCCCTGATAGGCCAGTTATAGATGCAGACTCCAAACAATAATAGATACTGGTTGATTCAGTAATGAGCATGCAAGAAATAAAGACTCACTTAGTCATGAAACAGATTCATCAGCAATTTGATCACAAATAGCTGACTATTAGTTGTAGACTTCAATTGCTGATAGACTTCAAGTTCATCAGCAACTTCAAGTAGCTTCAAGAACACTCACCAGCAGTAGGCAGAGACTCCCTATGTAATCAGCTTGTAATTGGTATTAATAAAACATAGACATATCTTCTCAGTTTTGGTCCTTAGCACCACATCCAACTCCAGTCCAAAGAGGTTCTCACCTGGTTATTGATAAACACTCAATCAGTAATTGATATATGTTTCTTTCATAATAGATCACTAACTCATAAATATTTCTTCAGTAGTGCAATGGTAACAGATACATACTCTTCAGTAATAGATGAGTAATAGACAAAAACTAATTCATGAATAGGTTTTTAACAGGTTCACATTCCTTCAATAACAGAACGATAATATTCACAACTCCTTCAGTAATACGCCAGTGATAGATGCACACTCATTCAGTAATATTCAAATAATAGACACACACTCCTTCGGTAATCAATGTTAACCATTAATACAGGAAGCACACTTTCAGTAATAGACAAGTAATGGATACATACGTACTCCTTCAGCAAGAAATCATTAATAGAAACAAACTCTTGCAATGATGCACAAGAGACAGACACTCATTCCTCCAGTAATAGATCAGTAATAACTTGGCAGTAAACCAGTATTAATAAACATTCCTTCAGTAATCAGTCAATAATAGAAACACACACTTCTTCAATAACACACAAGGAACACATTCATTCAGAAATAGGCAAACAATTCCTCAGTAACAGACCAGGAATAAATAAATCGTTCTTCCATAACGGACCAGTAATTGTTAAATACTCTTTCAGTAATAGACACAAACTCCTTCTGTAACATCCACACACTCCTTCTGTGATAGACCAGCAATAGATTCACGCTCTTTCAGTAACAGACTGATAACTAACACACACTCCTTCTGCAATGGAAGGGTAATACGGACATACTGATACACATTCTTTTAGTAACAGACCGGTAATAGACACACATTCTTTCAGTAGTAGGATGGTAATGTGTACACACTCCTTCAATAATAGATGGATAATAATCACAAACATCTTCAGTAATACACCAGTAACAGACACACACTCCTTCAGTCATAGACACACACTCCTTCTGTAACAGACACACATTCCTTCAGTAATAGACTGGTAATAATCACAGTCATTCAGTAATAGACCAGTGGTGCACACAAACTCCTTCTGTAATAGACCAGTAATATAAACACACTCTTTTAGTAACAGGTCAATAACTGAAATGCACTCTTTCTGTAATGGAAGAGTAATAGTAACACACTGCTACACAGTCCTTCATTAATAGATCTGTAATAGATACATTCCCCTTCAATAATAGAATGATAATATTTATAGACTCGTTCAGTAATAGATCAAAATAGATACGCACTCTTTCAACAATAGACTAGTAATTTAAACACACTGCTTCAGTAATAGACATACACTACTTCAGTGATAGACCAGTAACAGACACATATTCCTTCAATAATAGACCACTAATAGACAGGCACTACTTCACTAATAGACCAGTAATAGATATATACTCCATGAGAAATATATAAGAAAAAGACACACACTTTTTCAGTGATGGAATAAAGGTAGATGCATATTCCTTCCATTATAAACCAGTAATAAACAGCACTGCTTGAGTAATAGACAGGTAATACGCATGTTCCTTCATTAACAGACCAGTTATAGACACACACTCACATAGTAAATGATCAGTAATGTTTATGCACTCCATCAGTATTAAACCAGTAATAGACACATATTTCCTCAATAACAGGTGCCTGCTCCTACTATAATAGACTGATAATAGAAACACACTATTTTAGTAATAGACCAGTAATAGATTAACACTCAGTCAGTAACAAACCAAAAATAGACACACACTCCTTGGTAACAGATGAGTAATTTTTACAAATTCTTTCAGTTTGAGTAACATACACACTTCTTCAGTAATAGACCCATAACACATAGACACACACACACGCACACACACACGCACACACACACACACACACACACACATTTTCAGGAATACACCTGTAATATTGTTATAGAAGTACGCCCATAATAGACACATTCTCCTTTGGTAAGAGACCAATAAAAGACATTCAGTGGCAGACACCTACTCCTTCAGTAATAGACCAGTAATCAATATATTCTCCTTCAATAATAGACTAATAATCAATACACTCTACTTCAATAATAGACACACAATTCTTTAGTGATAGAGCAGTGGTACTTGCACACACCTTCAGTAGTAGACCAGTAATAGACACACACTACTTCTAGAATAGACTAGCAATAGATACACAGTCAGGCAATACACTGATAATAGACATACTATCCTTCAGTAATAGACAAGTAATACACATGATATTCCTTCAGTGGGAGACCGATATGGATAAACACGCATTCAGTAACAGATCAGTAACGTTTACACACTTTTTCAGTATAGGCACAGTAATAAGCACACATTCCTTTAGAAATAGAACAGTAATAGATCCACTTTGTAAAGTAATAGAACAGAAATAGGTACAGTAATATCAATAATATTTACACACTCCTTCAGTAATAGAGGGATACCTTCACACTCTTCAGTAATAGACCAATAATAGATACACCCTGCTAAATTAATTAGCTGATAATAGATAAAAACTCCATCAGTTATAGACCATATACACAATGCAATGGAAATACATTCATAATAGACATGCTATCCTTTGGTGAGAGACCAGTAATAGATATACACTCTGTCAGCAATAGAGCAGTAATGGTTATTACAGTAATAGTTGGGCGGCACGGTAGCGTAGCGGTTAGTGCGACGCTATTACAGTGCCAGCGATCAGGGTTCGATTCCCGTCGCTGTCTGTAAGGAGTTTGTACGTTCTCCTGTGTCTGTGTGGGTTTCCTCCGGGTGCTCCGGTTTCCTCCCACATTCTAAAGACGTACGGGTAGGTTAATATGGGGATTTAAAATGGCGGCGCAGACTCGTTGGGCTGGAAGGTCCTGTTACCACACTGTAAAAAAATAAAAAAAAACACTCTGTCAGTAATAGATTAATAATAGACACCCACTCCTTCAGTAATAGAGCAGTAATCAATATCACTCCTTCAATAATAGATGAGCAATGGATGTAACACTCTCCTTCGCTAATAGACCTGCAATTGACACACATACCTTCAGTAACAAATAAGTAATTTTTACAAACTCCTTCAGTAATAGATCAGTAACAGATACACCTCTTTCAATAAAGTACCAGAATTTGGTACATGCCTCATCTATAATCGAGCAGTAACAATAGACTCCTTCAGTAATAGATCACTCATAGACACACATCATTTCAGTGATAGACCAGCAATAGATACACATTCATCAGTAACAGACCAATAATAGATACCCACTCTTTCAGTAATCGATGACTATCAGATGCACACTGCTCCAGTAATAGAACAGTAATAGATACACACTCCATCAGTAATAGACAAGTAATAGGCACACACTCCTGTAATAAATACACAGTCCTTCATAAACAGAGAAATAATAGACACACACTCCTTCGGTAACAGAGCAGCAATAGGCTCCTTATTAATAGATCATTGATAGACACACTTTTTCAGTAATAGACTAATAGTTGACACACTCCTTAAAAATAGAGCAGTTATAGATACACACTCCGTCAGCAAAAGAATGGTAATGAATAAAATTCCCTGCAGTATCTTTTAGATACACATTTCTTCAGTTATAGATCAGTAAAAGACAGAGATACAAATTCATTCAGTAATAGCCCTGTACAGGTACACAGAACATCCATAATAGACTGGTAATAGATACACACATGTTCAGTAATTGATAAGTAATTCATGCAGACTCCTTCAGTAATAGACCAGTCACATATACACAGTCCATCAGTAAGGTAGCAGTAATAGACACGTACTCTTTCAGTAATACATCAGTAAGAGACACTCCTTCGATACCAGACAAATAATGGCCACACATTCTTTCAGTAATAGACAAGGAATTGGTGCAGACTTCGTTGGTAATAAACCAGTAACAGATGTATGCTTTTTCAGAAATAGACCTGCAATCAACCTTCATTAATAGACTGGTAGTAGGTAACAAACTCCTAGACAAGTAACAGATAAACAATTCTTCAGTAATAAACCAGTAATAGGCAAACATCCCTTTAGTAATAGACCAGTAACAGATGCACACTCTTTCGGTAATAGACTTGTAATACATACGTACTATCCAATAATGGACCAGTAATAGACACGCACTCCTTCAGTAATAGAGCTTTAATTGGTCCAGATCTCTTTAGTAATAGACTGGTAACAGCTACACACTCCTTCAATAATAGACCAGTAAAAAGTACAAACACCTTCAGCAGTAGACCAGCAATAGGTACACACTTCTTCAGAAATAGCCAGAAATAGACACACAACTTCAGTAATAGAATGTTAATGGACACACACTCTGCAGTAATGGACTAGTAATAATTTCACACTCCTTGAGTAATAGTATGTTAATAACTACACCTTCAGTAACAGACTAGTAATAGATATACACTTCTTCAGTAATAAATCAGTAATATTTACATACTCCAACAATAGTAGACCAGTAATAGACACACACTCCTTCAGTAACAGATCAGTAATATTTACAAACTCTTTCAGTAATAAGTGATCAACAGACACAATCTCCTTCCTTAATTGACCACTAATAGACTCACACTCTTTCAAGAATAGACCAACAACAGACACACATGCCTTCAGTAACAAATCAGTAATATTAAGTAAGTAATAGACACATACTTCTTCAGTAATAGACCAGTAATAGGCACAGAATCTTTCATTAATAGACAAGTAATTAGTACATACTCCTTCAGTAATGGACAGGTCATAGGTACAAGCTAAGCAATAGACCAATAATAATGTAGATTCTGGTGACAAAGCTCCTTCCAGCTTTGGAATCACAGTGTAAACATTGTCTTTCATGGTTATTTCTGATTTTTCCCTGTTTGTTCTCTCCAAGAGGAATTTGCAGGATCATATCTCCCTTCCTCCTTGTCACATCTCCCATTAATTTGTCTTGTCTTGCTCATTCTGCCCCATGACTCCATGACTTCAAACCCATTGAAGTCCTCACCTTCCTCTGTCACGCTGCTTCCTGTCTGCTCATTATCATTATGTGTGTGATTTTTTTTTCATGCTTTCCCCTTCCTTTTCCATTTCTGATGCTGTTCCACACTGTGGGACTCCATCCAGGCCTCTCTTCTAAACACTGATAGATCAGTCCTGGAAGAACAGCTTGTTGATAAGCTGTTGAATTAGTGCCCTTGGTACTTATTGCAATGCGTACGTCCGACTATGTTTGCCTGGTGCATGTGGGGTAATTGGAAGAGAGTACTGTAATAGAGATTATTACACTGAAGCCTCAGCTGTCTTGTCCAGTCAGTCATTGCTATAGCACCATCTACAGGCTCCTAGTCTCTGTCTCAAATGGTAATTGGAAAGGATCACAGATGATTATCCTTTCCTCTTTGCTAAATAATATTACATGAAGCCATGACACCATTTACTTGCCAAAAACTTCCACTTTGGGCTGTTAATCAGATGTGAATTAGAGGGACAAAGGCAGCAGTGCATTCTTTCATTTAAATTAATAACCAGCACAATAAATCTTCAAACACCTTGATTATTACCATTCCAATACTCTGACTTATTTTCCAAATCCATAAGCACAAGAGAAAACTTCTTCCTGCACACAACTTCCTCTTCTTCATTGTGTTGACAGCAAAACTTGCTGTGCCATCTCTTGAAACGCTACAGCAGAGAATGAGGCCATGCAGCCCATCTGACTGAGTTGGGCCTTTGCCCTTCCTGCCCTGTCCGTTTCCCATAGCCTTGTGAAATTAGTCCTGCAACACAGTGTCTGCAAGATTTTCGAGTGGTTGTTGTGAGTTACAATTGAATCTGCTTCACCATCCTACCAGGCAATGCTGTCCAGATTACAACAACTGACATCATTAACAAAAAATCCTCATGTCACCTCTTGTTCTTTTGGCAATCTTAACTATTTGTCCTTCGACTAATGGCCCTACTGCTGCCATCTCTGGTATTTTCAGAGCTGATCAAAGAAGTATTCAAAGAAAATGCGTCAATAAATGTTATGCTCCATCATTTTCCTTCTGGGGTTACTTGCAGCAGTGTCTCAGAGATTAATTCTTGATTCCTGGAGACTCCAGGCCAAGGCTGGAAGGTTGTGAACCAGAACGGGAAGAATCAATAGCACATGAGGGAAATGGGAATTGTTTGGTTGCCCACCAGACTATTACTGTGTCAGAGTCAGAGTTTAGTGGGTAGTACTCTTGTCTCAGAATTATAAAGGATATGTAGTGTTCGTAGACTCTTTCATGTTGCTGCGTACTATGGCAAATGACAGAGAGAGAACTACCATCAAAACAGCCTTACTGCAGGCAATAATTCTCAAATAAACAACATTGGTGGGTACAGCAATGTGTCCAAGTCATACCAGGTGGTACATTCAGTTCCTAAACCTAATCTTGCACTCATATATGCTAAAATTAAAAATCTTACTTAAAACCATCAGCAATTTACAAACATGGAATTATACAATTAACTATTTACATACATGAAATTATTCAGTTACATTTATATACAGATATGCATTAACAATATAAATTTATTCTGCCTTCTCAGCCACAAAACACTTTGCTACAAGCTATATTAACCTTTCTGATGTATTGACATGGTTAAAATGGATGATTTCTCCAAATACACATCTGATCTCACGTTCTGTCCTGCAATTGTTAACTCATAGTACATTGTATTACATATTCTAAACACCAACAGTTAACATAAAACAGCACAGGGCTAATAACTTATCAACTACCACAATAGCTATAAATATACATTGTATTTGATACATCACTAGATATCATGAATTCAGTCATAGCAATCTCTTCTTTGATTGCTTCTTAAGGCTCTCCATCCTTGTACTTTTGCTTTTACACTCTTCTTGACTACCTCTTTGATGACTCACGGTAATCCCTGAACATTTCCTTTTTCCTGCTGTTGCTTATCAAGTCATCTCCTTTGACTTTCTCTGGACTGTCTCCAGGCCTTTAAGTTGTGCCATGACTAGTTTCAGTCTGTCTTTTTACATTCTGACTGAGCTGTATTGGGCTGACATTGGTACATCCATACCTGTTGTCGCATCCTACGTGGGGTTTTTGGAGCATTTGAACTGTCTCCACACTGCAATGCAGTTCTCTTTTAAAGCATCCAACACAATCTGGACTTATTTCAGGTCCTTCAACGTTTCTTTTAAATTCAATTTTTGTTGGGATCCAGCAATTTCTGCCAAGTCCAGCATTTTTGCCCATCCCCAATTGTCTTTGAGAAGGTGGTGAGGTGCTGCCTTCTTGAACCACTGCAACCTTTCTGGTGGAGATACTCCTACGATGCTTTTGGGAAGAGTGTTCCAGGATTTAGACCCAGTGATGGTGAAGGTACAATGATATGTTTCCAAGTCAGGGTGTTTTGCAACTTGGAGGGGAACCTACAGGTGGTGGTGTTCCCGTGTGCCAGCTGCCTTTGTCCTTCTTGGTGGTAGAAATTTGGGAATTGCTAGATGAGTAATTGTGGATGGTCTCCCCGACAGCCACTGTGCCCCAATAACAGAATGATTGAATGCTTAGGGTGGTGGATGCATTGACAATCAAGTGGGTTATTTTGTCCTGGATGGTGACAAGCTCCTTAAAATTTATGGACCTGCACACATTTGAGTAAATGGGTCTCTGTCATGCAACCTCTCAATTTTGTTAGCACACAATATCTACATGCTTTAAACAAGCTGCTGGCTCACCTCCACCTGTTTGGCTGCTTTACTCTCCTTTCAGCCCAAGCTTCACATAGATAGAACCACCAACACATTATCCTTTCCTAAATGCAGTTACTCTCACTCAACAGTTGCTGGTGCAGCAATGTATTAAGTCAAGTTACAAAATACACTCAGAGGTATCTTAACCCAATAGATATAGTCTAAGACCCACTCCAGAGCCCAAAGTGTCAGGCTTGTGTTGACATTCAAGTGAAATTAGCAAACTTACATTGACAATGTTCAAATTGCAGCACAAAATGTCCACAATTAATGGCAGGACCCTTAATGGCATTGATGTAGAGGGATCTTGGGGTCCAATTCCATAATTCCCTGAAAGTGGCTGCACAAGTTGATAGGGTAATAAAGAAGGTGAATGGCATGCTTGCCTTTATTAATCGAGTCACAGAGTTCAAGAGTTAGGAAGCTATGTTGGAGCTTTATAAAACTCTGGTTAGGCCGCATCTGGAGTATTGCATTCATTTCTGGTTGCCTCATTATAGGAAGGACGTGGAGGCAATGGAGAGGGTGCCAAAGAGGTTTACTAGGATACTGCCTGGATTAGAGGACAGATGCCATAAGGAGAGGTTGGACAAACGGGTTATTTCCTCTGGAGTGGAAGAGGCTGAGGGGAGACCTGATAGAAGTTTATAACATTATGAGAGGCACAGATAGAGTAGACAGCCAGTATCTTTTTCCCAGGGTCGAAATGTCTAATACAAGACACCATGCATTTAAGGTGAGAGGGGGAAAGTTCAAAGAAATGTGCAGGGTAAGTTTTTTACACTAAGTAGACGCTGCTGGGAACGCTCTGTCAGGGGTGGTGGTGGAGGCAGATACGATAGAGGCATTTAAGAGACTCGTGGACAGGCACATGAATATGCAGAGAATGGAGTGATATAGACCATATACAGGCAGCAGGGATTAGTTTAACTGGGCATCATTACCTTAATTAGTTCGGCACAACATCATGGGCCAAAGGGTCTGTTCCTGTGCTGTATTCTTCTATGTTCTATATTTAAATGCCCTGATGATACAAATAGAATATGCAAATGGTAAGTGTAAAGTGATAATTTACAGATCAGTTTCGAACCAACTTAACACAACTGAGACTGTGATCTGATTAGCAGCAGTGAATAGATCATTCATACTGCACTGTGAGTCAGACGTACAAGTAGCTCAATAATGTTTGAACCAATGCACAGTATCTCGATGGTCCAGACACCCCTCAGCATAAGTCTGCAGTGTTTCAATATTAAAATTCTCCCCTTTGTTTTCAAATAGCTCCATGGCCTCATTCCTGTCCTCTGCACTATTCCATTTCTGTCCTCTAGAGTATCCCTGATTTGATCTGCTTGAAGGGTTATGGGCTGAACACAGGCAACTGGGACTCGCAGAGAGGATGATGTAGTTGGCATGGACCAGTTGGACCAAAGGGCTTGTTTCCGTGCTGTATTACTCTATTACACTATGACCTTTTGTTGAAGTTATGATGCCCATGTGGTCAGTCAGTGGGTGGTTCTTCCGATCTCATGATATCCATGTCTGTTTTAGGTACACTATCAATGCATCTTTGTAGCATTTGCATTGGGATCTCTGGCTGTGACTGAGTTGGGATTATAAAATGGATGTGTCATTGAGAGTTTGGTATCAGTACATGGTAACTAGTCTAGTGGAGTTGATGTCTGAGGTTCATTGTCTCAATAACACATTTGGTTTTGATAAGAACACAGGTATAAATGTGGGGTGCTTCCTTGTTAGTGTGGAGGATTTTCCAGAGGCACCCTCAGTGGTATGTCTCGGGCTTTTTAGATGACATTGGTACATCTCCTGAATTTCAAGCACTGTAACTCAGTCTTTGTGGTCTTCCATATTTAGCTGTCCACGAAGATACACTGAGGTAGCTTCCCAAAGGAGGCACTAATACACTGGATGTATTAACACCAATACACTGGGTACCTTAATGCTAACACACTGGACATGTTAATACACTGGACACATTAATACACTGGATACACTAATGCTGAAACACAGCCATAATCAATACCAAAATCAACAATTTTGGGTAACTTCTCTCTCTGTATCAAGAGTGGCCAGTTCTGCTGTATGTTATCCACCCATACAATTAACTCAGTTTTTATCTCTCTCCTCTGCAACTGTCTGGTCTGCTGGGCATTTCCTACACTCTGACCCACATTTCACAGTATTTACATATTTCTTTGTTTGTTTTCTCCCTCTCTCTAACTGTCCACATTTCTATAGACCAGATGGCTTCATCACCATGGCAATCAACCTCGTTGTGGCCCTTGCACTTTATTTGTCTACCTGCACTTCACTTTCTCTGTAACTGCAACACTCTATTCTTCATTCTGTTTTCTTTTTACTACTTTGATGTACTTATGTATGGCATGATCTGACTGAGGGCATGAAAACATGACATGCAACAACAATAATAAACAATCCCAGACCCACCCTAACAGAGGGATATTCACACCCCCACTCACTATGCAGCTTGAAATTAACTTGTTTTCTCATGTTTCCAGTTCTGATGAAGGTTTTCAAACCTTAACTTTGTTTCTCTCCCCACAGATGCTGGCTGACCTGCTGAGTGTTTCCAACATTTTCTGTTTTTATTTTAGATTTCCAGAATCTGCAGTTCTTTGTTTTTCACTAATCCTGTGCTGAATCCAGTCATCAGAGCTCACTGTTTGGAGAGATATAGTTACCTAAAGTTAGGGAAAACTTTACCTGTACCTGCCTGTACCTCAAAGATAAATTCTGGTGGATCATTTGCAGGATGCAGAGCAGTGATCTTGGCCTTTGGGAAGGAGATCTGGTGCAGACTCGATGTCACTCTTGCAAGGAGAGTACAGCCATTAGTGTGTTGCAGTTCCATAATGGATGTCTTGAGAACTTTGAATGGAGACATGAAGATTGAAGAGTCCTCAATCCATGTAATATTCAATGTGAACCCAGTGGGAAGGAAGTCTTCAGTGAGGACAGGGATCATTGCTGGGAAGTTGGAAAAGAGAACTGATGTGATGATACACCTTGTTTGACTTCAGTTTGGATAGTGGCAAGTCTGAACTCATCAAGAATGACAGCTGCCATCAAGTTAGGCAGAGGCCACAGAATATTAATGAACTTTACAGGGCTATCAGATCTGGACAGCACTTTCCCCGAGGCTTTGTGATTTATAAAGTCAGAGGCCTGTAGCAGGTCAGTGAGAACTGTACAAATCCTGATGGAATTCAAAAAGCTTCTCTCGGATCTGCAGTGCAGATCTTATCATCAGTTCCACAAGATAGCCCGAAACCACACCAAGATGCCAGCAGTCCTTATACTTCCCAACACTGGGTATCAAACTGAGGTTCTGCTAGAGCCCATTAGGGAAATCTGAGTCAGCATACCCTGGGGTTAAGTTCCACTCCAGAAAATGCAGTGGAAAAGTCCATACTGGCGTTCAAGTAGGGGTGTGCAGTAGGAGGGAGTGCTATAGTGGTTGATTGGCAAGCAGGTTAAGGGTTAAGAGGAGAAGGGAGGAGAATGGAGTTGAAAAAAATCAGCCATGATTGAATGGCAGAGCAGACTCGATGGGCCAAATGGACTAATTCTACTCCTATGTCTTATGGAAATGAGACCTGTAGGACGGGAACACTGTAGGAAGGAAGTGTTGTAGAAGGGAATGATGCAGGAGGGAGTGATGTAGGAGCGAGTAGTGTAGGAGGGAGTGCTGTAGGAGGGAGTGCTATAGGAGGGAGCAGTGTAGGAGGGGAGTGCTGTAAGAGGGGAGTGTTACAGGAGGGAATGTTGTAGGAGGGAGTGAGACAGAAAGGACTGAAGTAGGAGGGGAATGCTATATGGTCGTAGATGTCACCTGTTGGAGAAGATGCTGAACCTTGATATCTCAGGTTTATCCAATGGACTTGACAACATCGGTTTAAGTAAAGCAGGTGAGTTCTCCCATGTGTCCTGGCTAAATGTTTATTCCTGACTCAACAATCACTGAAACAGATTCTCTCGTGATTATCACACTGCTATCTATGGGAGGGTGCTCTGCACATATTGCTATCATAGCTGTATCTACAGTTCAAGTGTACTTCACTGGCTGTAAGTTGCTTTGGGATATTCTGCAGTCAAGAAAGGTGCTGTAAAAATGCAAATCTTTTTCTTTTTACATAACACTCAGTATCACAACTGAAAAAACAATTTCAAGGACAGCGTGCCCTCGAATCCGCAGGGGGTGTGTCAATGCAGGTAACACAGAAGATTTTAGTCCTGTCTGAGCAAGAACCTGGACCTGCTGCAAGTTGCCTACCGCCACAACAGGTCTACAGTGGATGCAATCTCACTGGCTCTCCACTCGGCTTTGGAGCACCTAGACAACAGCAAACCATATGTCAGGCTGCTGTCTATCGATTACAGCTCAGCATTCAACACCATCATCCCCTCAGTAATAATCAACAAGCTTCAAAGCCTGGGCCACTGTACCTTCCCCTGCAACTGGATCCTTGACTTCCTTATCAGGAGACTACAGTCAGTGCAGATCGTCTGTAACATCTCCTCCTCACTGACACTCAACACAAGCGCACCTCAAGGATGTGTACTTAGCCAACTGCTCTACTCTCTCTACACTCATGACTGTGTGGATAAGCACAGCTAAAACTCCACCCATAAGTTCACTGATGAGACCACTGTTATTGGTAGAATCTCAGCTGGCTACGAGGAATGAGATAGATCAGCTGGTTGAGTGGTGTTGCAACAACAATGTCAGCAAGACCAAGGAATTGATTGTGGACTTCAGGAAGGGAAAAGTCAGGAGAACACACACCAGTCCTCATTGGGGGGGGGTCAGCGGTGGAAAGGGTGAGCAGCTTCAAGTTCCTGGGTGATGTTGACACCATCTCAGAGGATCTATCCTGGGCCTAGTTTGATGAGATTTGGTATGTCACTAAAGGCTCTTACAAATATCTATAGATGTACGGTGGAGAGCGTTCTGACTGGTTGCGTCACAGCCTGGTATGGAACCTCCAATGTACAGGATCACAAGAGGCTGCAGAGGGTTGTAGACTCAGTCAGCTCCATCATAGGCACAACCCTTCCCAGCATTGAGGACATCTTCAAGAGGCGGTGTCTCAAGAAGATGGCATCCATCACGCAGGATGCACACCATCCGAGACATGCGCTCTTCTTGTTACTACCATTGGGGAAGAGTTACAGGAGCCTGAAGACCCACACTCAATGACTTAGGAACAGCTTCTTCCCTTCCGCCATCAGATTTCAGAACGGTCCATGAACCCATGAACACTACTTTGTTATCAAATTTCATGACATATAAGTCAGTGATAATAAACTTGATTTTTATTCTGATTCAGTTCATGTACTGCTGAGACAACAATTCGTGATACAGGGTGTGTTGGTGAGACCACCGCTGGAGAACTCTGTGTTGTCCTGGTCTCCTTACCTAAGGAATGATACACTTCCTGTCAACAGAATGCAGGAAAAGTCTATGACTGAATCCTGTCATAGCAGGGTTGTGGTAAGAGGAGATACTGGGTTGACTTGGCCTGTATTTATTAGAGTTTAGAAGAATGAGAGTAGATCTCACTAAAACATGCCAGAAACTAACAGGCTAGATGCAGACAGGTTCTATGGCTTGGGGGTCTAGAATAAGGGGTCACAGCCTCAGGATAGGACCGAAATATGGAGAAACAGCTTCATCAACAGGATGATAAACCTGTGGAAATCTCTTCCATAGAAGGCAGTGGGGGTCATGTCACTGAATATATTTAAGGAGGAGGTTGATCAATTTCTCGGCACAAAATTAATCAAAGAATATGGAGAGGGTGGGTGCAAGAATATGGCATTAAGAAGAAATATAGCCAAAATCATACTGAATGGCATAGCAGACTCAGAAAGCCAAATGGCCTGCTCCTGCTCCTGCTTTTGGTGTTTCCATGTTTCCTGGCAGATCTTGTTGTTCCAACACACTTCTGTCCAACCTACCTTATTGTACTCTCTGTAACCCGACATCATCTAAAACTTTACCCTTCATGTCCATACCAGCATTGGCCCTGCTTATACACCACCCTGAGCTTGTTGGCTTAAAATGGGTCAACCAAAGCCTTGTTTTAAAATGTTTTCAACCACATTTTGATCTCCCAATGTTGTCTTGTTCCAAAACCTCTGAGAAATCCATAACCCCTTACCTCCAGCTTCTGGATCATCCCCGAATTTAATTGTTCCACCAGTAGTGACCATGACTTGAGCTGCCAAAACCTAAACCCTGGGTGCACAACATTTATGAGGAAGAGGGCCAGGGTGACAACCAGAAACATGATTGAGGGCCATTCACCCAGCCACGAAACTCCCACAGTTCTTGTCAGCTCCTCACTCTTGTAGATCCAACTGTGCCCACGTTTAAACTCCTCAAGGAACACTAACTCCCTGCTATTTCCCAGCTGGACTATCAGAGTGCAGAACCTGTATTTAAATCCAAATACCTTCAAGTGTTCTGTAAATTAATTTTAATGTTATTTGTCCAGTTCTGAAAAGTTTGGAAAAATAATTTAACAGCATGAAGATTTTTTAATAGTCCTGGACTGTCTTTGACTGTTGTTGGTTTTGTCAGGCGATTGGTGGGTTATTGTTGGCCTGGTCTGACAAGAAGGTCAGTGCCATCTAGTGGAAACTAGGCCAAGGTCGCATCCATCCAGAGCCACCTGCTGTTGGGCATGGTAGGAGTCTAGTGAATGCGGGCAGACAGACAACCCCTTTGTCACTCATCAAAGCCCTCAGCTTTGGAATTCCCTCCCTAAACTTCTTCACCTCAAGCGGCCTCTCTTTAAAGCCTATTTCTTTGAACAAGTGTCTGCAACCCAATGTCATTTTTTTGTTTGATTGAACTCTTGTGTAACAGGAAGGCCTATTGCTACACTATAGGCTCCGCATAAATGAAAGTTGTTGTTGTTGATGAGACTTCTCCTACTTGCGCCATTCAGAAGTTCCTCTCTTAAGCATGTTCTCAGAATTGAGGATGACTTGCTTCCATAAGGTTGTGAGGTGGTTAATGTGGGAATAGCAAAATTTTCCACACATGGGTCAGGCCAGTACCTGACGGGATGGTATATATGCAGAGCTTCCTGGGCATCTGATGCCAGGTTCTCAGTGCCATCCTCAGTGCTCCTTCTCCAATTTAAGCAGTCACAGGCCAGGGATTAGCATGAGCCAATGGGGACATGTAGACTTTTTGAGTATATCCTTATTTTCAATCGTATGCGCCAGTGATCATCTGGGCCAGTGGGCTGAGGAATGGCAGATGAAGTTTAATTTAGGTAAATGCCAAGTGTTGCATTTTGGTAAGACAAACCAGGGCAGGACTTACAGGGCCCTGGGGAGTGTTGTAGAACAGAGAGATCTAGGGGTGCAGGTACATAATTCCTTGAAAGTGGCGACACAGGTAGACAGGATGGTGAAGAAGGTGTTTGGCAAGCTGGCCTTCACTGGTCAGGGCATTGAGTACAGGAGTTGGGACATCATGTCACAGCTATTCAAGACGTTGGTAAGGCCACATATGGAGTATTGCATACAGTTCTGGTCGTCCTGCTATGGGAAGGATGTAATTTAACTGGAAAGGGTCCAAAAAAGATTTATGAGGATGTTACCAGGACTGAAGGGCTTGAGTTATAAGGAGAGGCTGGATAGGGTAGGACTCTTTTCTCTGGAGCATAGGAGGCTGAGGGGTGACCTTTTCGAGGTTTATAAAATCATGAGGGGCATAGATAAGGTGAATAGCAACAGTCTTTCCCCTCAGGTCCCTTTTAAGTCGTTCCTCTCTCACTTTCAACCTATGCCGTCCAAAACTAGATGGCATAGGTTGGAAGTGAGAGAGGAACGATTTAGAAGGGACCTGAGGGGAAACTTTTTCACACAGAGGATGGTGGGTATATGGAACAAGCCATCAGAAGGGGTGGTTGAGGCAGATACAATGACAACATTTAGAAGCTATTTGGACAGGTACATGGATAGGAAAGGTTTAGAGGGATATGGGCCAAACACAGGCAAATGGGACTAGCTCAGTTTGGCAACTTGGTCGGCATGGACGAGGTGGGCCGAAGGGCCTGTGATCCATGCTGTATAGCCCTATGACTCTGTGACTCTGTCACATTATCAGTGGGATGTTAACCCACAATAAATTCCCTGAGACCTCAGGTCCACTGTGTGCCATTTCTAATCAGCTCCTCAATGCCAAGTAAACTGTTCTACAGGGGCAGTGTTCAGGCATAAGCTAAGGGTTAAAGTGTCCTCAATCAATTTATAGTGAATATAGAAATCCATTAACTAAACCAAATCTTGCTATTGCTGGCACAGTATATGCTGCAGCCAGTGTCATTAACATTTAAATTATTTTAACACACTTGTGGATTTTCTGAGACTTTCCTATATTTTGCTCTGGACGACAATGTTCCTGGGAGGTTCCAGCAATTCACATTTTAAAAAAGAAATCAGAACAAGCAGCTGAAGCAACAGGGAGTGAGTTCATAGGCAGCCAGCCCTAATACTGAGAGCTCCGCTAAAGAGGAAGGAATCAGCCCTGATCACAGAACACCGTCTAACTAAATCTGACTCCTGCTGATTAGAGGTGCTGGAAAGAAGGGGGCATTAATTAGCCTGTAGTTTAGGTAGGAGAGTGGCAGAAGGATCAATAAACTACTCTTAACATGGAAGTTACCCCAGAATCCTGGCAGGGATTATCCTCAACCAATAGCTGCACTATTTTGCATCAGATTTTTACAGGGTAGAGACAGATCCTTCGGCCCAACTTGGGTGATTGTGCCCCAGGGAAGCCTTGTGTCCTTTCCCACCCTGTCAGCATGTCTTTCTTAACCCTTTGTCAGTTAAAATTGGGCGAGGGTGGTCTGCATAAAGTGCCTGAGTCGAGCTCGGTGTAAAGCCATCTGCTTTGGTTTCGCTGAGAGATTCTACGCCTGTGACAAGCAGAGAGATAATGTCATCGTGGCTATCAGCAGATAAAGCAACATCTGCTGCTCTTGACACCCACCATTGTCAGGCAAGTTTTATCTTTCCCTCTTCTCCCGTTAAACAGAAACTGCTCCCTGTATTGTATTTTGCTACTCAATTAGTGCAGCATCATATCTGGGCCCATCGCCGCACTCCCCTCCCCTACGCAAGCGTCCCCTGAAGTAAAAGAGGGCCAATTCGCCTTGAATGGCTTCGACTGTCTGAGGAGATGGCAACCGTTAGCGTAACAGGCCTGTCACTTTTCAGTAGGACGGAGCGCTCTCGCTGCCAATGGTCACCAACACAGCACGCAAAGGCCAATCAACAGCAGCCCTCGCCTGCCGACAAGGACATTGCTTTTTTTCCCCGACAGTTCAGTGAAGCAGTGTGGCGGAAAATTGAGTCCAGATTCATTAGGCTTTTTTTCAGTGTGGTGCTCAAGTCGGTTTAAATTGATACATTTCCTAACAAAATTGAAGTGCTTTCCGCAGTGCCAAACAGAAAGGATTGTGACCTGATCGCCCCACTGAGCAGTCAAAGCGAGTTGATGGATCCATTAGGCTTGCTTAGGCTGCTTTTCCTCTTTCTCCATTTCAGACTGACACTGTAAATCTGAACCAATTTCAGACCCTAATCATCATTACAAACCTTTCCACTGTTCATTTATTACCAAAGCCTTTCTCCAGCACACCACAGATGGTCCAGAGTCTATTCAGAGGAACCCCAGTGAGGTAGTATCTTAACTTTTCCCAAGCCCAGCTAAATATATTTATATAAGTGCATGGATATCTCACAAGGTATGTTACCTACTCTGTTTTAACACCTCTTTGAAGGCAGGTGAAGCCTGCTTCAGGCACAAAAGGTATAAAGCAGGCTGGACACATTAGGTGAGATTGAAAGCTCTTTATCAATCAATATCTTCATTCAAATCAATGAGATATCCCTATCAAAGCAGGCAAGCAAAGAAAAGATAGTCTCCCTGGAGTAACATGATAACAACTCTCTCATCGCCTGTGAACATCACCTTTTGCACCTTTAACCCAAAGACTCCAGTCAAGTGGTTAACTTGTTTCTCAGTGAAGACCTGCTCAGTGACCGTGTGTGAAGATTAATCGGGATCGTCTCTGTCCTAAGTGGAATGATGTGTGAGGGAAGCGAGTGGCTTTTCCCTCTCTTGTTCTGCTCCTATCAGGATGAATGACGTGTGTGTTTGGGGAATGAAGTCCTTCCCTGTATATTGGCTCCTGGCGTAGTGCTCCTGATATCAGCTCCTGATGTCAGCTCCTGATAGACATAGACTCATAGAGTCAAAGAGCATGGAAAGAGACCCTTCAGCCCACCAAGTCTGTGCTGACCATCAAGTACCCATTTACACTAATCCCATTTCAATCTCCCCACATTCCTATCAATTTATACAATAGGCAGAAAATACAAAAGCCTGAAAGCACGTACCACCAGGCTCAAGGACAGCTTCTATCCCGCTGTTATAAGACTATTGAATGGACCTCTTATGTGATAAGGTGGACTCTTAACCTCACTATCTACCTTGTCATGGCCTTGCACCTTATTGCCTGCCTGCACTACACTTCTCTGTAACTGTAGCACTATATTCTGCATTCTATTATTGCTTTTCCTTTGTACTACCTCAATGTACTGAAGTGAAATGATCTGTATGGATGGCATGCAAAGCAAAGTTTTTCACTGTACCTTGGTACATGTGACAATAATAAACCAATTACCAATTACCAATTACCATCTCCCCCCCACCCCCCCCCCCCCAGGTCCTAACACTAGAGGCAATTTACAGTGGCCAATTAATTTACTAACCCACATATCTTCGAGAGTTTGTCCCAATCAATGAGTCCTTTCTCCTGAACACAACAACAACTTGCAGCTTTTACTGAACCTGTCCCAAGACAGAGGTGGGGTAGGGCTGGGGTTGGGTTGGGGGAAGTGAGGGTGGATGGGGGTAGAAATTAAAGCCATAAAAACATCAGTCATTTTCTGCATTCAACACCTTGGCCTTGGTGAAAAGTAAAATCAGAACTGGGTGTAAGACAGTCTGTCTGTCTGATTCCAACATGTATGAGGATGTTGCCGGGACTTGAGAGATTGAGTTATGGAGAGAGGTTGAGCAAGTTTAGATTTTTATTTCTTGGAGCATAGGAGAAAGAGGGGTGACCTTACAGAGGTGTACAAAATCATGAGGGGCATAGATAGGGTCGATGCATATAGTCATTTTCCCAGGGTTGGGGAATCAAGGACTAGAGTACAGAGGTTTAGGGTGAGAGGGGAGAGATTTAATAGGAAACTGACAGGCAGCTTTTTCACACAGAAGGTAGTTGGTATGTGGAATGAGCTGCCAGAGGAAGTGGTTGAGGCAGGTACATTAACAATATTTGAAAGGCACTAGGGCAGGTAAATGGACAGGAAAGGTTTAGAGAGATATGGGACAAACGTGGGTAAATGGGAGAAGCTTAGATGGGTGTCTTGGTCGGATGAGTTGGGCCGAAGGGCCTGTTTCTGTGCTGTATGACTCTATGACTCTAGTGGTTGGAGTCATACTTCACACATGGAAGATGACTGTGATTGTTGGAGGTTAATCATCCCAACCCCAGATATCATTGCAGGACTTGCGCAGGGTAGTGTCTTCAACCCAACCATCTTCAGCTGCTTCATCAATGACCTTCCTTCCACCATAAGGTCAGAGGTGGTGATGTCTGCTGATGATTGCGCAAAGTTCAATTCCATGCACAGCAAGTAAAGCAGTTCATACCTGCACGCAGCAAGACTTATACAAAATCCGGGTATTGGTTGATAAAATGGCAAGTAATTTTCATATCACATCAGTGCCAGGTGAGTCTCACCTTCTGATACACTAAAACTCCCCACTATCCACAAGTCAAAGGTCAGGAGTGCAATGGAACACTCCCCACTTATCTGGATGAGTGCAGCTCTGACAGCTCTCTAGAAACTCAACACTGTCCAGAACAAATCAGTCTATATGATTGGCACTCCACCAACCACTCCATATATTCATTCCCTCCACTGCCATTTCACAGTGGTTGCAGTGTGTACCATCTACAAAATGCACTGTATTCACTCACTCTGGCTACTCCGACAGCAGCTCCCAAATTCACAACCTCTACCACCAAGAAGGGTAAGGGAAGCAGGCGTAGGGGAACACCACCACCTGCAGGTTCCCCTCCAGGCTGCCCACCATCCTGACTTGGAAATGTACTGCCATTCATTCATTGTACTTGTCCAAACCCTGAACTCCCTGCCCAACAGCACTGAGAGAACACCTTCACAAGAAGGACTGCAGTGGTTCAAGAAAGGCAGTTCACTACCACCTTCACAGGGGTAATTAGGGAAGGCAATAAATGGTGGCCCTGCCAGTGACGCGCAGATTCTGAAAACGAATAAATGAAGGAAAAGCCTACGCCACTCATCACTTCCTCTCTGGGAAGGTTAACCTATTGGTAGCACTTTCAACTCTGAGGCAGAAAACCATGGATTCAAATCCCACAAGGGGCCAACAATCTCCCGTCAAATGGGAACCTGTATTTCGGGGGAAATCGACCGTTGCACTGAGATTGGTGTGGGGAATTATTTTTCCCTTGAAATTTATGTGATCTGACAGTGACGCACAAAGATTGAGTCCTTGGGGAAGAAAGACTGAATGGCAAGGACCTCAAGTGAGGAGCCCTGTCAACTCGCTGCTGGCTGAGAAGCCGAATTAAACTCACTTTGCAATGATTCTTTCTGGTGAGACACAAGCCCCACCCACACCAGGCCCCACCCACAACAAATCTCACCCACACAAAGCCCCACCTGCATCAAGCCCCATCCACACCAGGCCCCACCCGCACCAACCCCACCCACACCAAACCACCCACACCAGGCCCCACTCACACCAAACCCCACCCACACCAGATCCAGTCCAACTCCACACCAGGCCCCATCCATACCAACCCCACCCACACCAAGCCTCACCCACACCAAACCCCACCCACACCAAGCCCCACCCACACCAAGCCCCATCCATACCAGATCCAATCCCACTCCACACCAGGTACCACCAGCAAAAGGCCTCAGCCACAACAGGACTGCTCCCCCCATATCTGACCCACACTGGGCCCCACATACATCAAGTGCAACACATACCAAGCCCCAACCACAATGAGCCCCACCCACACCTATAACCAACCATATCAGGCCTTGTAACACCATCCTACCTGCTGATCATCACTTAGTTTTGAAATGCATTGTAAACAACCCTTGGCCATACACCAGACACTTGGTCATGTACTTTGACTGGACACTGCCATGCAGTTCAGAGGGAGTGCTGAACTGTTGGAGGTGCTGTCTTCCATATGGGGTATTAAACTGAGATCCTATTTGCTCTTGCAAGTGATTGGAGAAGATCCCTGGGGCACTGTCTGGAACATGGCAGTCACTCCTCAACATCATCAAAACAAATCATCTCGTCAGTGTTCCTCAGTTTTGCCATGGGAGTTTGCTGTGTATGAATTGGCTGCCGCCTTTGCTATAACAGTTGCCTCACTTCATGAGAAGTTCATTGCCTGTGGAGATAGGTAGAGTTGGTGAGGTTCGGCATTGGGAGAACCACTCGTGGGCATTTGGTCAACAATAATGAGTTGCCAAAGAAACTGCTGGAATACACAAGGATGGGTCCCCATGGACACGTGGATATAAATGCAGAAGTAGCATTTGGGGATGGGACTAAGAATCTTGAATCATGCAGGGAGGGCACACAGAAGTTCAGCATAAATGGCAGAAAGGCCACCCTACCCCACAAGGTACCTACCTGCTCATCAGGCACCTCCTCTCCCACCTATGGAGGAGTCTGCAGGACCCACATTGGTCTCATCCATCACTTCAGAACCCAAGGTGAGTGGAAGCAAGTCAGCCTTGATCCCAAGGGACTGCCTAAGAAGGAGAAAAATATGAACTCTTCATTGGTGACCGACAGAGCAATTAGTGGGAGCAAATCTCAGCAGGAGCCTCAGTCAGCAGAGTCTAGTCCAATCCTTCCAGCTGTAGCCCCCAAGGATTGGCTGGCAGTAACCATGGCAACTGTGTATGGAGAGGAGTCAGCCCCTTGCCGAGAACTCAGAGGAGAAGCTTATTGTGGAAGGACTGGATATGATGCCAGCCCATTTTGCGGTTGCCAAGCCTATGTGTGTTCACGTGACCCTTCCACTGGCCAGACCACTTTAACTTGGTGTTGGTTGCTTGGCAGGTCCATGTCACTGACCTCAGTTCCCCATTGGCAGCCCCTTGCTACCCAATTGAAAGGTTCTTATCAGTCTAGTAAACATCCTTTCCTTCCCCCTCTCCAATACTGCCACAACAACCAACAAACCTGTTGAAGCAAAATGACAAGGAAAGATCTTTTCTTTGGTATTTGTTCTCAATAAAGCAACATCCTGGAGATTAATTATTATTTAATTTTGAAGGCCATTGGAGCCAAATTGTAGGATCAGAAGAGGCTGTGTGGTTATGGGAGGAGTACATGCCTAGGTGACACGTGTTGGTTAAACAGTGATAGACAACTGTTGGGACCAATGGGTGTGGCAATCACAAGTAAGGTCAGCATTGACTGCCCATCCCTGAGCAGAGTGGCAGTTAACAGTCAGCCTCTTGATGGGCCTAGAGTAAAGTCAGAACTGATGGAACTGACTGAAGAACAGGAACTGCTAGAGGTACCCACACCAGGGCCCATCGACCATACTTACACATGGAAAGAGCGTTGCTCCAAATAAGGAGGCTCTGATATTCTCTGAGCCAGCATGTCCAAGAGACATAGAATAATACAACATGGAAAGCGGTCCTTCAGCCCAGTTTGTCTGTGCCAACCAAGTTGCTGCCTTGAGTCAGTCCTATTTGCCTGCGTTTGCCCCATGTCCCTCTAACTCTTTCCTATCCTGTAATTAGGCCCTTCCTCCACAACCTCCCACCGGTCCAACCTTGAGGGAAAGTCGCTTGAGGAGTTTGTCACCACTCAGCAGATGGTGTTTGCTGGGGCGCCCTGTCGGAGATTGGAATGTCAGGAGGGTCATGACAGATTGGGTGTTGGAATTGGACAGACGGCCAGGATGGGGGATGAGGAGTGGTTAGGCAGAGATTGGACAGATAATGTTTGGTCAGCTGACGGCTAAGGGTCAGTGAGGAGTTGGGTCTGCAAGTAATAACGATGGAAGGTTGAAGAAGGCCACTACCTGGAGGAAGATGGACAGCAGGATCTTCAACAGTGGCCCACACAGGTAGACCTGCAACCTCCACACAAGCAATCCCCAACCTAATAACTATGGTCCTTGCAAACCACACATGCTGGAGAATTTTACACATGATGTAAAACAGGCCTTCAGTGACACACGGACAGGAATTCACACATTAGAGCATCACACGTGGAAATGATGGGAAAATTTTCAACTCAAGACCTGCTCTGAACTAAACATTGCCCCAGAAGGATGGAGTTTGGTGAAGATTTGACAGATTAAATAGTGATGCTTCCTAAAACACCGAACATACCAGAGTATGTTCAGTCAAAGATAACAACAGACCATATATGGTGGTATTAACTATGGTAGGTTCCAGGAAGTGTAAATAAACACATTTGGAGGATCAGTGCAGTCAGAGAGCTGGAGGAGATTACAGAGGGAAGGAGGTGCAAAACCATAAGAAGCCTAAAACAAAAGGTTTGAATTTGAATGAGGAATTGGCACATGTCAGCAAATGCAAGGGCAGTAGGTGCACGGGGCCGGTGGTGTGTCAGGACACAGGTCACCAGGGTTTGGGTGAGCTGATTAGCAAAGGTGTCACCATTAGATTGAAACAATCCCTGATTATGTTTAAGATACAGTGGAATCAAAGCTATTTCTTTCTTGCACTGACTGGGTACCTGTTCCATATAAAGTTTAAATAAAGATTTCCATTAACTTGCATTTTAAGATTGAGCACATCTAACTCTCCACGTTTTCAAAGAGCTAATTTACCCTAATTAATCCAGAGATCTGTCTATGCTTCATTGCGAACCATATTTTCTACTTGTGTTCCTCAGCCCTGAGCTCAATGTCCAATTTAAGTAGCTTGATCTGTTCCCTGCATCCTTATAAAGAACGGGATAAATTCAGTCATCAAGACTTGTTATCTTGCCTGAATCCCTTAAGGTATGGAATCATTTAGTTCCATCTTTGGAACCGAGAATATAATTGATCTTTTCTGAACAGGTTTTGTTTTGCTCTGTGCCAGGTTACGGACTTCCATCTGATGCACTGATTGATGAATCCAGAAGTTGGCAGCGGTGTGTTTTTATTAATAGTGTTAAGTGTGAGTGTTCTAGTTTATAAATTGTGTTTAAATTTGTGTCAGAATTCAACATTTTTTCTTCTTGCTCGATGTGCGTCATTGTTATCTGGACACACTCCAGAGCAAGTCTCTGTCTGATCGTCCAACTTCATGGTTAATTGTATGTTTCAAACAGGAGAGCAGCTGCTAACCTGATGCCATTGGAAATATGGAAATCAAAGGGAGATACAATTTGTAAATGGGAAGGTTTTACAGCTTAGGAGAGCCCCCTCTGTACACAGGACAGTTTAATTACCTCTGGCAGTCCACTGCTTAATGCTTTTGTGTAAAATTCCTTTGTGCTAATGCAGTAGTTAACATGTTTGGGTTGCGCACTGCATTAGTACTGGTGCACAAAGGAAATGTTAGAGCATAAATTAAGCAGCATGCAACCTGAATTAATTGTGTACCAGGAGAGAAGGGGACACAGCGGGGAAAAGTAGGCAACCATTAATGGGGTCCCTCATCACACCCGCTGGCCATCCCAAGGTGATTTGTCCATTGGGAATTGCTTTAAAGTCTAGCTACTGTTGCTATGTAGGCAAGCATGAAACGCGTTTTGAAAACAGGAAGATCCCAGAGGAAGGCACTCTAACATTTGATCCGTTGTGGGGGTTGAAAGATAAACTTGGGGTCATACCATGCACCATCGCACCTCCCTAACTGACTGCCCCTGGTCTACATTGGAAATATAAAAAACAAACTGCAGATGCTGGAAATCTGAGGCAAAAACAGAAAATGCTGGAAACACTCAGCAGGTCAGGCAACATCTGTGGAAAGAGAAAAGGTGAACATTTCAGGTCTGTGACTTTTCTTCGGAACTGGGAAAGAGATACAGTAAATTGGTAAATTGGTAAACTGTACTAATTTACCAAGGTACAGTGAAAAAGTTTGTTTTGCATGTCATCCATATGGATCATTTCATCATGAAGAAAAACACTATGTTGCTGGAGGAACTCAGCAGGCCAGGAAGCATCCATGGAGAAAAGCAGGCGGTCAACGTTTCAGGTCAGGACCCTTCTTCAGGACACTAGATCATTTTCATCACATCAGTGCATTGAGGCAGTACAAGGGAAAAGCAGTAACAGAATGCTGATTAAAGTATTACAATTACAGAGAAAGTGTAGTGCAGGTAGACAATAATGTGCAAGGCCATGACAAGGTAGATCAAGAGTTCATTTTATCATGCAAGAGCTCCATTTAATAGTCATAACAGTGGGATAGAAGCCGTTCTTGAGTCTCGTGGTACATGCTATCAGGCTTTGTATCTTCTGCTCGATGGGAGGGGGGGAGAAGAGAGAACATAGGGGGTGGGTGGGGTCTTTTGATTATGTTGGTGCTTTACCAAGGCAGCAAGAAGTGTAGACAAAGTCCATGGAGGGGAGTCTGGTTTCTGTGATCTGCTGAGCTGTGTCCACAACTCTGCAGTTTCTTGTGGTCTCAGGCTGAGCAGTCACGATGCATCCGGATACAGGTTGGTTTTCGGTCGGAGGGAGGTTGAGAGAGGGATTGGTAGAATAAAGAGGGTTTCTGTGATAGAATGAATTGAAATGGTTTAATGGGAACAGTTATCAGCACATTAAGCCACTTGATCTGTGCAATGAGTTGGAATTGACTCTGAATTGGCTTCTGCTGACTGATGAAGCACACTACAGACTTTCCTGCCCCTGACTGACCAGGATCTGCTCTCCTCATCCTGCTCCTTGTCCCAGATCATGTGGTCTCCTCTGCACAGAGTTAAAGACTATTGGGTGATGGTGGATGGGCTCACAGAGAGCCAGGGATGGTTCATAATTCTTCCTAACGAGACCCATGTTCAGCACTGGGAGGGATTACACTCCATCCCGTCTCTCCCCCTCTTTTGGTGGAATGAGTTATGGAATGAAGTTTGAATACGGTTTAATGTCCTATTGAAAGCAAAGTCTGTCACAGCCTTCCTCCCTGGGCCTGCTGGGGAACAGTTTATTATCCCTCTTCACACATGGATGCCTTCCACAATAAAACTTTTCATATCCTTTTAAAAACTAGATTGGACTGTTATAAACATTTTACACCACACTAACACATCATCTCCCTCACATCGGAATTTGTTAAATTCCCTTCCAGATGAATATACTAGAGGAGATTACAAATATGATAGCTTTTCAGATTGTTGGAGCTGAATAAATTAGTTAGCGAGCGTTTACCAGAGACTAAATTGGAGCCATTAAATGTGGATTAATTGATGATACTTTCATTGTCTGCCCTTCATACTGCTGATAAAATCAATTAGCCATCACCATTCCATCAGCACAAATGTGATTGTCAGCACTGGCCCCTGGGTGACAGGCTATCTGGGAGATGACAGGAAAATTGTGTGGTGGGAGAGGGGGGTTGTTTGTGCATGGGGGTTGGTGAGGGGTGAGTTAGTGGTGGGGGGTGAGTTAGTCGTGGGTCTGGCTGCAGTTGTTGCAGCCACACTATCTGTCTTTCCCCTGCTGCTGACTGCCACTACCGCCAATAGAGGTATAGTCAATTACTGGGAGCCTCAGCAAAACACACAGAGCTGCCCCACATCAATATTTGAATTGTACAATAAGCGTGCATGGACTCCCTGGCTCTTTGAAAGAGCCATCAACTTCCTCCCAGGTCCATCCCTCACCTTTGCCTCAGATTCTTTCCTTTGACGTAGAGGACCAACCCTCCTTTTAATAGTTACCCACTGGAACTGCTCCTGCCATCCTACATTGGTGGGGGATCACAGGTGTGAAACAAATGAAAACCTTCAGCAATTTTAACTTCCTCAGGATGTCCTGAAGTGCTCGACAGCCAATGGAGTACATTTGGAAGCTCTGTTACCTGTTTTGGATATAGGAATCACAGCAACCAAATTGTGCACAGCAAGCTCCCATAAACAACAATGAGATAATGGCCTGATAATTGGTAATTGGCTTATTATTGTCACATGTACTGAGGTACAGTGAAGAACTTCTGTTTGCGTGCAATCCAGACAGATTATTCTCCACATAAATACATTGAAGAAGTGCAAAAGGAAAAGAAAACAGAATGCAGAAGATGGTGTTACAGTTACAGAGAAAGTGCAGAGCAGGTAGACAAATAAAGTGCAAGGGCCATGATGTGGTAGACTGAGAGATCCAGAGTTCATCTTTAGCATATATAAGATATCTTTATTAGTCACATGTACATTGAAACACACAGTGAAATACATCTTTTGCATAGAGTGTTCTGGGGGCAGCCCGCAAGTGTCGCTCTGCTTCAGGCACCAAACATAGCATGCCACAACTTCCTAACCTGTACGTCTTTGGAATGTGGGAGGAAACCAGGAGCACCCGGCGGAAACCCATGCAGCCATGGGGAGAATTGTACAAACTCCTTACAGACAGTGGCGGGAATTGAACCCGAGTCGCCAGCACTGTAATAGCGTTACGCTAACCACTACACTGCGTGCCTGCCCATATGAGGTCTGTTCAAGGATCTTATAACAGCGGGATAGAAGCTGTCCTTGAGCCAAGTAGGTGGCACGTTCTGAAGCTTCTGCTTTTGATAACTGCTTTTTAGTGATTAGGAGAAGCATAATGGATGGGTACCATGGAGATGTTCTCTGCTCCCTCTTCATGCTGGAATCCTTTAGTACCCATTGAGGGGGCAATGACTTCTCCAATAACAGGGTCTTGATATTATACTCAGGACTCAATGCCTGAGAGGGATGGTATTGGTATTGGTTATTATTGTCACATGCACTAAGATATAGTGAGTTTCTGTTGTTTGGGCCCTACAGATCTCCACACTTCTCCCATTCCATCCTAAGCACTGGCCTACAATTGTTCAGGGACCAAGTTCAGGAACCCCTCCCTGAACCTCTCTTACTTCTTTTAGGCATGTTCCTCCATCCATTCCATTATCTTAATATATGGCCTGGTGTCAAATATTATTTGATGAAGTTCCTGGGAATTGTATTGGGATGTTTTATAGTGCTAATGGTGCTATTTTTGTGTTGCTATTGATATTTACTTCATGCAATTTTTTTAACACTTTTGCAAATATTTCTACAGGACTGAAACTGATGAATTTTGAAGCTTGTTTAGTCTATAATTCAGCTCAAACTCCTCCATCTGCCATGAGATCTGAAGCAGCCCTGCCTTTTAAATGAAGCATCAACCTTTGCTCTACAGTCCCTTTAAGATCTTAATGATGTTAGGATTCATCAAGGTAGTGAGTGTCAGCTATTGTGATCTTTAAAATTAAATAATTCTGAAACAAACTGATGTTTAATCATTAGCTTTATTAAATAAGTGCCTTATGCATGATGAGTGCAGAATAATTGACTTGATGCTCATCAATAACACTTTTAAATAATTGACTGCTTCTTCATCAATAATGCTGTCTAATAATCAGCAGAAGCTTTACCAATAAAATGCGGGATAATTGGGGCTGTTCCTGAGTAATGCAACCTTCAATGGATTATTCCCAAAGAGCAACACTTCTGGACATGTATTGCCTACTTATTGATTAAATGGCCATTGATTACTTAATAGCAATTCAGTGTAATCCGTCATTTATTTATCTGTAGGTGTCATAGGCTTGTGAGCCCAACGTCACAAGAACCCATTACAAGATGAATTTCAATGGAGGAGCCACAATTACATCATGAGAGTCCAAAAGCTTGTTGTAAGTTGCTTATTGTGGTTACTCCCTCTATGATTTCTTACACTTTTCTCTTGGTTTGGTTGGCATTATTTTGCATATTTGCTTCTGTCTCGGCCCTCTTCACCAAACCAATGTCCCACTCACATGAAGAGTCTTGGCCCAAAACATCGACTGTCCATTGCCCTGTCCATTGCCTGACCTGTGGAGTTCCCTCAGCATCTTGTTTGTTGCCCCAACTACTCTGCTTCTTCTACACCCTGAAACCTCATCAAGCCTGTTGACCAAGCCAATGACCATCCATCAACCTACACCAATGAAGAGATTGCCTGGTTACTTAACACATCACAGTGGGGTCATGCTGGGTAAGATTGGCTGTTGTGGTTAATCACATTACTCCAGGGATTACACTTCAGAAGAACTATATTGGCTGTTAGGCAGCCTGGTACATCCCGCAATTGTGAAAAAAGCAAAAGAAATGCAAGTTCTTTGTTTTGTTTTCCACATAGTGCCATTTCCTACCCCATCACACTCTTCACTAGGGCCTTAGGGTTAGGGAACTCCTCACCCTTCCCCCCACCCTCAACCTTCCCTTCTCATTACAATCCCCAGTTTTGGAAGTTCTCCCTTACCACTTCATCCCTGTTCTTACTAACTTCCTACTTATTCTGAAACCTCTTCCTCCCATTCACTGTGTCTCACATCAATTGGGAATGCAGAAGTTTGGATTACAACTGCTCCACCAGGCCATGTCTCATTCCAAAGAACAACCAAGACCAAAGGGTGGTGAATCTCCGGAATTCCCTACCTCTGTGGGTTATGGAGGCAGAACATAGGGAGTATTTAAAGAGGAAGTGGATACATTTTTGAAAGGTCAGGGAATCGAGGGCTGTGGGGAACTGACACAGAAGAGGAGATGCGGCCTGGAGCAGATCAGCCACAATCGTATTGATTAGCAGGGCAGGCCTGAGGGGCCAAGTGGCCTATTCCTGTTCTTATGTTGTAAATGCACATCTCATCCCTTATAAACTTCACTCCAACTTCAGCTGAATAACCTGACTTCCACTAGCTTGCCTTCAACGGAGGCCTACAGTGGCACCACCCTTCTGGACCATGATGAATATTGTTCAGTACGTTTAAACAATGAGTGACTGAAAGGTGTTGTGTTCAGAGCAACCAGAGTATTCTTCAACACAAGTCACTGAAAATTAACATGCACATTCAGCAAGAAATTATTGGCTTTTAACTACAAGAGGATATAAAAGAAAAAATGAGAAATATCTTGTTCCAATTTTACACAGGGCCCTAGTGAGACCACATTTGGAATTTTGTGTACAGGTCTGGTCTTTACAGAAGGACATACCTCTGTAGAGGAAGTGCAAAGAAAGATTATCAGGTTGATTCCTGAGATGGTGGGGTTTGCTGTATGAAGAGAGTTTAAGAAGACTGGGCCTATAATCTCTCAAATTTAGAAGAATGATTCAATTGATATGTATAAAATTCTTCTGGAGCTTGACAGGGTAGATGCAGGAATGGTGTTTCCCTGGCTGAGGTGCCTAGAACCAGGGGTCATAATCTGAAAATAAGATTTGCTGCAGATTATAGTGACTACAGTCTCGTGTCACAAAATAAGGGGTTCAAGAAAGAGATGAGAAGCAGGCACAAAGGGTTGGGGTGTAACGGGCTGCTCCTGCTTCTATTGCTTATGTTCCTTCTGTCAATCACGAAACCCTGCATAAATGACTGGGATTGACTTTGGAAATTTAAACTGTATTGTGAAGTGCTTGTCCACAAAGTTAAATTTGCAAGAGAAGTAATTCTATTTTTAGCCAAAGCCTTTGCTGCAGTTTTATTCATGAGTTCTGTTTGCTACAGTTCACAGTGACCCTTGTAAATAGATGTTTGCTGGATATGTAGACTTCGCTGTAACATTGTTTGTTGTGATTCCTACAGTTAATCAAACCCTACCTCCAACTCATTGATAGATGCACTGCAACTTAGTGCATACTTTTACTGTATTATTGAAAATAAAGAAAGAAATGTACTGAGACAGATGAAGGGTTTCAACCCAAAATATCGACTATTTCCCTCCATAGATGCTGCCTGATCTGCCGAGTTCCTCCAGTGCATTATGTGTTTAAAGAAATGCACTGATTGTTTTGGATTTGTACATGTCCTGATTATTTTGTAATTTTATGAATAAAGAATATTGTAGAAATAAAAGGTAGCTTTTATTATTTGGTCTTCATCTGTTTCCAATACCAATTGCCTGTTGTTTAATATCCACTTGAAAACTTCACATGATTAAGGGTCTTGACCCGAAACATTAACTGTCCATTTCCCTCCACAGATGCTGCTCGACCCACTGAGTTCCTCGAGCAGATTGTTTGTTATTCCATATTCCAGCATCTGCACTCTCTTGTGTCTCTCTCTGAATATTTTGGATGGTAGGCTGAACTGAGGACAGGCCTGGCGCCTTCACTGTCACGTCACTGAAGGGCTGCAGTAGGACAAAGCCAAGACATTCCTGACCCAGACAGGAAAGCTGTCAGCTGATGTGGCACAAGGCACGGTGGCACCAGCAGGTAGTGCTGCTGTCCCACAGCTCTAGACATCCAGGTTCAATCCTGAGCTCGGGTGCTGTCTGCATGGAGTTTGCATGATCTCCACATGGGTTCCTCCCCTAGTTTCCTCCCTCATCCTAAAGACATGCTGGTGGGTTAATTGGCCATTGTAAATTTCCCTGAGCGTAGATTAATGGCTGAAAGGAGTTGATTGGCATGTGCAAGAGAGAATAGGCTACAGGGTTAAGGGAAGTGAACGGGCATGGTAGGATTGTTCTGCTTGGAGCTGGCAATGGACTCAATGGGCTGACTGGTCCCCTTTGATGCCACAATGAAGGGAGCAAACTTCAAGGCTCATGTTGTGTAATCCAAACGTTACTGAAATATAAGTTCCTGGTTAAAATAGAAAAACCTCACCAATTATCTGCCTTTTAATCCCCAACAACTCTAAATATAGAGACCACATAAACCTGGAGGCAGCAAGTCTTTCAGTATCCTGAACATTTATAGAAAGTACTAATTTCTAAGATTGGTGTGTATGTGGTTTAGCCAGCTGCTTAACAAAGATTTTCAAATGGACTATTTTTACTCGTGTTTTATAGAAATCCTGATCAAAAGGTAATCCACTTTATTCTCTCAGAACTGCCTCAGTCACTAATCTTGTTGCATACATTACATTTCCATGCTTCATTGGCCCTGAAACACTTTGGGATGTCCTGAAGACACAATTTAAATGCAAGTTCTTTCTTTATTCAGGCACCTTAAGGGACACTGGATCATTTGGAAATACTAAAAATACCGGAACCATTACCTTTGCTTCTCTGTTAATTGAATCCCAGGGTTGAAGTAGCATTGACTTCAAATCTCTCCTTTACCGACCTCTGAACAAAATCAGATTGCACTTTTGGCTTGGTGTGTGAAGGTTGTGATTCAAGCCACACTCTCCAGAGACTTCAGCACAGTGATCTATGCTGATACTACGGAGGGAATGCTGCATTTTCAGAGGTGTCTTTTCAGGTGAAATTTTAAACCAAGACCTTGTCCCCTCTCTCAGGCAGATGTGAAAGATCCAGTGAGAATACTTCAAAGAAGACCCAAGGGGGAGTCCTGGAGTACACTTCTCCCTCAATCAATAAAACGAAAGAAAGTCCCATTTGTGGGAGCTTGCTGTGCACAAATTGGATGACACACTTTCTGAATTTCAGCAATGACTACAATTCAGAAGCCACTTATTGGCAGTAAGGTGAACTAGTTGTGGCCAAGAAGGAGGCTCCACCATAGAATCACAGAATGATCCAAACTGAGATCTTGAATAAGTACATGGGACTATGATATTGTGGCTATTAGAGACATGGCTGACATCGGGGCAGGATTAGATATTGAATATTCCTGGTTTTCAGTGTTTTAAAAGGGATAGGGAGGGGGGGAGAAGAGGAGGAGAGGTGGCAATACTAGTCAGGGACACTGTTACAGCTGCAGAAAGGGTAGATAATGTAGAAGGATCCTCTCTAAAGTCAATATGGGTGGAAGCTAGGAACAAGAAAGGAGCAGTTACCCTCCTGGGAGTATTCTATAGGCCCCCCGGTAGCAGTAGGGATACTGAGGAGCAGATTGGGAGGCAGCTTTTAGAGAGATGCAAAAATAACAGGGTTATTATAATGGGAGACTTCAACTATCCAAATATTGATTGGCACCTACTTAGTGCCAAAGGTTTAGATGGGCGCAGTTTGTTAAGTGTGTCCAGGACAGATTCCTGACACAGTATGTTGACAGGCCGAATAGAGGGAATGCCATATTAGATCTAGTTTTAGGTAATGAACCGGAACAGGTAACAGATCTATCGGTGGGTGAGCATTTGGGGGACAGTGACTATTGCTCCATAACCTTTAGAATTGTCATGGACAGGGATAGGAGCAAAGAGGATGGGAAGATATTTAACTGGGGAAAGGTGAATTATGAGGCTATAAGGCGAGAACTTGGGAGTGTAAATTGGAACGACATTTTTGAAGGGAAATGTACTATGCAGATGTAGTCAATATTCAGGGATCTTTTGCAGGATGTTAGGGATAAACTTGTCCTGGTGAGGCAGAGAAGGAATGGTAGGGTGAAGGAACCGTGGGTGACAAGAGAGGTGGAACAACTAGTTAGGAAGAAGAGGGCAGCATACATAAGATGTAAGCAGCAAGGATCGGACAGGGCTTGTGAGGAATATAGAGTAGCAAGGAAGGAACTTAAGAAAGGGCTGAGGAGAGCAAGAAGGGGACATGAAAAGGCTTTGGCAAGTAGGGTTAAGGAGAATCCCAAGGCTTTTTTCTCGTACATGAAGAGCAGAAGGATGGCTAGAGTAAAGGTAGGTCTGATTAAAGACAAAGGTGGGAGGATGTGCCTGGAAGCTGTGGAAGTGGGTGAGGTTCTCAATGAATACTTCTCTTCAGTATTCACCAAGGAGAGGGGTCTTGATGATGCTGAGAACAGTGTAGGTGAGGGTAATGTTCTAGAGTATGTAGGTATTAAGAGAGAGGATGTGTCGGAGTTGTTAGAAAATATTAGGACAGATAAGTCCCCGGGGCCTGACGGAATATTCCCCAGGCTGCTTCGTGAGGTGAGGGAGGAGATTGCTGAACCATTGGTTAGGATCATTGAGTCCTCGTTGTCAACGAGGATGGTACCGGAGGATTGGAGGGTGGCGAATGTTGTCCCCTTATTCAAAAAAGGTAGTAGGGATAGTCCAGGGAATTACAGACAGGTGAGCCTTATGTCTGTGGTGGGTAAGCTGTTGGAAAGGATTCTAAGAGATAGGATCTATGAGCATTTGGAGAAACATGGACTGATTAGGGACAGCCAGCATGGCTTTGTGAAGGGAAGATCTTTCCTCACAAGCCTGGTAGGGTTCTTTGAGGAGGTGACCAGGAAGATTGATGAGGGTAGTGCAGTGGATGTGGTCTACATGGATTTTAGTAAGGTGTTTGACAAGGTTCCTCATGGTAGGCTTCTTAAGAAGGTCAGAGGCCAAGGGATCCGGTGAAGCTTGGCCGTGTGGATTGAGAATTGGCTTGCCTGTAGAAAGCAGAGGGTTGTGGTGGAGGCAGTACATTTGGTTTGGAGGGCTGTGACTAGTGGTGTCCCACAGGGATTGGTTCTGGGACCTCTACCTTTTGTGATATTTATTAACGACTGAGATGAGGGGGTGGAAGGGTGGGTTAGCAAGTTTGCAGATGACACAAAGATCGGTGGTGTTGTGGATAGTGTGGAGGGCTGTTGAAGCTTACAGAGGGATATTGATAGGATGCAGAGCTGGGCTGACAAGTGGCAGGTGGAGTTCAATCCAGAGAAGTGTGAGGTAGTACACTTTGGAAGGACAAACTCCAAGGCGGAGTACAAGGTAAATGGTAGGATTCTGGGCAGTGTAGAGGAGCAGAGGGATCTGGAGGTTCATATCCACAGATCACTGAAAGTTGCCTTGCAGGTGGATAGGGTAGTTAAGAAAGCTTATGGGATGCTAGCTTTCATAAGTCGGGGGATCGAGTTTAAGAGCCACGAAGTAATGATGCAGCTTTACAAAACTCTGGTTAGGCCACACTTAGAGTACTGTGTCCAGTTCTGGTCGCCTCATTATAGGAGGGATGTGGAGGCGTCGGAAAGGGTGCAGAGGAGATTTACCAGGATGCTGCCTGGATTAGAGAGTATGGATTATGAGGAGAGACTAAAGGAGCTAGGGCTGTTCTCATTGGAGAGAAGGAGGATGAGGGAGACATGATAGAGATATACAAGATATTGAGAGGAATAAATAGAGTGGACAGCCAGCGCCTCTTTCCCAGGGCACCAATGCTCAAAACAAGAGGACATGGCTATAAGGTATTGGGTGGGAAGTTCAAGGGAGATGTCAGAGGGAGGTTTTTCACCCAGAGAGTGGTTGGTGCATGGAATGCGCTGCCTGGGGTGGTGGTGGAGGCTGATATGTTGGACAAGTTCAAGAGATTGTTAGATAAGCATATGGAGGAATTTAAGTTAGAAGGATATGTGGGAGGAAGGGGTTAGATAGTCTTAGGTGTGGTTTGAAAAGCGGCACAACATGGTGGGCCGAAGGGCCTGTATTGTGCTGTATTGTTCTATGGTTCTATGGTTCTATGATAACAGCACAAAAGGAGGCCATTCAGTCCATCAAGTCCAGGGCTGGCTCTCTGCTGGATCCTTGTAGCTAGTTCCATTCTACCCTTTCACTGTCACCTTGATGTTTTGTCTTAAGCACATCCCGCTACGATTCAGTCTGGCCAGACCCAATACAGTATGGCCAAACCCAAACCATAAAAATGCTTTTCTTTGTGTTGCTCCCACACAGGACATTCTCTCTTTCCCTTCCTTCCCCCGACCATCTACCATACATCTACACGAGACTTACACTAATCCCATTTTATTCTCCACACATTTGCATCAACTCTCCTCCAGATTCTATGACTCACCTACAACAGAATCAAGGAACCCACCAACCTCAGTTATTCTCTTCCCTGCACTCCCCCGCCCCCGCCCCATTGGGCATAAGTAACAAAAGCTTGAAAATACACAACACCAGGCCCAAGGTCAGCTTCTATCCCGCTGTTATAAGACCCTTGAATGGACCTCTTGTATGTTAAAGATGAACCCTTGACCTCACAATCTATTACATCATGGCCCTTGCACCTTATCTGCCTCCCTGCACTGCACTTTCTCTGTAACTGTAACACTTTATCCTGCATTCTGTTATTGCTTTTCCCTTGTACTACCTCAATGTATTATGTTTTAAAATGATCTGTATGGATGGCATGCAAAACTAAATTTTTCACTGTGTCTCAGAACATATAACAATAATAAACTAGTTCCAATTTCAGCTTTGGTTCTTTTGCCAAGCACCTTAAATCTGTCGGACACAAGACACTGCAGATGCTGGAATCTGCAGCAACAAATGACATGCTGAAGAATTCAGTGGGTCAGGCAGCATCTGTGGAGGGAGCTGGGCAGTCCAGATGAAGGGTCTCAAACTGAAATAATGACTGTTCATCTCCCTCCACAGATGCTGCCAGACCTGCTGAGTTCCTCCAGCATCTTGTTTGTTGCTACCTTAAACCTGTCCTTTGATTTGTCATCAATGGATTCTACACCTTCCACAAAATTTCCGCTTGGCCTTCTTCTGACAAACAGTCACACCCCCTCCTTTCTGTATCGATACAGGATTTTCTGCTTTCTGAGATCTGTCCTCTCTTGTGGCTCCACGATGTACTATCCCAGACACTTGTCTTCTCTGATCGCCCACCTCAGTGGAATGGAGAGCTGTTCTCCTCCTTCCCTTTGATTGCCCCCTGCAGTCCATCTTCTCCTCCCTCTAAGCTTGAAGTGGTTTCTGCCACACAATGATCCCGGACTTGGTGGAGTGCTCAGCTAAAGGGCTTGGTTTTCCACAAGGCTCCAAATGAAAATACCACAGACTAAATTAATGGATGCATTAAAATCCAATGATTTTGGAATATCCCAAATTGTTCTCCTGCCAAAGAAATGAATTTGAAGTGTAGTTACCTATAACACAGATTCACACCTCTGCTGGGAGGTTATAAAGTATTTCTGGGTGGACAGGATGGCTGTGTAGTCGTAAAGACAACCTGGATAAAGAGATTGAGCTGAAAGTGATAAAGAGTTTCATGTGCTCCTGACAGTCTGCCAGTATTGTCTTCAAACCAACAGGCAATAAGTGAATGATTTAACACACACTGAAGGTTCATCGATACTTAGTTATCAACCATGGAGCACCCTTGATTGAAGGGAAGGCGCAGTCTGCAAGGTACACATGAGTAGCTCATTCGTTTGTCAGCTGTGGCTCAGTACTCTTACCTCTGAATTCAAGTCCAGCCTCAGGGACTTGGAGATAGAAAGGGGGGGGGGGGGCCGCTGAAGCTCCCTGACTGGACCTCTCCTCCCTCTGTCCTCCTTTAACCTACCTCTTTGCCCACCAGTCTTATTAACTCCTCATGTGCTCAGTCAGATTTAAGATCATGAGCTTTAGAAGCAAGAACAGGGCATTCAGTCTCTTGGACCTGCTCCACCATACAACAAGATCTTTTGGTAAAGCATCCTTGGTGTGTTTGGATGGACAGGCACCTAATAAACCCAAACATGTAGTCGCCACAGCCAAGAAAGCTCACCAGTGCCTCTACTTCCTTCGGAGGCTAAAGAAATTTGGTAAGTCCCCTTTGACACTCACCAATTTTTATCGATGCACCATAGAAAGTATCCTATCCGGATGCATCACAGCTTGGTATGGCAACTGCTCTGCCCGTGACTGTGAGGAGCCGTGGACACAGCTCAGCACATCACAGAAACCAGCCTCCCCTCCATGGACTCTGTCCACACTTCTCACTCCCTCGATAAAACAGCCAGCATAGACAAAGACCCCACCTACTCCAGACATTCTCCCTTCTCCCCCTCTCCCAATGGGCAGAAGATACAAAATCCTGAAAGCACCGTACCACCAGGCTCAAGGACAGCTTCTATCCTGCTGTTAAAAGACTGTTGAATCGTCTCCTAGTATGGTAAAATGGACTCTTGATCTCACAATCTACCTCATTATAGCCTTGCACCTTATTGCCTGCCTGCACTGCACTTTCTCTGTAACTGTAACACTTTACATTGGGTTATTGTTTTTCCCTTGTAATACCTAAGTGCACTGATGTGATGAAATGATCTGTATAGATGGCATGCAAAAAAACAAACTTTTTTGCTGTACCTTGGTCTATGTGACAATAATAAAACAAGTCACCAATTTGTTGTTGCATTGTGATTGACGGTATGTTGCCTTTCAAAAGCCTGATCACAGAGGTCCCAGCTGATCTCTGTGCAGTCCTGAGGAGTGCTGTACTATTGGATTTGCAATCTTACAGATGTAAAATTACCATGGCACTATTTCTACAGAGGACAGGGGTTTCTATGTAAATTCCTTTCCCATTCTTACTAAAAATACATTATTTGTTTGTTATCACATAGGAGCTTGCTGTTCATGAGTTGACTGCTCTTTTCTCCACATTACATCAGGGCCTCGTCACTTCTAAAGCATTTGGCTGCAAAGCACTTTGGACAGCGATATGAAAGGCATTAAGTGAATGCAAGATCTTCTTGTCTAAAGTTAAGAGATCTGCTTCACTCTTGATCTTGGTGTCCATCTAAGCCTTGGCTCTGTGGAACGGTGGTGATTCATATCTATGAGGTTCGGGTTAGAGCAGTCGAGATTTCTATACCAGCGTCTACAATTCTGACCAGTTTTAATATATGTCTGTGTCCTACACTGATTATCCCACACCTCCATCGATCTCTGTCTAAAGTTGGTCCTCCTGGATGTAGATGTGTTGTTTGCTGATTTGCATCTCTAACCTCTGGACTCTTAAGTATTTAGAGAATTAACACTGGAGGTAATCTTTAAATGGGTGGATCAAGTAAAGGCTAAGGTTAGTGACAGATGTTCAAAGGGATCATTGATATGAGTTATCCACACTTAAAGCAATGCTTTTCCCACCTCACCTGGCAGTGCATTCCCGGCACTTATCACTCTCTGTGTAAAAAAACTTGCTTCGCAAATCTCCTTTAAACTTCTGCCCTCTCATCTTAAACCTGTGACCTGTTATTTGACATTTCTGGCCTGAAATGAAAATGATTCTGATTATCTACCCTTTCTGTGCCTCTCATAATTATATATATTTCTATCAGGTTGCCCCTTAGCCTCCAACACTCAAGAGAAAACAATCCAAGTGTGTCCAACCTCTCCTAATATCTAGTACAGTCCAATCCAGGCAACATCCTCGTGAACTTCTTCTACACCTTCTCTAAAGCCTCCACATCCTTCCTGTGATGTAGCAGCCAGAACTGCACACAGTACTCCAACTGTGGCCTTACCAAAGTTTTATATAGCTGCAACATGACTTTTATACTCAATGCCCCAACCGATGAAGGCAAGTATGCTGTCTGCCTTCTTTACCACCCGATCCACTTGCCACTTTCAGGGAGCTTTGGACTTGTTCTGCTTCTTTCACCTTCTTGTTCCACTGTCCTGCAATCAATAGCATGACAAAGGCACTTCTGCTCCTCTCTGTCCTAAATCCTTTACATTCAGAGTCAGGTCTTTGTCTCCTTGTTGCAGGCCCTTCAGTGTAATCCTAACACCTCCACTGATTAGAGCTACCATTAATTTGCTGGCAGTATCTCACCACAACAGGATATGGTCCATTGTTTTTTCTTTACCATTGCTTTTCAATGGGGTCAATGATAAGAAACTCTCTGCAAGTACTCATGAATAGATGACAGAATTCTGAAGTTTCAAACAGGCTCCATCAATCTCCCTCAGCCTGATGTTAAACTTGTGCATCTCCCGTTTCCTACACTGCACCAAATGAAGCTGGCTGATTGGTTGACAGGACCCTGAACTTCCGATGTCCCTCTCGAACCTTTCCACCTCTGCACCCCTAAAACCTTCCACCCATTGGAACACTTGATCTAATCTGCTATGTTGGACTGGCATTCACTCCATGTGACAGCATTCTGGTGAAGTTCTTTGGGGGTGCCTTCCTGTGTTAGAGGTGACACTGAGGTTCACGCTGTTGTGGGTGCAGTTTGTGGCTTTGTCTCTTTCTCATTCTCTCCTCCAACCCACAACTCTGATGATTGGTGCCTTGTTGATCAATGTGCATCAAAGCTGACAGGCTTTGAGAGATGCAAATTAGGATCCCAAGAGGTGATAATTAATTTTATCTAATTCTCATTTTGTAATGAGATTTGAGTGAGCGTCCCTGTCTAACTCCCTCTATAGTCGCAAGTTTATTTGTCTCCAGTATGGAACTGCAAATTGAGTTGTGCTTTAATCTGGTATTTTGAGTTTCTAGTAGTTACAGCAATGCACAGAGGGTTGCATTATGTGTGATCCATTGTGATCTGTCTGATCCAGAATGACCTGGTGTGATCAATGGTGACCTAGTGTGATGCAAGCGCAGGGCTCAGCTTAGAGAACGTGTGAGTGCTCCTATTTGGACAGTGAAGCACAATGGTGTAACTGGTAGAGCTGCTGTCTCACAGCACCAGAGACCAGGGTTTGATCCTGACCTTCGGTGCTGTCTGTGTGGAGTTTACACATTCTCCTTGTGACTGTTTTGTCTGGGTCACCCAAAGATGTATGGGCTGGAAGGTTAATTAACCACTGTAAATTGCCCCTGAGAGGTAGAATCTGGGGGGAGTTGATGAGAACGTGGGGAGAATGGACCATGATGCAAAATGTTTGCTTGATGGTCTGTGTGGACTGGGTGGGTTGAAGGGTCTGTTTCCGTGCTGCATGACTCTATGAGGACATGGACAGTGTGTCTCGATAGTGATCAATTATTTAATCTCTCCAGTGGTTTACATTCAGTAATGCCTGCTCCAAGTGCATTGACTCCAGAACATGCTCTCTGTGAGGATTCTTACAGTATGAACCTTAACAGATGTTGACTGGGTATTCCACTGCAGAGGCATCACTCCTGATCCAATCCTGAGCTCAAGTGACAGCCAGCTTTTGCCCAGTTTCTAGCAAGGCTCATGAGCGATAATCAGGACCAGAACTGCCAAACGATATCCCACACTCCATCTCCTACCACCCAGCATCAATGAAATCAGCTGCAGCTCCATAAAAGACTGCCCTGTTTGGGATCACTTTGGATGGGGAGTTGTACGATGGGGCATTGTACTGGCACAGCCTGTTTCCCCAGACTTTGGGATTGTACAGAGCTGGATGATAGAGTGGGGAGGGCCAGGAGGGGTCAGCATGAGTCATGCACCATATTTTCTTTATGATGTAGAAAGAGACATTGTTTAATAACATCTTTTAAAAGACAATTGGACAGGTAAATGGATACAAGAACACAAGAAATAGGAGCAGGAGTAGGCCATCCGGCCCATTGAGCCTGCTCCGCCATTCAATAAGATCATGGCTGATCTGACCGTGGACTCAGATCCACCTATCTGCCTTTTCCCCCATAACCCTTAATTCCCCTACTTTGCAAAAATCTACCTAACTGTGTCTTCAATATAGCTAATGAGGTAGCCTTTATTGCTTCTCTGGGCAGAGAATTCTACTGATTGACTACTCTCTGGGAGAAGCAGTTTCTCCTCATCTCCGTCTTAAATCTATTCCCCTGAATCTTGAGGCTATGTCCCCTAGTTCTAGTCTCACTTACCAGTGGAAACAACCTTTCTGCCTCTACCTTTATCCCTTTCATAATATTATACGTTCCTGTAAGATCCCCTCCCATTCTTCTGAATTCCAGCGAGTACAGTCCCAGGCGACTCAATCTCTCCTCATAGGCAAACCCCCTCATCTTTGGAATCAACTTAGTGAAGCTCCCCTGCACCGCCTCCAAGGCCAGTATATCATTCCTCAAGTAAGGAGACCAGAACTGCACGCAGTACTCCAGGTGCAGCCTCACCAGTACCTGGTACAGTTGCAGCATAACCTCCTTGCTCTTAAATTCAATCCCTCTAGCAATGAAGGCCAACATTCCATTTGCCTTCTTGATAACCTGTTGCACCTGTAAACCCACGTTTTGTAATTCATGCACAAGCAGTCTCAATTCCCTCTGTACAACAGCATGCTGCAATCTTTCACCATTTAAATAATAATCGGATCTTCTATTTTTCCTTCCAAAGTGGATGACCTCGCATTTACCAACATTGTACTCCATCTGCCAGGCTCTTGCCCACTCACTTAACCTATCTATATCTCTCCGCATCCTCTGCACAATTTGCTTTTCCACTCAATTTAGTGTCATCAGCAAATTTGGATACGCTACACTCGGTCCCCTCTTCCAAATCGCTAATGTATATCGTGAACAGTTGTGGGCCCAGCACCGACCCCTGTGGCACCCCGCTCACCACTGATTGCCAACCAGAGAAACAACCATTTATCCTAACTCTCTGCCTCCTATTGATTAACCAATCCTCTATCCATGCTAATACATTACCCTGAATTCCATGCATCCTTATCTTATGGATAGGTCTTTTATGTGGCACCTTATCGAACGCTTTCTGGAAATCCAAGTATACAACATCCACCTGTTCCCGTCTATTCACTGCGCTCATTATATCCTCAAAGAACTCCAGTAAATTTGTCAAACAGGGCCTGCCTTTTCTGAATCCATTCTCTGTCTCCTTGATAGGACCATTTCTATCCAGATGTCTCTCTATTTCTCCTTAATGATAGCTTCAAACATTTTCCTGACTACAGACGTTAAACTAACTGGCCTATAGTTACCTGCCTTTTTCCTACATCCTTTTTTAAACAGTGGCATGACATTCACTGTCTTCTCATCTTCCAGGACCTACCCAGAGTCCAGAGAATTTTGGTAAATTATCACAAATGCCTCTACTATAACTTCCACCATTTCTTTAGGTACCCTGGGATGCAGCCCATCAGGACCAGGAGACTTGTATACCTTTAGGCCCACTAGTTTGCTCATCACTATTTCTTTAGTGACAGTGATTGTATTGCATCCATAACGTCTCTCTTTGGCATGTTAGACGTGTCCTTCACTGTGAAGACTGACTCAAAATAGTCATTCAAGGCCTCGGCCATTTCCACATTACCCAATATTAATTCCCCCTTCTCATCTTCCAAGGGACCTAAGTTCACTTTAGCCACCCTCTTTCACTTGATATATTTAAAAAAGCTTTTACTATCTGTTTTTATATTTTGTGCTAGTTTAGTTTCATAATCTATCTTCCCTTTCCTTTTGCTTGCTTGGAGGTTCTTTGTTGCTTTTTAAAGTTTTCTCAATCTTCCTGGCTCTCCCCACCCTTACTGTCCTTGCTTTTAACTGGAACTTCTAACTTCTAACTTCTAACTTTTGCTCTGGTCTCTGCTTTGCTTCCCTCTGTCTTTCCGCATGGATTCCCATCCCCCTGCCATATTAGTTTAAACCCTCCCCAACAGTACCAGTAAACAATCCCCCTCGGACGTTGATCCCAGTCTTGCCACGTGTAGACCATCCGGTTTGTACTGGTCCCACCTCCCCCAGAACTGGTTCTAATGCCCCAGGAATCTAAAACCCTCCTTCCTGCACCACTGCTCAAGCCACATATTCATCCTAACTATGCTGCTATTCCTACTCTGACTAGAACGTGGCACAGGTAGTAATCCTGAGGTTATTACCTTTGAGAACCTATTTTTTAATCTATCTCCTAGCTCCCTAAATTTGGCTTGTAGGACCTCATCCCGCTTTTTTCCTATATCGTTGGTACCTACATGCACCACGACAACTGGCTGTTCACCCTCCCCTTCCAGAATGCCCTGCAGCCACTTTGAGACTTCCCTGACCCTTGAACTTGGAAGACAACACTCCAATCGGGAGTCCCGTTTGCTGCCACAGAAGCTCCTGTCTATTTCCCTTACCATGGAGCCCCCTACCACTATAGCTCTGCCACTTCTTTTCCTGCCCTCCTGTGCAGCAGAGCTACTCACGGTGCCATGATCCTGGCTACTGCTGCCTTCCCCTGATGAGCCATTTTCCCCAAGAGTATCCAGAGCGGTATATCTGTTTTGGAGGGAGATGACCACAGGGGACTCCTGCGCTACCTTCCTGCTACTGCTCTGCCTGTTGGTCACCCACTCCCTATCTTTCCCTAGGCCCTTAAACTGCGGTGTGACCAACTCAATCAATGTGCTCTCCACAACATTCTCAACATCACGGATGTTCCAGAGTGAATCCATGCACAGCTTCAGTGCCGTCATACGGTCTGTCAGGAGCTTCAGCTGGACCCACTTCCTGCACACGTAGTCATCAGGGACACTGGCAGCCTCCACGAGTTCCCACATTGCGCAGGAGGAGCATTACACGAGTCTGAGATCACCTGCCATGACTAAAAAGCTTTGAGGGAAAATAAAGAGACAGTAAAAAAGAATCAGAACCTACTGTCCCCTTACCTTAGTGCGGCCTACCCTCCTCACCGAAGCCTGGTATTCACCAAGCCCACACTTAGACAACCAGCAGTAGTTTGACTAGACAGCAGCCCCTTTCAAAATGGCTACTCCAAAATGGCCACTCTGCTTTACCCTAACTTCTGTTAATTAGCCAATGAGCCAATCGACTATTAACAACTTGCAAATGTGCCTCTTTTAGACTCCTGCAAGGTGAAACTCACAAGGACAAGCACACAGACTCACCTCTTTTCAAATCTGCTCCAAATCCCGATAGGAATGGTTTAGAAAGTTATGGGCCAATCACAGGCAAATGGGACTAGCTTGAATGGGCATCTTGGTTGGCATGGACCAATTGGGCTGAAGGGCCTGTTTCCGTGCTGTATGACTCTATGAGACCATTCAGCCCATTGAATCTATGCCAGCTCTCAGAGCAATCCCATTCCTCCACATTTCCCCGAAACCTATTTTCTCTCACATGCTCATCAACTTCCCCCTGATTCTCTAGTCGAAATCTATACTGGCCTATTAAACAACTACCTAGCAGGTCTTTGGGGTTTGGGAGGAAACCAGACCACCTAGAGGAAATCCACTCAGTCACAGAGAGAACGAGAAAACTCCACACAGACAGCACCTGAGGTCAGCATTGAGCCCGGGTCTCTGGTGCTGTGAGGCAGTGGCTTAACCAGTTGTGCCACTGTGTCAACCATTCAGCAGCCCCAGAACTGCTGCCTGGTAACCCTACACCTACCCAGAGACCCATCCCAGGAACAGGAGTGCCAGCTTAGATTTTGCCTTCAACTTCCTGGAGAGAGGATGTCGACTGGCTATTGCACTGCAGGAGCCATCACAGCCGAGCCCAAGTGGCAAGCAGATGTGCCCGTCTTCAGCGAGTGTCCCAAGGCAGTGATCAGGAACTCAATGAGGTAAACAGTGTCCACAGTAAACACGGAGAGAAATAAATGAGTAGCTTGTAGCCTTTACCAGCATGGGATCGCAAGCTGTGACACTGGGGTGGGCGAAAGGAAGGCCAAGCATCTGGACGACACTTGTGTCTGGATCTCTGAACGGCTTCTCCACATCATCTGTCAGCCCGAGCAGCTGAAGACTGTCTGCTGATTCCTTCCCACCACCCCGCCCCAGCCCCCTCTCCCAAACCTACCGTCACAATCAGAAACAGGACAGGTCAGCCAGGTTCATGAGAATCAAGTCGGAACTGTCTTCTCACCTTCTGCTGATCACCACCAGCTAACTGGCTCCATGCTAGGGAGGGGAGCCTGTGTGTTGGAGGGAGACTCACTGGACACCCTGGGACACCTTAGAGCCAGCCCTGTGTCAGTACTGAGACAAGCATCCATAAATAATCTAGAACACCCACCTGACATAGTCAGGGGAAAATCACACTGACAAACACCATGGACTTCTTTTAAAAATCTGAACTACTAAAAAAATGGGCATTTTAAATATTTACAGCTTGGAATCTTATTAGGATATTTGGAAGTTCTACATACAGCAATGTCAGAGAGTGGGTTACAGGCTGGATTCCAATCAAGAGGGTCAAATATGTATACATATTAGGGAATGAGTTACAAACAGGATTTTAGATAAGGAGCCAAGTGAGATATGGAACAATAAAATATTTTATAACACCTTTCTTAGGTGTTTGGGTGGGTCTATCTATCTATCTATCTATCTATCTATCTATACACACACACACACACACACACACACACACACACACACACACAGATATATATATAGTAAACACCCCTGATTTACAGGTTGGAATCTAAGTGAAAGTTTTGAAGGTTTGTATAAAGAATACCAGATAATACCAGATACCTGGGAGCGAGTTATCATCTACAATCTGATCAAGGGTTCAAGAGGTTTGAATATAGATTACCGAGAGCTACAAGCTGGAATCTAATCAAAACGATTTATATATAATTGAGATACCCAGGAGTGAGTTACAGTTTGGAATCTACTCAAAGAATTTTGGGAAGGTTGTGGAGTTTATATATTGAACAGAAACCTGGGGATGGGTTACATGATGGCATCTAATTGTGATGTTTGGGGAGTTTACAAATAGAATGACAGATACCTGGAAGTGAGTTTTAGGCTGGAGACTAATTGAGGGATCAAAGAGCTTTGTACATAGATGGAGACACAAGAGATTCTGCAGATGTTGGAATCTGGAGCAACACACACTAAAATTGCTGAGTTCCTTCAGCACTTTTTGTGTGTGTTGTACAAACATGGACCTATTGCAATGTATCGCTTTCAGAAGAGCATTGTCCAACAGAATTGTGCTCAGTTGTAAATTCTGGCCACAGTGACCTTGTGCCTTGTTCTGGAGCATCTTGTGATGTGTCCAGGTATTCTGAAAGAGACACTTCCATTTTGAGAGGAACATTTATTTGCATGCCTGAAGCAGAATTGGATAAACCATAGCAAAAGACATACTCCTAACCACACATGCCTGGCCCAAAATAATTTGGGTAAGAGTTTTGCTTGTTTGTGATTTTATTTGGTGCATTACAGTGTATCTGGGAAAACAATTGCAGAATTTCAGGCACAAGTTGTGTTCTGTGCATCTCAGTTTCCTGTAATTATTTGTGCTGGTTTTAAAAACAAAGCAATGGAAACAAACTTAGCCTCAGAGTAACCTAATTACCATTGGGAGTTTCAGTTAATCATAGTTGTTTCCATTCTTCATGTCAGTTCCCAAATTAAGCTGGCCCTTTTGCGTTCAAAGGCACTAATAGGTATGTTTTCAGAGGTTTTCTATGATTTTTTTAAAAACTTACTCTGACTATCCTAAATGTTTATCCATCTCTGTGATGAGGGTGTCTGTCCATCCCTTGGGAAGCTGGTGGTAAACCAGCTACTTGAACTGCAGTCCTGATGAAAGTTCTCTCACTGTGCTGTTCGGGAGCAAATGCCAGCGATGATGAAGGAAAGCCAACATATTTCCAAGTCAGGATGGTGCATGACTTGGAGGGGAACCTATATGTAGTGGTGTTCCCGTGTGTCTCCTGCCCTTGTCCCTCTTGGTGGTAGAGGTTATGGGTTTGGAAGATGTTTTTGGAGCAAATGCTACTTGCCTCCTGTCAGCCCATGCCGGAATGCTGTCTTGGTCTTGCTCTGTGCCCATAGTCATGGCTGCTTTACATAAGAACATAAAGAGGAGTTGCAAGAAGTTGCAAATAGAATTGAACATTGTGCAATCATCATCTAACCGTTGATGGAAGGAAGGTCACTGATGAAGCAGCTGAAAATGGTTGGGCCTGGGACATTGCCCTGAGGAAGTCCTGCAGTAAGTCCTGGGGCTGGGATGATTAACCTCCAACGACAACAACCATCTTCCTTTGTGTGAGGTATGACTCCAGCCACTGGGGTGGTTTTCCATTTAATTCCAATTGACTTCAGTTTTACCAAGGTTCCTTGATACCACACTTGGTAAAATGTTGCCTTGATGTCAATGGGAGTCACTCAACCCTTATTTCTGGAATTCAGCTCTTTGGTCCACATTTGGACCAAGGCTGTGGTGGGGGTCTGGAGCTGATTGATCCTGTGAAATCCAAAATAGACATTGGTGAGTAGATAACTGGTGAGTGAGTGCTGCTTACTGTCAATGACAGCTTCCATCTCTTTGCTGATGATTAAGAGTAGACAGATTGGGTGGTAATTAGCTGGATTGGATTTGTCCTGCTTTTTGTGAACAGGACATACCTGGGCAATTTTCCATATCGGGTAGATGCCAGTATTGGAACTGTACTGGAACAGCTTGGTTAAAGGCAGGTCTTCAGTACTACAGCTGGGATGTTATCCGGTCCTAGAGAATTTGATGTATTCAGTGTTTTACAGTTAACTGGAAAATATTTTTATATAATAAGAGACATCGCCAGTATGGTATTTATTGTTCTATGGATTGTGGATATCTCTGGCAAGACCAGCATTTATTGGCCATCCCTAATTACCCTGCAGAAGGTGGGGATGAATCACAAGATGGTTTGGGAGAAGTGTCCAAGGATTGGGTCCCAGAATTTTAACTCAGCGTTGCTAATAGTAGAGCAAACATTTCCAAGTCAGGATTGTGGGTGGAAAACAAATATAAAACACTGAAAACACTGAAATAAAAGTGAAAAAAAAACCTGGAAATACTCAACAGCTCAGGTAGCAACTGGGGGGATATAAGAGAGTTCAAATTTCAGCTCCATAATCTCTCATCAGAACTGGGTAAAGTGGAGGGTGAAGAAACTGGAGACCATTCTAATGCACTCCTGAGCTGTGCCACAGAGATGGTAAAAACCTGGTTACTCACAGGTTATGGAGTGATACTGCAATTAAAAGCTTAACTTTTCTGATAGGCCCATTTCACACCTTATTAATCAAACTACTCCACTTACCTCTTACAATTTTCTATAGATGTACAGTGGAGAGCATTCTGACTGGTTACATCACAGTCTGGTATGGAACCTCCAATGCACAGGATTGCAAGTGGCTGCAGAGGGCTGTAGACTCAGCCAGCTCCATCATGGGCACAACCCTCCCCACCATCGAGGACATCTTCAAAAGGCGGCGCCTCAAGAAGGCGGCATCCATCACTAAGGACCCACACCATCTGGAACATGCCCTCTTCTCATTACTACCTTCAGGGAGGAGATACAGGAGTTTAACGACCCACACTCAACGATTCATAAACAGCTTCTTCACCTCCGCCATCAGATTTCTGAATAGTCCATGAACTCACGAACACTACTTTGTTATTCCTTTTTTGTTTGCACTATTTATTTATTTTTGTAATTTATAGTAACTTTATGTCTCTGCACTGTACTGCTGCCGCAAAACAACAAATCTCACCTCATATAAGTCAGTAGGGTTAAATCTGATTCTGTTTCTGATTCTGATACCACTCTTAAGGACATTTTTTAAGAAAGCTTTCCAAAAAAAATACTTTTAAATGGCTGCTAATTGTTCTAATTCATAGCCAATTTTACAAGTTCTAATGAGCAAATAAGATTAAATATAAATCCTAGTACTTTTCAACAATGCCACAATTTTGGATGCCCTTGGATCCTCTCTCCCAATTTTCTCACCCAAGTTTAGAGATTTAACCCTTTAAAGAATACTCTCAAAGACACAGACATCTTGAAACATGCTTCAGTTTGAACAGATTTTCATGGTGTGTCATGCTGAGACTGGTTGAAGGTTGCTCCTTGAAATCACCAGAATTATCTTCCAGCCACACTGATATTCTCCACATCAGATGAAATGTTACAATAAGTCCCCTGGATGTATTGGTATTGGGATTGGTTTATTATTGTCACTTGTACCAAGGTACAGTGAAAAACTTGTCTTACAAACCAATCTTACAGGTCAATTCATTACACAGTGCAGTTACATCAAGTTAGTACAGAGCGCATTGATATAGTACAGGTAAAAAAAAAGTACAGAGTAAAGTGTCACAGCTACAGAGAAAGTGCAGCGCAATAAGGTGCAAGGTCACAACAAGGTAGATCGTGAGGTCATGAGGTCATAGGTCATAGTCCATCTCATTGTATAAGGGAACTGTTCAATAGTCTTATCACAGTGGGGTAGAAGCTGTCCTTGAGCCTGGTTGTACGTGCCCTCAGGCTCCTGTATCTTCTGCCTGATGGGAGAGGGGAAAAGAGAGAATGTCCTGGGTGGGTGGGGTCTTTGATTATGCTGGCTGGATGTAAAGGTTCATTCATACCATTTCTAAGAAGAGTATATGCATTTTCCCTGGTAATATGTATCTGTCAATCAACATGATTGACTGGATCTTGCTGTCTTGCACCTGTTGCCCATATGTTCTGCCCATGGCCATTGCTCACCCAACCTTATCAAGAGGTTCTGGAGTAGAGCACTGAGTCCTGAGAGACCTCAAGAGACATAGAGTGTTGACATGGGTAGGCCGAAACAAATCCCCCCAACTTAACATGTCCTCTAGAAGCTTTTGGTGACTGGGAAACCATATACCCAGCTTTGTCAGCTGTCAGATCCAGTGGAAATTTAAATGAGTCTGATATTCAGGAACATTTACAAACTATTAAAAATGAAATAAATAACTTGGAAAAAATTTTAAATGATTAAAAAAATTAAAATATTTACTAAAACAATTGAAAACATAAACAAGCTACAAGTAATGTAAAAACTTGCCTTCCCTTGCTTCCTACAGCTCTGTAATGCCAATTGAAATCAGACCCAACCTGGCACTGGGTCCAAGAGCAGATTCCCAGGAAAAGTGCTGAGAAAGCTGGGTAAGATCTAGCTCTGCCACTCCTTGCTGAGTGGTCACGTGTAGTCAGGTAGTGACTGGCTGGGCTCAACCTGACGGTTCCGAACCTCAGCATTTGCTTGGTGGACACAAGAGTTACCATAGCTCACAGTTCCATGAAGATTCTTGGACTACAGGGAACTGAGGGCCGTGATAAGGTAGACTGGGAGATCAAGACTTTATCTCTAATGTAGGAGAGGCCTGTTCAAGAGTCTGATAACTGTGGGATAGAAGCTGTCCTTGAGCCTGCTGGGACGTGTTCTCAACCTTTTGTATCTTCTGCCTGACGGGAGGGAGGAGAGAGAATGACTGGGGTGGGAGGGATCCTTGATTATGTTGGCTGCTTTCCCGAGGCAGTGGAAAGTGTAGATGGAGTCAATGGAGCAGTGGGTGCAAGGAAGGTGTGTCCATTGAATGGACAAATATAATGTGGCTGGCAAGCAGAAGCTGGTATCCTATAGTGAGTGGTTCAACACCTGACACCCCAGAGCCTTTCCACCATTACTGGCACATTCCAGGCTGCAGATATACATGTTAAGGAACACACTGAAGTTTGGTGCAGCTCACACAAGAGTGGGGAAGGACAGCAATCTAAGGTCCTGCCACCACTGGACGTTGAAGTCAAAGTCAAGCTTACTGTCATATGCACAAGTAAATATATGCACAGGTGCAATGAAAAACTTGCTTGTAGCGGCTTCACAGACACATAGCATCTGATACACAACATTCACAAGGAAAACATAAACATAAATTATACACAATTTTACAAGAAAGAACACAATTAGAACGAAAAATACAAAGTCAATTTTAGTGCAAAGTAATCAAAGTGGTCATAGTGTTGCTAAACTGTAGTGTTTAGGGTTTTGTCGGTTGGTTCAAGAACCGAATGGTTGAAGGGAAGTAGCTGTTCTTGAATATGGTGGTGTGGGACCTCAGGCTTCTGTACCTCCTGCTCGACGGTAGCTGTGAAAAGATGGCATGACCCAGATGGTTGGGATCTTTGATGATAGATGTTGCCTTCTTGAGGCAGCACCTCCCGTAGATACTAACACTGGTGGGGAGGGATGTGCCTGCAACGTATTTGGCAGAGTCCACTACTGTCTGCAGCTTCTTACGTTTCTGTGAATTTGCATTCGTGCATTGAGTGCTGACTCCTGTGTAACAATCTCTCAAACACTTGAAAGATGAATTGTTGAAAGAAGCCATGAGTGAATTGGTGCTCTGTACACAGGAGGTATTAACTTGATGACACTGTGAATGTAACTAATTGTTTTATACTTCCTATATATATATATCTTATATGAATAAAGTTTATTTTTGAAATATAAAAACAAGGACAAGTTCAGGAGTGTGATGAAACACCCTCTACCCTAGACATTCATTCCCTCCACCATCGGCACACTGTGGCTGCAGTGTATATCATCTACAAAATGCACTGCAGTTGCTTGCCCAGGCTACTTGACAGCACCTTCCAAACCCACAACCTCTATCACCAAGAAGGACAATAGGTGCATCGGGACACCACAACCTGCAGGTTCGCCTCTGAATCACACACAACCCTGAGCTGTAAATGTATTGCAGCTGAGTACTTGAACCAAGCAGGACTGACTGAAGCACTGCCAGAACGATGTTCATCAGTGTCCCAACATCATGTAGGAATGGGCAGTAAATGCCAACCTTGTAACAACACCCACAACCCATGAAAAGAATAAAAAATATTCTCCAGGAATTAGAGACTAATCTCCAAGACATCCTAGCAAGCAACCCCCATTCCCTCATACCCCTGAGAAATCACTGGGGCAGTTCAGTTCATTAATAAATTCTCGTATATTAATTATAGAAATATTAGAGAGGGGGAAACTGAGGGAGTTTGACTGACAGTTTGAAATTATCCACTTGGTTAATGTAGAGTCTGTTTGCTCCCCATTGACCAGGGTGTGGGAGGAGGCACGGTGAAGGTGGGTGCCTAATGGTGAAGACAGGGTTAGAAGTGGCAGATAGGCAGGAAGGTGGCCGGCCAGGACTGCTAACCCTACTGGAGAGAGAGCTTCAGTGAGAAAGGTCTGTGAAGCCCATTGTGTGAAACTCAATCGCACAGCCTTTTCTGCAGTCACTGCCATTTCATTTCTCTTATTAGAAGGTACCTTGAGAGATGTGTTAACCTCTTAGGAGCTGCTGTTACAATACTGTGATCAAATTAACTTAAATAATAATGGATTGTACTGGGGAATTGCATATTGGCAGATCTCAATCATTTAGCTGTCCTCGTAGCTATAGTATGAACGAAGTTCAACATTGCACCAACATCGAAGACCTTATTACTGATTTCCTTTTGTGGAATTGGCTAAACTGTGTCAGTGTGGTCCAGGCATTAGTTATAAGGAGAAGTTGGACAAACTTGGATGGTTTTCATTGGAGTGTCAGAGTTGACGGGAGGCCTAATAGAAGTTTATAAAATCATGAGAGGCGTAGATAGGGTAGACAGTGAGAATCTTTCTCTCAGGGTAGAAATGTCAAATACCAGAGGGCATAGTTTTAAGGTGAGAGGGGGAAAGTTTAAAAGAGATTGTGGAGGCAAGTTTTTTACACAGAGGGTGCCTGGAACGGGCTGCCAGGGGAGATGGTAGAAGCAGGTAGAATAAAAATGTTTAAGAAGCATTTAGACAGGCAGATGAACAAGCAGGGAATGGAGGGATATAGAGCATGTGCAGCTAGATGGGATTAGTTTAGATTGGCATTGTGGTCCGTACAGACATGATGGGCCGAAGGGCCTGTTCCTGTGCTGTATTGTTCTATGTTCTATGTTCTTGACCTCAGCACCCCTGCTCCCCCACCCCACCTCCCTATCCCTCCTCCAACCTTCAGTTGGGAAGATAGTCTGAAGGCCAGGAGTCACTTCCAGTTCAGGGGCACAAGGAAGGAAACCAAAGGCAATGAAAGAGTGGTGGTCATCAGTACACCAGGGCCCCAACCTTGGCTTTTGTGGTCTGATAAGGCAGAAACAATCTTCAACCAATTCAATTCACTCCATGTGACATCATGAAATGGGTAAGAGCACTGGATACAGCAAAGTCTATGGGACCAGACAACATCCCAGATGCAGTACTGAAGACCTGAACTCGTGAACTAGTCTGCCTCTAGCCAAGTTGTTCCAGTACAGTTGCAATACTGACATCTCCCCGATAATGTGAAAAATTGCCCATGGATATCCTGTTGACAAAAAAGCAGGACAAATCCATTCCAATTAATAACCACTAAAAAGTTTACTCCTAATCTTCAGCATGGTGATGGTAGATATTGCTAACAATGCTGTCAAGAGGTGCTCACTCAACAATAACCTTCTCACTGATGCTGTTTGGGATTGCCAGGACCACTCCACTCCATTACAGCCGTGGTCCAGCCTTGATATCAAGGAAGTATTGGACCAAATGGCATAGATCCTTCATTACAACTGAAGACCCATTTTACATTTTTGTTTATAAATGTTTGGCTAGGTCAAGGTTTTGGGAGATATTTTCTTATTTCTACCTGTACATATATCTGATTATCATGTAGACAGTGCTTCAATGAATTGGATAGCTGTCTAGTGTTAACATTCACCTGTGGTGGCATTGCTGAATGTTATTAGATTGCCCATTCCTTAGGTGGGAGATCATCCCACAGTGTAGCCTTATCCCATAGATGAAGCACTTTGTGTCCTTTACATCTTGTTGGGACAAGAAGTGTATGATGCTTCCTATCAGACCTGCACCTGCAGATTAAAGATGCTACTCCCTGCATGTGGCAGTAATACACCAGGCCATCGGACACCCCAGCAGGTCCAATCATATATCCTCCTAACCAATGAGATTCCAGGATTGAGAAATGGAGGAACAAGGGTGAATTGGAGTCAAATCAGGTACAAAGAAAAATAGAGAGAGAGCGAGGTTGAATTGAGGGAAAAAGAAATGAAAAGGAAAATTAGAAAAAACATATATTTAACTTTTTTTGTCTCCAAGAACTGTTTACTATCCCTAAGAATGACACTTGGTGATGTCAATTATTTCTTCATGGGCATGAGAGCTTGAATAACTTTGGAGGAATATAAGGTACCAGTCTTAACTTTTCAAGCTATGTTTAAGGGTAAACTAAATTGCTAATGCAGCAGTGTTATAAAGTCCCTGCCGAGGTCAAGAGTGAACTGTTGTAACCATGGGCTGTGTGCAGGGTGGTACAAATCACCCAGCCATCTTTGGCAATTTACAGTTCACTGGGCACCCCTTCCTCAACGCAGGTCATTGGGCAGTATGCACCCAGGTGTGGCTTCCATTAACCTCACTGTACCCACAAATTGGATCCCACAGCATCAATTCCTTAATGTTAAGAATATCAACTTCAATGTAAAAATAAGGCCTGGATTGGGAAATCCACAACTCTCTCTCTTGCCCCTTGCTGCCCGGTTGGTTTCCATGACAATGCTGTCTAACACTGCCCCCCTTCAATATTTTCATTCACACGTTCATTGCCTATGGATCCCTCATACATCAAACCTGCCCAGCACCAGTGAGACCTGATTCCCTTGGAACCGGCTTGTGCCAGTCCTCATCAGACACCGGTAACTCTCTCGAGATGAGTCTTGTTTAAATAATTCACTTATCTGTTTGTCTCATTGAGCCAACCTCCATCATCATAACAAACCCCCATCACCATCCCTGATCTGCCAACTGACCCAATCTGTCACACCAACATCTTGAGAAAGACCCATCAGGAACTGTTTCTCCAGAGTTCGACCAACAAATCCCTGACCACTGACACCTGCATGCACCACCTTTCCAACCATCAGCCACCAAACCACAGCCATTCCCCGGAATGGCCAATAGAAGTTGCCTGCCACATTCCCTTGCATTCGGTCTGCAGACTAATGGACACAGCCCTAACAACCATCAACCCCCCCCCCCCACATTCAATCATGCCCTACAACCACCAATTGTTCTCCTCGATCATTGACCCAACCTCAGTAAGATTCCCAGCAGCTGATCTCCAACTCAAACTCTTTGCTCCATCATACCTCTTACCCTGACTCCTGCAAACACTAATCCATGCTGACCCCACCCCCCCAATCTTCTGAAGCTCACCCTTCTCTCTTACCACTAGCCCTCACTCCCCTTTGCCCTCACAATTCCAGCCCCCAAGCTAATCCACTCCCTTTATACGCAGGTACAAAGCAAAGCCTTTCCTATTTCGTTCAGTAACACCAGCCACCTGACTCTTGTCCAGCACCGAGCATCTCATTGGTGACTTTACAAACAACCACACTGTCCATAAGCTGACAGACTCACACACCTGTACAGTTTTAGACCAAGATCTACATGCTGATATTTTCCCAGAATCTTCTGGCCCAGTGTGTGGGTATTTATACACACTGCATTAATATAGTGGTTGTTTATACAGGGAAGAATCAATGGTACAGAGTGCATTTTCACTGTGAATATTAACATGGTCTGTGTATATACTGTGGGAAGTAAATCAGGCTGTCTTAATAGAGTGGAGATGGGTATAATTACCTTGTGGGAATTATTAATATGGGGGCACAGGGTATGGTTATATCGTGGGCATTTCAACAAACGATATTAATGTAGTGGGGACAGGGCATACTTACATTGTAGAAATTTTTATAGGGTGAAATTTGGTAGTGGGCATTTCTACAGGCTACATTAATATAGTGGGGATGGTATAATTACATAGTGGGCATTGCTGTGTGCAAATTGGCTTCTGCATTTCCTATTGTTTTACAAGAGAGACTAAGTATTAAGAAGTGATTAATTGACTGTAAAGCCCTTGACAACATACGGAGGTTGTAAGAGGCAGTCAGAAATGTAAGTTCTATTTTGCCTTCTGCTTTGTTGCCACTATGTCGGATGGTTTGCTGAATGCTGTCTGGCTTTAGTCACTGAGACATTTTAAAACATCACAAAGGCTGGTGCAAATTTGTTTGCCATCAGTCACAATGAGCTGGTACTGTCCCTTAGACAGTGCTGAAATCATTTTCAGTTTTGTCGAGATATTTTCTTCAAAAGCCAGATTCTGGAAAGGGGAGCTTAGGGACTTTGATTTTATTGAATCATTCTGTTTTCACACTATATGTGACAAGATAAGGATCCCATCTGCTTGACCAGGCTCCTAAATCTTCATCAAGATTTGTCTTCAACCTCAGCATGCCCAGCAGCTGAAGAAAGCCTTTCTGACAGTGGCTGGAGCCTCTTATATACGTTTGGAAATGTATTAACAATTAATGCTGAGACTCCATTTATAATCACAGGCTCCAATCTGCTTTCTGTAATTAGCCTTTTCCTAATATTTGCCCACAGAACAGATTAATAGCTTCCTTCTGTCCAGCTCCTTCCCTGGAGAGTTGTGCGAAATCATTTTGTAATGGTGCGTTAGATTGTTCTGAAGTTGCCATACAGCTAATAGAGTCAGATTTAAAATTCTACATACAGGGGGCTGTGAAATCCCAGGCAATATGCTATCTTTGTTTTCCAGAGATTTAGGCACATAATCCAGCCTGGCACTCCAGTGCAGTATTCAGGGAGCACTGAAGTGCAGTCTTTCAGATGAGATGTTAAACGGGAGGCCCCGTCTGCCCTCTCAGGTGGTTGAAAATGATCTCTAATTTAAGCAAGAAAAGGGGACTTCTCCCCAGTGTGCTAGCCAATATTTATTCCTCTACCAATGCCTACGATGAATTATCAGACTATTAACTCATTGCTTCCCCGCTTCCTCCATTATAACAATGACTACAGTTCAAAAACTATTTCTTTGCCTGCTTTGGGATTTTCTGAGGTTACGAAGAGTGCAGTCCAAGATCTCGCTGCCCCTCTACTTCATTTATGCTTGTTTTCCAAGGAGTTATGTTATTCCACCTGCCAATATCTGTAACAACAGGATATAATTTTAAAAATGCTGCTTAAAGATGAGTAAGAAAATAATCATCTGTTCACTTTATAAAAAAGGGAATAGTTGAATCTTAAAAAGGGGGCTTCATTTTGTTTTTAACTGTTCTTTGCTGACAGGGTATGTGTGAGATGTATCATTTCACCTCTGTTCTACTTCACTGCCTAGTGGCCCTGGTTCCTTCGTTTACCCCTGTTCTCTGTGAGTGGGACTCCCTCTTCGGTTAACCCTCGAGGATGGAGCCATGTTAAAACAGCTGGCAGCTGAGGAGCATCAATAAACTCGATCAAACAGGCAAAACTGACAGACTGAATAGAACCGGGGCAGACCTGCCCCGTCACAGGCAATCGGTCATGGCAGAGAAAGGCAGTAGGGTGTGGCTATGGCACAAAGGCACAGAAATTAGACAGCTGGCAGCAGCCCAGAAGCCTGCTCTTGTTTTTGCCTGCTGCTTGCACAGATGCCAACTGTTGTTCCCCCTGCCACGGATAAGTTTGGGATTGACTGCATGCTTGGCACATGCTTGCGACACGTTTGGCACATGCCTCGCCTGTCATTCCCACTTTTTTAAAAAAAGAGAATAAACTGAGACTTGCCTGGAAGAGGAGTCCAGAAAGGAACCAGGATCTGCCAATGAAGCTTTATTCAAAACAAGTGTTGTCTTCTCAAATAGCTTACTGCCAAATCTTTATGTCACATCAGCTCTTGCAGTTGCCATCTTTATTTGTACCCTGTGGCAGCCTGTTAAACAGAGGAAATTTCGCCTCCTGAATCTTACTCAAGTTTTGATTTCCTCCCAGGCCCTCTCCCTTCTCACTCACTCACTCTGTTTTCACCCCCTTCTCCCTCTCTGTTTCTCACTCCCCCTCCTCCCTCTCTCACATTCACTCTTTCTCCCCCTTTCAACTCACTCACTCTTTCTTTCCCCCACCTCTCCCTCTTTCTCATTCTGTTCCTAACCCCTCTCCCTCTCTCTTCCTTTGCCTCTCACACTGTTTTCCCCCCTCTTTGCCCCTTGCAACTCACTCTTTCTCAACCCTCTCCCTCTCTCTCTCTCACACACACACTCACTCACTCTGCCTTTGCCCCCTCTCTCTCTCTCTCTCTTGTGCTCTCTTTCAATCTGCCCTCAGGGGGAAGAGAGAAATGAATTAAAGTACCAGCCAAGTTCATCTGCATACAGAATAAGGACAGGCAGGGGTTGTGGTTGGGAATAATGAGATCCTGTATCTAGCCTTTGTAGTAGGATTATGCTGTGATGTTGCCTGATTTGGATCAAATGTGTTCTGATGTTTTGTGTTTTAATTAAAGGGACATTTTCAGTTCCCCAGGTGGCCAAGTGGGTAAAGACAGAGTCCCTGATTGCTATCCATTGACCACTGCTGGTAAATACTCATGTATTGGCCCCAGGTAGAGGCAGGGTGGGCTGGGCTGGATGTGATGGTCGTCATTGTCAAATAGTCCAAGACACGGTGTTGAGAAAAATGGGCTGTTGGGGACTTTTTGTCTTTGTGTATGTGTGTGTGTGTGTGTGTGTTGTGTGTGTATGCGCGCGTGCATGCATGTGTATGTGTGAGTTTTGTGTGCGCATTGTGTGTGTGTCTCTCTGTGTGGGTGTGTGTATGTCTGTGTCTGTATGTGTGTGTAGCACGTGTGTGTACATGTATGTATATTGTTTGTATGTGTCCGTGTGTATTGTGTGCATGTGTGCATGAGAGTGTGTGTGTGTGTGTGTGTGTGTGTGTGTGTGTGTGTGTGAAAGAGACAGTTTATGTGAGTGTGTGAACAGCTTCCTTGAAGGAATTCAACATCCCCACTGACTGCTGGGAATCCCTGGGCCATTCGGGATGGCACTGGTAACCTCGTGCCCATACAACTGGAGCACACAGAGGCAGGAGCCCACCACTTGACAAACTACTCTCCCACCCACCCCATCACCCACCTCCTGCTCATCTGTGGAAGAGTCTATGGTTCCCATTGGCCTTGTGACCCAACCCAGAATCCACAAGACTTGAGTAGAAGTAGGTCACCTTCGATCCTGAGGGAATGACCCTGGGAAGAAGTATGAGAGTGTGTGTGTGTGTGTGTGTGTGTGTGTGTGTGTGTGTGTGTGTGTGTGTGTGTGTGTGTGTGTGTGTGTTCGTGTGTGAGCATGTGCGCAGATTGTGTGTGTGTTCGTGTGTGAGCATGTGCGCAGATTGTTTGTGTGTGTGTGTGTGAGTGTGTGAGTGGGTGTGTTTGAGTGTGTGGGTGTGGGGCTGTGAGTGTGCGTGTGTGTGTGGGTGTGCGTGTGGGTGGGTGTGAGTGCGTGCGTGTGGGTGTGTGTGCATGTGTGGGCGTATGTGCATGTATGTGGGTGTGGGTGTGTGAGTGTGTATGTGGGTGTGTGTGCACGTATGTGGGTGTGGGTGTGTGAGTGTGTGTGTGTGGGTGTGTGTCTGTGGGTGTGTGTGGGCATGTGTGTGTGAGTGTGTGTGTACGTGTGTGTGTGTGGGGGGGGGTGTGTGTGTCTGTGGGTGTGTGTGTGGGTGTGTGCACTGAAGTGAGTACATCACAGCATCTGCTCTGACTCTTTCTCCTGCAAGACCTCAACTCAGCCACATCTGACATTAAACCCAAGCTGGCTGCCAACTAATTTCTCCTTCTTTGGGTAAGCTCAACAACATCATACTCCAATTCAGAGAGCGATACTCAACAGAATATGGGTCTTTGATACAGGGCCAGTCTCCAACCCATGCTTCACTTGGGTATGAGTGTGGAATTGATGAATTTCCCCTCAGTTCATCTCTTCCCTCTCTCTTTCCAACTGTGACGTTATCTTCTCCAAAGAGTCTTGATCCTTATCTTAATATTGTTATCCTTAAGCTTTCTTTCTTCTGTATATGACTGCTCAAGGGAAGGGCAAGAAACAAACATATTTAGGGTGAGTGTCTGACAGAGACAGTGGGGCTGTATTCCCACCCCACTGGTGGCAAAGCTTAAGAAATAAGATCCTGTGTCTAGAATGTCAGAACAGTTACAGGATGACCATTCAGCCCATTGAGTCCATACTAGCTCAATGTAAAAACAATCAAGCTGTCCTACCCCCTATACCCTGCACATTCTTTCCTTTCAGATACCTATTAAGATCCCTTCTGAGCATTACAATGAATCTGCTTCCACTACTCCCTTGTGGCAGAGCATTGCAGGCCCCATCCACTTGCTGTGTAAGAAGGTTTTACTCATGCCACTTCTGGTTATTTTCAAAGTCAAAGTGAAATTCAAGTTAATTATCATATGCACAAGGACATTTATGCATCATGATCTGGTATGGAAATTCAAATCACATGATTGTAAGAAGCTGTGGAAAGTAGCGGACCCTGCCCAATGCATCACGGGCACATCCCTCTCCACCATCAGTAGTTTCTACATGAGGCGCTACCTCAAGAAGGCACCATCTATCATCAAAGATCCCCTCCATCCGGGCCATGTCACCTTCTCACAACTACCATCAGACAGGAGGTAGAGAAGCCTGAAGTTCCATACCGCCAGGTTCAAGAACAGTTACTTCCTTTCAACCATTAAGTCCTTGAACCAACCAAAACAACCCTAATCACTAAATCAGTACACCAACACTATGACCACTTTGCATTACAATGGACTTTTTTTGTTCTAATTAGATAACCTTGTATAATTTATGTTTAATTTACATTTTTCTTGTGAACATTGTGTATCTGATGCTATGTGCCTGTGATGCTGCTGCATTTTCATTGCACCTGTGCATACATGTACTTGTCCATATGACAACAAACTCAACTTTCAAGGTTTTTATGAATTTCTTGCTCTTGTACTCTGTGCCTCTAGCTATAAGGTCCAGCATCCTTATACTTTTTTAGCACTTTCTCATTACAACAGCTCCCATGGACACTTAAAGAAAATGTACATTTGTCCAACCAGCTTCCTGGCTTTGCCTGGAATATGGCAAAGATTGGCAAAGTCATTGAATCATACAGCATGGAAACAGGTTGTTCACCTCACTGAGTCCACACCAACCATCAAGCACCCCCCTTTCACTAATCCCATTTCTTTTTACTCTCCCCACATCAGCCCACCACCCCCACCCAACCTCACCCGCACCTCCCCCCCAAGATTCCACCACCCACCAACACACTAAGGGCAATTTAGAGTGGTCGATTAACCTACTCACCTGCATGTCTTTGGGATGTGGGAGGAAACCAGAGCATGTGGCGGAAACCCACACAGGCACAGGGAAAATGTGCAGGAGGCCAGGATTGAACTGACACTTATGTATAGAAGGATACGGTCCTAATGCGGGTAAATTGGAATTGGAATTGGTTTACTATTGTCCAAGATACAGTGATAGGTTTTGTTTGTGTGCCATTCAGACAGATCATTCCATACATAAGTGCTTTGAGGTGGTAAAAAGAAAAACAGTAGAAAAGATGGGCAAAGAGGTCAGCATGAATAAGGTGGGCTGAAGGCCGTGTTTCTGTGGTGTATTACTCAATGCCTCTATGACTATCTCAAAGCATTAGCCAACCCTTCTGTCTCCCATGCTGATGGGCCCATTGTATATTTCAGTTTCCTCTAAAGTGCTGCAATTGGTTACCCAGTTACCATCCCCCCTTATAGCTGAGGGAACAGAAAGTTTCCTATTGGCTGGATCCTTGCACAATTGATGGCGTGAATCAGAAATGAGCTGTTTTAAAATTTGCATTGGGCCTCAATGCATCAGGAGGATGGCAAGGAAAGGAATAGAGTTACTGAAACAGGAAGTAAAATGAAATTCATTCTTCGACACTTTGATGGCACAATGATGAAGATTTGAAATTTGAATATGCTACAGACACCTTTAAACTGTTCAGTCAGGAGAACGGTTGTTGTGCAGAGTCTGACAGAATGAGGCAGTATGTCAGCAGAGAATGGAAATCTATTTCCCTACCAGAAAACATGAAGATTGTTTCATTACAAGCTTTTTACAAAGTGAATTTATATTGAAGCTCCAAGCCACCTGTCATTTTTAGGTGACTGACTGGTTTCCCAGAACGATTTGGAAAGTGACAGACACCACAACAGAGGGATTGCAAGGATCTCCTTCTCTGAGCTCAGAAAGCTCATTTACAACAGCAATCCCAGGCGGCATAAGTGCATTTCTCTGTCAAAAAAGAAAACACTTATTAAAAATATCTCTAAGGTTACAGTAGTCAGTTTTAGTAGTTTGTTGGACATCATAGCAGGTGGGTCAGCGAACAACTTTCAACAGACAGAATAGACCTCTCTTCTTCCTGGAACCTCTCCGCCAGGAAAGTGAGAGGAACATCTAATGCTGTCCATCTGAAAAGTGCCAGTAATTCCCTTCCTTCACTGAGGAGACGTTTCAATACAGAAACAGACCATATTACCCAGCCAATCCATTGGATTGTTTACGCTGCAAACAAACTATTCCTTTCTCTCCTGAACTTATCCAATCTTCCCCATGAATGTTTTCACGCTACTTCCTTCGAGGCCCAAAGTGACAGTGAGTTCCACACTCTAATATTCTTTGTGACAGAAGATACAAAGGACAAAATAGTGTGGGTTTCTGTTGAGTACTCCAGTTTCATCCCATGTCCCAAAGACATTCTTTGGATTCATTGAAGGTTCATTTGCTACTGCAAATTATCCCTTAGCCTTGATGAATAGCAAAAGAACCAAAGGTAGTGGCGGGTGGGGGTGGGGCTGGAAGGGGGTTGTTGATAGGCATGGGTGAAAGAAAAAGAATAGGATGCAGGGCAACAGGGGAATAAGGAGGGGGAATGGAAAATGGAGTTGGCATGGACCCATTGGACTGAATAGCTTCCTGAAGTGTCATTGCAAGTAAGTGTAACGAGAAATGGATTCAAGTTAATGTATGAGAAAGAGAACAACTCAATCATAAAGTTTATGAAAATAAGTTTATTCTAAAAGTACACAGAAAAGGAAAACAACCAGTCTTGCACCCTTCTGGCTGTTGGGGACTCCAGCTGGCATTGGCTGGTCTGGAGTATTCTGTGGTCCTGGAGAATTCCAACAAATCAGAGCAAAACTCAAGCTTTTTTACAGTGAAACAAATAACATACAGTACACATCTGCAAAGTTTATCAGACGTATTACAAGTCAGTCAGCAGATGTTCTGAACAATATCACGTTCTCTGTGCTAAGAACATCAGTGTAAGCACAGTCTTATGGTTTACCAGGGTGAAGACTCATAAGTCACACAGGCTATGTTAGCTCTCTCCTCAGCAGTAAGATAGAAAGTTATCCCCGGGTGTTGGAGTAGGATGATTTGGTTTGATCGACTGTCATCACGGTGTACTCTTTGGCTTGGTGGCAGCCATTCGCACTCTTCTGTGATAGGAGATGGAGGATTCAAATCCCACTCCTGACAACAGGGGATGTGAGGTCCAACTTGGAATTCTGAGTGGAATAGTTGTACATCAGCTGATGCCAGACCTAATTCGCATTTCCAAAGCCTTCACAACTTCAGCATCTCCAGAGAAGGACTCCTGCCATCAGATATGTTATTCCTGATGTTAACACTGTAATAAACATTGGACTCTGGAAGATCCCTCTGATCTTCTACAAAAGAATGCCACTCTGTGCCCATCTGAGAGGGCAGAGGGCTTGGTTCAATGTCTTATCCAGTAGATGGCAGTTCTGACAGAGCTGTACTTCCTCTGTTTTTATTTCAGATTTCCAGCTTCTGCAAACTTTTTGATTTTCACCAAGGACCAAGGATGCATGTTTTACATTTTAGGCGAAGGATACAAGTGGGATGAGTGGAAAACTGTGTTTATTTGGAGGATACTCGGGACTCACTGCTTACAGGGTTGGAAAAATTGGAACCAATCAGAAGGGCCAGGACTGAGAGAGAATAATTTACAGGGCTATGAGGGCCAGACCAGGGGAATGGGACTCTTGGAATTGTATACTGGGAGCCAGCAGAGACCCAATGGGCTGAAGAGATTCAATAAGCTGAAGAGCCTCCGGCTGTGCTGTGACAATTCTATGATTCTAAGATCTGCATTTAGAGAACAACTTACACAGTCTTCGGATGTTGCAAAGTGCTTCAACAGATAACTGAAGTTGCTGCAATAGTTGCAACAACTTGGTTACATTCAGCAAGGGCAACAATAAAATAAATAACAACATAATCCATCTTTTAATGATGGCAGCTGAACATAGAACATAGAACAGTGCACACAGGAACAGGCCCTTCGGCCCATCATGTTGTGCCAAACTAATTAAGCTAATGACAACTAATCCCTTCTGCCTCCACATATCCCTATCTCTTAAACGCCTCTATCATATTTGCCTCCACCACTATCCCTGGCAGCTCATTCCAGGCACCCTCTACTCCCTGTGTAAAAAACTTGCCTGCACATCTCCTTTGAATTTTCCCCCTCTCACCTTAAGTGCATGCCCTGTAGTATTATATATTTCAACCTTGGTAAAAGATACGGGATACCTACTCAATCTATGCCTCTCATAAGCTTGTAAACTTCTATCAGGTCTCTCCTCAGCCTCCGCTGCTCCAGAGAAAACAGCACAAGTTTGTCCAACCTCTCCTTATAGCACATACCCTCTAATCCAGGCAGCATCCTGGAAAACCTCTCCTGCACACTCTCCAAAGCCTCCATATCGTTCCTATAATGGGGTGACCAGAACTGAATGCAATACTCCAGATGCAGCCGAACCAGCATTTCATAAAGATGCAACAGAACTTCCTGACTCTTGAACTCAGTGCCTTGACCAATAAAGGCAAGCATGCCATATGCCTTCTTTACCACCCTATCAACTTGTTCTGCCACTTTCAGGGAGCTATGGACTTGGACCCCAAGATCCTCTGTACATCAATGCTGTTAAGGGTCCTGAAGGATAAGTGTTGGTAGGAATCATTCCACAAAATCTTCTGCAACTACATGAGGAAGGAGATAATTGTCTGAGTTTAACATCTCAATGGAGAGACAGAATCCTGACTCTCCCCAGGTACTTAACTGGAGAGACGGCTTGGATTCTCAGGACTCTGAGGTGGGATTTGAACAGAGGGCTAACCATTGAGTCACAGTTTGGCTAAACCCATCTCATTTCTGGGAATCTTTCCTGCTCTTACATACAGAAGCTAATGAAGGTGCAACATGCATAAACCACAGCCCTTTCTTCCCATTGTGTTCTACCCCACACCCCACTGACCCCTCCCCAGACACACATTTTGCAGACACTGGTATCTGATATCTGGTGTGATCTGCCACAACCCCTAAACAGACAACAACTGGCTTCAGCCCAGTACCAGTGGCTGAGAGTCTGCCTGCATAGTAATCACATTAATTTCTGTGTCTACATATATCAAAATGAGAGGAAGACATTTCATCCTTGAAGGCTGAAGGCAGGTGTATCACTGACAACTCTGCCTGCTGGAGGGACCAGCACATGCTGTAATGACAGAGATTGGCTTGGTGTGCTGATGGGGTTTTAATAAGCACCTACCTGAACAGAGGTAGTGTTACAGCTGAAAAACAACACTACGTCATTGCTGGATTGATTGGTACCACACACTGACACACACACAAACACACACACACACACACACACACACACACACACACACACACACACACACACACACACACACACACACACACACACACACACACACACACACACACACAGAGTCACAACCACTCATAATCTGGGATGCCCATGCCCTGATAGTTTCCAGAACAGATGCACACACACACAGATATCATAAATGCACACATGTAGCTGGGCAAACATGGAGTCACAAATACATTCTCCAAAATTGAAAAAAAATACAAAAGGAAACAAAACAGAGACACACATATACAGACACACACAGGCAAGTAAAAACACACGCCCAGAGACACACATACATACGCACACACTGAGACATATACACACACACACACACACACACACACACACACACACACACACAGGCAAGCAAACACACACACACAAACAGGCAAGCAAATTCACAGACATACAGACACAGATTCATATTCACATACACAGGCAAGCAAAAACACACACACACACGCGCAACATGCACACACACACATAGGCAAGCAATACAACACACACAGACACAGACACACATGCGCACTCACACACACAGACGCAAACAGACACAGACACACACACACACACACACAGAGGAAAGCAAAAACACACACTGACACGTGCACACACACAAAGACACAAACACACACAGACACACACACACAGGCAAGCAACGTGAGCACAGACACACATATACACATACAGACACGCACACATAAATACACATAAACACATACACTCACACACAAACATAGGTCCCACACTTAAGATATGCGGTAACCTTCCTGAAAATTGTTCCATCGGGGCTGCTGTCCCTCAGTTTTCTGGTCAAGTATAGAAACACATTGTGATTTTCAGTACATCACAACTTGTTCCTGCCCTCACCATCCCTCCGGAGGGGGTGAATGAACCTATGGAGCCAAAAGTAATTGGAACCAATTGCTGTCATCCTGTGTAAGGAGATAGCTCAGTAGTAGGTCATCCTATAAAGCCCCTAAAATACTCCTTCTTTCGAATCATCCAGCCACATAGGGTAGAAAAGAGCCCGTTCCCCCTGCTCTACAGTGGCAGCCTTGTGAAAGAGCAGTTCCATTAGTCCCATCTCCTTGTGTTTTCCCACATTCCTGCAAAGCATTAATCCTCCAGGTAAATAACCAGCAATGGTTTCTACCGAATCCTTCTCGGACAGTGCACTCCATATCATAACAATTCACTGAGCTTAAACTAAAACATCAACTATCCCCAGTTCTTCAGTCTATTACGTCAGATCCATTACACTGGTCACCAGTACTACCTGCACTGGAAGCAGTTGTACAGGCCCTCAGACACAGAGCATTTTGTGTATGTTGTACATGTCCTCCCTAGGTTACAAACGCCCAACTTATGGACAGCCCATACATACAAACATACATTTGGGAGACTGGCAGGATGGATTTACCGGCTGCTGTGGGACTGCAGGCATCTTCAGCTGGGTGGGAACTCAGTCTGTGGCAATATTATTGTATCTTGCAGAGAAATCTGAAAGGTTGAGTTAAACGCCCTGGTTTAACCACAGGTTGCTCTTGGTTGGTTTATATTTTTATTTAAATATATCGTCGGGCGGCTGCACTTCTGACCTGCTGACTGTCCGGGTTATGAATAATACTCAGGAACAGAACCCTGCTGTAACCTGGGGAGGACCTGTATTTACTGTATTATGAATGCTCATGAAATCTTCTTCTCCCCCCATTTTCACTCAAAAGTCGGATCGGACCCCTACACAGAGCACAAACAATACTTCCTTGGGATAACTGAGAGCAGGTGATAAATCCCAGGATTTCCATCAAACCCAAATTCCAAGAAGCAATCATGACGATAAAGGAGTAATTTAGGTGAAATGAAAACTAACAGGAGATCTGGTGTCTGTGAGCAATATTACTGTCAAGAACCCATTTCAATTCAGCATTTGCCCCCGTTACCAACCTTTCCCACCTTGCACCATCGTCTCTTTTGTCACTTAGTCACTCCTGAACACATGCCTCCCCTTCTGTTCTCTCACCACCAACCGTCTCTCACCTTTCCCTGCCTCTTCACCTGACCAAGTCCACTAACCCTAAAACATCAGTACCGCCCCCCCCCCCCCCCCCCCCCACGGCCGCTGCCCAACTCTGAGCACATCTGCCACTTCTGTTTTTGGGTTAATTCCCCAACTGAGCAGGGAGAGCAAAGGCAAGATAACTCAGTGTCAAGCGTGGAAGGCTGGGGGAGATCAGAAGCAATCTACTTGCACCTTCCCTTCCACCTCTCTCCCAATAGACTGCTGTCTGAATAGGGGACAAGTGTTTGTCTGAAATACAAATAAGAGAAAGCCTTGCTTTGCTGTCATGCCTTTTACAGTCCCTGGCTGTCCCAAGGCTCTTCACAGCCAATTAAGTATTTTTGAAGTGTGGTTATTGTTATCATGCAGCAAGTGCAGTCGCCCACTTAACCACAGCATGCTCTCCCAAACAGCAATAGATTGAAGACCAAACACTATGTCTCCAAAATGCTGATTTGGGGGAATAACATAAGGACATCAAAAGCAGAAACGGAAGTGGGCCATTTGGCCCTTCATGCCTGTGCTGCCATTCACTATGATCATGGCTGATCTTTTACCTCAGTGACACTTTAACTCCACGTCCCTTAATATCTAGAGATCTATCACTCTCTGGCTCAATACACTCAGCAACTCAGCCTCCACAATCTTCTGGGGGGAGAATTCTGAAGATTCCCAACCGTCTGGGTGAGGAAATTTCTCCTCACCTCTGTCCTGTATGGCCCAATTATTTGAGACTGTGACGCCTGATTTTGGATCCCTCCCAGGCAGGGGACACATCAACCCTGATTCTGCTCTGACAAACCCAACAAAAGTGTTGGCTGTTTCAATGAAATCACCTCTCATTCTTCTTTACTCAAGAGAATAAGACCCAGTCTGCTTAAGATCATCTCATACAGGAAACTCAATATCTCAGGAATCACAAACAATCTGCTGGAGGAGCTCAGCAGGTTGAGGAGCATCTGTGGGGGGAAGGGAACTGTTGACGTTTTGGATTGAAACCCTGTATCAGTCCTAATACAGCATCTGCAGTTTCTTGTGCCTCCGTCTCGGGACTCAACCTGGTGAACCTCTGCTGCACTCCCTCTATTGCCTGTATATCCTTCCTCACATAAGGAGACCAGACCTGTACATGATACTCCAGATGTAGTCTCCCTGTATAACTGGAACAAAATACCCCGACTCAAATCCTCCTGTCATAAGGGCCAACTTGATGCTTTCTTTCCTGCACCTGGAAGTTAGCTTTTGGTGAATTATGTTCCAAGACACTTAGGCCCCTCGGAACACCAACACCATTTCAATCAAACTAGATCACCTCACATTTTCTACATCACCGTCCATTTGCCATGTCCTTACCCATTCACTTAACCTGTCCATATCCCCCTGAAGCCTTTCTTCACCCTCCTCACAGCCCACACTGCCACCAGCTGTGCATCATCAAAGACATTGGCCAAGGCACCAAGAAGAATCCCCCAGAGGGAAAAGATCCCTGCACGTTCTTTATCAGAACTACCTTCAAAATAGTGCAATAGAATAATTGGCACCCACTTGAGATTGTAGGCAAACAACTCACATGAAAGATAACCCTGTAACTATGCACCACTGCCCCTGGGATATCAATCTACTCTTTCCCCTCAAGTTAAAGTACCTTTATAAAACAGACAGCAGTTGGTGAGGACAGCAAGCAAGTGCTGGCCTGCAGCTATTTACAGAAGACACTGAAAGTTTGCTTCTACACTAAATATCGCATTGCCCTTAAATCACTGGAACAACCTGGCAGCACCTCCAGCCCGCATTACTGCATGTCTGCCCTGCGCTGCAGTTTGTAACTGTCGCTTGAACCCTGGGGGTGACTGCAGCTTCTAAATCAGGAACACATTACTGTTAATAATGCATGAGGTACATTTTATGGTGTGGTTTAAATCTGGTTGGCTTTGGGGGCTTTCTCCTAATTCCTTTATTTTTGGCGACAATTAGTTTTGGTGCAGATATTGAGAAGTTTGTGTGCCATTGCGATGTAATTATTAATTCCAGTAGCAATGTAACTTGCAGTTTTTCACCTGAAATTACTGTGCTTTTCATAAAGCCCAAGTCTGGTTAGTCTGTTCAATGGTCATGGGTCGGCCTCCTGAAAGGAAGGGCAGCACTGTGGCACAGCGGGTAAAGACACTGCCTTAGGCTCCAGAGACCCAAGTTCAATCCCGACCTCCGGTGCTGTCTGTGTGGAGTTTGCACGTTCTCCCTGTGGATTTTCTCTGAGTGCTCCAGTTTCCAACACCCCAAAGACGTGTGAGTTGGTAGGTTAATTGGTAGCTGTAAGTTGTCCCTAGTGTATAGGTGAGTTGTGGAATCTGGGGGGAATTGACGGGAATCTTGGAAGAATAGGTTACAGGGAATGAGTTTGTTCTGCGTGACGTTGACATTGACCAAATGGGATTGACGTTGAACAATGAACGGAATGGCATTGACTTAATGGGCTGAAATGACCTCCTCCCACATTATAATGATATATGGGAAATAAAAATGGACTGACATTTATATAGCAACTTTCAATGTCAGGGTGGTTCCAAAAACAGTCATTGCTGCAATATAGTACACCCAGCAACCATGATACCATGAATCATGCAGCAAGCTTCCCAAGGACTGCAGGGAGACTGTGGGCAGAGAGTCCACTTTTTGTGAAAAATACTAACTGGGACACCAGGGAGAAATCCTTCTCTTCCCAAACAAGGGGCCCAGGGTCTTTAATGAGGACAGATTGAGCCTCGATTTAACTTCCCATCTGAAAGATTTTTGGGAAGCAGAGGAACAGGTTAATTCTATTCTCAGGACAGGCACATTGCGCAGGAAGGGGAAGCAAACACAGCAGGCTCTCGCGGAGTTCAGCTGGTTGTGGGAACGTTGGAACCGCCCACCCCCACTGCCTCCAGCCCATTGGACCACCTCGGTACACATTACACTGAAGGTCAACCACAGAGTTTAAGTCATCTCTAATATTATCAATCAAGTCCATGCAGGGTATCAGATGCTCACCACATCCAGACCCAATGAAACCTGACCCTGTCTGAATCCAACTACCATTCATCAAGTGGGGAGACCATACCCTAACGAATTACCATTCCTGTGGGATTCTGTTAGTTTGCTTATTTTTGGAGTGCTAACTGGGCCCTTGGAGTAAACGTTGATCAAAATAATGCTTTAGTTAAAACTGCTGGTAAAGGATTGTACCTGATTGACTTGTTTAAAACCCTTCACACTCTGATTCACAGTTTTTAAAGTTTATTCATTCCTTTTCCTTCCGTGCTCCTCATACTAAGAGATGATGCACTTGAGATGAATGGGCCACACTCAGCCTGCAAGTGACACCGTCGATAAACGTCCATCTCGTGGATAATTCCAGCTTGACGCAACATGGCTGCCATGGTCAAAATGGCGGCTATGCGCAAAGTGGACAACACACCAGCAAATATGTTTCAACATATCTTGTTCATTTCGAAGTCATCCGTTGTATGTGACCCTTTTAGGGGAAGTGAAGGTGCTACTGCACAAGGAATAATGCTGTAAAACCTTCTAAGGCACTTCACAGAAGCAGGGTCTAACAAAACTTAAAACATTGTGTCACATTACGGAACATCCATGCTATGTCTCTGTACAATTTCTATGTGTTCAGGACTGAAAGCCTGGTCAGAGATGTGGGTTATAAGGAACATCTCAAAAAACGGGAGGGAGACAGAGAGATTTAGGAAGGCAATTGCTGAGCTTTAGGCCCTGAAAATTGAAGGCATGGCCACCAGTGACATATCAGCTAACAATAGAGGTGTGTAGGAGGCTAGACCTGGAAGATGACGGAGACATTGGACAGAGGTGGGGCTGGAGAAGAATGTAGAGAGAACCACAGGAATAAAGCTCTTCCTCTCCTAAAACATTTGGAAAATTAGATCAAAGATTGAAAGGAAAACACTTGCAGGGAAGAGAGTTTGACTGGAAAGCTCTTTCAGAGAGTCTGCTTGGACTCGAGTATGTGGGGCCCAATGGTCTCCTTCCCCGTTGTCCCGTGATAGAGTTTGTATGAAATTCACAAACGGTCTTTTGGATAACGTAGAGTGGGAGCTGCCTGAAGTGCAGCAGCAGGTGTGACAGAGGTTGTCCTGGGACCTCACTAAAAACTGTTTACTGCAAATTATCAATCGGGAACTACCTTCTGTGTATAACTCACCGACCTTCTGCTACAACCAACAAAGAAAGCTGTGATATGGTCAAAGGGTATTCAGCAATAAGCCCGCCACTTCCAGCGTGAAGTTGTAAATCGCCTTTCCTTCCCATGGTGTTGAAAGGCAAGGTTCCGCTGTTTAAAGCAACAGTGACCTCTCTTGTCCAGGGCAGACTGGCTGATCAACTTGTTAACCCTGGAGTTACAGAGCAATGCTCTTGCTTTGTTCTGGGATATGATCCCATCCACCCTTCACTCCCTCACCTGGGCAAACCATACTTTCTTTATGTACGAGATGTTCAGGCTGTGAAGGGAGCGTGAAGGGACCTGATGGACCCCTCAGAACAGACACACACTGTTTCTGAGGGAAGAGATTTGGAGCAGGAAACCTGAGTGATGTTGGTATTCCATAGCTTAAAATCACAGAGAAAGAGTGATCTTGCTTTCCAGCAGCACACAAAGTGATAGAGGAACTCAGCGGGTCAGGCAGCATCCATGGAGGGAAATGTCTCTATCCTGCTTTCCAGTTTTTCTTCCACAATCTCCGTCCATCCCACCACACTCTCCAGTCACTGTCGTACTCTCTCTTGGGGGGGGGGGGGGGGGGGTGGTTTCACTGCTGTAATGAATGAAACCTCTCAAATTGTACACAGCAGGATCCTGCAGCCTGATGAGCTGTTCTGGTCAAGTCGGTGAGGTGTAACCACAGACCCCCGAGCCCAGGGGAGAAATCCCATGCTCCTCATCGAGTTATTTTGTGGGATCTTTTACAACCACCCAATGCAGCCTCAGCTTAGTGTCTCAGCTGAAGGACGGCATCTTTGACAGTGCAGCACTGCCTCAGCGCTGCACTAGAATGTCAAACTTGACTGTGTGCTCAAGTCTCTGATTTGGGACTTGGATCTCTGACGATCTGGGTCAAGGCAATACCAGCTACCTACAGCAGCTCCGTACAAACCTTCCTGGTGATCCTGGGGGCCCACATAGGGATGTGTACTCACCCATGGTGCCATCACCCTGGAAGCCAATTTCCCCACGTTCCATTCTGCTCTCTGTAACTCATTGTTCCAGAGTCACGAAAGGAGAGCATAAAATCCATGTGTGGTGTGCACCAAGTCTTCCAAGCAAGCCCTCCTTGTGAAAGAGTGCGACTGTGAATAGTGATTACTGTTCCACACAGGAAGACTTCATTGGCTGTAAAGTGTTTTGGGACATCCTGAGATGACAGAAGGTGCTGCAGAAGTAAATCCTTCTCTCTTCCAATCGCCGGGTTGCAAGACGAGCACATGGTGCAGCAGTGCAGAGGTACATGACTTACACTCAGAGGGCTGGGCAGTGAGGCGAAGACACAGGAACTGAGCATGGTTGGGCAGCAGTTTATGCACTTTATACCTTCTTCAGCAGAGTGGATGCCTCACCCCTGAGGTCTGGAGCTTCCCAACACTGGGAATATTACCAGAACTTAATTTTACCCTGCAAGTGTATGATGTCTGTTTCTTAGGGGCAATACTTCTGTGTGTAATCTTGTTTACATGTGTGTGTATGTGTGTGTGTGTGTGCATGTGTGTGTGTGTGTGTATACTGTATATGTGCATATATATGTATCTGGGTGTTCATATTGTTACCTGCCTCTGTGTGTGTGTGTGTGTGTGTGTGTGTGTGTGTGTGTGTGTGTGTGTGTGTGGGTGTGGGGGTGTATGAGCATGTGTGCATGTGTCTATGTGTATCTTTGTGGGGATTGCTTCTCTGGCTTTGTGTGTGAGTGTGTGTGTGTGTGTGTGTGTGTGTGTGTGTGTGTGTGTGTGTGTGTGTGTGTGTGTGTGTGCATATATATGTATCTGGGTGTTCATATTGTTACCTGCCTTTCTGTGTGTGCATGCGTATATATGTGTGTGTGTGTGTGTGTGTGTGTGTGTGTGTGTGTTTCTCTAGGGGGGGCATATTGTTATCTGGCTCTGTGTGTGTATGTGTGCATACGTGTATGTCACACGTGCATGTAATGTTTTTAAGGAAACCGGAAAGAACACAGCTGAAAAAAGCAGAGCCAAATGAATTGAAAACGATGCCAGTGTTAGCTGGAGCCAGCTCTGTGCAGTCTAGGATAGAATTCAAGTCAATGATACGGATAAGTTGCCATAATCTACGTGAAACATTTGGTCGCCATAAACAGAAGCATCAGCAAGAAGTTTCCCTACCAGCCAGGCACCACCCCCTTCCCAGCTTGGCCCTGGATTGAACTGAGAGCTATTGACCAGTCACCAACAAGCCCCAGGGCCCAGCAGCAATGGCACATGTGAGGGGTTAAATCAGCCTCTCTTCTGCCTCCCACTGAGTGCAGCCCAGGGCCCCTGCTGGACGTCTTTCTTTGTTTATTACCCCCAGATCCTGCAGAGGATTGACCATTCTGATGGTCCTGGCACCACATCACCTGACAATATTTCTTTACGACATAGAAGGAGGCCTCTCAGCCCATCAGGTCTGTGCCAGCTCACAGAGCAATTTCATTCCTCCGTTAATTTTTCCCTGTAACCTATTGTTGCCACATTCCCATCAACTCCCTACCCCACCCCAAGATTCCACCACTCACCCACACACTCGGTGCAATTTGCAGCACCCAATTAATCTACCAACCTTTCATCTTTGGGATGTGGGGAGGAAACCGGAGTACCCGAAGGAAACCCATGTGGTCACAGGGAGAATGTACAAACTCCACACAGACAGCATCTGAGGTCAGGATCGAACCTGGGTTGCTGGAGCTGTGAGGCAGCAGCTATGCGAGCTACATTGCTCTGCCTGCCCTTTTTTCTGTTTTTTCTCGATGAATACTTGCCTGTGCTAATTTATTGAAACAACTCCCCAGATAGCTCACATACAAAAAACTGGAGCTCAGCAGTTAAGACAACATCTTCATTTGGACTCTTCCAGTTATAGCAGTCCAGATGAAAGGTCTCAACCCAAAATGTCGACTATCCATTTCTCTTCACAGATGCTCCCTGACCTGTTGAGTTCCTCCAGCCTTTTGTGTGTTGCTCCAGACTCCAGCATCTGCAGTCTCTTGTGTCTCCTCTGTGTTCCCTTTTAGCTCCCTAGTTTTTCCCACATAACCCTGAAGGTTTTTCAAATATATATCTAATACTTCAGGAGATAGCAAAACACTTTCTACCAATTAAATGTTTTGTATTGTAAAGTGGAAACGCAGAGCCAAATGGGTTGTCGCTACCTGGAATTTAGCAGAAGCAAATTCAATAGAACTTTTCTAAATGGAGACAGGTAAACAGTCCTAAAGGAAAAAAATCTCAGTGCTACAGGGAAAGGGCAGGGAAGTAGGACTAATTGAGTAAGTCTTTTAAAAAGACAACTTGATGATGATGAGGTGAGTAGTCTCTTTTTCTGCTGCATCCTCCTCTGATTCAATGGGACTCAGAGTCATAGTGAGAATCAGCACAGAAACAGGGCTATCAAAGTCAAAGCCAAAGTTGAGTTTATTGTCATATGCACAAGTACATGTATGTACAGGTGCAATGAAAAACTTGCAGCAGCACAACAGATACATAGCATCAGATATACAACATTTACAAGAAAATATAAATTAAACATACATTATACACAATTTTTACAAGAAAGAACACAATTAGAACAAAAAAAGAAGTCTATTGTAGTGCAACATAGTCATAGTGTTGCTCTTCTGGTAGTAATTAGGGTTGTGCAGGTTGGTTCAAGAACCAAATGGTTGAAGGGAAGTAGCTGTTCTTGAACCTGGTGGCGTGGAACTTCAGGCTTCTGTACCTCCTGCCCAATGGTAGCTATGAGAAGATGTCATGGCCCAGATGGTGGGGATCTTTGATGATGGATGTTGCCTTCTTGAGGCAGCGCCTCCTGTAGATACTACCGATGGTGGGGAGGGATGTGCCCGTGATGTATTTGGCTGAGTCCACTACTCTCTGCAGCTTCTTGCATTCCTGCGCAATTGAACAAGCCACCGAATCCACACTGATCACCAAGCATCCTCTTACACTAATCCCATTTCTTTAATTGTATTTATATTTTGTGTCTTATTTTTTGAAGCGCTGAGAAACAGGGTGGTGTCAGGAACTTTGCAATGCTGAGTCTTAACTTCAGAACAGCAAAGTCACAGAGAGGTGGAGGAATTTAGACAAAATCTAAAATAAACCTATAAAACTATTGATAGAGTAAAAGCCAAAAAAGTTATCCAAGGGTAGAGAGGTTTTAGGCTAGAGAGGGTGAGAAGGTGATGGTCTTCACTTGTTTCAAAGCCAGGAATGCAATTTGCCAAGCAGTGCATGATGTTTAAAATATTTCTCACCCTGACAGGATCATATTATACACATACCAGTAAACCTGATGCTGTAAATACCTTCACGCACTTGTCCGGGGTTTTGACCCAGGTTAGTCTACCAGGCTTCCTGTTGTGAATTTAGGCTGCAAGGAAGATGAGTGGATGGAAATATCCTTAACAACCAATTTATCATCATAAATGGGAACTTGATCTTGGGTGAAGAAAGTTAGGGAATTGATGTTGCTTAGGAGCATCAGTGGTTGGAATGCTTTAGGTTGGGAATTTGCAGATGTTGCTGTGTTGGGCTAGAACGTAACTGAACTGATTGAATTTTCAGCAGAAGTGACTAAAGTCGCAGAGAAAAGAATGTTAGTTACATTGACTTTTGGGAGGCATTACAGAAAGTCCCTCAGAAGACTGAAAGCTATGGTTTGAAGCTATTTTGACATTGTTCAGAAATTATTGGAGCTGCAGGAGATAGAGGGCCAAACTGTGACAACCAGGTCACCCTGTCTGGCTGCCCATGAACAGTCTCTGTGCAGCTCATTTCCCTGGGCTGGATGCAGTCTCACTGGCCCTCGTTACCCCAGAGTCCTAATACCCTAAAGAGTTTCCACCTCATGTGTGGTGTTGTATTTTGGTAGATTAAACCAGGGCAGTACTTAGACAGTAAATAGCAGGACACTGCAGAGTGTTGTAGAACAGAGATCGAGAGGTACAGGTACATACTTCTCTGAAAGTGAAAACACAGGTAGAGAGGATGGTGTAAAAGGCGTTTGACACACTTGCCTTCATCAGTTAGGGCACTGAGTATAGTAGTAGGGACATCATATTGTAACGGTACAAGTCAATGGTGAGACCACACTTGGAGTATTATGTGCATTTCTGGATGCCCAGCTATAGGAAGGATGTCATGAAGCTGGAAAGGGTGCAGAAAAGATTCACGAGAACGTTACTGGGACTGGAGGGCTTGAGTTATAAGGAGAAGCTGGATAGGCTGGAACTGTTTTTCCCTAGGAATAAAGAAGGATGAGAGGTAAGCCTTCTAGAGGTTTATAAAATGATGAGAGAGATAGATAAGGTGTGTGGTCACAGTCTTTTTCCTAGAGTAGAGGAATCTAAAACTAGAGGACATAGATTTATGGTGAGAGGGGAAAGATTTAAAAGGGGACCTGAGGGAAACTTTTTTGAGGGAAACTGAGGGTATATGGAACAAGCTGCCAGAGGAAGTGGTAGAGCCGGGTACAATTACAATGTTTAAAAATCATTTGCACAGGTATATGGAGAGTAAGGTTTAAAGGGACTGGGCCAAGGACAGGCAAATGTGACAAGCTCAGATAGATATCTTGGTCTGGATGGATGATCTGGGCCGAAGGGCCTGTATAATTCTATGACTCTATCTACATGACTCAGGTTAGGAGTGTGATGGAATATTCTTCTCTTGCCTAGGTGAATGAGGTGCTAACAACACTCAAGAAGCTTGACAGCATCCAGGGTAAAGCAGCCTGCTTGGACCCGTCTGCCATCCTAAACATTCATTCCCTTCACCATCAGTGTGTACCACCTACAAAATGCGCTGCAGTTACTTATTGGGCTACTCTTACACAACTTCCCAAACTTAAAACTTCTGAAATACCGCCATTCATTTACTGTCACTGTGTCTAAACCCTGGAACTCAATCCGCAAATGCACTGTGGGACCACCTGCACCAGAAGGACTTCATCAGTTCAAGAAGGTAGCTCACCACCGCCTTCTCAAGGGCAATTAGGATTGGGGAATAAACGCTGGCCTTGCTCACAATACTCAGATCCTGATAAATGCAACTGAGCCCAGACAGGAGGCAAAATTTGGGGAATAATGTGTATTTTCTGTCAAAATTCGGGTGGCACAATGGAGTAGATAGCAGAGCTGCAGCCTCACGGCTCCAGAAATATGGGTTCAGTCCTGATCTCTTGTGCTGTCTGTGTGGAGTTTGCATGTTCTACCTGGGCAATTTACAGTGGCCAATTAACCTACCAACTTTGGGACGTGGGAGGAAACTGGAGCACCCGGAGAAAACCCACACAGTCACAGGGAAAACGTGCAAACTCCAAACAGACAGCACCTGAGGTCAGGATTGAACCCGGGTCACTGGTGCTGTGAGGCAGTGGCTCGACTAGCTGTGCCACTGGGCCACTCAGGATCAGGACCGGTAATTAAATCGATGAGTAAAGGAAGTACTCGGTGGGAAGGTGGAAGAGGGAAAGTTGGAAGAAGTTGATTTATGGAAGAACTGGAGGTGGGAGGGGGTAGGAGGGAGGATCCAATAGAATGGGGACCTGAAGTTCTGGGGTTGGGGGTGAGTGGTGATGTGAGTGGGGGAGAATGGCTGTAGTGTGGGCAATAGAGGTGAGTGGGGAGTGATAGCGGTGAGTGGGTGGGGAGTTTGGGGGTGAATGGGTGGGGGGTGATGGTGTGAATAGGTGGGAGTTTGGGGGTGAATGGGTGGGGAGTTTGGGGGTGAATGGATGAGATGGGGTGAATTGGGGGAGTGATGGGGTGAGTAGGGTGAATGGGTGAGGAGTTATTGGGGCGAATTGGGGGTGATGGGGTGAGTGGGGGTGAATGGGTGAGGAGTGATGGGGTGAATGACTGGGGAGTTTGGGGGTGAATGGGTGGAGAGTGAGGGGGTGAATTGGGGGAGTGATGTGGTGAATGAGTGGGGAGTGGGGGTGAATTGGGGGAGTGATGGGGTGAATGAGTGGGGAGTTTGGGGGTGAATGGGTGGGGAGTGATGGGGGTGAATGGGTGGGGAGCAATGGGGTGAGGTCCGGGCTGAGATTGGAGATTGGGCCCGTGCTCAGTGTTGTGAGTGGTGTTTACACGATGAAAACAATCAAGCTCATATTATGGGGGTCCCATTCTGGGGCTGTGATATCAAAACCTGATGTCCCACAGGTGGACGGCCACTCTCAGGACAACTCAGTCCAATTACTGTCACAAAGGGAGCGTTGCACAGGGAGGGATTAATGGGCTGAGTGTCTATGTGGGGAGGGGGGTGGGGGGGGATGGAGGAGTGAGCGGGGGTTGAGTGGGTGAGTGGGGGTTAGTGCGGGACATGAGTGGAGTGAGTCAGTGCTGAATGGGGGGGTGACTGGGAGGGGGAATGTGGCTGTGGGGCATGCAGGCAGTGAGTGGGGAAGGTGACTGGATGGGTGAGTGGGTGTGAGTGAGGGTGAAGGGGCTGAGCGTTGGTGAGTTGGTGGGTGAGCAGGGATAACTGGGGTGGTGGGGGGGAGTTAATTAGGGATGACAGGCGTATGAGGGTCAGGAGGAGGAGTGTTGGGGTGAGTGGGTTTTGAGTGGAGGTGAGCAGTGAGTGGAGGTGAGCGAGTGGGGAGTGATGGGATGAGAAGGACCGATGCAGTGAGTGTGCTTTGAGTGGGGGTGAGTGGAAGGTGAGTGGGTGGGGAACGTTAGGGTGAGGGAGGTTGAGTGGAATGGGAGTGACTGGGAGGGTGAGTGGAGGGATGATGGGATGAGGCGGAGGGATACGGTGGAGTGAGTGAAAGGTGAGTGCAGGTGAAGAGGAGCATTCGTGGCCTCATTTGTTCCTGTGCACACAAACGCAGAGACATTGTGGGAGGTCACACTGGACTGTGAGGGGAGGGGGCACAAATATTCACTGATGCTGCCCTTCTCTAGCCACGAGACCAATGTCTGAAGCCCCACCTTTGAACGATTGACCGGGGTGAAACCCTGGGAGTGGGGATGGTGCAGGACTCGGAGGATGGGGGAGGGAGGGCAGACTGGCTGAGGTTCACAGTGGGCCATCCGTCAGCACTGAGCTTCTGGGCTGTCACGAGGACTCGGAACTGAGAGTTCACTGAAGGTTTTGGGTGGGAAATGTTCAGATCAGAAGGAAATATCATCTTCTCTGCTTAAGTATGACAACTTGGAGTGTTCAAAGGTCACTCGGCGCTGAAAGCAGTGTGACACGCTTGTGTTACGGCCAATTAAATACACTGTAAATATTTAAAGGCATCATTACTGGACTGTTTCTGCGATCCTGCTCCTTTTATGCCAGATTTCTTTCGGTGAAGAGCTGTTATCAAGGCCCAGTCCTTGTTTAAATCCTGCGTCTTCCCAGAGAGTTTTCTTCCCTTCAATCCTTTCCCACTCCCACTCATCATTGACTGTAAGCCTCAGTGAACTTGTGCAGCATATGTCTGGACAGGAGTCATTTGAGAGAGAGGGTTGCCTGACCTTCCTGAAGCTGCCCTCCTCTTTAGACGATAGGACCATAAGATATAGGAGCAGAATTAGACCATTCAGCCCATCGAGTCTCCTCTGCCATTCAATCATGGCTGATTTTTTTTCAACCCCATTCTCCTGCCTTCTCCCCATAACCCTTAACCCTCCTTACCAATCAAGAACCTATCAATCTCTGCCTTAAATACACCCAATGACTTGGCCTCCACAGCCTTCTGTGGCAATGAATTCCACAGATTCATCACCCTCTGGCTGAAGAAATTCCTCCTCATTTCTGTTTTACAGGAACACCTTTTTGTTTGGAGGCTGTGGCCTCAGATCCTAGACTCTCCTGCTAATGGAAACATCCCCTCCATGTCCACTCTATTCAGGCCTAGCAGTATCTGGTAGGTTTCAATGAGATCTCCCTTCATCCATCTGAACTCCACTGAGTACAGGCCCAGAGACATCAAACACTCCTTTTTCAATGTCATAGAATCATAGTTTCATAAAGCACCGAAACAGGCCCTTCAGCCCACTACATCCATCAAGCACCCACCTGTACTAATCCCATTTTCCAGCACTTAGCCTGTAACCTTCTAGGCCTTGGAGATCTAATTGCTTGTCCAGATACTTCTTAAATGGTGTGTGAGTCTCTGCCTCTACCATCCTCTCTAGTAGTGTGTTCCAGATTCCAATCATCCACTCAGTTAAAAAAAATACTCCTTCAAATACTTTGTCAACCTCCTACCCCTTACCTTAAACTAGTTAAGGGAGAAGTTTCCTAATATCTATCCTATCTGTGCCCCTCCTAATTTTGCACACTTCTATTAGGCCGTCCTTCCTCCACTCCAAGATAAACAAACCCAGCCTCTCCAGTCTCTCCTCGTAACTGAGACCCTCCATCCCAGGCAACAGGAACCCCCACCTCATCAACTATGCAGCCATAACAGTTACTACTGATCTACTTGGGGGAGAAAGAGGAAGCGAGGAAGGGAGAGATGAGGAGAGAAAGAAAGAGTGAAGGAGAGGGAGAGAGAGAGAGAGGGAGACAGAGAGAGAAGGAGAGAGCAATGGAGAGAGACACAGTGGGGAGAGAGAGAGTAGAGAGAGGGTGAGCGAGATATACAGAGAGAGATAGAGAGAGATAGAGTGATAGAGAGAGGGATAGAGAGAGAGTGGAGAGAGAGAGAGAGACAGAGAGAGAGAGAGAGAGAGAGAGAGAGAGAGAGAGAGAGAGAGAGAGAGAGAGAAACGTGTTGATTTGGCAGAGTTGAGATGGAGGCCAGGGTGAACAAAAACATCAAGACCAGAAGATAGTGATGTTCTTTGAATGTGTCAACATACTTCCGGATGCTCCAGACTCAGCCTTATACTTCCATAGGAGCTGGGACAGGAGAGGCAGGTGTTGGCAGATTTACACTTAGACTGATATGGATTTCAGGGCACCCTTCACATTACAGAGCAAGATTGATTTTTAAAAGGATTTGCAGCTATACAGTGCTTTTCAAATCCTTTTCAGGACATCTCCAAATGTTTAACAGGTGATTAAATACTTCTGAAGTTTAGCCACTGTTGTAATGGAAGAGACGTGGCAGTAACATTGCACACAGGAAGATCCATAGACAATAACCTGATAATTGCAAGATAACTCATGGTTGTGATGTTACAGCCTGCAAATGTTGCTTAAATTTAATATTAGAGATAAATACTGTCTATAACATGGCACAAAATCCCTCTGCTCTTCAAAATAGTAACACAGGTCTTTTATGTCAAATAAGGTCTCAGCAGAAAGGATGCACCTACAACAATGTGGCACTCCCTCACTGCCACGATGCAGGGCCTGTCTGGATTACTCTGAAGTTGGAGGAAACCACAGCTTGACTCAGAGGTGAGTAAAGGCTACCAACTGAGTCATGGTGGACAGGGCAGAATGAGCATGTTTATTAATATGTCACAGGTACAGGGAAGAATTACAAAGCTGTAATTCAATCTGGGTTATCTGACGAGGACATAAACTACAACCACAGGGCTGAAATGGTTTATGAATGTCAGCAGAGACCTCTCAGGATTGAATTACTGCCCGCTATTTGTTATCATGGACAGCTGTTTGTTTTAGATTTCTTTTAAATTGTATCATGTGCTTTTAAACTTATGGACTCCTCTCAGGTGCCAGTCAGTCTCCTCGACCAGAGCTTTGCCTTGCTGCCTCCCCTCCACTACTCTGCTATAAGACTCTGGTTAGGCTGCATCTGGAGGATTGCATTCAATTCCAGTCGCCCCATTATAGGAAGGATGTGGAGGCTATGGAGAGGGGTTCAGAAGAGGTTTACCAGGATGCTGCCTAGATTAGAGGGCATGTGCTATAAGGAGAGGTTGGACAAACTAGGGCTGTTTTCTCTGGAGTGGTTGAGGCTGAGGGGAAACCTGATAGAAATTTATGAAATTATTAGAGGCATAAATACATCTTTCTCCCAGGGTCGAAATGTCTAATGCTAGAGGGCATGCATTTAAGGTGAGAAGGGAAAAGTTCAAAGGAGATGTGCAGGGCAAGTTTTGTTACACAGAGAGTGGTGGGTGCCTGGAATGCACTGCCAGGGGTGTTGGTGGAGGCAGATATGATAGTGGCATTTAAGAGATTCCTTGATAGGTACATGAATATGCAGGGAATGGAAGGATATGGATCATGTGCAGACAGAAGGGATGAGGTTGTCATTAGCTTAATTAGATTGACATAACATTGTGGGCCGAAGGGCCTGTTCCTATGCTGTTCTGTGTTCTATGTACCCCTCAGGACTCCTCTCCTCAAGGTGTTGGCTCACTACAGGGATGTAATGCCCTGTCCAAGAGTCGATCCTTCCATTACAAATCTCAACGATATTAGCAGGTTGCTACTCAACTGCAAGAAGGTATTATTGTCTATCTCTTGCCTCTTCCTCACCTAGGCTTCCCAGGACCCCTTCTTTACCCATAACCTAGGCAATAGCTGAAAGTGTTACTGCATATCTTCTTACCCTTACACAGGGCCATGGGAAAAGACCCCTTGCTAATATTTGATAGCAACAGCTTACAGGGCTTGACAAGGTGATCAAAAGGTGGATACTTCCTTTGTCTGAGAACTCTAGAGCCAGGGATCACGGTCCCAGAATAACGGGCAGGGCTTTTGGTACTGAGATGAGGAGAAATTTCTTCATTCAAAAAATGGCGGATCTTTGGAATTCTTTGCCTCCAAGGTCAGTCATTGAGTTCATTTGAAACATGGACCAGTTTCTGGATATTAGGGAAATCAAGGGACCTGGTGATAGTGCATGAAAAAGGCACTGAGGTAGAAGGTCAGCCATGATCATGGTGAATGGTGGAGCAGGCTCGAAGGGCTAAATGGTTTACTCCTTTATTTTATGTTACACCCATAGGCAACCATGAACTAGCACCTGACAAGCTAGGCTATCATGATCTCTGCTGAGATTCCTCTCAAGCAAGTGCAGGAGAAATGATAGCACTAGTCAAGGAAGAAGCAATCCTCCCTGGGGTCCTGGCTAATAGATATCCATCACCCAAATACAGTATTTGCTGATAATTCATTGCTGTTTGAGCTAGTTAACTGCTGGGTTTCTCAACTTATTCTTAGCTAGGCATCAAGGATGACTTGCTTCCACCCTGGTTTTGTATGTTCTGAGGCAGTTGATGAGGTCAAGGTGAGAACTGCAGACTCTTCTGCAGATGGGGCAGGAGGTGCCTGGCAGGACGGATGGGTGGGTAGATTTAGGTGGTGCACTCCTTCTGCCACTTACACAGCGCCTCTGTGCTCCCAATGCATAGGCTCAAGGTTCTCAATACCATCCCGAATGTTCCTTCTTCACTTTGAGTGGTCATGGGCCAGACTTTCCCAGGAATCAGTGGGGATATAGCATTTCTTTAAGGAGGCTTTCAGCACATTATTGAATGTGAACAGTGTGGTCTGCTCAACGTAGCTGACTGAGTTTAACAAGGGCCTCAATGCTACAGATGCTGGTCTGGGAAAGGACAATGATGAAGTGTTCCCTCTACTGACTACTCATCAAAAGTACTTCATTAGCTGTACAGCATCTGCGATGGCCTGAGATCCTGAACAGCACTGAGGAATTGCAAGGATTTCTGGATACACTGGTCCAGTTGTTGTAGTTTCTGCATTGCAATGTTCTTCCATTAAAGAATTGCGTTGAAGTAGCAGAAGGATTGTTAGCAGTGTGACAGGCCATGGCTTCACTCTCTTTATGGAACTGAGAGGGTGAACACAAGGAGATAGGAGCAGGAGTAGGCCACTCGACCCCTCAACCTTACCTCACCATTCAATATGATCATGGTGGATCTGACCCAGGCCTCAACTCCTCCTCTGTTCCAGTTCCCCACAGCCCTCAATTCCCAAAATGTATCTGTCTCCTCTTTAAATGCTATCAATGATCCAGCCTCCACCACCCTCTGGGGTAGAGAATTCCAGAGATTCACCACCTTCTGTGAGAAGAAATCCCTACGTAGCTCAGTTTTAAAGGGTGGTGAGACCTACGCCAAGTCTGGGGCTGCAGATAATCTCATGTTGAGGAGTGGAGTTGTAGCTCTGACACCAGACAAATGGGGACCCATGGGTCCTGAGCCAGAATTCAGAGCTCCAACCTCCTCCCCAAATGACAATGATCCAAGCTGCCCCTTTGGCTCGAGGCAGTGAAACCACAGCCGAAGAATCTCCGGGTTCCAGTCTCAGTTATTGAATGGCCTTTGCTGCCACTCACCCCCTTCTACTGCACAAGCCAGGGTGGGCCTCAGTATTGGTATTGATTTATTATTGTCACATGTACCGAGATACAGTGAAAAACTTTTTTTGTGTGCCATCCAGAGAACAGAATGCAGAATATAGTTACAGTTACAGAGAAAGTGCAGTGCAGGTAGACAAATAAGGTGCAAGGGCCTTGACGAGGTAGATTGGGAGATCAAGAGTTCATCTTTTAGCGTATGAGAGGTTTGTTCAAGAGTCTGATGACAGCGGGAATAGAAATTTTCCTTGAGCCTTGTGGTACTCACTCTTTTCTCACTTTTCCCAGATTTTCCCTCAGATTTTGAGGAGATCCTGACCTCCCAGATAGGGTGCTAGAATGGACGGAGATTTCAAAGCTTTAGTCCTGCTTCTCCCCATCTCATCTCCTTTCCTCCCTTCTCCCTTATCCCTTTCTGTCCCTCTTCCCAGCAGTTCTGTCTAATCCCTCCTTCTTATTTCCGCTGTTTCTCCTCTCTCAACCTTCCCAACTCACTCTCCTGCTCCTCCTGGGTCCTCTCTAACCCCTCCTTCATACCGCCACCCTCCTCCTCCTCCTCCACTCTTGCCCCACTCCTCGCCCTTCCACCATGTCCCACCCCTTCCACTTGGGCCTTTTGTCTCTATCTCCACCTCCTTCACCCTCCGTACACCTTTTATTCTATCCTCCTTCCTCCTTCTTCTTGTACTCCCTCCCCCAGCTGTGATATTGTGAAGGGAGGCACTGAGGCAAAAAGAGGGAGGAGGCAGGTAAGATCATGTGACCAGGAACCCTGCATTGGCTGCAAGCTTCCGCAGCCGACTCAATGATATTTGGCCTCTGTGTTCCACCCTCCTGAACGCTGCCTCCCATTGAACCTCAGGATCAGCCATTGTGGGGAATGTGTCCTGCTGACCCTCGCTATGAGCCCCTCCCCTGATGTTCCCCCACCAGCTCAGAGCCATTTTATGTTTATCTGATATGGGGTGACTGAGCTGAAGAGGCCAAGGCACTTTGCCTGGGGCATCCAGCACACAGAAGCAGAGGAGCAGGCAGGAGAGACAGTCAAGAAGCAAACATTGGCCATGTAGCCATAGAGTCACACAGCAGGGAAACAGGCCTTTCAGCCCATCAGGTCTATGCTGACCAGCAACCACACATCTACACTAGTCCTATACTAATCCCACTTTATTCTCCTCACATTTGCTCCAACTCCACCCCCCCCCCCCCAGATTCTAGTGTTTGCCTACAATATAATCAAAGACCCCTCCCACTCTGGATATTCTCTCTTCTCCCCGTTTCTGTCGGGCAGAAGATACAAAAGTTTGAGAACGTGTACCACCAGGCTAAAGGACAGCTTCTATCCTGCTGTTATAGGACTCTTGAAAGGACCTCTTGTACGATAAGATGGACTCTTGACCTCACAGTCTACCTCATCATGACCCTTGCATTTTATTGTCTACCTGCACTGCACTTTCTCTGTAACTGTAACACTCTATCAGAGTCACAGAGTGATATATGTCCACTCTGACCAAGGTTCCCATCCAAGCTAGTCCCATTTGCCCACATTTGGCCCATATCTCTCTAAACCTTTCCTATCTATGTACCTGTTCTTTTCTGCTTATATTGTGCATTCTGCTTTTGCTTTTCCCTTTGTACTACCTCAATGTACATATGTTTCGAAATTATCTGTTTTTTACTGTATCTCGATACATGTGACAATAATTACCAATTACCCTAGAGGCAATTCACTGTGGCCGATTGACCTACCAATCTTTGGGATGTGGGAGGAAACAAGAGCACCCGGAGGAAACCTACACGGTCACAGGGAGAACATGCAAACTCCTTACAGACAGCACACGAGGTCAGGATCGAACCCAGGTCACTGTGAGGCAGCAGCTCTATTAGCTGTGGCACTGAGCTGCTTGAAGCCAGGCACCTCATTGGGAAAGTTAAGGGGATGGAGAGAAGCTGTGGTCTGGAGAAGAACTAGAGAGGTGCAAAGTCTTCACCTGTGCACAGAGAGGAGGTGACAGGTCCTCTCCCCTCGTGGTTTCTGGCTCTACTTGTGTAGACCATAAACTTGTTGAGATTTCCTAAGCACCACTGACCCGCTCATTACCTCTCTCTCCCCGCTGGTCCTCCTGTGTGACTAATGCAACTGCCAGTGAATGGGCTTCGCTGAAACATGAACCAGATGCCGTTTCACTTAAAGAGACAGGCTCCTTTCTGTTGGCTTCTGCAGTGTGGGCTTTATGCTTAACATCCGTTAGACCAATGCATCAACCTTTCCTGTTTATTGGTCATGTTGTGTTGTTTAAGGAGCCTGAAGAAAAGTTGTTCAATAACCCAGCAGCAATGTCAAAGAGCCTCAGGTTTAGGCTATGAGAGTTATAGAAACAGCCCCTTTCAGCCTACCAGTTCCCCACCAACCATCAACCACCCATTTACACTAATCCTATATCAATCCACTTTGTTTTCTCCACATTCCCAACAACTTTCCTCCAGATTCTACCCCTTACCTACACACTTGGGGCAATTTACAGTGGCCAATTAACCTACCAACCAGCAGGTCTTTGGGGTGTGGGAGGAAACCGGAACACCCAGAGGAAACCCACATAGTCACTGGGAGAATGTGCAAACTTCACACAGACAGCACCTGAGGTCAAGATTGAGCCTGGGTTGCAGGAGCTGTGAGGCATTGTGCTCTGCTAAGTGAGCCATTGTGCTGCCATATATTTTATGTAGAACTCTTGCTGAGTCTGGGCTCCTGAGCATCTGACCAAGACTCTGCGTGTAGTTGGATTACATTCATGCATAAACACACATGGGTATTAACAGGATCAACTAATTCAGTGTTGACCTTCTTCAAGATGCATTGCATTTGCTCCCCTAGGTCACTCTGACAACATTTCCCAAACCCACACACTGTACCACCAAGGAGGACAAGGGCAATAGACCCATGGTAATACCACCATCTCAGGTTCCCCTCCGAGTCACATACCATCCTGACCCCTGTATCATGAGGGGTATAGATATGGTGAGTGCACTCAGACTTTTTCCCAGGGTTGGGGAATCAAGAACTAGATGGCATAAGTTTAAGGTGAGAGGATAAAGATTTAATAGGGACTTGAGGTCAACTTTTTTAACACAGAAGATTGTCTGTATATGGAACAAGCTGCCAGAGGAAGTGGTTGAGGTATGTAAAATAACAACTTTTAAAAGACAATTGGACAGTTAAACGTACAGGAGGGATTTGGAAGGATATGGGCCAAACGTGGGCAAATTTGACTAGCTTGGATGGCATTTGGTCGGCATGGACCAGTTGGGCCAAAGGGCATGTTTCCGTGCTGTATGACTCTATAACTTAGAGATCTATCACCAGTCTTTCATGAGGGTTGGGTCTAAATCCTGGAACTCCCTACCCAATAGCACTGTGGAGTACCTTCACCAGAAAGGCTGCAATAGTTCAAGTAGGTGGCTCCCCAACACCTTCTCAAAGGCATTTAGGGATGGGCAATAAATGCTGGATTTGCCAATGATGCCCAAATCCTGAAAAATGAATGAGTTGAATTTAGCTCCAGAAACGAACAAAAATAGACCAGGAGTAAATGTTCTCAACTGGGCTAATCTTGCCAGTTGAGTGAGGAACAATAGATGAGAAACAGGAACTTGAAGGTAAATCAGTGTCAGAGCATTGAGGGCACTCATGTGGCAGACAGTGAGGGTTGTGAAGCAATGTTAACACAAAATAGGGAGCTCCCAAATCAAAACTCATGGAGAAGAGCATACAGACTAGGAGTGTCAAAAATGGGAAGTTTGTGATAATTACAGAGAGATCATTGGGAGAGATCAAGAGTAGGTCATTTGATTTCTCAGGCCTAGTCTGCCATTCAGCGAGATCATTCTTGTTGATCTTTCACCACAGCTCCACTTTCCTGCACTAACCCCATATTTCTTGATTTCAATAATATTCAGAAATGCATCATTCTCCATTTTGCGTATACCAAGTGTCAGAGCCTCCACAACCTCTTGGGTGGAGAATTCCAACGATTTCCACCCTCTGAGAGAAGTTTCTCCTGAATGGTTCAACCCTTATTTTGAGACTGATACCTGGGTCTAGATATCCCAGCCAGGGGAAACATTGTCCTTGCCTCTACCCTATCAAGACCTGAAAGAAACTGTGGATAAGTATAGAAATTAAATGGGAAATTAGGAAGGTAGATAGAGTGCATGAGAAATCACTGGCAGGTAAAGTCAAGGAAAACCTTTCTTTGTTTCATACTTATACGAAGGAAGAGAGAGTAACAAAAGAAAGGATTTGATCCATCAGAGACCACATAGTTATACAGCACAGAAACAAGCCCTTGGGTCCACTAAGTCCATGCTGAGCATGAAGTACCCACATATACCAATCCAACACTAATCCCATTTCATTCCCCCCACATTCCCATCAACTCTGTTCAAGATTCTACCACTCAACAACACCAGAGGCAATTTACAGTGGTCAATTAACCCACCGACCCGCACGCCTTTATGAAGTAGGGGGAAACCCACGCAGTTACAGGGAGAACGTGCAAAGTCCACACATTACAGCACCGGTGGTTAGGATTGAACCCGGGTCTTTGGAGCTGTGAGGCAGCAGCTTACTGGCTGTACTGTTGTGCTACCTGAAAGGCAATAAGCATACATATGGAAATAAATTAATACGTTGATTCCATCGTCATAAAAGTTGGAGGTGGTAGGAGATGCAGGGGGATATAGACAATGCGGTCTTCTCATCAGAGTCATCTGAATGTAAGCAGGGCCTCAATCCTGCTGGTGTAAGCCTGAGAATGGACATTATTTAACTGAGGGAGGGGGAATTATGATGCTATTAGGCAGGAACTTGGGAGCATAAATTGAGAGCATATGTTCTTGGGGAAGTGCACAGCGGAAATGTGGAGGTTTTTTGAGGAACTCTTGCATGGAGCTCTGGATAGGTTTGTCCCATTGAGGCAGGGTAAGGATGGTAGAGTGAAGGAATTGTTGTCGACATGAGATGTAGAATATCTTGTCAAGAGGAAGAAAGAAGCTTACCTGAGGTTTAGAAAGCATGGATCAGACAGGGCTCTGGAGAGTTACAAGGTAGTCAGGAGGGAGCTTAAGAATGGATTTAGGAGAGCTTGAAGGGGGCATGAGAAGTCCTTGGCGAGTAGGATCAAGGAAAACCCCAAGGCGTTCTACACGTATGTGAAGAACGAGAAGATGACTAGAGTGAGGGTAGGACTGATCAGGGATAAAAGAGGAAACGTGTGCCTGGAGTCTGAAGAGGAAGGGGAGGTCCTTAATGAATACTTTGCTTCGGTATTCACCAGAGAGAGAGAGAGAGACCTTGACATTTATGAGGATGGCGTATGACAGACTGATATGCTAGGGTATGTTGATGTGAGGAAAGAGGATGTGCTGGAGCTATTGAAAAACATTAGGATAGATAAGTCACTGGGGCTGGATTATTACAGGAAGCGAGGGAAGATATTGCTGCACCTTTAGCGACGATCTAAGTATCCTTACTGGCCACAGGAGTAGTGCCAGATGATTGGAGGGTGGCAAATGTTGTTCCTTTGTTCAAGAAAGGGAGTAGGGATCACCCTGGGAATTACAGACCAGTGAGTCTTACTGCAGTGGTGGGCAAATTACTGGAGAAGATTCTTAGAGACAGGATTTATGGGCATTTAGAGAAGCATAGGCTGATTAGGGACAGTCAGCATGGCTTTGTGAGGGGCAGGTTGTGCCACACGAGCCTGATTGAATTTTTGAGGATGTGACAAAGCACATTGATGACGGTAGAACAGTGGATGTGGTGTACATGGATTTTACCAAGGCATTTGAGAAGGTTCCACGTGGAAGTCTTATTCAGAAAGTCAGGAGGCACTTGGCTGTGTGGATTCAGAATTGGCTCGCCCATAGAAGACAGAGGGTGGTGGTAGATGGAGCGTATTCTGCCTGGAGGTCGGTGACCAGTGGTGTTCTGAGGGATCTGTTCTGGGACCCCTGCTTTTTGTGATTTTTATAAATGACTTGGATGAGGATGTGGAAGGGTGGGTTAGTAAGTTTGATGATGATACAATGGTTGGTGGTGTTGTGGATAGTGTAGAAGGTTGCTGTAGATTACAACAAGATATTGATAGAATGCAGAGCTGGGCTGAGAAGTAGCAGATGGAATTCAACCCAGATAAGTGTGAAGTGATACACTTCAGGAGATCGAATTTGAAGGCAGAATACAAGGTTAATGGCAGGACTCTTAGCAGTGTGGAGGAACAGAGGAATCTTGGGGTCCACGTCAATAGATCCCTCAAGGTTGCCACGTGGGTCGATAGGGTTGTTAAGAAGGCGTATGGAGAGTTGGCCTTCATTAGTCGGGGTATTGCGTTCAAGAGCCGCGAGGTGATGTTGCAGCTCTATAGAACTCTGGTCAGGCCACACTTGAAGTATTGTGTTCAGTTCTGGTCACCTCATTATAGGAAGGATGTGGAAGCTTTAGAGAGGGTGCAGAGGAGATTTACTAGGATGTTGCCAGGATTAGAGAGCATGTCTAATGAGGATAGGTTGAGTGAGCTAGGGCTTTTCTCTTTGGAGAGAAGGAGGATGAGAGGGGACTTGATAGAGTTGTACAAGATGATAAGAGGCATAGATCAAGTGGACAGTCAGAGACTTTTTCCCAATGCAACAATGGCTAACATGAGGGTACATAATTTTAAGGTGATTGGAGGAAGGTATAAGGGGGATGTCAGGGGTTAGTTTTTTACACAGAGAGTGGTGGGTGTGTGGAACGCACTGCCTGCAGAGGTTGTGGGTGCAGATACGTTAGGGACATTTAGGAAGCTCTTAGATAGACACATGAATGATAGAAAAATAGGGGGTTATGTGGGAGGGAAGGGTTAGATGGACCTTCGAGCAGGATAAAATGTCGGCACAACATTGTGGGTCAAAGGGCCTGTACTGTGTTGTAGTGTTCTATGTTATTGTCATAGGTTCAGTCTTCCTACCAGTGGATTTGGAGGATTTTGCAGTCAAAGTATTGGTAATTGGTTTATTATTGTCACACGTACCAAGATACAGTGAAAAGCTTTGTTTTACCCGCCATCCAGACAGATCATTCCAAAATATAAGTACATGGAGGCAGTACCGAAGGAAAAGCAATAACAGAATATAGTGTTGCAGCTACAGAGAAAGTTCAGTGCAGTTAGACAATAAGGAGCAAGGGCCATAACAAGGTAGATTGAGAGATCAAGAGTTCATCTTTATTGTTCAAGAGGTCTGTTCATGACTCTATAACAGTGGGATAGAAGCTGTCCTTGAATCTGGTGGTATTGGTGGTATCTGTCCAGAACCTTGTGGTGCCTGCTGTAAGTAATCCATGCCTTAGAAACTTACAGGAGAGCAGGGATCACTGCTGCCCAGTAGAACATGAGCTTTGTGCTGGGTTTGAGATCTTGATCTTCAAGCACGCGTTCCCTCAGATGACCAAAGGCTGTGCTGGTGCACTGAGGGTTGGATCAGTCTTCCTTCACTGAGAGGCATCACCCAAGTGATTTACATTTTCCAAGGTCCCAATGAGGATCAGAGGGTAGGTTGGTGGAGTGGGGTTTGCTGTTATGAAGTTTGAATTCCATTCCTCTCATGTTCTACAGTGAACGAGTTGAAGACGACTTGGACCTCTCCTAAGGTGGAAAGGCAAGTGTCATCCCTGTGCTGCAGCTTCGAGTGCCCTTGGATCTGGAGTGCAGGTGTCATAAGTTGAACACTTTCCTATTTGTCCTGTGGAGTAGTTCCATTTCAGTGGGAGCTTTATTGGAGGTGAGCTCCAGCACTGTGGTGTGAAAGACTGTAGAATGTGTTGGGGTGATGATGCTTATTTGTATGCATACACAATACACTTGGGCAAACCCTCAATAGCTTTCCACTCCAGTTCTGAGATATCTGAAGAGTCAAAGATGGGGCAGGAGGTACCCAATGGGACAGGTGAATGGGTGGTTTGTGAGATGGTGCACGTCTGAAGCCAGTAAGGTCCACACAAACACACACACACATAACACGCACACACACAGCAACACACAAACACCAACACATTTAATATTGAGAACATTTGTTACTCCCTCATTCAAATCCCCTCAAAACTTGTTAGTTCATTTTACTGCAATGTGTGAGATCTTTCTGTATGCAAATAAGCTACCAGGTTGATGTACAAATTAATGACTGGATTTCAATTTTAAAAATTGTGAAAGGCACTTTAAGATACATCTCAGACCACATGAAAGACAGGACTTTATAGCAGCTCTGTTCTGATGAACTAATTCAACATGACAGGAACCAAAGTGTGAGTCTTCCTGTTTGATTAATCCAGCACCATAACTTGTTACCTCCTGGGTATTTGTTATTTGTCAGCCACAGCTTGGTGAGGCACCCTTTTACCTGTGAGTCACTAGATTATGGGTTGAGTCCACTGCAGATTTGGGCAAGGCAGACATTGCCAGCACTGGAGCAAGGCTGCAGTGTCAGAGGTTGTGTCATTTGGACCAAATGTCAAACCAAGACATGTTCGCTCTCTCAGCTCAATGCAATGGATCCCCTGCACGATTCTGAAGAAGAGCATGCAAGGTATTCCCAAACACCTCATCAATATCTGTCCCTCAACCAACATTACTCAGAGGTTCTGACAAAGGGTCTCAGACCTGAAACGTTAACCCTGTTTCTCTTTCTACAGATGCTGCCTGACCTGCTGAGTGTTTCCAGCATTTTCTGTTTTCATGTCTCAAAGTCAGATTGTCATCATATTCAATGCTGATGGCAAGGGAAGTGGAGGCTGGCTGCAGTGTTTCCTCCATCAGTGACAGCACCTCACCGGGGCTCAACAACTGTTGAAGTACGTTGGAACATCCTGATGAAAGTGGTGCTAGTCAAGTGAAGTTGAGTTTATTATCATGTGCACAAGTAGTGATGTACAGGTGCAATGAAAAACTTGTTGCAGCTGCATCACAGGCACATAGGTGCAGGCAACACGCAGAATATAAATTATACACAAATTATACAAGACAATGAAGAGAGAGAAAAAAAGACTGCATGAAAAAGACATTAGTACAAAAAAAAGACACAATCAGGGACGTCCATGGTAATGCAAGAGATGGTCTGTAATGTTCTGTTACTGAGGTAGGATTAAGGTTGCTCATGTCCGTTCAAGAACCTGATGTTTGTAGAAAAGTAGCTATTCTTGACTCTGGTGGTGTGGAACTTCAGGTTTCTGTACCTCCTGCTTGACGGTAGCAGCAAGAAGTAACTGCAAGGCCTTTCCACTGGGCTTTGTGGACTAAATTATGGCAGAAGAACAAAGTGCTTTTCAATAACCTTTAGCTGGGATACCGTTCCTTTAATAATTAAAGGGGCATTCCAGCCAAGCCTGGGATCTTTGAGGGAGGTCCATTCATTTTCCAGCTCTGGAATGTTTACTCCTGAGGGCTGGGTCCTCACCACTAGGTAAGCCATTGGAAGGCATAAGCAACGATACAAGCTATAGTACTGGGTGAGTATAAAACATTGTCATGGCACCTGTTCAGCAGTGGGATGTCATCACTGCCTACAAATTCCATTTACCTAGCACCTTCAACAGAGCAGAACTTCCCAAGAGTGTTATCATATAAAAATGGCACCAATCTCAATTGAGAGATGAACAGACACTTGCACTTGGGCAGAAAGGGAGGTTTTTAATAATTTGCAGAGAAGTGCTGTGAGTAGAGACACAAGAGACTGCAGATGCTGGAACCTTGAACAAAAACAAACTACTGGAGGAACTCAGTGGGTGAGCAGCATCTGTGGAGGGAAATGGACAGTTGATGTTTCAGGTCCAAACCCTTCATCTGGACTGAAAGAGAGGAGATAGCCAATATAAAGATGTGAGGGGAAGGGGTGAGGCAAGAGCTGGCAAGCAACAGGTGGATCCAGGTAAGAGGGGGGTGATAGGCAGATGGAGGAGGGAAGAGTGGAAATAGCGACAGAGGCTGGGAGGTGAGAGGTGGAGGCAACAAAGGGCTGCAGATGGTGGAATCTAACAGGAAAGGAAGGTGAGCACGGAACCAAATAAGGGAGGTGGGGAGGGCAGACGGGAACAGTGTGGGGAGGGGACCATGTGGGAGGAGTGTGTGGGTGACGGGCAGATGGAGTGGGTGGGGGAGGGGAAAGAAACTGGGAGTTAAGGGGCAGGGTTGGGGGGATTAGGGAGTTGGAAAGAAGGGTAGGTGTGGAGGACCTGGGTAGATCTGTGGAATTCATTGCCACGGAGGGCTGTGGAGGCCAAGTCATTGGGTGTATTTAAGGCAGAGTATATTTAGGTTCATGATTGGTAAGGGGGTTAAGAGTTATAGGGAGAAGGCAGGGGAATGGGGTTGAGAAAAAATATTCAGCCATGATTGAATGGCGGAGCAGACTCGGTGGGCCAAATGGCCTAATTCTTCTCCGATATCTTATGGTCTTACCAGAAGGAGAGAGAAAAGGGACAGAGGGGGAGCAGCTTACCTGAAATTGGAAATTCAACGTGGATGCCGTTGGTTTGTAGACTACCCAGGCAGAATATGAGGTGCTGTTCCTCTAGTTTGCATTTGGAGTCACCCTGGCAGTGGAAGAGGCTGAGGACAGACAGGTTGGTGTGGGAATGAGAAGGGCAATTAAAATGACTAGCAACCAGGAGCTCCAGATGGCCAGATTTGCAGACTGTAGGGATTCAGCAGCCAAGGGTACATCCGCCAGTGGTGGAGTGATTAAACTCAGAGACGATCAAAGGTTGGAGCACAGATATCTCAGAAGTTATTGACAATGAAAGATATGTATAAGGCTATGACTGACAAGGCAAGCCATGGCTTCCTGACAGGAAGACAACCCCTTAAGGTGATTCACAAGATCACAAGTCAAGGGAGCAGAAGCAGGCCATTCGGCCCATCGAGTCTGCTCCAAGGAAAAGGGAAAAAATGAGAAATGAGAAATGGGGGGGGGGGGGGAATGAAGAAAAAAATACTATTCTAATCCCAATTTCTGACCTTATCCCCATATCCCTTGATACCCCAACTATTTAGATATCTATCTATCTCTTCCTTGAACGCCCCCAATGATCTGGCCTCCACTGCTGTACCTGGCAAGGAATTCCACAATTTAACCACCTTCTGGCTAAAGAAATTTCTCCTCATCTCTGTTTTGAAACTGTACCCTCTAATTCTAAGATTGTGCCCTCTGGTCCTGGACTCACCCACCAAGGGAAACAGCCTAGCCACATCTACTCTGTCCATTCCTTTCAGCATTTTAAATGTTTCTATGAGGTCCCCTCTCATTCTTCTGTACTCCAGTGAGTACAGTCCAAGAGCCAACAAACGCTCATCATACCTAAACCCTTTCATTCCAGGAATCATCCTCGTAAATCTCCTCTGAACCCTCTCCAACATCAGCACATCCTTCCTAAGATATGGGGCCCAAAATTGCGCACAGTATTCCAAATGAGGCCTCACTGGTGCCCCATAGAGCCTAGTGCTCAGAACACAGCAACTGGGAGAATTAAAATCATCAAGACAATGAAATTAGGAGAAGTGGGGCGTCGAGAAGAAAGAAATTACCAGGTAGAGATAAGAGAAGGTTTAAGGATGTTCCATAGCCTCCTTACAGCACACCAATTTCACTGACTACTGGGAGTCCATGGCTCACGACAGCTCAAAGTGGAGAAGGAGCATTTGGGTTGGCACTGAGAACCTTGTCAATTGGTCAAGACATGTTAAAGCCCAGCATAAGTGGCAGAAGGAATGTACCACCTACCCACCCGCCCAATGCTTCAGGCATCTCCTGCTCCATCTGTGGCAGCATTTGTAGTTACCACATTGGATGCCTTAGCCACTCAAAAGCCACAGAGTGGAAGCAAATCATCCTTGGTAGTGAAGGACTGCAGAAGAGGAGGAACAAGAGTCCTGGTGAAGGTGAAAATACTGATAAAATAACTCCCAGAATCCTTGGAGAACACCCACCGTACCGAATGGTGCCATATCTGGGAGGACCAAGTTGACTTGAATCAGTTGACACCCAAAGACCTGACAAAGGTCCTTAAATCTGTGGTGGAAACACACAAAGGCGCTGGAGGAACTCAGCAGGTCAGGCAGGGAAATAGACAGTCAACATTTTGGGTCAAGACCCTTCATCTGGACAGGAAAAGATAGCTGGTATAAAAGGGGTGGAACAAGATCTGGCAGGTAATAGGTGGATACATGTGTGGGGTGATATGCAGATGAAAGCAGGAAAGATGTCAGAAGCCGGGAGATGATAGGTGGAAGTGACAAATGGTTGAAGATTAAGAAATCTGATTGGACAGGAAGGTGGAATATTGAATAAAGGGAGGGAGGTGATGAGGGTAACCAGTGGGAGGAGTATGTGGATGATGAGCCAATGGAAAGGGCTGGGCAGGGGAAAGAGATAGGGTGGTGGGAGCCAATTGAATCAGGAGGAGAGAGAAAAGAAAAAAAATAGGGAAGAGGGACAGAGGCGGGAAGTTACCAGAAATCTGAGAATTCAATATTCATGCCATAAGGTTGGAGACTGCCCGGGCGGGATATGAGGTACTGTTCCTCTAATTTGCATTTAGCTTTGACCTGTCAGTGGAGGAGGCTGTGGACAGACATGTTGGTGTGGGAAAGTGAAGCAGAATTGAAATGGCTGGCTACCGGGAAATCCCGGCTGGCATGGTGGATGGAGGGAAGGTGCTCGATGAAGCAGTTCTCCGATCTGTGTCTGGTCTCAGCAATGCAGAGGAGGCCACACCAGAAGCACTGGACTCCAAGACTCTACTTGACCATTATCTTCATGGGTATGTCCCTCTTAAAACTCAGTGAACCAACTGGACACAATCCACAATACAGGTGACTTGATGTATTTAAGCACATACACTTAGAGGTCAAAGAAGGTATTCTATGGGTTGGTAGGTTAATTGGCCACTGTAATTGGGCAATTGGGAAATTGGTAAATTGGTTTATTATTGTCACATGTACTAACGTACAGCAAAAACTTTGTCTTGCATGCCACCTATACAGATCATTTCATCTAATCAGTACATCAAGGTAATACCAGGGAAAAGCAATAACAGAATGCAGAATATTACAGTTACAGAGTAAGTGCAGCGCAGGCAGACAATAAGGTGCAAGCCGAATAACAAGGTAGATTGTGAGGTCAACAGTCCATCTTATATTAACCTACCAACCCAAAGAATACCTACTTTGAAGCTATTAATTAACTATCACCAACTTTTATAGGTGCACTCTGGAAAGCATCCAGAATTGCAGAGAGTTGTGAACACAGCCCAGTCTATCATGAAAAGCAGCCTCTCCTCCATTGACTCTGTCTACACTTCCTGCTGCCTCAGGAAAGCGGCCAACATAACCAAGGATCCCTCCCACCATTCTCTCTTCTCCCCCTCCCATCAGGCAGAAGATACAAAAGTTTGAGAACACGTACCAGCAGGCTCAAGGACAGCTTCTATCCCGCTATTGTGAGACTCTTGAATATACGTCTTATACAATAAAGATGAACTCCTGATCTCTCAATCTGCCTCGTCATGGCCCTTGCACTTTTATTTCTCCACCTGCACTGCACTTTCTCTATAACTGTAACACTATATTCTGCATTTTTTTTCCTTCTGTACTACCTTGATGTATGGAATGATCTGTCTGGATGGCATGCAAACAAAAGCTTTTCACTGTATCTTAGTACAGGCCCTTTGGCCAACCAAACCCACACTGACCGTCCAGCACCCCTTTACACTATAATAAACCAATTACCGAATTGTCCCTAATCTGGGAATAATTGAAGGGAGTGCAGGGAGAATTAAATGAGATGAATATAAATGGGTGCTGGATGGTCAGTGTGGACTTGGTGGGCCGAAGGGCCTGTTTCCATGCTGTATGGCTCCGTATGCTGATGATATTCTCCTATTGTGGGCCGAACGGCCTGCCTGCTGTACAGTAAGTTCTAGGTGAGCTCCCCCACAGCCAGATACACATGATCCCCAGTGCTCTGATCTTGCCTGAAACTAAGAGCAGGATGCACCGGCCCCACTCCTGGAGATGGACTGATGTCTGCTAAAGCCATTAGCCCTGGTGGAAGTGAATGTGAAGATTGTCTTGACGTCTCCCCCAACCGCACTGCATAACTCATTACCCAAAGCTAACACGGAGGCCGCCTTCCTCCTTCCCACACTCGAGTGAGTGGGAAGAACAGCACAAAGGTAGCTTTTCTCTCCGCCGTACCTCTGGAGAGCTGCCTTCTGCAGCCAGATCCTGTAAAGTATACAATAGACTTGTCACTGCCCGAGTCCCGAGCTAGCCACAAATCATCTGCCATTGACCCGCACGCTCGAAGGGTCAGGGTCGGAGTCCTGACCACGACTAGCAGGGGGTGTTCTCGCTGGGAGGGTTACCGCACAGCAAGCGGGAGAGAGAGGAGTGACCGCCCTCTCCTTTAACACAATCTCCTCGGTCCCTGCTGCTGGGACACATTCAACAGATCCTACCATCCATTCTTCAGCAGCTCCCGACTTCACACACCATTCCCAGTCTTTAGAATGGCGTAAATAGATAAACACGTTAAAACAACATTGGCTGCAAAGGCGAAGGGGGGGGGGGGGGTGGAATTCTTCCCTTCGTCCTCGAGAAAAACTCTCTCTTTGTTCCAACACAACGGGTTAACACAAAGGGCAGCCGCTCAAATCTACTTGCGTCGGCAAACTGGGTCTCAAAAGATCCCTGAAACACTCGGCGCAAACGTGTTAATTTGCCGTTTCCTCGTAAAACTCAGGGAACTCATTAGGCGAGTTCTTTCTCCTCTGCTGGAAGAGCGTCTGTCTGGCGTGCAGGAGCCAAATGTCATCAGCATAAATATGAAGAACATGTTTTTACATAAACTGTTGTGCGCAGCAATTCACAAGTTGCATGTTTACCGGTACAACTGAAAACCACTCTCTGGATGACTAATGAGGTTGTGTTGACAAAATGAATTTCCACTCTGTCTAAGTTTAGCAGAAATACTACAAAACCCCAGGGCTCCAGGGAATCCTGGAGCATCTTTAACAATGCAGAGGGATGCTTAAGAGAATGAGGAATGATGGACGTATAAAGACCCCGGCTCCACGGGGCAATGACCCACACAATGTACAGAGCCTCTGCATCCGCAATATGGGGATTCTCAGCAAATAGGAAAGCAAAAACCTGCAGACGCTGGAAATCTGAAACAAAAGCTGTTTTAAAAGCATTGACTCTGTTTCCCTCTCCACAGATGCTGCTTGACCTGCTCAGTCTTCCCAACTTGCTCTGGTTTGAGTTAGGAATTCATAGAACATGAAACAGTTCAGCACAGGACAGGCCCTTCGGCCCACATCCTCTGTGCCGACCATGATGTCAATTTAAACTATTCCCATCTGCCTGCATATGGTCCATATCCCTCCATTCCCTGCCTGTTCATGTGTCTGTCTAAATGACTCTTAAATGTTACGATCATATCTGCTTCAACCACCTCCCCGCAAGCATATTCCGGGTACTGACCACTACCTGTTTAAAAAAACTAGCCTGGCACTTCTCCTCGAAACTGTTCCCCTCTCACTTTAAACCTATGCCCTCTCATGCAACAAATAATCTGCTGGAGGAGCTCCTGTTGCAGGGTTTTGACCCAAAACGTTGACAATTCCTTTCCCCCCACAAATGCTGCTTGACCTACTGAGTTACTCCAGCAGATTGTTTGTTGCTTCAGACTCCAGCATCTGCAGCCTCTTGAATCTCCGATGCCTTCTAGGATTTGACATTTCCACTCTGAGAAAAAGACTCTGATTATCTACTCTATCTCTGCCTCTCATAATTTTACATGGCAAACCCAAGGGATCTTCGGGAAGAAGTTAACCAAAAAATAAATCTCAGCCAAATTTGGAAATTAGAAATGTGAAATCATCCTCTCTGGTCCCCTAAGGTAATTAGTTCAGGAGAGGACACTGGCCTGGTTATTAATATGTTGAATGAAACAGAACCAATTTAATTCACCAAAAATTAGCAAAAAATAGTCATCTCCTGATATCAAACCCACATCCATCTCTGTCCAATTTAAAATTATGGCCAAAAAGCAAAAATAAAAAAAAGTACAGATGTTGGCTACCTGAAATGAAAACAGAAAATGCTGGAAATACTTAGCAGGTCAGTCAGCATCTGTGGAGAGGGAAACAGAGCTTATGCTTTAGGCTGGTGTGCTCTTATCACTATGAGGATGAGTTAGAAATCAAACATGCTTTAAGTTGCTGAGAAGTGGGAGGAAATGCAGGGAATATCTATGATAGGATGGAGACCTAGAGACACTGAATGACACCAGTGTTGGTGGTGCTGGCTGAGAGAGGGTGGTGAAGACTTGTTAATTTCAGCTGATCTATCTGGAAGAGGTGTACTCAGAAGATGTTGGAATAGTGGCATTCAAAGCTGTTGGTGGGAATCTGAAATAAAACAAGAATGCTAGACAGGTAGCATCTGTGATGAGAGAAAAAGACAGAGTTAACATTTCAGGTCAATTGCCTTTTATCAGGACTGGCCAGTTCACAAACTGGAAAGGCTGGTTATCTGAAATTGGTGAATGGAATGACAGATCCCGAGGGCTCAAGTTTTCAGCCTCCATCCTGTCGCAGATGCCCCCTTGGTGCTTTTCACCCCTGCTCCTTCATTGCAGCTTAAAGCGTGTTTGATTTCAAACATTTCCCAGACCTGATTAAGGCCTGAAACATTACTCAGCTTCTCTCTCCATAGATGTATTCTAATCTGCTGAGCATTATCAACAAGTTCTGTTTTTATTTTACAGTTATGGCTGCTGGTTTTCCCTTTTTCCACAAACTGTCAACTCTAAATAAATCTATTTCCTTCATCACCTTATCACTGAGAGACTGAGGTGACTCCTAAGTGCTAGAGAATGTTGTAGCATTACTATAGTGGGACAACCCTCCATCACTGCAACTCCACCTCCAGCACCCATACCAATACCATCAATAATGTTAGACACAGTTGTAGAGTCTCTGTTGTCAATGAAAATCAAAAAGACTGCAGATACTGAATATCTGAAATAGAAACACAAAATGCTGGGCAATCTCAGCAGGTCAGACAGCATCCTTGTAGGTTTGCCCATATTACAGTTGTCCTTTGGATGGGATGATAAGCAAAGGTCCCATCTACCATCTCAGAGGGATGAGAAGGATCCTACCAAGCTCTTCTAAAGATCTGGTCAAAATCAACCCCTCCACTGCCACCATATTATCTGATCATCCCAGTCTATTCCTTATAATAGCATCTTGCTAAACACAATATGGCTAAACACAAGAAAACTACATTTCCCTGTAACCTCAGACGGACTTCATTTTAAAGGGATTTCACTGGTAGTGAAGCAATAACTGATGTCCTGTAAGGAACATGGAAACCAGATAGATTACTCAGCTCCTCAAGTTTGCTTTACTATTCAGTTAGCTCATAGCTGTATATTAACTCCACCTTAGTCCCTAACAATACTCTCAACAGAAGCAAATCCATTATGCTTAGCTTTACGGTTTTTTGTTTGAAAGGTGTGGTATAATTGCAGTTTCTTTGTTTCTTTCCTAGTCAAAGCATTTCAGAAAGTAATTCTTCCTGAGAAGTGTTTTGACAACATGATAAGGTGCAATATAAAGACTAATATTACTTACTTATCTGTTTCAGCTTGGTGCTTTGATGAAATTGCTCCTGCATATTGTCTAATGACATGGGTAGACAGTAGCTGACGAAATGTGGTCCCTAGTGAGTTATCTGTCCATGTCTCCATTACCTCCAAGCCATTATTTCAATGTTCTCTTGATCAGCATCCCACCTTCCATCCCACGTAAATCTGAATTTATCCATCTGCCTAGATCTTAATTCCCACCAGGTCCCATCTGACCATTACCCCTGTGCTTGCTGACTTAAATGGATTCAATTGTAACATTCCCATCCTTGTTTTGAAATTCATCCACTGGTCTTGTCCACCCCAATCTCTGTGACACCTTCCAGCACCACAAGTGTTTATCAGCAATAATAACCTGTATTTATATGGCACCTTTAACATGGGAAATGTAACAGTGAAGCACATGAGAGATATCAGGCACATGATATACAGCTTGGTCAACAATAGATAATAACGAGTGTCTTAAATGAGCAAAAGGGTAGAGAGATTCAGGGAGAGAATCACCAAGGTTTGGGCCTTGTCGCTGCCATCAATGGTGAACAGGTTAAATCTGGGAATGACCAAGAAGCCAGAGCTGCAGCAGTTACCTTGTTACAGTACACCCCCATGTTATGGAGGGGTTGTGTCCCCAGATAACTATCCATATCACAATTTTCCTGAAAAAAATTGTTGCTTCTTTTGCTTTTGTGTTTATCTACTTTTTTTTTCTCGCATAAATTCCATAAGAATGCATTTTTATTCCATACCTCAAACTTTTGGTAGTAATTTGTGAATTTCTGTGACCTAAACTGCCCTAACACGACAGTATGTTGGTATTAGGGCTGGCGTAGATTACAGAGACAGGGACAGTCAAAGAAATAGAGAAACTTGAAAACAAAGTTGAGAATTTTAAAAGACAGGCATGACTTAACCATTAGCAAATGCAGGTCAATGAGTAGAAGGTACTGGTGATCAGCTCTGGTGTGAGTTTGGGTTTGGGCAACACTTGTAGATGAACTCAAGTGGGAGGCTGGCCAGAAGGGAATTAAAGCAGCCAAGTCTCGGGGTAACAAAATCACAGATGAGAGTTTCAGCAACAAGATGCTGAGACAGGATGAGGATGAAGGCACCAGCTGGGGGATTGTATGTGGTTCAGGTCACCAGGGGACTGTGTGTGGTTCAGGTCACCACACTATAGCAGGGATGTGATGGCATTGGTCAGGGAGCAGAGGAGGTAGACCAGGATGTTGCCTGGGATGGAGCATTTTAGTTATGAGGAGAAATTGGACAGGCTGGATTTGTTTGCTTTGAAGCAGAGGAAGCTGAAGTGGGATCTGACTGACAATTATGAGGAACATACTTAGTGAGAAACTTACCCTTAACAGAGGTATCTAAAACCAGAAAGTATTGGTATAAGGTAAGGAATAAGAATAAGAAACTTAGAGGGGATTCAAGAAAGAATCTTTTCATCCAGAGGGTGGTAGATATTTGGATGGCATTGACTAAGGGGTTGGTGAAGGCAGGTACTCTCACAGCCTTGAAGAAGTATCTTTATGAGCACTTGAAACACCATGCCACAGAAGGCTACAGCCTGGGTGTTGGAAAATGGGACCAGTATAGATGGGTACTTGGTGGTGAAGGGAATGGTTTGATTTGAGGTAGATTACAGGGAGGGAGATAGAGAGTGTAATGACAGTGTGGAGCTCGTAATGGGGACTAAAGCCAATGGCTTCAATCTCCACTTATGGTGTATCCAGTACTGGATGTCAGATTGAGGGACAGTTGGGGCAAGAAAGTTGGAGCGGGGGGTTCAGTGGGGTGGGGGTCTATAGGGATTCATCAGTGTCCATTTTTAGATGATGTTTCCAAGATGCACTATGACTTCTTGAAATAAGAAGCAACTGAAGACAGCTTTTTAAGAGCCAACAGAGGTATCATTGTGGGAAGGGAAGAGAAACCATTGCTGGCTAATCTTTGGCCATGGCTGGATGGTAAAGAATGCAACCAGATATGGTGATTAATTGGTAATTGGTTTATTATTGTCACACGTACCAAGATATAGTGAAAAGCTTTTGTTTGTGTTCCATCCAGACAGGTCATTCCATATCTAAGTACATTGAGGTAGGACAAAAGGGAAACAACAGAATGCAGAATCTGGGACAATGATGGTGAATGCCGCGGAGAATGGTGTGGCCAACTGCATCAAAGACTGATACCTGGTTGAGAACTCTCTCCTCCTCCAAATTTGATCTTCCCAAATTTAATTGCCCCACTATTGGCAGTTGAAACTTCAGCGACCAAATTCTAGTCCTCTAGAATTCCCACACTAATACATTCTTCCTTCCCAATTCTTTTTCATCTTTGAAAATGCTCCAGCTCCTTTGACCACGTTTTTGTTCATGTACCCTGCTGTCAGATTCATCTCTGAGATTTGCCTCTGGTGATTGAATTGGAATGTTTTAAGCTGTGATATAATACAAGATTTTGTTGATGTTGTGCATTCTCAGCCTAGGACAAAATTAATCTTCCATTAAGTTCTCTTGTTTCGAGCTGGTAGTCCACACTTCTATTTTAGGTTTACTAGTCTCTAGCTAGGATGGTATGCTTTCCTATTAAGTTATACACTCTCTGGTACCAAATGCCTTCCCAGTAACCTGAAATGTCTGAGTCTAATACTTGTTTTCCTATTGGACTGCTAAGTTTCCAGCACACACAAAAAGCTGGAGGAACTCAATGGGTCAAGCAGCTTCAACTGAGGAAAATGGACAGTCGATGTTTTGGGTCGAGACTCTTCGTCCGGACTAATGAAGGGTATTGACCCGAAATGTTGACTGTCCATTTCTCTCCATAGATGCTGCCTGACCTGCTGAGCTCCTCCAGCTTTTTGTGTGTTGCTCCGGATTTACAGCATCTGTAGTCTCTAGTGTTTCTAAGTTTCCAGCACATTGTATTCAGCAACTCAGTCACATGTGATAGTCAGAAGAGAATGGAACCCCACCCTTTTCTTTCATTCACACAATGAGACATGGACACCACTGGCAATGCCAGCACTGGCTGTCCATTCCCAAACTGCCTTTGAACTGAGCAGGTAGTTGAGATTGTAGATGGGTCTGGAATCACATAGAGACCAGACCAGGTAAGGACAGCAGGAGTCCATATAGAACATAAATAAACCAGTTAGTCCACTGGTAGTTTATGGCTAACGTTACAGAAACTAACAATATCTTTTATTTGAATTTAAATTTCCCAACTGCCAGAGTGGGATTTGAACTCTTGTCTCTGGGTCGGATAGCTCAGAACTCTGGCACCTTGATCAGTCACTTAACCACCACAATACCATAACTCATGACGAATAATTAAAGAAATCAAAGCAAGATTTTTTCATTATTTCAAAAATATACTTTATTCATAATACATATGATAAATACAATCGGTACATCTTTCTCTACATTCATTGTAATGCCAACTCAATACAATTTCTTACAGAACCACTCATGTTTCTTCCTTAAATGCAAGACAGGCAATTGATTGAGGGCACACCAATCTCCATCCCTGCATTACCAGTTTGAGTGCTTTAGGCTGCTAGGAAACTGCCTGGCTCTTTAAGACACCATTGCTACGTACCCCCTCCAGTAGCAGCTCCCCCTACCTCTCCAGCTTCAGCTCCAAGGAGCATCTCAGAAAGTCACTGGTTAAAATCTTGATCAGGTTGACCCTAGGGTCAGAAGCCGGTCAAATGTGGGGGTGGGAGTGAAGCTGAGGTTGGGGGAGGGTCAGGGGGGTGGTGAGGTCTGCTGACCCATTATACTTTCCCGAGGAACCAGAGCCGAGTGCAAAATCTCGGGCTACTAACTTAATCTCCCTTCCTTCCCCTGACAGAGCATAAATAATATGTGACTTGGGGGACTAAGGAAGAAAGCCATTGTGATATAGCATCAAATTAAAAGAAAATGAGTCTACACTGCAGTCAGCTTTTTTTTAAATAGCAAAACTAAAACAAAGTATAGGGTTCCTTTAAGTGCCAAAGAATCCAATTACCACTTATTCCATTCTTCAGGTTATTAACCTCCATTTTAGCTACTAACTACTAAATTACCCCAATTGAAAACAACTAATATTATATTGAACCCAGCTGAAAGTAACAGAATCAGCCATCAATAATGCAGATTTCCCACATGCGGTTTGAAAGGAACACATTAGCTCTCCAATATCAGTTAATTAAGAAATAAAGAGGCTGAGGATGTCTTTCAATCACTTCACACAAAAGAATGGGTTTGGCTGTGTGAAAACAGGCACATATTATCAAATGAATGCTGCTGCATTATATGAATATTAGCCCCGTTATAATAGCAGCTGACTGTGAGTTTACATCGATCTTCTGCTGATGGTATTCGACATGTATATAAAAAGTAGGAACAGCCCATTCAGTTCAGACATAGAATAATAGTCAAGTTATAGAATGGGAGGAGACCATTCAGCTGACTGAGTCTGTAAAGCCAATCTGGCTAGTTCCTCTCACTCCCCAAAATGGTCCATCAAATTCTTTCCTTTCCTAAGTACTTCTGAAGCTCCCTGTGGAATGCTTCCATTGTATCTTCCTCCACTCTGCTCATAGTAAGTGGAATCTAGCGCATGTGACACCAGCCTCCATAACCGGATGCTTGGGAATTTTGTCCCTAAATCTCTCTGCCTCTCTATACCTATTTCCTTCCATAAAAATCTCTGTAAACTCCTCCACTTACTTCAAGTTTTCTGTCACCTTGCCTAGTTTCTCCCTCACTGGCTTCGGAGTCTATATGATCTATTGGTTTATAATTGTCACAGGTACTGAAAATCAGTGAAAAGTTTTTGTTTGCATACCATCCAGACAGATCATGCCATATATAAGTACACCGAGGTAGTACGAAAGGAAAACAGGATACAGAATAAAGTGTTACAATTACAGAGAAAATGAAGTGCAGGTAGACAAATAAGTAGCAAATGCCACAACGAGGTAAATTGGAAGGTCAAGAGTTCATCTTTTAGCATATGAGAGGTCCTTTTAAGAGTCTGAGGGATAGAAGCTGTCCTTAGGTCTGGTGGTACATGCTTCTGAGCTTCTGTATCTTCTGCCCAACAGGAGAGGGGAGAAGAGAGAATGACTGGGGTGGGAGGGGTCCATGATTAAGTTGGCTGCTTTCCTGAGGCAGTGGGAAGTGTAGACAGTCATTGTAGGGGAGGCTAGTTTGCGTAATGCACTAATGAGCTTGATACTGGCTCCTACGACATGATTGCGATGTTTTACAATGGTGAAGGTGCCTTGTAAGTGGGAGTTGATGTGCTGTTACTCCATCAAGTACTTGACTCATAAAAACTCTCATTCAGTTTTGAATGTTCAATATGAACCACCCCCATCCCCTCAACCAACCTCAAGACCTCTTAACAGCAGAGAGTTTGAATGAACACTTTGTGAAAAGAAATACCTTTATATATATGCTCACAGGATGTTGCATATATGCAACATATTACAGGATAGCGTTTATTCTTATTCTTTGCCAGGCCCTTTCCTAATGGAGCTGGGATCAACCAGCTGAGTTTGTCTCGAGTCACGTGTCAGTCAGACTAGACTAGGGTCGTAGGCTTCAGTTCCAGAAGGATGTTGGTGACTCTGCTGGGTTTTCACAACAAACCAGTAGCTTCATAGTCACCATTTCTGACAGTAGCTTTCTCTTCCGAATATACTTAATTATTTCAGTCCCATGATGGCATTGCTGCTGTAGTCTCTGGGTCAATCATCCAGGCCTCTTGACTAGCTCAGTAACCTAAGCACTGTGTCACTGGACCCCCTGCAGGTACCTGTAGTGTCTCGCTAACGCAGCCTATGGCCCTCCTGCAGATGCTAATGTAGGTTCAGTTTTGGGTCTCCTCCTAGATATTGGGCTCTTCCCCCTCTGGTCATCTGGGTGCAGATGAAGGCTGTATATGGTCACTGGTAGAATGGTAGGTAAAAAATGTAAGATTGACTTGGCGTCAACATGTGTGACGACTGCCATTAAAAAGCTCTGAGATTGGGTAAGTGCAGACCAAGTGACTGTGCCAATAGAGATTTCAGATTGCATGAATTAATCCAATATTTGGAACCACATACAAAAGGTAATCACTGGTAAACCCATTGAGCAATTGAAGAGGTACTTGGTCGAGAGCTTCAAGTTCCTGGGAATAAATATTGCCAACAATAGTCCTGGTCCAGTCATGTGGACGCTATGGCAAAGGAAGCACACCATTGCCTCTACTTCCTCAGAAGGCTAAGGAAATTTGGCATGTCCCTTCACCAATTTTTACAGATGTACCATAGAGAGCATCCCATCTGGATGCATCACAGGTCGGAATGGTAACTGCTCTGCCTAAGACCGCTGGATATTTCAGAGAGTTGTGAACATAGCCCAGTCTATCACGCAAACCAGCCTCCCCTCCGTTGACTCTGTCTACACTTCCCACTGCCTCGGGAAAGCAGCAAACGTAATCAAGGACCCTTCCACCCTGGTCATTCTCTCTCCTCCTCCCTCCCTTCAGGCAGAAGATACAAAAGCTTGAGAACACATACCATCAGGCTGAAGGAAGCTTCTATCCTGCTGTTATAAGACTCTTGAACGGACCTCTTATACAATAAACATGAACTCTTGATCTCTCATCAATCTCATCATGGCCCTTGCACCTCATTTGTCTACCTGCCGTGCACTTTCTTGTAACTGTGCACTATATTCTACATTCTGTTTTGTTTGCCTTTTTACTACCTGGATGTACTTATGCATGGAATGATCTGCCTGGATGGCATGCAAACAAAAACCTTTCATTGTATCTCAGTGCATATGACAATTATAAACCAATTATGATTTAGAGACTGTTGAGAGATTGTGGTGCTCACTACCACAGGGAACAGGTAAGATGAAAATCAGAGATTATTTAAGAGGAAATATGAGGGAAAGAGGAACAGGAGGAAGTGTTGTCTGGGTGAAGAGGAGGAACAAGGGACAAAGCTTGTGTGATGATACAAGTGACCTGTTTCTGTGTTGCAGATCCTGTCTGGTTCTGGCAGGGCCTGGTCTAGTGAGGGAAACTAATCATAGGGCATAGCGTCATGGCGAGATACAGCACACAAACAGGCGCTTCATCCCACCAACTCTGTACCGACCATAACTGCCTACTTTTACACCAATCCTGCACTGACCCATTTTATTTTTAATCAATCTGCCATTTGATTGCTTTCAAGTGACCTTCTGGAAGGGGAGGATGGGGTTAGGTTTGGCTAAGACGTCCTTCACTATTACATTGTCATGCAAGGCTCATGCTCAGGTTCACGGAGCATGGCTATTCAACTGGTATGCACTCTCAACCTGGTCAAAATTCAAGGCTTGCCGTAACGTTTGGAAGAATCAGAAAATCATTGACGTTATTTCAAAATTTGATGACAATGACCAACTATACTGTGGACTGTTAAATGCGCCAGTTATGTGATGAGCTCCCAAGGAGCTACTGGTGGCTGTGAAACAATAGTCTGACCAGACGCTGCCAGGAAAGGAGAACAGCCAATTATAAGTGCCTGTGATAGTCATGGCCTCATACCACCCAAGGCCTTGAGCCACGATTGGTGTTACATCCTGTCCAAAGGCACCAATCACAAATAACACACTCCATCTCATTAAGCAAACAGATTTATAAAAAAAATCACTTATCATTATAATATGATTTAGCTACCTTGAAACAGATGATGTGTGAATTTAATTTTGCAAAGTCTCCACATTAAAGTGATGCCACAGGGTTCTTAACTATGTAGGCCACAAGACACTAATTAGGAATGTAAATACGGCACTGCTAGTAAATAGAAAATTAAGATTTTACCAAAAATAATAAACATTTAATCTGTAGTTAGTGACTGTTTCTGGAGCCCGTGCTCAGCTTGTCTCTGAATTATTGCAATAGCCTAATTTGGATGACCTGCTGCTTCCACATATTCAATGCCATCAGAAAAATAATTTGAGAAGCAGGCGACCAAGATGTTGTGAATTTGTGCAAAGCAGTTAATTTAAGAAGATCAGGAGTGCAGTGGAAGCAGAGCCTGCAATTTCTCCCACATTCAATGAGGTCAACACGATCTACCTCAGCTCTATGTTCCCAGAAGGTACCATACCCTTAGCTGTCTGAACATTTATAGAACATTGAACATAGTACAGCTCTTTGGCCCACAATGTTGTGCCGAATTAATTAAGTAATGACACCTAATTAAACTAATCTCTTCTGCCTGCACATGGTCCATATTCCTCCATTCTCTGCATATTCATGTACCTATCTAAGACCCTCTTAAATGTCTCTATCAGATCTGCCTCCACCACAGCACATTCGAGGCACCACCACTCTCTGTGCAAAAAACTTGCCCGCTTATCTCCTTTGAACCTTCCCTCCTCACTTTAAATGTATGCCCTCTTGTATTAGACATTTCAACACTGGGAAAAAGATACAGGCTGTCTCTTCAATGGATGCTTCTAATAATCTTATAAACTTCTATCAGATCTCCCCTTAGCCTCCGCCATTCCAGAGAAAATAACCCGAGTTTGTCCAACCTCTCCTTATAGCACATGCCCTCTAATCCAGGCAGCATCCTGGTAAACCTCCTCTGCACCCTCTTGAAAGCCTCTACATCCTTCCTATGATGGGATGACTAGAACTGAATACAATACTCCAGATATGGCCAAACCAGAGTTTTATAAAGCTGTAACATAACTTCCTAACTCTTAAACTCAGTGCCTCGACTAATAAAGGCAAGCATGTTGTATGATTTCTTTACCACCCTATCAACTTGTGCAGCCACTTTCAGGGAGCTACAGACTTGCCCAAGATCCCTCTGTACATCAACACTGTTAAGGGTCCTGCCATTAACTGTGTACAGTCCCTTTACATTTGATTCCCCAAAGTGCAACACCACATACTTGCCTGAATTAAACTCCATCTGTCATTTCTCCACCCATATCTGCAACTGATCGATATCCCACTGTATCCTTTGGCAATTCTTCTACACTGTCTACAACACTGCCAATCTTTGTCTCATCTACACTCTTACCAGCCTACCCACTGACGTTTTCATCCATGTCATTTCTATCTATTGCAAACTTCAGAGGTCCCAGTACAGATCCTGTTTTCATCTTCCAGTCTATGAGACTCAATACCGATGAATTCCTGTTGGTGGAATGATGTCCTGGTCTACAGTGGATGGTCTGGTTTGACTCCTTTCCAGCAATAATCCTTCAGTTTGCCCTAGGACACTCTCCCATAAAAAAATAGGAAATTCTGGAATCACTCAATAGCTCAAGCAGCATCTGTGCAAATAGAAACAGAGTTATGATGTTGGATTTTCGATCAAAAACACTGCTTCTCTCCTGACCTGCTGAGTGTTTCCAGCATATTCTATCTTTATTTCAGGTTTCCAGCATCTGCAGGTTTTTGATTTACGGACACAAACCCAGAGTCTTGCTCACGAGCCGTGTTAGCAGTGTTCCACCACAATGCACCAGTAAAGGTCGACAATCATGTTAAGCCTGCTTTCCCAGGTAACATTAGGATACACAAGGATAAGTGCCTGAAGCACTGACAACACAGGAGTTTGCATCCATTAGAAGTGTAGTCAATCTCTATTATTTGTTCAATATTAAAATTAGCCTCAGTGACACTTGCCTCTGATTCAAGATTTTATGAATACATTGTGTGCAGTTCTGATCGCCTAGCTACAGGAAGGATGTCATTAATGGGTGCAGAGATTGGAGGGCTTGAGTTATCAGGAGAGATCGGATAGGCTGGGGATGTTTTCCCTGGAGTGTAGGAGGTTAAGGGGTGACTTTATAAAGGTTTATAAAATAATGAAGAGCATAAATAAAATGAATGATCACAGTCTTTTTTCCAGGGTATGGGAGTCTAAAACTAGAAGGCATGGGGGTTAGGTGAGAAGGGAAAAAATGAAGGGCAAGTTTTTCACACAGAGGGTGGTGGGTATATGGACCGAGCTGCCAGAGGAAGTGGTTGAGATGGGTACGATTACAATGTTTAAAAGATATTTAGAGAGGTACTAGGATAGGAAAGGTTGAAATGGTTATGGGCCAAACACAGACAAATGGGACTAGCTCAGCTAGGCACCTTGGTCGGTTTGGAGGAGTTGGGCCGAAGGGCCTGTTTCCGTGCTGTATAGCTCTATGACTCTAAGTCCCACTCCGGAGATTTGAGCACAGAAGCTAGGCTGGCCCATCTGTAGAACACTGAGGGAATGCAGCCCTTATAGCTGTGATGTTAAACCAAAGCTCCATCTACCCTCACGCATTAACTCAGAAGATCATGGCACCATTTGGAAAGAGAGCAGCAGAGCTCTCCCAAACATTCTGATAAACGCTTAGCCCTCAACCAAAGAGACGGACTATTTGTCTCATGCCATTTATCGACACTTGAAAACTGGCTGTATACTTCCCTGAAACTGTGTCTAACTTCAAGGAATGTTTAATTGTCTGTGAAGTGCTTTTGGGTGTCCTGAGCTTGTGAATCATGTTTATACAAGTGTAAGTTTTTCTTAGCTTTTGATTATTTACAAATGCCCCATGGATTGAGATCACTCAGAACCTCCTTGGGAAAAACATCCCCACTGACTCCTGGGAATTCCCAGCCCATGACTGCATAGATGAGAGTGGTACTTAGTCCATCTATTGGGTGCAGATAGGAACCCAACGTAATCCATGGAAGGAGTGCACCATCTCCCAAGCTAACAACCTGCCTGCCCCATTGGACACCTGCTGAAGAGTCTATGTGTCCCACATTGGTCTCATCATCCTCCTCCGAACCCAGAGAACTGGAGTGGAAGCAATTCAAGGTTGGGTTTATTGTCATATACACAAGTACATGTATGCACAGGTGCAGTGAAAAACTTACTTGCAGCAGCGTCACAGGAACATGCATCATATAAGTAGCATTCACAAGGAAAACTAAATTAAACATAAATTATACACAATTTTTACAAGAAAGAAGACAATTAGAACAAAAAAGAGTCCAGTTTAGTGCAAAGTGATCAAAGTGGTCAGAGTGTTGCTGAACTGTCGTGATTAGGGCTTTGCCACTTGGTTCAAGAACCAAATGGTTGAAGGGAAGTAGCTGTTCTTGGACCTGGTAGTGTGGGACTTCAGGCTTCTGTACCTCCTGCCCGATGGTAGCTGCGAGAAGATGGCAAGGCCCAGATGGTGGGGATCTTTGGTGATGGATGTTGCTTTATTGAGGCAGTGCCTCCTGTAGATTATACCAATGGTGGGTAGGGATGTGATCATGATGTACTGGGCAGAATTGACTACTCTCTGCAGCTTCTTACGTTTCTGCGCATTCGAATTGCTGTACTAAACCATAATGCAACCAGTCAGGATACTTTCAATAGTATATCTGTAGAAGTTTGTTAGAGGTCACCCTCGATACCAAGTGACTGCTTTAAAAGATTGGAGTAGATTAGCTAATCTTAATTCCAGCTCAGCAGTGTAACAATTGCATTGACTGAAATATCCAGCCACTTGACTGTGATTAGAAGAGCCGCTAATCATCCCAGTTTATCACGTTCTTTTATCCTAAGATAATGACATGCAGGCAAACATAAGCACCAGTGTGCTATTTCAGAGCAAAGTTCCATTTTACAATGGCCCATTTTATTGCACAGGAGTCCCTCACACACGCCTCAGATTCCAACCCCTACCCCTACAATTACTTCACAGATTCCAGAGCCTCAGTGACAACAACAAAAATCAAATTGTCATAAGAGATGATGGCAAAACAAGAGGATCTCATTTCATTAAAGAGTGCAGAAGCAGTCCATAATCGTTTGGGAATTGACATGGTTTTCAAAACCTACACTAGAGAATTAATTAAAAGAATTTGGTGTCCTCAATTGTTTATTATTTTTGCTGACCTCACTGTGTGGATTAATATTTAATTAGCCTTTAGGAGGAATGGAAAGCACTTATTAACCAGTTCTGTCAGTCTGTCAGAAGTCAAACTTTCAACAGATTCTTTTGCTGTTCAGGGGGGAGTTGGGGGGGGTGGGAGAAGGTGGGAGGCAGAATCCACGGAAATTAGCACAGAGGCCGAGAATGGCTTGATCCAGTTAAGGACAAAGGTTCTTTTAAGTTAAATCCTGGACATGGTGCATCAACCTCATCTCCAACGTCCACTTAACATTTCACCAGCATTGTGAAATGGTTGAATAAATTGTGAAATGGTCTTTTCTAATATGAATTCCAAATCCCAATACATTTGTATAGTGAAAGGCTTATGAATCAACTGCAGGCACAGTGTCCTGATGCAAGGTTTCAACTCAAAACATCAACAATACCTCCTCACCCGCACCCGCACCCCCACCCCCCCCCCCCCCCCCCCCCCCACCACAGATGCTGCTTGGCCTGCTGAGTTCTTCCAGCAGATTGTTTGTTGCTCATGGATTAACTGGTTTAAGGGCCTCCTTCAGAGAAGGAAACTTAGCATCTTATAACTCTGACGGACATCAACGTGTACAGTGAACCGCTCAGTTCCCTGAAAATCGCTCTTTCAATTAAAGCAGTTAATGCCAGCCTTGCAGAGATGATGTAAAGCTTGCATTCCTCTTATACTCACCCACAACTCAGGCTGGTGAATATTATTCCAAAGACTTGTGCTTGTAACTTAGGCCAATGTATTGGTACAATCCCAAGAGCGCTACACTCTCAGAGGTAGTGTAGCTCTCAGAAGCCAAGAAATTGGGTGGACGGAGAAGATCCCACAATGACTCTCAACAACAAGGTGCTCATTAGTCTGATCATTCTCCTCACTGCTGCTTGAGTGATTTGCTGTGGTCAAACTGATGGCCAATTTTGACTCAGAAACATGATAAAATGGTCACTAATTGCCAATAAAGTGCTTCAGAATTTGATTCCTTTAAATACAAGAGTTTCTTCTTCTAAACTTAGCTCTAACCTAAGAATGGCAGTGGAATGGTGGCACACTTCTTTATCTCCCAGGGCACTGCCTGTTGTTTGCCTAGCAGAAAGGTTGCAATGTCTCCTAGTGGATGAGGAGGTGACAGAGTAGGAATCTGTAATCATTCATATCCTGGATGAAAGTTGATTTTCCATCCTTAGGTAAAGCAATCAATTTGTCTTGTTCATGGAGAACTTTTGCTAATAAGGTTGGTGTGCTGGAGTACGTTGTGTTCTACCATTCATCAATGGGTCTTCCACAATGAATTTTTTGCCTCCACATTTCTTCCTGAATCTGGTCCTGATTACTCTTGGTGTGAAGGTAGTTCTCCCAAATAATCCCATCACCTCTATGGGACTACCCTTCATTTGTTCAAACTTCCTGTCTTGACTTGAATTAGTATCTTGTGTTTATCTATTTCCAAAGTGCATTGTACCTTTTCATCTTCACTCAATTTCCTCCATCTTGGTATTCCCCTGAAATTCCCAGAGGTTATCAGCAGCAAAATTTAGGCCATCTCTCCAGTGCAGGACAGAGGGAATGCTGTCTTTGGAAAACTAAACCAAAGTCTCATCTGTTCGCTCAGAGAGAGTGCTACTTCAAAGAGGAACGGTGGGGGGGGGGGGGTGGGGGGGGAGGTGGGGGAGGGTGTCAAGGTATCACCAGAATCCTGATCAATTTATCCTCATCTTAGTATAGATGAGTACCATATTATTAGCATGGATGGGGTGGGCCAAAGAGCCAGTTTCTGTGCTGTAGTAATCAATGACTCGATAGCTTTTTTTCCCTCACTCAAAATTAATAAAGCAAATTATTACGTTGCTATTTATGGGAACTTGCTGTGCACAAATTAGCTGCTGTATTTCCTACATTACAACAGTAGCCACACTTCATAATTATTTCATTGGCTGTGAAACATCTTGGGACATCCTGAAAGGGAACTAAGATTTGAGACATGAACCTAAGTCTTTTTCTGGTTTCTTTGAAAAGCAGTAGTTTCTGAAATGAAATTTCTGGCTATAACCCTTAACTCCTGGGTCAGAAAGATGTGGTTTTGGAAACCCAAACCAGAGAATTGAGCTCGTAATCCATGCTGACAGTCCAGTGTGGCTCTGGAGGAGTGCCACACTGTTGGAGATGCCATTTTACAGATGAGACTTCTGCCGAGGCATCAGCTTTCTCTGAGGTGGGTGTAGAAGTTCCCATATTGCTCACCAAAGTAGGGAAAGGGAAGTTCTCTCTAGTGTTCTGATCAATGAAGCAAAGAGTATTATGTCCACATGAGTAACACTTGAAACCCCACCGCCAAGGCGAGGAAGCTACCCACTAATGCTGAGACAGGTCATTTTTTAAAATAATGTTGGCTGGGGAGGGATCAATACTGATCAATTGCCTTGCTCTTTAGAATCTGCCAATTTGCATCCAAATGACAACGAGCATGAAGGTCTCCGTTTAACATGTCATCCAATAAACTACGCTCCCCTCCCCCCATCACAGTGCTCACACCCTCAGTGCTCACCTTGAGGTCAGGCTACATGATACATTCATCTCAAGAGCTGCATTTGCACCCACAGGCACCCTGTATGCTGGGATGGGAGTTTGAAGAAGTGGGTGAGCCTAAGTCTAACTAGCAAGCCTGTATTCAGTGGACTCATGGTGGATCGTGATGTAGGACCCAGTTTAGGGCTTGGTGCATCTACAATCTAAGCAGCAGAGTGGCACAGTGGAAGTGTGGCACTCTGAAGTGAAGCACAGTCAAAGCCCATAATCCATCAGTCGATGGATCAAAACTATCCTCTGCTATTTACATTGATGGTGACAACAATTCTTTGGGGTTTACACATTCTCCCTGTGACAGCATGGGTTTCCCTCCAGGTGCTCCCATTCCCTCCCACATCCCAAAGAGTTGCAGGTTGGGAGGTTAATTAGCCACAGTAAATTATCCCTATGGTGTAAATGAGTGATAGAATCTGGAGGGAGTTAATGGGAATGTGGAGAGAATAAAAAGTAGGATTAGTGCAGGATTGGTGTACGTGGGTGCTGGATGGTCAACATGGACTCAATGGGCCAAAGGGCCTGTTTCCATGCTGTGTGACTCTGTGACTTGTTGTCTGGACCCTGCATGAATTGAAGATTAATTTCCTGATACTGCCACAGACAATCAGAGGGAGAAAATTTGTATGGGTATAAACAATATGCTTCTTCTTCATTTTCTTGGAACACCTTCCTTTACTAGTTGTAAAAGTTGAGAGGGGAAAGATTTAAGGAGAGAGGGGAATGATTTAAAGTGAGAGGGGAAGGATTTAAAATGGACCTGAGGGGCAACTTTTTCCTACAGAGGGTAGTGGGTATATAGAACAAGCTGTCAGAGTAAGTGGTAGAGGTGGGTACAATTACAACATTTTAAAGATATTTGAACAAGTACATCGATAGGAAAGGTTTAAAGGGAGATGGGCCAAATGCAGGCAAATGGGACTAGTTTGGATAGACATCTTGGTCGGCATGAAAGAGTTAAGCCAAAGGGCTTGTTTCTATTCTGTATAACTATGACTCTATGACTCAAAGAACATGAGAAATGGATGAAATTGGCAGTTTCCCAGAGAGTGGTGATTAATGCCATCAGGTAACTGTTCGCTTCCTGTTCTGATTGTCATAATTATACAGTCAAACAGCACAGAAACAGGCCCTTCAGCCCACCATATCCATGCCAACCATCAAGCCCATAGTCAAGTCTGCCTTGGTGATTTTAGTGCTCAGCCAAGTGCTTTTTAGATGTTGTGAGGGTACCCATCTCCATCACGTTCTCAGGCAGTGCGTTCCAGACTGCAATTACCCTCTGAGTGAATTTTCTCTTTCCTCAGATCCCCTCTACACCTCTTACTCTTCACCTTAAACCCATGCCAACAGACAAGATGCTGGAGGAACTTAGCAGGTCAGGCAGCATCTGTGTAGGGAAATGGATAGTTGAGGTTTCGGGTCAAGACACTTCATCTCCCTCCACAGATGCTGCCTGACCTGCTGAGTTCCTCCAACATCTTGTTTGTGGCTCCAGATACCAGCATCTGCAGTCTCTTTTGGCTCCAGTAAACCTATGCCCTCTGGTCTTAGACACCTCTGTCATGAGGAAGAGTTCATGTTATCTACCCTATCTATGCCTCCTGTATGCCTCTATCAGGATCCCTCCCCCCACCCCCCCCCCCCCAACCTGAGCCTCCTCCGCTCCAAGGCAAACAAACCAGCCTTTGCAGTCTCTTCTCATAACTCCATTCTAGATTGTCTATGAGAAGGTGGTTTGGGCAGGATCATGAGGTGGCAGTCATATGACAAGACTACACCAAAGAAGAGGTGAAAACGTCACTCATGGCCTGTCTTGAACTGTTGGTTTTCCACACCAACTGTTGAATTTTTTCATCTTGCCTTGATGTACAACCAATATCAGGTAAAGTGGCAAAGACATCACTACTGGGCCAGCAAGACAATTAACGGTCTGTACACCATCCATAGGCATAATGACATGCCTAGCAATGCACCTTCTTTAAGCAGTTACTACAACCAAATTCATGTTGTTTCACTTAATAAATCTTCCTCTTGAAGGAAAGAAAGGAGAAAAAGAAATGTTTGAATTTCTATCCTGTTTTCAACATCTCTTTTGAGGATGTGCCAGTGCACCTTAGAACCGAGAAAATGCAGTTTCAGTTGTAATGTTGGAAACACAGCAAGCTCCCACAAAAAGCAAGGCGATGATGACCAAACTGAGTAGTTAATATAGAACATAGAATATAGTACAGCACAGAAACAGCTCTTTGGCCCACGATGTTGTGCCAAACGAATTAAGCTAATGACACCTAATCCCTCCTGCCTGCACATGATCCATCATCCTCTATTCTCTGCATATTCATGTCCCTATCTAAGAGCCTCTTAAACACCTAAATCATATCTGCCTCCACCACCATCCTTGGCAGCATATTCCAGGCACCCACCACTCACAGTGTAAAAAACTTGCCCTGCACATCTCTTTTGAACTTTCAGGTTGGGTTATTAACGTTGTGGGAGAAACATTGGTTCAGATTGCACCTTCTGTCTTATTTAAAGCACTGAATTTTTCCCTCTACCTGAAGCTTTGGTTCAATTACATCTGAAATTCAGAGGGGTTGGGGTGACAATAACAGTGTCCCTCCCAAAGAGAGCTGCGATAACATGCTGGCTTCAAAGGCAGAGTCTCTGTTTATGTGAGGCCTACAACAACAAAGACACTTTCTTGAAACATGCTGGGGCCAGATCCTGACATGTAAACATGAATCTACATTTATATCCGCCTCAGGATCAGCCCAGGATTCTGTGCCTTAGTTGGGTGTGGCTGAATCCTTGTGAACCCAACAAGGAAGAGGTTTCACTGGAGATCCTCCTGCTGTGAGAATTTGCACTTAAGTAATTCAGAGTAATTAAAGCCCACCCCCCACCGATTCAAAATAAACACGTGCTTGTTCGAAGCCAGTTCTCACCGGGTGTTTACAGTGGAGAAGGGAGATGGTTGAAAGTCGCATTTAGGTCACAATTGGTTGCCCTGTCTTGTAATGAATTCCTTCCAATGAAGGCTATGCCAGGGCTGTTGGGAGTTGTTAGGGGAATGGGAAGCAGCTACCATTCAGCTCCCTGTTGATACCAGGAGCTTGAGTCAGGCCTCTTTATACCTGGAAGAGTGGAGCCACAAAGACATTGTCTGCCCAATGACATGTATTGCTCTGCTTTGGGTGAAAACATCTGTCTGCAGCAGAGAGTGATGCTGAAATTCCTGGATGGTGGCTCGTAATTCTTTGAACTACCATTCTGTCAAGGTCACTCTGCCCAGGTGTAAAGTAGCACCACATCCAATTGTCTTGTAGAAATTAGGAAGGTCTGTGTTTATATAATATCTTGGTCACCTTCAGCAGCCACCTCCAACAGTGCAGCACTGAAGGAGAAAGAGATAGAGGAGAAATATGACATTGGTCAATGTGCTAGATGTGTAATACTGTAGTGGCCTGCTCGTTGTGCACTGTTTCCGCAGGCAGTTAGGGAACAATGGATTGACATCCTGTTATCCTTTGTGGTTAAATATTGGCTGCAGTGGTTCCCAGCATTGCAAGGGTGACTACACTTGAGGAGTATTCCATTGGTAGTTAAGTACATTGGGATACCGTGCAAGGTTTTTGTTTGAACATAGGCCTTCCATAATTCTGTAAGGTGATTGGATGTGGTGCTTCCTTACACCAGGATTAGAACCAAAACTAATCATTCCATTCTCTGCTTTCCTTTAACCTCAAAACCCTGGATGTTCTCGCCTCACCGGTCTTTCTAAAAGCCTTTGATACTCAAGCCTGGACCATTTTACTGGAGCATTCGTGTTTTCCATCACTCCACAACACATCAGCACCGGGTGTTGGAGAATTCCCCCTTCACTACAATCGAACATACTACATTGCTCAGGTACTGTTTGACAACAATTTCTGCTACCACAATGGAATCCCAAGACTCTTAAGCCTTTCTTTGAAAGTTTAGGATAACACATTAACTGCTTGAAGCAATCTCCATTTGCCTGCTCAATACAAGCACAGAACATCATGCACAAATCAAACAAAGCCTAGAATCATAGCATCAGAGAAAAGTTACATCGTAGAAGAAGGCTATTTGGCTCATCATGTCTGTGCTGATTATAAAGAAAGCACTTCAGCCTCATCCTGTTCTCCTGATGATAAGTACAAATTCAGAGCAACATTTATTTTACTATTATTGCAAACCCAACACACCCTTCAATGCTGAACCAGTGAGATTTCAGAGCTGTCTTCATACTTCAATATATTTCTAGTGCACCATTCAAGAGGTTGTCAAAGGCTAGAGCAAGATATAGAGCAGATGGAAAGTTGGATGGAGAGCTGGCAGTTGGCAAATTTAATCCCAAGTGTGAGGTGATGAAATTTTGAGAAGCCAAATAGGGATAGGACGTATACAGTAAATGGCAGGACACTAAGGAATGTTAATGATCAGAACGTCTAAGGGGTCCAAATCCATAGTTCCCTGAAAGTGGCAACACAGATCCATAGGGTGGTGAAGAAGGAACAGGACATGCTTGACCACATACAGGTCAGGGCACAGAATATAATAGAATGTTATGTTGCAACATTACAAAACACTGGTTAGACCACACTTTGAGTATTTTGTTCATTTCTGATCACCACACTATAGGAAGGATGTGGTTGCACTGGAGAGACGGCAGAAGATGTTCAATAGGATTAGAGGACTTTAGTTATAGGGAGAGATTGGATAAGCTGGGCTTGTTTTCACTGGAGTGAAGGGGGTGGAGGGGTGACCTGATAGAGTTTATAATATTATAAGAAGCATAGACAGAGTAAATAGTCAGAATCTTATTCCCATGGTAGGGGTATCAAAAACAAGAAGGAATAGGTTTAAGGTGTAAGGAAGGAGTTTTAAAGAGGATTTGAGGGAAAAGTTTTTCACACAGAGAGTTGATATCTGGAATCCACTGCCAGAGGAGGTGGTGGAATCAGATACATCAACCACATTTAAGAGACATTGAGACAGACACTCGAATGAGCAAGACATACAATGATACAGTCCTAATGGAGGCAAATGGGATTAATGTGGATGGGCACAAAGGTCGGCATGGATGTCATGGGCCAAAGGACATATTTCTCTAATTCTTTTAGTTTTTAAATAGTTATAGGTAAAGATAGGACTGGTCCGCAAGTTAAAGTCCTAAATTGGGGCCAGGCTAATTTTGATGGCATTAGACCGGATCTTGCAAAGGTTGATTGGGAGAGCCTGTTAGTAGGTAAAGGGGTGTCTGGAAAGTGGGAGGCTTTTAAAAGTGAGATCGGGAGAGTTCAGGACCAACATGTTCTTGTTAGAGTGAAGAGCAAGCCTGGCAGGATTAGGGAACCTTGGTTGACAAGGGATACTGAGGTTCTGGTCAGGAAAAAGAAAGAGGCATTTGTATAAGGTTACAACAGGATCTAAATCAACTGGGAAAATAGGCAAAGGAATGACAGAATTTAACTCAGACAAGTGTGAAGTGATGCATGTTGGGAAGTTAAACCAGGACAGCACATAACAGTGAACGACAGGGCTCTCGTGAGTGTTGTAGGACAGAGAGACCAAGGGATAAAAGTACCTAGTTCCCTGAAAGTGGCAACACTTTCATTTGCCTTCATTGGTACAAATCATTTGTGAGATGGCACCCAGTGTTCAATTCTGGTCGCCATACCATAGGAAGGAGTGATTAAGCTGGAGAAGGTGAAGAAAGGTTTCACAAGGATGTTGCCGGGACTGGATGGCTGGGGTTATAAGAACAAACTGGATAGACTGGGACTGTTTTCCCTGGAGCAAAAGAAGCTGAGGGGTGATCTTATTGAGGTATATAAAATCATGAGGGGCATAGGTGGATGGCTACAGTCCTTTTTCCCAGGGTAGGGGAGTCTAAAACTAGAGGCACAGGTTTAAGGTAAGAGGGGAAAAAATTTGAAATGGACCTGAGGGGCAAGTCTTTTACAGACAGTGTGGTGGGTATATGGAATGAGCTGCCAGAGGAAGTGGTAGAGGCAGGTACGATTATAATGTTTAAAAGACATTTGGACAGGTTTATGGTTAAGAAAGATTTAGAGTGATATGGATTAAATGCAGGAAAATGGAACTAGCTCAAGAAGACACCTTGGTCATCCTGGATGTGTTGGGCTGAAGGGCCTGTGTCCCTGCTATATGACTCTATGACTTGGTGAATAAGTGGATGTTAAAAATCCCATAATGCTATTTCAAAGAGGAATGTGTACGTTCTCTCCATTGTTCTAGCCAACAGTTATTCTTCAAAGAATATAATTAAAACAATTATCTGGACATTATTATAACAATCATGCGTCACAGTTTGATATGGAAACTGCTCTGCCCAAGACTGCAAGAAACTGCAGAGAGCTGTGGACACAGCTCAGCACATCATGGAAACCAGCCTTCCTTCTATGGACTCTGTCAACACCTCTCGCTGCCTTGGTAAAGCAGCCAGCATAATCAAAGACCCCACCCACCCCAGACATTCTCTTTTCTCCCCCCTCCCATTAGGCAGAAGATACAAAAGCCTGAAAGCATGAACCACTAGGCTCAAGGCCAGCTTCTATCCCGCTGTTATAACACTATTGAATGGTCCCCTTGAACAAGATGGACCATTGACCTCACAAACTACCTTGTTATGGCCTTGTACCTTATTGTCTGCCTGCACTGCACTTTCTCTGTAACTGTAGCACTGTATTCTGCATTCTGTTATTGTTTTTCCTTGTACTACCTCTGTGTACTGATGTGATGAAATGATCTTAAAACTTTATTTATACAGCATGGTAACAGGCCCTTCCAGCCCAACTAGCCCGCACCACTGAATTACATCCATGTTAACCTACTAACCCGTATGTCTTTGGAAAGTGGGAGGAAACCGGAGCACCCTGTGGAAACCCACACAGTCACAGGGAGAACATACAAACTCCTTACAGACAGCGTCGGGAATTGAACCCCAATCGCTGGCGCTATAATAGTGTTATACTAACCACTACGCTACCGTGCCACTTCTGTATAGATGGCAAAGTTTTTCACTGTACCTTGGTACTTGTGACAATAATAAACCAATTCCAATTCTAACCATGGAGGGCCCTATTGTGAATATTGTGTACAGGTCTAGTCTCCCTGCTTAAAGAATAACATAATTGTGCTAGAAGGAGTTCAGCAAAGGTTTGCCAGATTGATTCCTGGGTGGCAGGTTTGTGCTGTTGGGAAATATTAAACAAACTGGGCCTGTACTGTCTAAGGTTGAAAGGTGATCTCATTGAAATGTACATAATGCTAACAGAGCCTGGCAGTGTAGTACAGGGGTGACATTGTCTAGCACCTCTACTTTCTTAGAACTTTAAGGAGATCTGGCACATCACCAAACACTCGAACTAATTTGCTGGAGGAACTCAGCAGATCAGGCTGCACCTATGGAGAGAAATAAACAATCATTGTTTCGGGTCGAGACCCTTCTTCAGGACTGATCAGAGTCCTGATGAAGGGTCTCGACCCGAAATGTTGACTGTTTATTTCCCTCCATAGATGCTGCCTGACCTGCTGAGATCCTCCAGCATTTTGTTTGTGTTGCTCCAGATTTCCAGTATCTGCAGATTCTCTTGTGACTCAAACTAATTTCTACAGATACACTGTTGAAAGTATCCTGACTGGTTGCATCATGGTCTGGTACGGCAATTCCAATGCACAGGAATACAAGAGGCTAAAGAGAGTTGTGGACTCAGCTTGGTCCGTCATGGGCACAGCACTCCCCACCACTGACAGCATCAATAGGAGGCGCTGCCTCAAGGATGTGGCATCTATCGTCAAGGAATCCCACCATCCGGGTCATGCCCTCTTCTCGTTGCTATTGTCGGGCAGGAGTTACAGAAACCTGAAGTCCCACACCACCAGGTTCAGGATCAGCTACTTTCCCAGAACCATCAGGTTCTTGAACTGACCTGCACAACTCTAATCCTACCTCAGCAAATGAACATTACAGATCACCCCTTGCACTACCATGGACTTGTCTCTGATTGTGTCTTTGGTTTATTTTGCACTAAGGTCCTGCTTTTGCACAGTCTTCTTTTTAAACTGTATGGTATAATTTTATGTATAATTTATATTCTCTGTGCTGTCTGTACCCAAGTGCCCACGATGTTGTTGCAAGCAAGTTTTTCGTTTTACTATACCTCACTGTACTTGTACACATGACAATACATGTCACCATCTCAAGATAAAGGGTCTGCCATTCAGCACTGAGTTGTCAAGTCAAAGAGTCACACAGCAGGGAAACAGGCCTCAGCCCACCCAATCCACACCAATCATCAAACATCCATTTACACCAATCCTACACTGATCCCATTTTCTTCTCTCCACACCCACCTACACATTAGGACTAATTTACAGTGGCCAATTAACCTCTCAGACAAGAAGGAATTTCTTCACCCAGAGGGTGGTCTGTCTTTTGAGCTCTCTAACAAGAAGGCAGGGGAGGACCAGTTGCTGAGCATGTTCAAGATATTCGTACATTTACCTTGAATCAAGGGTTAGTGCGGGAAAGTAGTACTGAGGTAAAAGATCAGCCATGACCCTAATGAATGGCAGAGCAGGTACAAGAATCCAAGGCCCTGATCCTGCTTCTGCTTCTTATGTTCTTAGCATGACTCGGTTCCTGGGAGCTCGCTGTGTGTGAACTGGCCCTATTTTCCTCATCACAAAATTGCTGTACTGTGCAGAAATATTTAACAGGCTGAAAATAGCCAAGATGCTCTCTTTCCTCTTTGAATATGCAGAGGAGATTCACCAGGATGTTACGTGGATTCGAGGACTTTGGTTATAGAAAGAGACTGGACAGGCTGGGCTTGTTTTCCCCGGAGCGAGGGAGGCTGAGGGGTCACCTGATAGAAGTATATAAGATTATGAGAGGGGTAGAGAGTCAGAATCTTTTTTCCCTCGGTAGGGGTATCAAACACTAGAGGTTTAATGTGAGAGGAAGGAGTTTTAATGGAAACCTGAGGGGTAAGTGTTTCACAGAAAGTGGTTGATATTTGGAACTCACTGCTAGAGGAGATGGTGGAATAAGATATAATTGCTACGTTTTAAAGGCATTTAGACAGATACTTAAATATGCAAGGTATAGAAGGATAGGGTCCTAAGGCGGGCAAATGGGATTCGTGTAGATGGACAAAGAAAGTCAGCATGGACATGGAGGGGCAAAGGGCCTGTTTCTGTGCTGTACAACTCTATGATTGTAAGACATTATGTAAAATGGTTCAACATGAATATGAGGAACATATGTTGTTTGAACAGGAAACATATGGCATTTATATAGGAGGTGGATGGAACATCATTTTGTGGCAACTTTGCCCATCCACAATGATAGATACTAAATACTGGCAACTCTATCACTAACACAGCTTCCTGAATCTCAACTCTATGTCACCCGTACAGATGGGCCTTTCCCTCGAACACCAATCATTCGGTCGTGCCAAGTATTTACCATCCAGGATCATGTATAAGGCCTTGAAAATGAGATGCAGAGCAAAGGACAAGCCATGTGTCTCTGAATGATGATATTTCCCCTGTCACACCTGATGCTTACCTGAATAATTCCCTCCGTGATCTCCTGCACGCTCACAGCCTCTTATCTGATATCATGCTTTTTCTCAGGGTTACTTAAGGCAAAGGAGGAGGCCATTTGGTCCATTGAGCCATTTCCAGCTGTCAGAGCAATCCCATCAATCCTATTCCCCCACCTATTTCCCTCTAACATACCCTGAATAACTCCCCCCTTCAATTCTCCTTTCTACACCAGGGGTAATTTACAGTAGCCAATTAACCAGCTCTTTGGGAAGTGGGAGGAAACTGGTGCACTCGGGAAATCGACACAGTCACAGGGACAGCAAGCAAACTCCACACAGACTACAACGGAGGTCAGAATCAAAGCCAGATCACTCGAGCTATGTGGCAGTGGCACTACCTGCTGCATCACTGTGCAGCACAGTGTATTGCATGTGAGGGAAGGAACAACACAGAACAAGGACGTTACCAGGGGACTGGAGGGCTTGGAGTCATAGAGTCATACAGCACTGAAACAGGCCTTTTGGCCCAACTTGTCCATGCTGACCAAGTTGCTCACCTAAGCTAGTCCCATTTGCATGCATTTGGCACATATCCCTCTGAACCCTTCCTATCCATTGTACCTATCCAAATGTCTTTTAAATGTTGTTATTGTACCTGCCTCAACTACTTTTTCTGGCAGCTTGTTCCATTTTCACACCATCATCTGCATGGAGAAGTTGCCCTTCAGGTCCCTTTTAAATCTTTTCCCCTCCCACCATAAACCTATGTCCTTTAGTTTTTGGTTCCCTTTCCCTGGGAAAAAGACTGTGTACATTCACACCATCTATACCCCTCATGATTTTGTACACCCCTTAGTCTCCTACATTCCAAGGAATGAAGTCTTAACCTGCCCAACCTCTCCCTATAACTCAGGCCCTCGAGTTCCCGGCAACATTCTCGTAAATCGTCTTTGCACTCTTCCCAGTTTAATGATGTCTTTCCTATAACAGGGTAACCAAAACTGTACACAGTACTCCAGGTGTGGCCTCACAAACAGTTTGAGATATAAGGGGAGGCTGGATAGGCTGGGACTTTTTTTCCTGGAGTGAAGGAGACTGAGGGGTGACCTTATGGAGGTTGATAAAATCTTCAGGAACTTCAATAAGGTGGATTGTCACAGTTTTTTTTCCCATTGTAGGGGAGTCTAAAACTAGAGGGCATAGGTTTAGTGTAAGAGGGAAAGGATTTAGATTTAGAATCAGATTTATTATCACTGACTTATGACATGAAATTTATTGTTTTGAGGCAGCAGTACAGTGCAAAGACATAAAAATCTATAAATTACAAAAATAAATAAATAGCGCAAGAAAGAAAATGAGTGAGGTCGTGTTCATGGGTTCATGGACCATTCAGAAATCTGATGGCGGAGGGGAAGAAGCTGTTTCTGAATCATTGACTACCTCCTGTACCTCCTCTGTGATGGTAATGAAGAAGAGGGCATGTCCCAGATGGTGAGGGTCCTTAATAATGGATCCCCCCCTTCTTGAGGCACTGCCTCTTGAAGATGCCCTTGATGGTGGGGAGGGTTGTGCCTGTGATAGAGCTGGCTGTGTCTATAACCCTTTGCAGCCTCTTGCGATTCCTGTGCAACCAGTCAGAATGCTCTCCATCATACATCTATAGAAATTTGTAAGAGTCTTTGGTGACATACCAAATCTCTTCAGACTCCTAATGAAATAGAGCTGCTGATGTGCCTTCTTCATGATTGGATCAATGCATTGTGCCCAGGATAGATCCTCTAAGATGGTGTCAACATCACCCAGGAACTTGAAGCTGCTCACCCTTTCCACCGCTGGTCCCTCAATGGGGACTGGTGTGGTTCTCCTAACTTCCCCTTCCTGAAGTCCACGATCAGTTCCTTGGTCTTGCTGATGTTGAGTGTTAGACTGCTGTTGTGACACCACTCAACCGGCTGATCTATCTCATTCCTGTAAGCCTCCTCAGTGCCATCTGAGATTCTACCAACAACAGTGGTGTCATCAGCAAATTTATAGGTGGCTTTTGAGCTGTGCTTAACCACACAATCGTGAGTGTAGAGAGAGTAGAACATTGGGCTAAGCACGTATCCTTGCGGTGCGCCTGTGTTAATTGTCAGTGAGGAGGAGGTGCTACAACCAATCTGCACTGACTGTGGTCTCCCAATAAGGAAGTCAAGGATCCAGTTGCAGAGGGAGGTATGGAGGCTCAGGCTTTGAAGCTTGTTGATTAGTAGTGAGGGGATGATGATGTTGAACGCCGAGCTGTAATTGATAAACAGCAACCTGATGTATGTCTTGTGGTTGTCTAAGTAATCTGATGTAATCTGAGGGACAGGTTTTTCACATAGTGGGTATATGGAAGGAGCTGCCAGAGGAAGTGGTAGAGGTGGGTACAATTAAGATGTTTAAAAGACATTTAGACATGTACATGGAAAAGGTTTAGAGGGATGAGGGCTCAAAGCAGGCAAATGGGACTAGTTCAGGTGGACAACTTGGTTGGCATGGACGAGTTGGACTGAAAGGCCTGTTTCCGTGCTCTGTGACTCTATACAGCAGCTCTGATCCTCTAAGTTTGTACCTAGTTCATTGTGAAGGCCTGGCCGCCACTGGTGCACCAGTGAAAGTCAAGGCTTCAAAAGAGTTCAGGGAGGAAGGAGCACAAAGATCTCAGAGGGTTTTGGGGATAGAGGCGAGGGGTGGTTGGGGGGCAGAGAGTGAGGCCTTGGAGTCATGGGAAAACATGGATGAGAGTTTTAAAATCAAAGCTCTGTTGATAACGTAGGTCAGTGAGAGCAGGGGTAATAAGTGAATGTAACTTGCTCTAAATTAGTATTTGAGCAATGGAGGGGTGACCCTGCCCACTTAGTGAGCTTCCTATGTACATTGGCATCGCCCAACAAAGTGCTGGCACTTTGTTGGGCAATGCCAAAGGTCCAGTGCTGTGTGTGTGTTCACATTAAAATGTAGAGGTAAAGCACCATGTGACAGTGCATGCAGTACCGGAGGGATCGAGGTTATGTACAGCACCAGCCCTAGAGTTTGATTGTAATCCAGTCCTGAGCCAGAACTGGGGGCTGTGATACACGGTCAGTGATGCTGTCATTAGTATGAGGTAACCCCCACGTCTTAGGTGGATGTAAGAAATAAGAGAAGGAGAAAGTCATCCAGTCTTTGAGCCTGCTCCGCCATTCATCAAGATGAATGATCTTCCAACTCAGCAGCATTTTCCTGCACTATCCCTACATTTCTTGATTCTCTTAATAATCCATCGATTTGTTTGAACTCAATGATTGAGTTTCAACAACCCTCTAGGGTCAAGAATTCCAAAGATTCACCACCCTCTGTGTGAAGAAATTTCACCTAATTTCTATTCCAAATGGCTGACTTCTTGTTCTAAGACTGTGAGCCCAGTTCTGGACTCATCCACCCAGGAGATCATTGTCTCTGCATCCAACCTGTTGAGGCCTTGAAGAATTTTGTAACTTTCAATGAGATTTCTACTCATCCTTCCAAATTCTATGAAATATGGGCCATCTACCCTATCTCTCCTCAACAGACTCGACATTCATGGAATCAGTTTGGTGAATCTTCCATGCACTCCCTCCATGGCAAATACATCCTTTCTTAGGTAAGGAGACTGAAACTGTAGACAATACACTCTCACCAAGGCTCTGTACAATTGCAGTAAGATTTCCTTACTCCTGCATTCAAACACTCTTGTAATAAAGGCTAGCTTACTTTTTGCCTTCTTATTTGCTTATTGCACCTCATAGAGTCTGTGTCATACAGCATGGAAATAGGCCCTTCAGCCCAACCAGTCCATGCTGACCAAGATTCCCACCTAAGCTAGTCCCATTTGCCCGTGTTTGGCCCATCCCTCTAAACCTTTCCTATCCATGTACCTGTCCAAGTACCTTTTAAATGTAGTTAATGTACCTGCCTCAACCACTTCCTCTGGCAGCTCATTTCATATGCTGACCACCCTCTGGCTGAAAAAGTTGCCCCTCAGTTTCCTATTAAATCTCTCCCATCTTATCTTAAACCTATGCCACCTAGTTCTTGATTCCCCAACCCCAGGAAAAAGACTGTGCACATTCATCCTATCTATGCTCCTCTCATAATTTTATATCCCTCTATAAGGTCTTCTCTCCATAACTCAGTCCCTCAAATCTCGGCACATCCTCGTAAATCTCCTCTGCAATCTTTCCAGCTTAATGGCATCTTTCCTATAGCAGGGGAACCGAAACTGAACACAATATTGTAAATGAAGCCTCACCTGAATGTAAGATCTCTTGATGCTATCCCAGAAAAGAGCAGGGAACTTAATCCCAAAGTCCATAGACCATTATTAAACACCAGGTTATTTTGCCATTGTTGCAATGCTGTTTGAGGGAGCTTGCACTGCACATGCTGGTTTCTGTGTTTCCTACAATATAACAGTGACCACACTTCACTAGTATCTCCTTATTGCCAATAAAGCACCATGGGAATGTTCTGAAAATGACTCTTTCAGAGGGAGGAGCTGGGTTGAGTAACTGTCCTCTTCTGTTGGCTCTGTCACTTGGGGCTGCACATCACTGTCCTCACATCATTTCTGCCCATTTGTGCCCACATAAGAAGAATCAATTCATCTTTCCCAATCTTAAAGACAAATAAAAGGAACAAGAAGCTGTGAACAATGCCTGAAGCAAAGATCCCACTTTGTTGAGAGCTCCCATCATTTTGTTTTGTGAGCCAGGTCGAATACACTTGCCGTCTTTTAATTTGTTTTACGATGTCAGGTCTACACAAAGATCTCAAACAGTAAATGACTGTTGCACTCACGTACTATACTTCCTAAGGGATCATATATCAGCACCTAGAATAGCTTGAAATACTGCTGGAAGCTTCTTAAAGGGTTTCCAAAGGTGTACAATAATATACAAGAAAGATTACAAATGGCTCTGTCATGGGAAGCTCTGTAGAGTGTGTGAGATTTTTACATTTGTCTGTAATAGTCTAATTAATAAACTCAACCTATCATAGAATTGTAGAACATTTATAAACTAGAAAGAGGCTATTCAGCCCATTATGAGTATGCCAATTGAGAAGAGCTAGCTCTACCTCAGTAAAGCAGCCAGCATAATCAAGGAGCCCTCCCACCCCAGACATTCATGCATGAAAGCACATACCGCCAGGGTCAAGGACAGCTTCTATCCCACAGTTACGAGACTATTGAGTGGACCTTTTGGACAATAAGATAGACTCTTGACCTCACAATCTACCTCCTCATGGCTTTGCACCTTACTGTCTGCCTGCACTGCACTTTCTCTGTAACTGTAACACTGTATTCTGCATTCTGTTATTGCTTTTCCCTTGTACTACCTCGATATACTAATCTGATGAAATGATCTGTACGGATGGCATGCAAAACAAAGATTTTCACTGTACCTCGGTACATGTGACAATAATAAAAACAATTTACAAATTTACCCAGCCTAACCCTATCACTGACACTGTGTCTGTTCCCCTGCAGGTCACAGCTCTTCAAGTTCATATCCGAGTATTGTTTAAATGTGATATCTGGTTCTCCTTTCAGGCAGTGAGTTCCAGACCTGCATCACCCTCAGGGTGATATAACTTTTCCTTTCCTTCCCTCTAATCCATCTGCCCTGCTTCTTGACCTTTATGTTAAGGGACATATTTACTCCACTGAAACCTCCCATAATTTTAAACACCTCAGTCCACCCTGATTAAAGAAAACAACCAACCTTTCCTCACGACTACAATTTGCCAGTAGTGGCAACATCCTCATAAATCTCCAGTGATGTCCACATCCTGTGAATGAATAAATTAAACAAAAGCAAGTCACTGCTAATGCTCCATCATACTTCCTCTCAATTTTTTCCTAGCCCAGCCTTCAGCATAACTTTCTGCTCCTTTTTCCCAATTACTCACCTTCCCTTTAATATTCCTTGGAAGTCTTTATCTTATTTCAATCCCCACATGAAAGGCTTTTTCCTGAACATCCTTTTGATTTGTTGATTAATTTATTTATTAATTCTCAGCATTGAGCCTCAAATGCTAACAAATGCCCCTTTGAATGTAAACTGGCTCCAGCTCTCGACAAGCTCTGCTCAACACTGCTCAATTTGTTCAGTGCCAGGACAAGCTGTCGCTATCTGTGCAATGTAAACCCTGCCTCTATACCACTTAATATCTGCTAAGTACATGCCATGCCTTTACAATACTCGGAACGTCTGCAGTGTGAGTCCTATCTTCACTGTGCTCATTGCCTTCCCTCAGTGTGGCACCTATCTTTACAACAATTGATACCTTCCCAGTACATCCCCTATTGTCACTACTCTCAATGCCTGCTCCTTACAAAGATTGTAAACTTAAAGCTTAACGTTGAATGGACAGCATTTGCAAAAATGGGAATTGGGAAGGTTAGCGCTTTGTGAAAGTGTGTATTGTGTGTATTGATCACAAAGCTTAAAGCATTTTCAGGAAAATTACCCACGTTTCACCCAACAGAATATATTTCCATTGCATTCAATGTTGGATTCAGCCATTCTATATTATCGGAATGTGTGACTATATCCCCACCATCCAACTCTCTAGCTTTTTAAAACAGGCATTCAATAACAATTACATCTCAGAATAAAGTAAACATTTTAACATAGAACATAGAACAGTACAGCACAGAACAGGCCCTTCAGCCCACGATGTTGTGCCGACATAGCTATTCCCTCCTACCTGCAGAATGCCCATATCCCTCTATTTTCCTCTCATTCATGTGCCCATCCAAGCCCCTCTTAAAAACCCCCAATGAATTTGCCTCCACCACCCTATCAGGCAAAGCATTTCAGGCATCCACCACTCTCTCACTGAAAGAAGTACCCCTCACATCAGTTCTGAACCCACCCCCTCTCACCTTAAATGCATGCCCTCTGCACAGGTGCAGTGAAAATTCTCAGTTACATTCTGAGAATCTTCTCTCTCTTTGCTGCTCTTTGAAATCCAAATCAAAAAACTAAAATCTCACCCACAGAGCTTTCAAGAACATAAACAGAGGCAGGAGAAGGCCGTTTGGCCCCTCATTTCTGCTCCACCATTCAAGAAAATCACAGCTGGTCTTTAATCTCAGCACCACTTTCTGGCATTTTCCCCATATCCCTCGCTTCCTGTAAGATCTAGAAATCTGTCAACTTCAGTCTTTGGGGCAGAGGAGGGTGCTAAAGAGTTTTTAGAAGAGCTTTTTCTTCTTCTTTACAATATTTTTATTAATTCCACAAAGAAAATACAGAGTACATGAATCGAAAAGAAGATAAAATACTACTAAATACATTGTGTTAAATCATACTTGAAATCACAATACTCTATATTAGTAATCAAAAATGATAATTAATTAATAACGAATAAATTGGAATAATTTTATTATTAAAAAAATCTAAACCCCCTACCAAGACCGAAGCTGTTTAGTAAAAAAGGACAAGGAAAAATCCTTGAGACATAATGATATCAGCCAATATCTGTACTTTAACCACCAGATCAAAGGTTTTGAAAATAGTTCAGAAAAGGTCCCAACAGTGTTTGAAAGTCTAAGTTAGATTCAGAAATTGAACAACGGATCTTCTGTAAATTTAAGTATGACATAACATCCCGTAACCATTGAGTATGAGTAGGCGGAGTAACTTCCTTCCATTTAAGCAACACAGCCCTCCTGGCTATAAGAGAAATAAAGGCCAAAATGTGTAGATCAGAAGTCTCCAAAATTATATCGTTTTCTCCAGCAATCCTAAATAATGCAGTCAAAGGATTAGGTTTGAAATTTATTTTAAAAAGCTCAGAAAAAGTTTGAAACACCCCTATCCAGTATTTTTTAAGACTCGGACGTGTCCAAAACATGTGAATTAAAGAAGCCTCTCCATTATTGCATTTATCACAATAAGGAGATATATCCGAATAAAAACGGGATAGCTTGTCTTTGGACAAGTGAGCTTTATGGACCACTTTAAATTGAAGGAGAGAATGACGGATGCATAATGATGAAGTATTGACCAATTTAAAAATTTCATTCCAAGTTTCCTCAGAAATTGAAATCTGCAAGTCTTGTTCCCAAGCATTTTTAATTTCATCTAAAGGAGCCTTACTCATTCCTAATAACTTGCCATAAATATTAGATATTGAGCCATCATAAAAAGGCTTCAAATTAAAAATTACATCTAATAAGTTCTTATCAGGGCTCATAGGAAATGTGTGTAATTGAAGTCAGAGAAATTCTCTAATTTGTAAATATCGAAAAAGATGAGTTCTTTCAACTTTTTCAATAGAGATGCACAGCACAAAACCATGGAATCAATGGATGCCCATTGGTCCCAGACTCATCCATTTTTGGCTACATTGCTTTAGGAAGCATGTCAATGTCTTTGCAGGGATGCAGAGGAGGTTTATGAGAATGGCAACAGATATGAGGGCTCTGGTTGCACGCATAGACTCAGGAAGCCAGGATTCTATGGCAACACACAAGATGCTGGAGGAACTCAGTGGGTCAGGCAGCATCTATGGAGGGAAATGGACTATCGATGGGTCTCGACCCGAAACATCTAAGATAAGATAAGATAAGATATCTTTATTAGTCACATATACATCAAAGCACACAGTGAAATACATCTTTTGCGTAGGGTATTCTGGGTGCAGCCTACAAGTGTCACCACGCTTCCAACGCCAACATAGCATGCCCACAACTTCCTAACCGGTACGTCTTTGGAATGTGGGAGGAAACCGGAGTACCCAGAGGAAACCCACGCAGACAAGGGGAGAACATACAAACTCCTTACAGACAGCGGCCGGAATTGAACCCGGGTCACTGTCGCTGTAAAGCATTACGCTAACTGCTACACTACCGTGCCTGCCTACTGTCCATTTCCCTCCATAGATGCTGCCTGACCCCCTGAGTTCCTCCAACATTTGAAAAACAAAGGACTGCAGGTGCTGGAATCTAAATGAAAAACACTATGATGCTGGAGGAACTCAGCAGGCAAGGCAGCATTCGTGGAAAAAAGCAGACAGTCAACGTTTTGGGTCAGGATGCTTCTTCAGTCCTGAAGAAGGGTCTTGACCCGAAATGTTGACTGCCTGCTTTTCTCCTCCAACATTTTGTGTGTTGCTCCAGATTCCAGCATCCACAGTCTCTTGTGTCTCTATTTAGCCAGGATTCTATGGCTTATCTTGAGGAACTAAGGTGATGGTCCTGAAAGAACACCAGAACACAAGAAAATAAGAGCAAGAGTAGGCCACTCAGCCCCTCAATCCTGTCTCACCATTCAATATGATCTACCTTAGGCCTTAATTTCTATGCCAGCTCCCTGTAGCCCTCAATTACATGATCTTTTAAAAAAAATTATCTACCTCCCTCTTTAAATATCCCCAGTGATTTAGCCTCTACTACCTGGGGTAGAGGATTCCGGAGATTCATTTCGGTCTGTGAAAAGAAATTCCTACATGCCTCAGTTTTAAATGACCATCCCTAAATCTTGCAACCTCATTTAAGATTCTACCACTAATGAAAACATCTTGACATCTACCTTATAATGCCCCCTTAGAATCATATGTTTCAATAAGATCATCCCCCATTTTTCTAAGCTCCAGAGAGAGGAGAGGGAATGACAAGGTTAAACAAAGAGCTGTTGTAACATTAAAGTGAAATAAATTAAATTAAATGAACAAAAGAATTAACTTTTTTCTCTGCATTGGGAAGGTGAGATAGTCAGTATAAAGAGGAGAAGGGGAGTGTCTGAGGTGATTGGTGGATTGAGTTTCTTGGATAAGAGATAGAAGTGGGAATGCAGGGTTGCAGGTTAGAGGCTGTGCAGAAAAGATCTCCTGATGTGATGAGATTCTTGATGGTGACCCACCAAGTTCCTCCAGCAGATTGTTTGTTGCTCCAGATTCCAGCATCTGCAATGTCCTGTGTCCCCATGGAACTAAATAGGGTTGAGATACAGTCTAATTGAAGTGTCGGTCAGGGTTCTCCTCAATCCAAGTCAGAAGCTTGTGGGTTCAAGCCTGATCCCAGAGAACTGAACCATTGTTAATCCTTTAGTGCAGCACAGAGGCACAGCAGCAGTGTCAGAGATGTTGAAACCAAGTCCTTGTCTGCACTCTCAAGTTATCATAAAAGATTGCTGTTTTGAAGAACAGGTGAGTTCTTGCTGGTGTCCTGGCCAATATTTACCCCTCCTGATCAGTATCATAAAAACAGACCAACTGGAGCATCATCACATTGTTATTTGTAGGAGTTTTTGTCACTTCAAAGGTACCTCATTTCCTGCCGGGCATTTTGTGATGTCCAGAGGTCATAAAAGAGGAACATAAATGCAAACCCTTTTTTTCTTGTTTCTTTCAATGACAGAACAGGTGTGAGAGACTGAGTGACCTTCTCCTGCTCCTGTGACTGTAGCTTGAGAAGAAATAATATTTTCCTCCTGCATTGCAAAGGATTTCATGGGAAGACAGTTTAAACAGGAGCTTCCAGCTTGTGGAAATAAAGCTATAACAGGAATTATCTCTACCTCAGTGCAGACTGGGTGTCAAGTTGCCTCTCAGTGCCTCACCTCCTTGTTCCCATCAGTAACTGCACCCCAGGGACTCAGGGCAAAACTAACTTCAAAGCTCTCAGGACAACTATTTGTTTGAACTCTGACTTCTTTACCAGGCTCACATGTGAGGAAGCATTAGCTGTACTCTGGCCGTGAAGGAACAGCGCCACATTTCTCCCAGAGCTGTACCGGAGCACGCCAAGCTAGACTCAGCATCAATCACAACGTGGACTGATTTCAGTTCATTTCATCTTGGCCACTGGGTCTCCAGCCTCACCAATCCCGCTGACAACCATTTTGAAAGCGACCACCTGGAGATCTCCCAAAACCCCAATCGGATTTTCTGCATCGGAGGGCAAAGTTACTAGTCAGGATTAGTTATGGCTTCGTCCCCTCGGCTGAGGATGAGGGAGGTGAGGAGGTGTGTTGGGTAGTCCAGGAGGGGCAAGACTCTCCTCCTATCTCCAAGGATCGATCAACGGCTGCTGAAGGTGCAAGAAAATAGCAGAGGGATTCAGGTAGCAGAGCCACATAAGTAACAATGTAGCGAGTCAGAAAGAGATATTGGTATTGGTATTGGTTTATTATTGTCACTTGTACCAAGGTACAGTGAAAAGCTTGTCTTGCATACTGATCGTACAGGTCAATTCATTACGCAGTGCAGTTACATTGAGTTAGTACAGAGTGCATTGATGTAGTACAGGCAAAAACAATAACAGTACAGAGTAAAGTGTCACAGCTACAGAGAAAGTGCAGTGCAATAAGGTGCAAGGTCACAACAAGGTAGATCGTGAAGTTATAGTCCATCTCATTGTATAAGGGAACCATTCAATAGTCTTATCACAGTGGGGTAGAAGCTGTCCTTAAGTCTGGTGGTACTTCCCCCAGGCTCCTGTATCTTCTACCCGATGGAAGAGGAGAGAAGAGGGAATGTCCCGGGTGGGTGGGGTCTTTGATTATGCTGGCTGCTTCGCCAAGACAACAAGAGGTACAGACAGAGTCCGAGGAGGGGAGGCTGGTGTCCGTGATGCACTGGGCTGTGTCCACAACTCTCTGCAGTTTCTTGCGGTCCTGGGCAGAGCAGTTGCCGTACCGAGCCGTGATACGTCCAGATAGGATGTATCCAGATACAGGACAGAAACAGGAACTTCACCCATCTGAGTCCGCACCGACCATCAACCACCCATTTACACTCATCTTACATTAATATTTTTTCTTACTCTCCCCACATTCTTATCAACTCCCCCTGCAGATTCTACCACTCACTGACATTAGGGGCAATTTACAGTGGCCAATTAACCTACCACGCCTTTGGAATGTGGGAGGAAACCGGAGCACTTGGAGGAAACCCATGCGGTCATAGAGAGAATGTGTAAACTCCATGCAGACGGTACTTGAGGTCAGGATTGAACCCAGATCTCTGGCGCTGTGAGGCAGAAGCTCCACTAGCTGCGCTACTGTGCAGATTCTGATGAAAGGCCTTCAACCTGAACCATTAACTTTGTTTCTTTTTCCACAGACGCTGCCTGACCTGTTAGGTGTTTCCACCATTCTCTGTTTTTGTTTCAGATTCCCAGCATCTACAGTATTTTTGACCTTAACATACTGTAACTTTGTACTGCAATGGATGAGGAACAGATTCCTGGTCTCATTACAACCCATTGGGTTCATTAATGTCCATTGGGGAAGCAAATCTCCTGTCATTACCCAATCTCGGCTCCAGATCCGGGAATGTTGCCTCCTTAACATCTTCTCAGTTCAGACACAGTCAGGGATGGACAATGAACGCCAGCCTTGCCAGCAACATCCACATCTGTGTGGCTTGGAGGGAGCAGCAGAACAGGGAACATGTCGCATTGTTGCCGATCCTAGGCTCTGATTGCAGTGGGAATTGGTAAATTGGTTTATTCTTGTCATATGTACAGACGTCCAGTGAAAAACTTTGTTTTGCATGCTATCCATACATCACAGGTCATTTCATCACATCAATACATCAAGGTAATACAAGGGAAAAGCAATAACAGAATGCAAAATAAAATGTTACAGAGAAAGTGAAGTGCAGGTAGACAATAAGGTGCAAGGCCATGACGAGGTAGGAAATGGTGGGGAAAAGGCAAAGGGGGAGGCTGTGGGAAGTTTGAAGAGAAGGGAGCAACTATTACTTTATGAATCAGGAACCTGTTATACTCAGGGAGCCTGAGAACCATTACGAATGGTCTCTGTTTCTAGCTTGGAAGCCGTTTGACAGAAGATAAACAAGTGCCTGTTTGTTTGTGCTATGCTGTGTTGTTTTGCTGGGAGAAACCTGGCTTTGTCTGAAGCGTTGGCAGTGTGGGAACCCGTCTACCCTGTCAGCTGGCTTTTACTGAAGCTTCCCTCCATGGGCAGGAGAGAGAGTGATACTTCCTGCCATAAATAACACCACAGGAGGGGAGCAGGAGTTTATCTCCATTGTTTTTCCAGGCATTTTTTGGAAAAGGTAAAGTTTTGATGCTTGAAGCAAAGCCGGAACATGGGATTAGCTACAGCCCTGCTTAGGCCCAAATCAAGCCAGGCCCCCGGTTACTATGAGCAGCAAGTGATTTTCAGAGGCAGATTTCACAAGCTGGTGGGTGAGCTGGGGAATGTGAACTTGAGGGGGCTCCGCACGACCTTCCTGTGACCCTGTATGGGCCTGGGGTCAGCCGCAATATCCGGCCATAAATGCCAGTCTGTGCTTGTGGAAACAGCTGAAGCTGTGGAGCGAGGAGGCAAGCATGAGAACACATCTCCCCTCTTACAGCTGTGTCAGAGGCAGGCCAAGGTGCTATTAAGAGGGAGGGGTAATTCAATGAAACTAATAGTGTGTCATTAATTACTGAGCCAGCCACAGACAGGAGATTGCAAATGCAGCTCAGAGACTGTACACTTATTCGACAGTCTTCACGCAATCAGAAAATAGTAAATCAAATTGAAATCATACTGGAATACAGTGAGGACACTGTAAATAACCACCACACTGCAAATGCAGATCAGCCATCACCAGAAATGAGTTACAGGCTGGAACCTAATAAACAGGTTTGGTTTATATATAAAACACCCGTGAGTGAGCTACAGGCTGGAATCTAATTAAAGGGCTGAGATGATCTGTATGGAGAATAAATGATACCCAGGAGTATGTTACAGGTCGAAGTCCAAACATAGTTTGGGTGGCATTCTCAGATGCCCGGGAGTGAGTCACAGACTACAATTCATGTGAGGGGTTCAGTTGGTTTATAGGTAGAATAATAGTAATTCAGCAATATGTTACAAGCTGTAAGTTTAAAATGCTTGAGTAGTTTATACAAAGATTAACAGATGCCTGAGCTGAGTTGCAGGGTGGGGTTCAGTTCCTTTATGTACAAAATAAAGACACTGGGAGTGGGCTGGCTTCTGTTCGAGGGTTCTGTGGTTTATTCATGGAATGACAGGGATCCAAAGCGAATTTCAAACTGGAATCCAGAGGTGGGGTCAGTGGGTTTTGCACAGAGTGATAGGTTTCTGAAAACGTGTGAAAGGCTATTATTTAATCAAGGGTTTTGGATCACTGCTCTGAGCACTCCTTCAAAAGTATGTCACTTATTTATCAGGATATAGAAGGTGAGCGTCCTGTCAGCCCCACTCCCCCCTCCTCGTTCCTGATAATCCTGCAACTTATTCTCTCTCACACGTCCACAAACTTCCTCTTACTTATACGATGGGCTATTTACAGTGGCCAATTAACCTACCAACCCTTCTGGATATGGGAGGAAACCGGAGGATCTGAGGGGCAAGTGTTTCACACGGAGGGTGGTGGGTATATGGAACGAGCTGCCAGAGGAGGTGGTAGAGATGGGTACAGTTACAGCTTTTAAAATGTATGTAGACAGGTCAATGGATAGGAAAGGTTTAGAGGGATATGGACCAAATGCAGGCAAAAGGGATCAGCTCAGGTAGGCACCTTGGTCAGCATGGACATGTTAGGCTGAAGGTCCTGTTTATGTGCTGTATAACTCTATGACTCTATGGCATTCAGAGGAAACCCACACAGTCTCAGGGAGAATGTGCAATCTCCATCTAGACAGCAGCAGAGGTCGGAATCGAACCTAGGTCACTGCAGCTGTGAGGCAGCGGTGCTAACCAATGGAGAAGACCCAGGCTATTGTCTCGGAGTGAAGAGGATGCACAGTTAAAAGGAAAGCTGGGATAGAATGAGCCTCATCCATTGGCAGGTTTCCAATCCCGATCTTCCACTCCACCAATCGAATTCTATTTCTGGGGTGGGTTTCAACCAGTGCTCAGTTTCTCCTTACCCCCGTAAGGTGGGATGAGGCTTTGTTGTTGGTAGTGAGGGAACTGAGAATTTGAGATCAATAACCCTCGAGAAATGGGCAGACAAACAAACTGTCAAAGCAAGGGCCCACCTGCCTTCTCAGGATATACACGACAGCAGGGATGGTCTCCCCAATGTACTGACCAATTGTTATTTCTGGATCACCCTCACTAAAACTAAATTACCAGGTGATTATCACAGTGTGGGATCCTGCTGTGTATATAAACTGACTGCTATCTTTCCTATATTACAAGAATGAATTAAAAACTGTGCTTAATTGCCTTAAAGCAATTCTGGAGGTCATGAAAGGTGCTATAGAAATGCAAATCTCTCTGTTTCAATGCCTTTCTCGTAAAATGACCTTCAGTGAGTAACAATTTTTGACTCTGCCTGATATTGAGGAATATTTGCAAAGGAAAGGTCTCTGAGCGACAATGTCTCTTTTTAAAATTTCGACAGAGTTGTAAATGTTATCTGGAATTTAAATTGCAGGATTAAACAGCCACTGGGCAGATGTCAGTAATGCTCCCCACAGCCGAGATAGCCGGTCCCACACATAAATTCACCACCAATGCTTGCATCCCTGTATCTGCCGAAGGACAGCAGGAGCTGGAGTGCAGAGACCCAAGGAACCCCAGCATCGTGGGGACACAAGAGACCACAGATGCTGGAATCTGGAGCAACAAGCAAAATGCTGGAAGAACTCAGTGGGTCAGGTAGCATCTGTGGAGGGAAATGGACAGTCAATGTTTGGGTCGAGACCCCTCATCTGGACAGTCCTCCAGCATCTTATTTGTAACCTCAACACCATCACAGCCAAGTTAACTAGCAGGGATAAAAAGCAGAGAATGCTGGAAATGTGCAGATGGCTAGGCAGCATCTGATGGACTGTTTCTCTCTCAGCAAATGCTGCTTGACCTGCCAAGTGTTTCCAGCATTTTGTTTTTATTTTAGCTTTCCAGTATCTGCAGGTTCTTTTCTTCACTTTGACCAAAGATCTGGAGTGCAAGGGTTAAACTGAGAGGAGAGGATGAATGCATTCGTTGGAATTTTGAGGGTTAATATGTGATTTCATTGAAGTTTGCAAGTTATTAAGGTTAACTGTTGTTGATTTTAACTAGTTGGGGAGTCTGGGACTGGAGGCAGAGCCTCAGATCTATAGCCTGGTCTCTCAGGAGTGGGCTTCAGAAATAGTTCAACACACTGGGCACAGGAGGAATGAAGTACTCTTCTGCATGGGGCATTTGGGGTTTGGTCAATCACTAATTTTAAATCTGAGATTGATGAGGTTTCTGTATACTAAAGGAATGAAAGGATTTGGAGATCTGGCCAGTATCTGGAGGAAGGTCATAGATCAGTCACAGATACACCAATGGGTAGAACAAACTTGAGGGGCTGAATGACCTCCTCCTATCCCTGTGATCTTCTCTGGCCTATTCTCGACTATGGTGACTGAGGTGGTGGCAACACCTGGCCAGAGGGATGAAAAACTCTTAGGGGACAGAGGACAACTTGCTTCTACTGGAGACCTGTGGGTCCTGAGGAAACTGATACCCCAATACAGGAAGGGCAGATACAGCTGCAGGATGGGGGAGGGGTTGCAGAGGGATGGACGAGTTGGTTAGATAGGTGCAAGTTCCTTCCTCTGTATGTGGCTGGACTCCACTTGTTCCTGTCGGAGAGACTCTATGCGCCCGGACTCTACCAAGATACCTCTCTGCCAGTTTGAACATTCTTGGGCCAGGGGTTCCCACAAGGATGAGGGTGTTAGATTTCTGAAGGAGACACCAAGAGCATCCTTGAATCTTTTCCTCTGTCCACCTGGTAAGCTCTTCCCATGGTGGAGCTCGGTTTGTTACAGGAGTCTGATATAGGGATCATGGATTGGCTGGTTAAGTGATCAGAGCCTTGGTTCTGGACATTGGCATGGGACAAGATGTTCATACTGGTTGTCTGTCCTGCTGGTGGATTTGGGAGATTGAGCAGAGACATTGCTGGTGGTATCTGTCCAGTGACTTGAACTGCCTACTGTAAGTGGTCCATGTGTCAAAGGTCATACAGTCATCACTGAAACAGGCCCTTCAGCCCAACTCATCCATGCTGTCCAAGATTCCTATCGATGCTAGTCCCATTTGTCTGTGGTTGGCCCATATCCTTCTAAACCTTTCTTATCCATGTACCTATCTAAGTGTCTTTTAAATGTTGTTATTGTACCTGCCTAAACTACTTTCTCTGCCAGCTCGTTCCATATACATACCACCTTCTGTGTGAAGAAGTTGCCTCTCAAGTTCCTAATAAATCTTTCCCCTCTCACCTTAAACTTGAATACTTTAGTCATTGATTTCCCAACCCTGGGAAAAAGACTGACTTCATTTCCCTATCTATGCCCCTCATGATTTTATACACCTCTATAAGATCACCCTTCAGTCTCCTATGTTCCAAAGGAAACAAGCCCTAGCCCTCCCAACCTCTCCCAATAACCCAGTCCTTCAAGTACGGGCAACATCCTCATGAATCTTTTCTGCACTCTTTCCAGCTTAATGGCATCTTTCCTATAGCAGGTTGACCAAAACTGAACACAATACTCTAAGTGCGGCCTCACCAAAGTGTTGTACAGAGGGCAGGGATCTCTGCAGTCTGGTGGACGTGAGCTTGGTTCTGGTGGATATGCCTACATATTCAACACCAGACTCCAGACACTCACGGCCTACTCTGAGCTCTGTCACAGCAAGCGGTTTCTGTGTTGCTCAGAGCTCAGTGTCTGGGTGTGGACATACATGGGCATGGTCAGTGAACTGCAGCTGGAGGATCACGTTGGGTTCTGGAGTGGAGATGGGTGAAGGTTCAACAGTTTCCATCTGTCATTGATTTCAGTGGGGAGCTTGCTGGAGCTAAGGGGAGGCATTGCAGTGAGGAAGATTGAGAAGAAGGTTGCTGTGATACCATCCTGGAGAACTTACAACCAACCCTGGGCTAATCCAACCACCCCACAGTGTGTTGTGCCCCAACACTCCCACCCATCACCTTCATTCTCTGACTGTATTAGAGTGCGGCTCCCACACTCCTCTCATCCACTCACTCTACCTTCCTCTGCTCCAAGGTATAGTAAGGTAGGGATACAGTCAGTAGATGAGACTGGGTGTAGGGTCTCCCCACGCCATTCAATGTGGACCTATTGAATGGCAGCTCAAAGGGTAGCCATCATGTCAAAGCACTGGGTGTGCAATGCAGGACCACACCCCTGCATCACTTTGCCAGAGGAGTGATCTTTCAGATGGAATGTTAAACCAAGACCCTGCCCTTCTGTTCAGGGAGGGGAAATTTACTGGCAAAGAACAGGTGAAAGAAGGAAAGGTTTTGATATCCCAAAGCAGTTGACCTTCAATGAGCTGTTTGGGAATATAGTTTGGGAAATGTGTCATCAGGTTAATGGACAGCAGATTCCCACAGCCAGCATTGCAAGTGTGACCATGCTGGCCTTCAGCAGTCAGGGCATGGAGTGTAGAAGTTGGGATGTTATGTTGCAGTTGCATAAGATGTTCATGAGGCCACATTTGGAGTATTGTGTTCAGTTTTGCTCACCCTGCTACAGGAAAAATGCCATTAAGCTGGAAAGAGTGCATAGGAGATTTACGAGGATGTTGCCGGGACTCGAGGGACTGGGTTATGGAGAGAGGTTGAGCAGGTTGGGACATTTTTCATTAAAGTGTAGAAGAATGATGTTATAGAGGTATATAAAATCATGAGGGACATAGATAGGGTCTTTTTCCTGGGGTTGGGGAGTCAAGAACTACAGGACATAGGTTTAAGGTGAGAGGGGAGAGATTTAATAGGAACCTGATGGGCAACTTTTTCACCCAGAGAATGGTCAGTATATGGAATGAGCTGCCAGGGGAAGTGGCTGAGGCAGGTACATTAACATCACTTAAAAGGCACTTGGACAAGTATATGGATAGGAAAGGTTTAGAGGGATGTAAGCCAAATGCGGGCAAATGGGATGATAGGAATTTTGGTTGGCATGGACCAGTTGGGCAGAAGGGTCTGTTTCCATGTTGTATGACTCTATGACTGTCTGACTCTGTGACCAGACATCCTGCTTTAGTGTTGTTGATTGAGGGGAAAATGTTCAAGGGTTAAGTGTGTACTCTTCTTTGAATTAGTACAAGACTTTTTACATCCCCATCTGAGAAAGCAGAAGGAGCCTCATATTAATACCTCAGCAGAAAGGCAGTACCTCCGACACTAATACTACCTGGTGACCTGTGAGTTCTCAACACCAATGTGCCTGGTCCCTTAACTAAACTCACTAAAGGAGATCATTTTACAGTTGTGGTATCTTGCTGTGCACAAATTGGCTGTGCCCAACCTCTCCCACTGATTCCTAACATTGCTTGTGACTTTGTAATGGGAAGTTTATTGAGCTCTGAGTTAATCGAGCGGTAACTTGCTAGTTGGAGGAATGGGAAATTCTGCACAGCATACCTTTAATATAATTAACAGCAGCAATTAACAACAGAAGACCACTTTCCCCTGGGTAACCTGTGAAATATTAACAGGGACAATTCCAATATTGGCGGCTTTGTTGTAAAGTGCGAAAGGTGCAGAATGAAGCAGCCTATCAGCACATAGCTGATTTGTAAAGGGAATGGACTCAGTGCAAAACTCAGTGAAGTCGGAAATCAATGTCCTAACAACCTGACTAATATAAAGCTCACAGTTCAATAATTCAAGCTCAAATGCTGGAAGGACTGGAGGGAGTGGGATCAATTTGATGGCTCTCAGAGCCAGCCAGCCCTGCCACAGGGCATGGTGGGTAATATGGCTTCCTTCTGTGCCATTGCCAGGGGAATCCAATACAAAAGTAGGGAGGATGTGCTGTAGTTATCTAGGGTGGTGGTAAGATCAAGTACAGTATTGGTCTCCTGATGTAAGGAAAGATGTTGGATGCATTGGAAGCAGGTCACAGAAAGTTTGCTAAACTAATACCTGAGTTGCACAAACTAGGCTTGTATCTGCTGAAGTCCGAAAGAAAGTGGACAATTGAAATAAGTAAGATCTTGAGGAGTCTTTTCAGGGTGGAGGTGCAGAGGATGTTTTTGTGTGGGAGAATCTAGAACCAGGAGTCTCACTAAAGCGCTGCCTATATAAGACTGAAATGAGGTGATTTTATTTTTTCTCTTATATGGATGTGACTTCTTGCAACCATTTTCTTCAAAGGGCAGGCAGTGGGAACTGAGTCTTTCAATACTTTAAAGACTGTTTTTTAAAAATAGATTGTTTGGTGAGCAAGAGGGTGAAAGGCTACTGGAGTAGATGGGAATATGGAGCTGAGATTAGCCAGGATCTTATTAAATGACAGAGCAGGCTTGAGAGGCTGAATGGCCTACTCTTGCTCTTAATTCATATGCATGTACGTCCATATTCTCTGGCACAACTAAAATAGGCAGTATCGTAGACAGTGAAGGTTATCAAAAATTACAGGGGGATCTTGATCAGCTGGGTAAGTGGGCCAAGGAATGGCAAATGGTGTTCAATTCAGATAAGTGCGAGATGTTGCATTTTGGGAAGTCAAACCAGGGTAGGGCTTTCACAGTGCAAGGTTGGGCCCTGTGGAGTGTTGTAGAACAGAAGGACCTTGATGTACAAGTACATGGTTCCCTGAAAGTGGTGTCACAGGTAGACAGGATGGTGAAGAAGGTGTTTGGCATGTTGACCTTCATCAATCAGGGCATTGACAATTGAAGTTGGAATGTTATGTTGCAGTTGTACAAGATATTGGTGAGGCCACACCTGGACTTCAGTTTTGGTTATAAAGATGTCATTAAGCTGGAAAGAATGCAAAGAAGATTTATGAGAATGTTGCCAGGACTCAAGGGCTTTAGGTAGAAGTTAAGTAGGCTAGGACTTTATTCCATGGTGCAATAGAGACTGTGGGGTGACCTTATCGAGGTGTATAAAATCATGAGGGGCATGGATAGGGTGAATGCACGTGGACTTTTTCCCAGGGAAAGGGAATCAAAAACTAGGGGGCGTAGGTTTAAGGTGAGAGGGGAAAGATTTAAAAGGGACCTGAGGGGCAACTTCTTCACACAGTGGGTGGTGTGTACATGGAACGAGCTGCCAGAGGAAGTATCTGAGGCAAGTACAATAACAACGTTTAAAAGACATTTCAATAGGTACATGGATAGGAAAGGTTTAGAGGGATATGGGCCAAATGTGGGCAAATGGGAGTAGCTGAGGTTGGCACCTTGGTTGGCATGGATGGATTGGGCTGAAGGGCCTGTTTCCATGCTGTATGACTATAACCATTCGAATGGTCTCCTAGCCAAACTTCCCTCAGTGTTCTCCTTAACCTTGAGCACAGAACGTAGTTCCATAAGTTTTCCAGCGACCAATTGTGGGCACTTTAGAAAGTCCTGCTCGTTTTTACCTTGTTGTTGTTTTTGTGTGTTAGTGATAGTCAATGTTTCAGAGCATGTTAGTTGGGGGGTGAGGAGGTGAAGAGACTCTCCTTACAATGCTGCCATGGAACCAAGACAGCCCTTGGACAAATCATCTGAAAAAAGCCACCTGGAGGTGTGCAGGACTCCCTCAGCACCACACTAGAACTTCAACCGGTACTTGGTACTCGAGACTCTCAAGCGATCTGGAGCCGTAACTTTCGAACACAGGAAGGAAGAGTGCTACCAACCAAATCACAGGTAAATTTGTTCAGAGTAGATTCTACAGCAGGACCTTTCATAAGGGGAAGTAACAGGAAAATAATATGTTTACAAAATCCACTTGTTGGCAGCCAAAGCAATGACCCTAAAAATATAGCCAACACACTCACCTCCTGTAACAGGAAGCGAGCCCACGTGTGAATAATAAATGACAATTTTTGCAAGAGTTGCCAATGTTATTTTAAGGCACTGTTTTCCCTCTCTTGTTTTCTGTTGGTGGCTGGGGAAAGGGTGGGAATAGTGGGCTAATATTGCTGCACGCAAAGCCTGAAGAATTGCCCTTTTTTTTAAAATTTTCAGGCCAGAATGAATTATCTTGCGAGCCACTGGCACTAATTGCTCTTCTTGTCCATAAATCAACAACCAGGGAGACACCTTTGATCATGGAACACCGTCCTGCTATAAACAGGAAGAGGGGAAGGGAGTCATAATTCAAACACTAATACAGGCTAGGCATCCCAAGCTCCTCTGCCCCCACCTATCAATTATGCCTTCACTTGTTCCAGTGCTCTCCCACCACACTCAACTTCCTACCATCACAAACTGACGATTCTCCCCACAGCCCTCCAAGGACACAGACAATGCTTAGCTCAGTCATAGTCCCTTTCCCTGCATTTTGATATTTTAGTGTCAGAGACAGATACAGCACAGAAACAGTCCTTTCAGCCCATTGAGTCTGCACTGACTATCAGCATCCATTTACACTAATGCTACTCTGACCCACTTTATTCTCCCCCCCATTCACATCAACTCCCCCCAGATTCTACCACTCACCTGCACACTAGGGGAAATTTGCAGCAGCCAATTAACCAACCCACACATTTTTGCGATGTGGGAGGAAACTGGAGCACCTGGGGAAAATCCACACGGGCACAAGGAGTGCACACAAACTCCAGACAGGATTGAACCCCAGTCTCTGGGGCTGTGAGGCAGTGGCTCTATTACCTGCGTCACTTTGCCAGCCGAGATGTAGCACCTTTCCTGACCTTAAGTTTTCGTGAAGAACTTTAGTTGAAACGGAACTGATTTTGGAGAGCATTCAGCATTTTAAATGCAATGAACCAGGCAGATAACTTGTATGCAGCATGCTTCAACAAACAGCCATCACCTCTGCTTTTTCTCAGTGTGTTAAACATGTTCTGTGAATGAAACTATCACCCGCTCTGATTTCTGGAGGAATTCATGGAATTCTGCAAAGTTCCATTGAAAACGGTAGCTTACAGACAAGGTCCTGTGTTAAAGTAGGACTGGTGTGGTTCTCGGCAGAGATCCTCATCATTGTTGCTGGCACTATATTGAGCTCCTGACCAGATAGTAATGTGGCAGAACACTCACCACCAGGGGCACCTTCTCTGGGGAATTCAGAAGGCCAATAAATAATGCCTTGTTGCTGATATCCAAGTGTCAAGTATGAATAAAATGCTTTCAAAGAGGCTCAGAAAATTCAGCGTGTCCCGTTGACCCTTACCAAGTTTTATAGATGTCCCATAGAAAGCATCCTATCCAGATTCATCACAGCTTGGTATGGCAACTGCTCTGCCCAAGACCTCAAGAAATTGCAGAGAATCGTGGACACAGCTCAGCATATCACAAAAAGCAGCCTCCCCTCCATGAACTCTGTCTACACTTCCCGCTGTTTGGTAAAGCAGCCAACATAATCAAAGACCCCTCCCACCCCAGACATTCTCTCTTCTCCCCCCTCCCATCAGCCAGAAGATACAAAAGCTTGAAAGCACATACCACCAAGCTCAAGTACAGCTTCTATTCCACTGCTAAAAAACTCTTGAATGACCTCATGTACAGTAAGATGAACTCTTGACTTCGCAATCTACCTCATCATGGCCCTTGCACCTTATTGTCTATCTGCACTGCACTTTCTTTGTAACTGTAACACTATATTCTGCATTCTGTTATTGCTTTTCCTTTTGTCCTACCTCGACGAACTTATATTTTGAAATGATCTGTATGGATGGCTTGCAAAACAAAGTTTGTCACTTTGTCTCGGTACCTGTGACAATAAGAAACCAATCCCAATACCAATATCACCTTAGTTTGATGGAAGCATCCCTTCAGCGTGTTTTCCAACAATCTCCTTCCTGCTGCAGGTGAAACAGAATTGATATGGGGATTGCATTGAAGGATTACATTGAAGAATTGGTTGCCTCACTTAAGGAGGATTCAGCCCACCAGGTACTCTGTCCAACCCACCCTGCCCTCATAGAAAACACAGGCAACAGGGAAGAGTTGAATGCAAGGATCTGAGTGAACTTATAGAGTCATAGAGTGATACGGCACAGAAACAGGCCCTTTGGCCCATTAAGATCTCACTGAGCATCAAGCACTCATTCTTACATGAATTCTACACTGGTCCCATTTTATTCTCTGCACATTCCCATCAACTCACCCACAGATTATACCACCATCTACACAATAGGGGTATTTTAAAGTGACCAATTAACACACCAACCCACACATAGAGTCATAGAGTCATACAGCATGAAAACAGGCCCTTCGGCCCAACTGGTCCATGTCGACCAAGATTCCCATCTAAACTGGTCCATTTGGCCATCTAAGCATTTGGCCCATATCCCTCTAAACCTTTCCTATCCATGTACCTGATTTTCAGGATCTGGGAGGGAACTGGAGCACCCAAGGAAACCCACATAGTCACAGGGAAAACGTGCAAACTCCTCGCAGATAGTACCCAAGGTCAGGATCGAACCCAGGTCGCTGGAGCTGTGAGCTGCACCATTGTTCTGCCCATTGAACGTCAGACAATGTCCTTCATTTGCAGCCAGCCCCTTCACACTAATGACTGCTTGCCTTACACTGGCTCAAACTCCTGTGATGTTGTGTTTTGCCTCCAGCAGCTTCCACTTGGGTGGAAATCTGATGGCGCCAACATTGACCAGCTGGCATTTCCAGGAGTTGGCAGCAGAGAATGGAACACACCAGCACTCATTGGGCACCAGTGCCTAAAGAAGAATTTCCAGCCTGTGAGCCTGCAGCCGTGTTCAGAGAGCGTCCCACACTCCACCCTCCAGATCAGAGGATGGCGTTGGATTTTAATGCAGGGGAGAGTGAGGAGTTGTGTAACGTGGGGTGGAGCAGGCTCTAAGAATTGGAGTTGTGGTGGAGGAGGTGGAAAGTAACGGAAAAGGCCTGGATTGTAGCCCTTCAAGCACAGGAGCGGAATGAGACAAAAGAGACTGCGGGTGCTGGAACCTGGAGCAACAAATAAACTGCTGGAAGAACTCAGCAGGTCAGGCAGCATCGGTGGGCAGAAAGGGATGGTTGACATTTCCATAAGACCATAGGGTATAGGAGCAGAATTAGGCCATTTGGCCCATCGAGTCTGCTCTGCCGTTCAATCAGGGCTGATTTTTTTTCAACCCCATTCTCCTGCCTTCACCTTGTAACCTCTAACCCCCTTACCAATCAAGAGCCTATCAATCTCTGCCTTAAATGTACTCAGTGACATGGCCTCCACAGCCCTCTGTGGCAACAAATTCCATGGATTCACCAGCCTCTGGCTGAAGAAATTCCTCCTCATCTCAGTTTTAAAGGACCGTCCCTTTATTCTGAGGCTGTTCCCTCAGATCCCAGACTCTCCTACCGATGGAAACATTTCAGGTCAAGACCCTGCATCAGGACTGAGGAAAGATGGCCAGTATGTAGAAGTGCAGGAGAGGGATGGGGCAGGAGCTGGTAGATGATAGGTGGAACCAGATGAGGAGGGAATTTTTGGGTAGATGGATCCAGGTGAGGCGGTGGGTGGGAGGTATGTGGGGGGAGGAGGGAAAGGTGAATAAAGGGAGAGAGACCCTGGGAGGACTGGTGGGAGTGGGAAAGGAACACAGGGGGTGTGGGTTACCTGAAACTGGAAAATTCAATGTTCACACCATTGGGATGTAGACTACCCAAGCTAAGTATGATATGTTGTTTTAGTTCGCGGTTGGCCTCACCTTGGCAGTGGAGAAGGCCGAGGACAGACAGGTCAGTGTGGGAATGGGAAAGGGAGTTGAAATGCCACGTAACTAGGAACTCGAGATGGTCATTGCAGGACAGAAATGTCCTCCTTCTTCCAGACACATGGCTCCCCCTCTGCCATACTTGATGGAGCCCTCACACACATTTCCTCCATTCCCCACACGTTCACTCTCAGCCTCGGTCCCCTCCACAGACAGAACAGAAATAGAGTTCCCTTGGTCCTAACCTTTCACCCTACTAGCCTCCACATCTAGTATATCATCCTTTGCCACGTCCATTAGTTCCAACTCGATCCCACCACCAGCTACATCCTCCCCTCTTCTCCTCTTTCTCCTTTCCAGAGGGATCGCTCTCTCCATGAGTCCCTGGTTCACTCACTGCTTCCCATCCACCCCTTCCCATCTCCTAGCACTTTCCCCTGCAACCAATGGAGGTGTAACACCAATCCCTGCACCTCCTCCCTCACCACCATCTAGGGACGTAAACATGCCTTCCAGATGCGCCCCCTTTCAACTTGTCTATCCTCGGCCTTCTACGTTACCACATTAAGGCCAAACACAAAAGAGAAGAGCAACACCTCATATTCCACCTGAGAAACCTTCAACCCAATGGCATGAACATCGAATTTTCCAGTTTCAGGTAACCCACACCCCCTGTGTTCCTTTCCCACTCTCACCAGTCCTCCCAGGGTCTCTCTCCCTTTGTTCACCTTTCCAATCCCTCGCCCTGCCCTCCAACCACACCCCCCCAGCCTCTATTTACCCCCTCTATCATTCCCCTCTTCATCTGGTTCCGCCTATTACCTACCAGCCCCCGTCCCACCCCTTCCACACACCTATATGCAGGCCATTTTTCCTCTTCTCACCAAATCCTAACGCAGGGTCTTGACCTGGAATGATAACACATCCCTCTGCCTCCACGGATGCTGCCTGACCTGCTGGGTTCTTCCAGCCATTTATTTGTTACACGGGATCAAAAGGACTGACAGCCATTGCTTCTCCTGCTCCTTGTGATCCTGCTCTCCAACTGCTCCCTGTGGAAGTAGTCCAATGCAATAAACCACCAGGAGTCTTCACACCCATTCCACTGGGTGCCGCGGGGCTCTCTAGACACCAAAATATCATTGTGTCTGTGGGTGGTTCGCTACATCACATGTTGTCTGGTAACAGGGCTCTCGTGGCAGAGGCACAGGGGTTGCACACTGGAGTTATCAGTCAGATCATCTGCAGAAAGCCTTCGTCACACAGTCCCCACCCTATGGTTTGGCAACTAGGCAGTTAACCAGACTGAATGTATCATGACTGCTCCCATTAACTGTTATGATTTGTTACCTAAAGTTACAACTGGTCACTGAGGGGCAGCTTTTGGTTATAGTAAAGGAAGCCACCTCCCAATGAAGGCAGACATTGATAATGAAATTCACATCATCTTCACTGCACCCACACAAATTTGAGCCAATTGAGGAAAAGAATGTTTGAAGATTTAGGGTAAGATTTCAAACCTGGCAAACTCATGGTCTACCAGGTGATCTATATCCTTCTGAAACTTGGACTGCCTACAGCAAGCTCCTCAAGGCATTGGAGAGATACACCAATGGACATCTCTGTAAAATCCTCCAAATTCACTGGTAGGATAAACAAACCAATGCCTGCATCCTCTCCCAAGCCGGCAGGCTAGTACTAAGGCACTAATCACACTCAGTCAGCTTCATAGGGCAGGCCAGGTCCTTCACATGCTCAATACCAGAATGCCAAAGCAGACACTCTATTCCAAGCTCACAGGAAAAGAATAAATGGGCAGGCACGGTAGTGTAGCGGTTAGCATAACGTTATTACAGTGCCAGCGACCCGGGTTCAATTCTGGCCACTGTCTGTAAGGAGTTTGTACATTATCCCCTTGTCTGCATGGGTTTCCTCTGGGTGCTCTGGTTTCCTCCGACATTCCAAAGACATGAGGTTTAGGAAGTTGTGGGCATGCTATGTTGTTGCTGGAAGCGTGGCGACACTTGCAGGCTGCCCCCAGAATACTCTACACAAAAGATGTATTTTACTGTGTGTTTTGATGTACATGTAACTAATAAAGATATCTTATCTAAAATAAAGGAAAATATCCAAGATCAAACCTCTTTGAAAAGTACAGTATCCTGTCTGATTTCTGGGAATCCCTGGCCCATGACTACTCAAAGTGGAGAAGGGATGCCGACGAGAGTCTCAAATCCGTGCATTGAGAGCTCATGGAAGTCCAGAGTAAACAGCAGAAAGAACCCACCCAAACTACTCATCCACCTGTCCCATCAGACCTGTCCATCTGTGGAAGAGTCCGTGACTCCCACAATGACCTCATTTGCCACCTCACAACCCTACAAACTAGAGTGGAAGCAAGTCATCTCAAGGGACTTCCTAAGAAAAGTGAGACAGAAGAGGGTGGATTTGATAGGTAATGTGCACAGAGTGATATGTGTGCCGTCAATGGCAACCAGAACCATGGGGGAGCATACCACCATCACAAAGCTAAAGCCCCACTACCCTGCTACTCTTTGGCAAGAGAGAATGAATTACGGTTAGCTCTCAAGGACAATGACCTTTAGTGCACAGCAGTACAATGTTACCAACGTCCCCTGTCTGGGAGGAGTTTATTGTATAAAGATTCATAACAATAGTGACCTCAACAACCACCGGCAATGTGGTCCTTGCATTATTGCTTCAGCAGGGAGTCAATTTCAGTGAGGATACTTTGACTGAAGTGTAAGCATCTTATACATCATCCCTCATTGAGGTTCAATTATGGGAATTGTTCCCTGAGATCTGAGACACCTTCTTCCCTCCTCATCCTCTCCCTTCTCACAGATTGCCCCTGCTCTCTCTCTCTCTCTCTCTCTCTCTCTCTCTCTTCTCTCTTCTCTCTCTCTCTCTCTCTCTGTCTGTCTTTGCAAGGGAATAGCCCCCTAATACAGTCCGGTCAGGAAGCCTGGATGTCAGCTAAATGCCCTTTAGCACTTGCTGTACCTCTCCCTGGAGACTTGAAGCAACTATAGAGATATGAAACACTTGTATAATTGGAGCAGCAAGGATGATTCCTTTAAATAGTGCCAGAGTGCTTAATGTGTGCTCAACTGTGTAAGATGGGCTGATCATTGAGCTCCAAGAAAGGAACACTGGCATTAAATCAGTGATTACAGCTGATTGATGCCAAAGTGTGACTCTTCAGCCTGCTTCTGGAGGACATTCATCACCAAGTACACTTAATCTCTCATCATTAAGGCATCTGGCAAGCTTCACCCAGAAATACACATGTGCACCATTGAGGGGATCTCGGGCCACTTTTTGCATTCACATAAATGCCGCTGATGATTCCACCTTCTTGCCCCAGTTCTTTAATGCTGCTTGATAGCTCCATTGTAGTCTCATTGTACATATCTCCCTGCTTTATTGTTGTACTAAGAAATTGGATAGTGCTTCATTGTCAGTCTGATTATTGCTCTGTGTTTAACACATCTTCCCAGACCATCTTGTTCTCAGCATTCAGCAGGTTTGGGGCCCTACCGTAAGTGTATCAGATTCTTTCATCAGTGTCCCAATCCAGAGTGTATGTGACATTGTTGTGTACGGAGTGTTTTGGTTGGTGCTCAGACATCTGTGCACTTGTTGGTAGATTTGCCATGTGCAGAATATGTTTAGTTTGTTATCCCCTCTGTTTAGTCCCCTTGCCTCAGTAAGTTTAGCCTCCCATTCTGAGCATTTCTCCCTGGGCATCTCCTGCCTGAGTTTTGCCCCACATTCCAACCAGTTGCATTCTTTGCCCTCTGCTGTTAGATCATCCTATGCCCTTGCCACACTTCTCTATTGGTCCACAGCCGCCAACGCCACTGTGGAGTTCGGAGTGTGTCTTGACTCTCATCTACTGTGTGTTTAAAGGTCAATTCAGGAATTGAAATTTGGCCACACCATCTGTCACTGGCAGTTGGGATTTACATCTTTAATGATGCACTCTTCAACACCCTTCCAAACACAGGCACCAATGTCAATCAGGGAAACAGTGTATATTTATAATGTAGCTCAATGTCCCAGGCTCCTGTCCCATCACCCATCCTCTCTTTCTCTCTCAGATGGGCCAGAAGATGGAGTCCAGGATCATATAATCCCAGGACTTTGTAGCCCAGAACATGATGCTTGGTCCGTCATGTCCATGATGGGTAACGAAGAGATCGTCAGACCTATTGCTCTACTGCAGTCACATGGATAGTGAGATATTCTGTCTCCACTGCCCTTTCAGGCAGGAGATCCAGACCCCACTACAATTTACATGAAAAAAAGTTCCTCCGTCCCTTTATTCCATGCTCCACCATCAGATTCCTTCATCTTCAACCTTATGTCACTTCCACCTATTACCTCCCAGCTTCTGACATCATTCCCACTCTCCCCCTCCCTCATCTGCCTATCACCCCTCCTCACCTGGATCGACATCTCCTCAGCAGGTAGAGATGTTGCACGGATGCTGCCTGGCCTGCTGAGTTCCTCCAGCATCATTGTGTTTTTCATCTAGATTCCAGCATCTGCAGTCCTTTGTTTCTCTTTTTCCACCTATCTCCTGCCAGCTCTTGCTCCACCCCTTCCCTCTACCATTTTATACTGGCCTTCTCCCCTCTCTCTTTCCAGTCCAGATGAAGGGTCTCGACCTGAAATATTGACTGCCTATTTCCCTCCATAAATGCTGCTTGACCCACTGAGTTCCTCCAACACTTTGTGTGTTCCTCAACATCTACAGCTTATCTTAAATCTAGTTATTGACTTGGTCCCAATCTCTGCAGATCTGGAAGCTCAATCGGATCAGCCATATGAATGCCATGACTACAAGGGCAATCGGAGACTGCGTATCCTGTGATGAGTGACCCACCTCCTGACACCACAAAAACCTTCCACCATCCACATCAAAAGTCAGCAGTGTGGTGGAATTATCCTGGATGAGTGCAGATGCACCAGAGGTCAGGAGGTTCAACGCCATCCAGGACAAAGCAGCCTCGTTGATGGGACCCCATCACACACCCTGAACATTCATTCCCTCCACCACATGCATGTAGCTGCAGTGCGTACTGTCTACAAAATGCACTGTAGTTACTCACCCAGGCTCCTCCAACAGAACCTCCAAAGCCACAACGTCCACAGTCAAGGACAACGGTAGCAGGAATGTGGGAACACCACTACCTGCAGGTTCCCCTTCAAGTTACACACTATCACGACATGGAAATATATCACCAGTCCTTCATTGTTGCTGGGTCCAAATCCTGGGTTTCCCTACCCAGCAGCACTGTGGGAGTACCTTCACCAGAGGCATGCATTTAAGGTGAGAGGGGAGATATTTAAAGGAGGTCTAAGGGATAGGCTTTTCACTCAGAGGGTGGTGAATATCTGAAACAAGCTGCCAGAGGAAGTGGTAGAGGCAGGCACATTTACAATGTTTAAATGCATTTGAACAGGTTCTTAGAAAGGAAAGACATAGAGGGATACATGTCTAATGCGGGCAAATAGGATTAGTGTAGATGGGCATCTCAGTCGGATGGATGAGGTGGGCAGTAAGGGCCCATTTCTGTGCTGTATATTTCTATGATTCAATGATTTCAATGTCTGCACTGGCTCAAGAAGGCAGCTCACTACCACCTTCTCAAGGACAACGAGGGATGGGCAATAAATGCTGGCCGTACCAATGATAGAATCATCCCAATAAATGGATAAATAGAAAAAAGGATTCCTTTACAATGCTTCTTAATACCAATAGTTTGTTAGGTATAATAACAGAAAATGTTGGAAATACTCAGCAGGTCAGGCAGCATCTGTGGAGAGTGAAAGAGAGTCAATGTTCCAAGTCAAGTTGTGAAGTATGGACTATGTTTCGGGAGCAGCAATCCTACTGTTGAACTAGTAAGATGCAAATCTGTCCTTCTTCAGACACTTAGACAGAGAAGAGAGAGAGAGTGAGTGAGAGCTACCTCATGGAGGCAGGCCCTTCGGCCCACCAAGTCCATGCCAACCGTCAAGCACCAATCTGTACACTAATCCTACCCTAACCTATTTTATTCTGCCCACATTCCCATCAAATTTCCCCAGATTCTGCCACCCCCTACACTAGGGGCAATTTACAGTAGCCAATTAACCTATCAACCTGCACATCTTTAGGATGCAGGAGAAGACCAGGGCTTACAGGGAAAAGCCATGCAGTTACAGGGAGAACGTGAAAACTCCACACAGACAGCACCCAAGGTCAGGATGGAAGCCGGATCACTGGAGCTGTGAGGCAGAGGTTCTACTAGCTGCACGACAGTGCTTGAACTCATAATCACGGCTGTTTACCCCAGTGCAATTATGTAGTAATGCTACATTGTCAGAGCTTCTGTCTTTCAGACAAGATGTTAAACTAAAGGCCCCATCTGACTTTTTGTGAAGCAGAAGAAGAAGGAATTCTCTCCATGTTCTGGCTGTTGCTCACCCCTCAACCAACATCTGTGCTCCATAAGAATTTCAGCAGTGGTGAAATGCTTCGGGGTGATCAGGAGGAACTGGATAAATGTAATTCTTTTCTATTGCTGTTTGTTTGTGCATTTGAGAGATGTCAGATTCTTTTTTACTCTTTTCTATCCACAAGCAAATCCAACAACGAGTCTTCAACATGAGACATAATTCCGTTTTCCTCTCTCCACGGTTGCTTCCTGACCAGCTGAGTATTTCCAACTTGTTATGCTTTAATTTCTGCACCTGCAGTTTTTTCTTGTATGCATCCAATATCTAATTTTGTGGCACTATATAAAATTTTGTCTGTTAATATATGGTCGAAATGTCATGGGATATTTTATTGTATGAAAGACACCATGTAAACTTAAGATGTTGTCGTTAATAGAAGACGGTTAAACAAGTTGATTTAAATTTAAGTATACTCTTTCTCTCTCACAGGGTTAAGAATCTCATAAAAAAGCATCCAACTGTCGGTCTGAATTTAAGTATGATATTTTTTTAGAAAACCCAGATTGTAGTGCACACATGAGTTAGTCCAGTGTTTTATCAAATGTTCTGCTCCCACAGGAGGTCTTAAAGCTGTCAGGTTCCGCATCTTTGTTGCCGCATTGTCAATGGAAATACAAGCAGAATCTTTTAAATTCTTCTGCTGAAGGAATGCAGATATCAAGTGACGCTGCTGTGTTACAAACTGCATTCTTTTGCACCTTTGTCTCCCCACTCCTCTCTCCCTACCTGACGACAGAAATGCAGGAAAATAGCCAATGACTCCTCTCAATTTTGTGGGAAGAGGATTCGCTGCCCCATTATTTATATACCATCCTTTATTGCCTCAGATGACCTAAAACACTGAGTAATCTGCAATTTACGGCATGAACATTGAATCCCCCCATTTCAGGTAAACCGCTCCCCCTCTGCCCCTTTTCTCCCTCCTATTCTACCCAGTTCCTCCTACACCCACCCTAACTCCCCATCACCCTGTTTCTTTCCCCCTCCTCCATCCACCCCACCTGCCCATCACCCACACACTTCTCCCACTGAGTCCCCTCCCCCCACTGTTCCCATCTGCCCTCCCCACCTCCGTCTCTTAATTCCACTCTCCACCTTCCTCTCCCATCAGATTCCATCATCTTCAGCCCTTTGATACCTCCACCTTTCACCTGCCGGCCTCTGTCGCTATTTCCACTCTCCCCTCCTCCATCTGCCTTTCGACCCTTCTCACCTGGATCCACCTGTCACTTACCAGCTTTTGCTCCACCCCTTCCCGTCACCTCTTTGTACTGGCCATCTCCCCTCTATCTTTCAGACCAGATGAAGGGTCTCGACCCGAAGCGTCGACTGTCCATTTCGCTCAACAGGTGCTGCCTGATCTGCTCAGTTCCTCCAGCATTTTGTTTGTTGTCCTAAAGCACTGTCTGACTTAGAACCATTACTATTTGATTCTTACGCGCAGGTCATGCATAAAATCATGGCTTGATATGGCAACCGCTCTGCCCAAGACTGCAAGAAATTGCAGAAAGTTGTGAACACAGCCCAGTCTATCACAAAAACCAGCCTCCCCTCCACTGACTCCGTCTACACTTTCCACTGCCTCAGGAAAGCAGCCAACATAATCAACATAAGCATCCTTCCATCCCTGTCATTCTCCTCTCCCCCCCCCCCATCGGACGGAAATACAAAAGCTTGAGAACACGCCCCACCATGCTTAAGGACAGATTCTATCCTGGTGTTATAAGAATATTGAATGGACCTCATACAATAAAAATGAACTCTTGATCTCTCAATCTACCTGATCATGGCTCTTGCACTTTATTTGTCTACCTGCACTGCACTTTCTTTGTAACTGTAACACTATGTTCTGCATAGTTTTTTTTTCCTTCTTTCGTACTAGCTGGATGTACTTATGTATGGAATGATCAGTCTGGATGGCATGTAAACAAAGTTTCTCACTGTATCTCAGTACATGTGACAATAATAAACCAATTACTAATTAATTACCAATTACCACTCTGACATTGATGTTTGCACACAGCATCTGCTGATCTCAGTTTCCAATGCTCAGGGCATTTGACACCTCATCACCAGTTCTCCCTTTACTGTCATAGCGTCTTTATAGGATGCATGTCCCTGTTGCACTCTGCAGTCTCTGTCTCACTGATCGCCCTGCACCTTACGGGTTTCAATGGGGTCAGTCTTGGCACAGGAAACGGTCAGAAGGGATGGCTGAGTGAGAGAGGGTCCCAGGAGATTGCTGGTCCCAGAGACCAGGAGATCGCTGGTTTCCAACCACCAACCACCACCCACCCCCATCCCAGTGATCAGTGCAGCAAAGAGGAGGATGCTGGGAGTTTCTCCTTTCACTCCCACCAGGAACATCATGGTTCCCATTCTGCTGCAGGGTTCTAGGGCAGCAACCACAATGGTATTTTAAGGAATTTTTGGCCAACTTCAAGATTTAGTGTTTCTAGACAAGTACTTTTTTAGCTATTAGTTGAGGACTAAATAGCAGTATTGGTTTTGGTATTGGTTTTATTGTCAGGGATACCGAGATACAGTGAAAAAATTTGCGTGCCATCCAGACAGATCATGCCATACATAAGTACATCGAGGTAGTAAAAAGAAAACAGAATGCAGAATATAGTGTTACAGTTACAGAGAGAGTGCAGTGCAGGTGGACAAGTAAAGTGCAAGGGCCACAACGAGGTAGATTGAGAGATCAAGAATTCATCTTTAGCATATGAGAGGTCTGTTCAAGAGTCTGATGACAGTGGGATAGAAGCTGCCCTTGAGCTGATGGTACCTACCTCAAACTTTTGTATCTTTTGCCTGAGGGATAAAGAGAGAATGACTGTGGTGGGAGGGGTCCTTGATTATGTTGGCTACCCTCCCGAGGCAGCGGGAAGTGTTGACGGAGTCAGTGGAGGGGAGGCTGGTTGGTGTGATGGACTGGGCTGTGTTCACAACTCTGCAATTTCTTCTGGTCTTGGGCAGAGTAGTTGCCATGCCGAGCTGTGATGCGTCAGGATAGGTTGCTTTCTATTAGCGCAAAGTATTCAAAATAGGAATAGTTATGTCCCTGAGAAGGAGCAGTTTAACATCGCATTCGAAAGACTGTAGCTCTGAGAGTCATGCACTACCTTGTATTCTTTGGAAAGTGACAAACACCCACAAACTTCACACTGAGACACAAGGATGCTACTCACTGTACACATAGTCAAAGTCAATACCCTAAGCTGAATGGTAGCTCTCCTTGGCATGGGATCTTGTTGGTTTTGTCGGCCAAGCCCTCTGCTGGGCATGTTGAAAGAAAACCCATGTCTCACAATGGCAAAAGATACTTCAAAGCAAACCTAACTAACCTCACTGTCTCAGAGCTAATGTAGCAATGCAAAAATACCCACTTTGATGACTATTCCATCTGGAGACCCACCAGGGAACTACTCTAATTAACATTCTAAATGGTTATGGCAACAATTTGGATTTTGTGAGTGCTGGCTTTAAATGTTAAGTCAAAACTCTTTTATCTCTTGGAGTTAACCCTTTGTATACCAAATCAAACACTTGTAACTTCATCAAAACACCTTATCAAAATACAGAAACACACAAATCCCAAGAAAATTAAACAAAGATTTGGCCAGAAGGAGGAAACATAATGTTAACTGAAATCCTGCTGGGGCTTTTAAGTTGTTTCAGCCAATGAAATCCTCCAGCCATGGCCTCTTCCAGTGTGGGGATATCACCAGATTCCCAGCAAAATTACTGAAGCTACTGTGGCCATGGAGACATCATCAAGATTTGTGTGGAGTCCATTTCACAAGCAGAAGTTCCTCATTGTTGTATATTTGCTGACAAATGTTTGAAAAAAGGAGGTAACATGAGGGGCATAGATCGGGTAAATGCACATAGTCTTTTTCCCAGAGTTGGGGAATCAAGAACTGGTGAGCATAGGTTTAAGGTGAGAGAGGAGAGATTTAATAGGAACCTGAGGGGCAACTTTTTTACCCAGATGGTGGTTAGTATAGGGAATGAGCTGCCAAAGGAAGTGGTAGAGGTGGGTACATTAACCACATTTAAAAGATACAGTACTTGGATAGGAAAGGTTTAGAGGGATATGGGCCAAATGTGAGCAAATGGGATGAGCTTAGATGGGAATCTTGGTTGGCATGAACCAGTTGGGCCAAAGAGCCCGTTTCTGTGCTGTATGACTTTATGACTCTATGACTCTATAGTAGTAAATCCAGCTTCTACAAACCAGTCCACACAGGCATGATGCCAGGAAACCATGAGCACTGATAATGAGGGGAAAAATTAAGAGAGATTTCAACAGGTAAGGATTAACTAACCAAAAAAAATCCCTGCATGTAATCTTTAAAGGAAAATTGTGTTTAGATAACTTGATTGAGTTTTTTATGAGGTAGCAGAGAGGGTCGATATGGATATTCAACCAGAACAAGGATTTCACAAGTTTGGTACTGGGACTGGAGGGCTTGATATATAAGGAGAGGCTGCATAGGCTGGGAATTTTTTTTTGGAGTGAAGGAGGCTGAGGAGTGACCTTATAGAGGATTATAAAATCACGAGGGGCACAGATAAGGTGGACGACCACAGTCTTTCTCCCAGGGTAGGGGAGACTAAAACTAGAGGGCATAGGAAGGTGAGAGGGGAAAGATTTTAAAGGGGACCCAAGGGGTAAGCTTTTCACACAGAGGGTGATGGGTATATGGAATGAGCTGCCAAAGGAAGTGATAGAGGCGGGTACAATTACAATGTTTAAAAGACATCTGGACAGGTACATGGATAGGAAAGGTTTTAGAAGGATTATGGGGCAAATGCAGGAAAATGGGACTAGCTTAGTTAGACAACTTGGTCAGCATGGACGAGCTGGACTGAAGGGCCTGTTTCTGTGCTGTATAACTCTATGACTCTTTAATGAGCTGTTCAGCAAAGTTGAAGCCTGTGGCAGCTTTGATGGGAAATTAGCTTCAGGTAATAGAACTGTGGGCGTGGTGGAAGCCTTAGACTGGAAGAAGACATGGGACTGTACACAGTACACTGCTGTTCTTCATGTATGGCAATGACTTAGACGAAGGCAAGTTTCAAAGGTTACAAGTGACACAAAAGTTGAAGGATGATAGTGAAGAGGAAGATGAGGGATTTCCACAGGGGATAGGCAGCCAAATGGAATGGATGGAAATGTGACAAATGGAATTTAATAGGAAGTGCAAGGGGATATTTTCTGGCAGGAAGAACAAGGGAAGACAACATAATGTAAAGGGTTCAATTTTAAATGGGTGCAGGGAGCTGAGGGTGGGTGTGTGTCTGAGGACTGAGGACAGGTGGACAAAGGGATTCAAAGACATGGAATCAAGGAGCAAAATAATCCCAGCATCTGCCATCTCTTGTGTTTCCAACATTAAGGAGGTTGTGTTTCACTGCCTGTATGTTTCCAGGATGCCTGTCTGTACATCTCTACAGTGTTCCTATCTAAATGCCACTGTGTGTTCTTCTTTACAAATTCCCTCTGTACATGCTCCAGTGGGTCCCTCTGTGCAGATGCCAGTGTGCTCTTCTGTACGTGCCACAGGGAACCTCCCTCTACACGTATCAAAGATATTTTTGCTCTGCTTGTCACAGGATACCAAGTGCATCGGTTTCCAGCTAAACTTGTCCCATGTTATCCCACTTTAAATGTCTCTTCATATTCCCACTGATCTGTCCCACTGGGCCTCCCTGTACATCCCTGGTGTAGGCAGCTCCATCTGAAACCTTTTCTTTGACTTCAGTCTGCATACTTCCAGGTGGATTAAACTCATAGTAAGAAGCACAGAGCTGCAACAATCATTAAAGTCTTAAAGTCGAGTTCATTGTCATATGGACAAGTACATACAGTATATACACAGGTGCAATGAAAAATTACTTACTACAGCACCACTGGCACATAGCATTAGAGACACAACATTCACAAGAAAAAAAGTAAATTAAACATAAATTATATAAGATTATACAAGAAAGAACACAATTAGAACAAAAAAATCCAAAATCCATTGTAGTGCAAAGTGGTCATAGTGTTGCTGTGTGATTGGGGTTAAATAAGAGAGAACAAAATTAGAACAAAAAAAGGTCCATTGTAGTGGAAAGTGGTCATAGTGTTGCTATACTGAGGTAGTGATTAGGATTGTGCTGGTTGGTTCAAGAACCAAATGCTTGAAGGGAATTAACTGTTCTTGAACCCAGAGGTGTGGAACTTCAGGCTTCTGTACCTCCTGCCCAATGGTAGCTGTGAGAAGATGGCACAGCCTGGATGGTGGGGATCTTTGATGATAGATGTTGCCTTCTTGAGGCAGCGCCTCACGTAGATACTTCCAATGGTGGGGAAGGATTTGCCTATGACGTATTGGGCTGAGTCCACTACTCTCTGCGGCTTCTTACATTCCTGCACATTCAAATTGCCATACCAGACCATGATGCAACCAGTCATGATACTTTCTTTAAAACAGGTAACACTTTTAATAGTTCACTAAAACTAAGTAAGCACCACAATTAATATTACATACAGCACTACAAAAAATAACATAAAATATTACAAGACACTGGAAAAAAATCTATGATATAAAACAGTATTGAACACCGATATTGTCCCCGTGCTCTAGTGATCTGATACAGCTTTAACCTTCAACTATAAAGTTACCTTAACCTCATGTGTATCTCTCTCTAACTCTGAGCAGCTGCATCTTGGTCCTCACCTTTCATCCCACCAGCGTCCGCATCCAGCACCTCATCCTTCACCATTTCTGCCAGCTCCAAAGTGATCCCACCACCAGTCACATCTTTCCCTCTCCCCCCTTTCTGCTTTCTGCAGGGACCACTCTCTTCATGAATGCTCATCCCTACCCACCCACCCACCCCGCCCTGTCCCCTGATACTTTCCCCTGCATCCATATGAGATGTAGCACCTGTCCCTTCACCTCCCCCTCACCACCACCCAGGGGCCGAAGAGGCAGCGGTTCACCTGCACCTCTTCCGACCTGGTCTACTGTATTCGGTGCTCATGATGTGGTCCCCTCTACATTAGTGAAACCGAGCATAAATTAGACAAGTGTTTCGCAGAGCACCTGCGCTCTGTCCACAACGACCATCTCAATCTTCTGGTACGAGTCATTTTAACTCTCCTTCCACTCCCACGCTGACCTGTCTGTCTTCAGTCTTCTCCATTGCTACAGAGAGTCCAAACACGAACTGGAAGAACAACACCTTGTATTCTACTTGGGTAGCTTGCAACCCAATGGTAAGAACACTGAATTTTCCAACTTCAGGTAAGTCACATGCCCAGTGCTTCCCTCCTACACACACACACCTGTCCACCTAGCTTTCTTCTCCCTTTGTTCATCCCTCCCCCGCCTGGTTCCATCTGCATGTCATCCCCTCCCCATCTGGTTCCACCTATCACCTACCAGCCTCTATCCCATCCCCTTGCCATGTACTGGCAATCTTTCCTGTTCCCTCTCAGCCCCGATGCAGGATCTCGAACTGAAATGTCAACTCACACCTTCTGCCTCCACAGATGCTGCTTGACCCATTGAGTTCTTCCAGTGCTCTGCTTTTGTTCTCGAATGTATCTATTATTGATTTTTCTTAGTCATAGAACTTTCTTCCCATTCCACGGCTACTTTGATAGGACAGTTTGCAGCTATGTATTCCTTCCTCTTTCAGTGGCAAGTTCTCACCCAACTATTCCTCTAAACTAACTTACAATTTTCCCCTATCAAGCCAAACATTGGACAACAAAACTGCGGTGGATTGTTCTGTACATACCCTGGTGTCTCTCTGTATATGTCCTAGTGTATCCCTCTCTTCAGGTCCCAGTGTCCTTCTGTACAAATGCTGCGTGCCCTCTGCGTATTTCCCAGTGTGTCACTCTGCATGTGTCCCAGTCTGTTCCTCATGTATATTTCCCAATGTGTTCCTCTATACATGTCCATGTGTCCCTTTGTATATTGTACAGTGTAAACCTAGTGCAATACAAACCTAGTTTATATATCCCTCTATATAAACCTAGTGTGCACTTCCATATATTTCGTCATGTGTTCCTTGGACATGTCCTGAGTCTCTCTCTATACATGTCTAGTTGGATCCTTTGTAAATGTCCCAGTGTGTGTTCTTCTTTATTTTACCTAGTGTGTCCCTCTATATTTGTCCCAATGTATCACTCTGGACACATCCCACTGTGATGTTTTGTAAATATTTCAGTGAGTTCCTCTGTATATTACAGTGTGTCCCTCTATACATGCCCCAGTGTGTCACTGTACATGTCCTGGTGTGTTTCTTTGTATACTTCCCTGTGTTCTCTGTAAATGGTCGCGTGCATCCCTCTGCATTTGCCTCAGTGCATCCTTCCCTATATCTCTCATTTCTGTCCTGCTATACGTGCCCTGCTGTGTCCCTCTATACTGGCCTCAGTATGTGCTTTTGCCCATCTCCCAGTGTGTCTCTCTGCACATTCCCCTCCTTTCATTCCCCTAGGTATCATTCTGGACATGGCCCAGTTTGTCTCCACTACACAGTCTAAGGTGTGCACACGCTTTTGTTTCCCATTGTAAATACTCCAATATATTCTCCTGTGTGCAGATCTCCACATACTCCAGCATCTCTCTCTCTCTTTACTTACATCGCTGCATCTTCTGCATACCTAGCACAGTGACAGCACTTTGATTCACTCTGAGATCATGGAAGGTGCACTGTAGAGCAAGAGGAAGCACATTTAAGCACAATTCACATCCTTCCATGACATCCCAGAATGCTGTCCAGGAAATGGTGTAATTTTGAAGTGTTGTAGTATTTTCAAGTGTTGTAATAAGTTTGAAGACAACACAAAAATAGGTGGAATTGTGCAAAGTGAGGAAGCTCGTCAAAGGATTCAGTAGGATATAGACCAGTTGGAAGTGCGAACAGAGAAATGGCAGATAGAGTTTAATGTGGATAAGTGTGAGGTGTTGCACTTTGGGAGGTCAAATACAAGAGGGAAGTATACAGTTATATGCAGGACCATTGATGTACAGAAGGATCTTGGACTGCAAGTCCATAGCTCCCTGAAAGTGGCAATACATGTAGATAGGGTAGTAAAGAAGACGTACGGCATACTTGCCTTCATTGGTCGGCGTGTTCAGTATAAAAGTCAGCAAGTCATGTTACAGCTGTTTACAATTCTGGTTATGCCACATTTGGAGTATGGCACCCAGTTCTGATCGCCCCATTACAGGAAGGATGTGGAGGTTTTGGACAGGGTGCAGAAGAGGTTCACCAGGATGTTGCCTGGATTAGAGAGTATCAGCTCTAAGGAGAGATTGGACAAACTTGGATTGTTTTCTCTGGAGCATCGAAGGCTGATGGGGCAACCTGATAGAAATTTATAAAATTATGAGAGGCATGTGTAGGGTAGACAGAGTCTTTTTCCCAGGGTGAAAATGTCAAATACTAGAGGGTGAAGGTTTAAAGGAGATGTACAAGACAAATTTTTTTTTTACATAGAGTGGTAGGTGCCTGGAATGCACTGCCAGTGGAGGTGGTGGAAGCAGATATGATAGCGATGTTTAAGAGGCATTGAGACCGACACATGAACAGGGAGGGAATAGACGGATATAGACCATGTGCAGGCAGGTATTAGTTCTGATTGGCATCATGATTGGCACAGACATTGTAGGCTGTAGGGCTTGTTCTGGTGCTGTACTGGTCTATGTTCTACTGTAATGGTGCAAAGATGGCAGTCAATGTGTGCGCACCAAGCTCTTGCAATGTGATAACAATTGAACCATCTACAGTAACATTCTGATAATTCGCTACCTGAGAGTTCAGCATCTGCTTCTCCAGTGATGTTTGTACTTTCCACTCAGCCGCACTCTGGACTCCAGATCCCCCATCCCTATCCACTCACTGGGCTCTAGTTCCCCTCTCCCCATCCACTCAGCGGGACCCCAGTTACCCCCTCCCATCCACACACCAGGTCCCCAGATTCCCCCCCTCTTTCCCCCCTACCCATTGGGACTCCAGTTCCAGCACTTGCTTTAACCTCATCTGGGTCTGTTGCACACTCCCTGAAACTTACTGAAATATTCACTGTGTTAGATCTTTGAAAAAAGCAAATTCAAAGTGCATTGCAGTATTAACAAAATTTCATCTGATAATCTGGAATAACTCCTGGTCCAGTAGCACCAAAATCCTGATGTGATGGCTTACAGGAGTTTTACTGTACAGTGTACCTCAGTGTTAGGGCAGTTTGGGGAAGAGAAATTTGCTCTTTCGGAGTCCGCAAATCACTAGTTAAAAATTTGAGATAGGGAATAAAGATACACATTCCCCGGTGTGTCTCTCCGTACAGTTCCCAGCGCGCCTCTCCGCACATGCCTCAGCGCATCTCTCCGCACGTGCCCCAGTGTGTCTCTCCGCATGTGCCCCAGTGTCTCTCCACACGTGTCCCAGTGCGTCTCTCCGCACATGCCCCAGTGTCCCTCCGCACATGCCCCAGTGCGTCTCTCCACATGTGCCCCAATGTCTCTCCGCACGTGCCCCAGTGTCTCGCTGCACGTGTCCCCGTGTGTCTCTCCGCACGTACCCCAGTGTCTCTCCGCATGTGCCCCAGTGCGTCTCTCCGCACATGCCCCAGTGTCTTTCCGCACATGCCCCAGTGCGTCTCTCCGCACGTGCCCCAGTGTCTCTCCACATTTGCCCCAGTGTCTCTCCGCATTTGCCTCAGTGTGTCTCTTCACATGTGCCCCAATGTCTCTCCGCACAAGCCCCAGTGTCTCGCTGCATGTGTCCCCGTGTGTCTCTCCGCACGTACCCCAGTGTCTCTCCGCACATGCCCCAGTGACTCTCCGCACATGCCCCAGTTACTTTCTGCGCGTGCCCCAGTGCGTCTCTCCGCATGTGCCCCAATGCCTCTCCACACGTGCCCCAGTGTCTCGCCACATGTGCCCCCGTGTGTCTCTCCGCACGTGCCCCAGTGTCTCTCTGCACGTGCCCCAGTGCGTCTCTCCGCATGTGCCCCAATGTCTCTCCACACATGCCCGTGTGTCTCTCTGTACATGCCTCAGTGCGTCTCTCTGCATGTGCCCCAGTGTCTCTCCACATGTGCCCCAGTGTCTCTCCACATTTGCCCCAGTGTGTCCCTCTGCACATGTCGCTGGGTGTCTCACTGTAAATACCCCGGAGTCCTCCACTCTGGGCTAAAGGTTCTGACTCTACGGCAAGCTTTAGTCCTCCCTTTCAGAGCTGAACTGTGAGAAAGTACTTACATTTCTAGATTGTTGTTCAGCTCCATCAGCTGGTGTTACAGTCAGGTGGCTGGCGAGGGCACAGAGACAGGAGGATGTGTGGAGAGACGTGATGGAGCCGGGACATTTGCAAATTGCTTTTCTCAGCAGCATGCACCCTGTGGAGAGGGAACCTTCCTGGAACGGTGAGTGGTGGGAAGCTTGGGTCGGAACCTGTCCCTGCAAACACTGAACATCATATAATGGCACCGGTTCCATCCTTCAGTCTTGTTCCAGGTTTTGGACATGGCAAGAAGCAGGTAACTCTGGATAAAACATAATTAAGAAATGGTGAATTTAAAGGGAGGAATAGAAGCTTCACATTATCAGCCTTCAGATTATTATTTAGCAGCAACCCCACCTCCGCGGGGACATTACAATCCAATTGATCTGATTGACAGGCAGCTACTGGTGGCAGGAGGTCATGGGTTCAGTGTAAAGGCAGCTCCCCTTCCTAGTCAGCCCTGCACCTGAAACAAGCGCTAAATAAACATTAAATTAATTTGCTTATACACAGTGTCTGCAGAGGCTTAGTAATTGATTGTAGACTATTAGTCTGCATTGCTGGGAGGTGAGGAAGAGGGTTTGTGCAAAACAATTATTGAGCATTCATTGCAAAAAGCTCATCAAACACCTGAGAAAGGGTTAGTAGTGAACGTAAAAAACAGAGGTAAAGGACTGTGGCATTGTCCTCACCCATCTGCATTTGTATTCACTCACTGTCCTATACCATCCCCCTTATGTTCATACTACATAGGTCATTCAGCCCATTGAGTCTATACTGGCTCTCAGAGCTTTGGACTTTGATTATTTTGTTCTAGTTGTGTTCTTTCTTGTAAAAATTGTGCACAATTTATGTTTAATTTATGTTTTTCTTGTGAATGCTGCTTATATGATGCTCTGTGCCTGTGATGCTGCTGCAAGCAAGTTTTTCATTGCACCTGTGCATAGTGTAGCGGTTAGCGTAATGCTATTACAGCGCCAGCGACCCGGGTTCAATTCCTGCCACCGTCTGTAAGGAGTTTGTACGTTCTCTGCGTGGGTTTCCTCCAGGTCCTCTGGTATCCTCCACATTCCAAAGACATACAGGTTAGGAAGTTGTGGGCATGCTATGTTGGTGCCGGAAGTGTGGCGACACTTGCAGGCTTCCCCCAGAACACTACGCAAAAGATGCATTTCACTGTGTGTTTCGATGTACGTGCGACTAATAAAGATATCTTATCTTGTCTTACATGTACTTGTGTGTATGACAAACTCAGCTTTGACTTTAAGCATTCCCATCAGTCCTATTCCCCCATTTTTTTGCCTGTAACCTATCCTTTCTCTTGCTCACCAACTACCCCCGATCCTCCTGCCCACGCTAGGGGTAAATTACAGTGGCCAATTAATCCACCGGTTTTAGGGATGTGGGAGAAAACCGGAGCACCCGGGGGGGGGGGGGGGGGGGGTGGGGGGGAGGGGGGGGGGAAGGATGGAAGGATCCCACCCCAGGGAGAATGTGCAAGCTCTACACAGACAGTACCCAAGGTCAGGATTGAACCCTGGACTCTGCAGCAGTGAAGCATTGAACCCTGGACTCTACCTGCTGCACCACATTAGCCCTTCTTAGACCCTATTGCAACAGCACCCAGTCCTGTCTTGATACAGTTATTCCAATTCTGTTGTTGGAGTAACTCAGAAAGATTTTGTATTTTCAACCTGCCCTCTGCAAACTTATGCTCTCACATTCTCTTATGATGTAGGGGAACACAATTCGGCCCATCAACTCTATGCTGGCACTCAGAGCAATCCTGTCCATCTCATTCCCTACCATCTTATTTCCATGTAACCTACTCCCTCGCACATGCCCATCAACTCCATCCAATTAACCCACCAAGCCGCACGTCTCTGGGATGTGGGAGGAAACCAGAGCACCTGGGGGAAACCCACTCAGTCACTGGGAGAACGTGCAAACTCCACACAGGCAGCACCGCAGGTCAGGAGCTGTGAGACAGCTGCACTACCCACAGAGCAACTGTGCCACCAGCTATTGAACTTGCGGCCAATGTCTCAGCCTCACAAGCACATGAATCAAATGGTGCACAGCAAGCTCCCACGAAACAACTCAGTGGATTTTTTTTCCGTGAGTGATAAATATCGGTTAGGAAATAGAGGACAAGTTGCCTGATCTTCCAAGTAGCATCCTGGTCAGCTCTCATTGAGTCATGAAGTTATAGAGCATGGAAACAGGCCCATCCATGCTGACCAAGGTGGCTACCTAAGTTAATTCCATTTGCCTGTGTTTGGCCTATATCGCTCTAAACCTTTCCTATCCATGTGCCTGTCTAAATGTCTTTTAAATGTTGTAATTGTACTCACCTCCACCACTTCCTCTGGCAGCTCGTTCCACATATCCACCACCTTCTGTGTGAAAAACCTGTCCCTCAGGTCCCCTCTAGTTTTAGACTCTCCTACCCAGGGAAAAAGACTGTGACCATTCACCTTATTTATGCCCCTCATGATTTTATAATGTTCGATAAGGTTACCCCCTCAGTCTCTGATGCTCCAGGGAAAACAATCCCTGCCTATCCGATCTCTCCTTATTACTCAAGCCCTCCAGTCCCGGTAATGTCCCAGTGAATCTTTTCTGCACCCTTTCCAGCTTATTGACAACCTTCCCATAGCTGGGAATGATGGGGTTTCCAACAGTACACAGCACTGGAACCATCAGACTGGATGTCATGTTCAGGTCTCTGTGGATCATGACCTTGTGACCCAGTCTAAAGTGCGACCGTTTACAACAGGGCTCTGTCAAATTTTGCTTTGATCCAAGTTTTACTTTCAACCCAGATGCTATCTCCCAAGACATGAAAGATCCCACATCACTGTTTTGAAGGACAACAGAAGAGATCCACTGCCCATTCTGTCCAGTGTTTATCCCTCAAACAACATCTCCAGAGCACACCAAATGGTCATTGTCCAGATGCATCACAGCTTGGTACGGCAACTGCTCTGCCCAACACCACCAAAAATTGCAGAGAGTTGTGAACACAGCTCAATCTATCATGAAAACCTTCCTTCCATTGATTCTGCCTACACTTCCTACTGCCTCGGGAAAGCAGCCAACATAATCAAGGACCCCTCCCAACCTGGTCATTCTCTCTCCTCCCCCATCCCGTCAGGCAGAAGATACGAAAGCTTCAGAGCACATACCACCAGGCTCAAGGACAGTGTCTATCCCATTATAATAAGACCCTTGAACAGACTTCTTATAAAGATGAACTCTTGATCTCTCAATCTATCTTGTCATAGCCCTTGCACCTTATTGTCAACCTATACCGCACTTTCTCTGTAACTGTAATGCTATATTCTGATTCAAATCTAGATTCCAGCATCTGCAGTCCTTTGTTTCTCTACACCATATTCTGCATTCCGTTATTGCTTTTCCCTTTGTACAACCTTGATGTACTTATGTATTGAGTGTTCAGTATGAATGATCTGTATGGATGGCATGCAAGACCAGGTTTTTCAGTATATTTGACAAAAATAAACCAATTACCAATATCCCATTGCTGATTTGGGAGCTTGCTGTGCTCAGGCCGGCTGTGTGTTCCCTGCATCACCACAGTGAGTGCAATTCAACAGCACCTCATTGGTTGGGGTGTGGAAAGGTGTCACACAAATGTAGTACCTTTCTCAGTGGTTTTAATGTTACACAAAATGTTAGAGACCAGTGCACCAAAGTGCATTTCTGAGGACATCCAACGTTGCTGCTAACAGTCCTATTATATCATAATGTAATATAATTACAATCAAATTCCTCCTCAACTCTCCCAGTGACTGTAACAGTATTGGTATCAATGCTGTTGCATGCAAACGGCCCAATTTTTATCACACCCAGCTGTACACAAAGCACTTGGTTAAAATGAAAGCATGGTGGAGGGAGAGGAGAGGGTGAAGGAAAACAAAAGCTAATTAGTTTAATAGAATCTATGGAAAACACTGAGCTACAGCTGGGACTGAGTGAACCATGAGCCCAGAGCAGGTCGACCGTGTTGGGCACAGGCAGATATGAAGGGAGCAGGAATATAAAAATCAGAGGTAATTACAGCGGATGCAATGCTGTTCCTCACTGAGTTACCACTGCCTCAACACCATTATTAAAGCTGGGTCTGCCTCAGTTCTTGAAATGTAAACTAATCGACATCACCCAAGCTACACACTGAATATTTCTAATTGCTCGGCACATTTCTCTCTCTCTCTCTCTCTCCCTCTCTCTCTCTGTCTCTCTCTGTCTGCTGGAACTACAGCCTGGGATCTCCCCAGAGGCAGCACACCTTTCATTATCACTCTTTATTATCAGAGAGCTGCAGTGGGGCCTCTGTTGAAGCAGCAGCCCCTGATGAAAATACACTGGCTGCAGCTTTAATTACCAAACATCGCACCGCCTCACCAGGATCCGCGCCGCTAATTAGTGTTGATGGGGAGAGGCTCCCCCTCACTACCATCCACACACCCCTCCAAATTCCCGGCCACCCACCTGCCCCGTTCTCTTCACCCGCCCAGGAAACAGTCAAAGTAGCAGAGAGGGTGGGGGCGGAGGAGATGAGGAAGAGGGGAAGCGGATGGAGGGGAAAATGGGGAGTACAGGAGAGGAGTTAGTGGGTGTGGAGGGCAAAATGGAGATGAGAGAATGAAGGGGTTGAGAGGGTATGAGAGGATGATAGGGGCATGAAGGGGCAATTGAGGGGAGAGGTGTGTGGGGAGGGTCAGCAGAGACGATGAAGAGTATGGGGCAGAGGTAAGTGTGCAAGGAAAGGGGGTTATGGAGAGGGCATTGGAGGTTTTCCCCTTTCTTCCCCCTCCATCTCTCCTTCACGATCTCCCTCCTCTACCCACACTCTCGCCATTGCTTGTCGCCCTCCCGTGCCCTCCGACCCTCCTTTCTTCCGCTCCATAACACTCCCCTTCTGTTCGTCCCTCAGCTCCTTCCCCCTCAGTCCCTGCCAACCTCTCTCTCCCCTTTTCCATCCTTTCTTCTCTCCTCCCTCCCACCTGCCCCTCCTCTCCTCTCTCCCCTCCACCCTCCTTCCATTCCCTCCTTTCCATTTACACCCTCCCTCGCACTACCCCTCACCTCCTTTACCTCCTCTCTCCTCTCTCACTTTCCTCCCTCTCCAATTCCCTCTCTTTCCTCTACTACCTCCCTCCGCACTCCCTCCCTTTTCTCCTCTCCCTTGCCTTTCCCTCCCTACACCACTCCCCTCCCTCTTCCACCATTCCCCTCTTCTGTCCATCCATACCCATCTCCTCCCCCACCTCTCCTTCCCTCCCTCACTCACTCCCTACATCCCACCCCACCCTGCCTCTCCCTTCTTTCTCCCACCTCCCTCCTGCTCCTTCTCTTCCTGACACACCTCCCCCTCCCATCCTCCCTGCCTTCCTTCACACTCACACCTCTCTCCCTCCCACACTACATTCCAGCCTCCCCCCTTGCTCTTCCACCCTCCCCACCCTACTCCCCCAACTTCCCCTCCCTCCCCATCCTTTCCCTCCCCTTCCCCTCCCACCCCTCCGCTCCCCTCTCCCCTCCCTCCCTTCCCCTCTCTCCTCTCTCCCTCCACTCTCCCCCTCCCCTTCCCTCTCCCCTCTGTCCCCTACCCCTCCCTCCCTTCCTCCTCACTCCCTCCCTCCCCTCTCCCTTCCCCTTCCCTTCCTCCTCACTCCCTCCCCTCTCCCTTCCCCTTCCCTTCCTCCTCACTCCCTCCCTCCCCTCTCCCTTCCCCTTCCCTTCCTCCTCACTCCCTCCCCTCTCCCTTCCCCTTCCCTTCCTCCTCACTCCCTCCCTCCCCTCTCCCTTCCCCTTCCCTTCCTCCTCACTCCCTCCCCTCTCCCTTCCCCTTCCCTTCCTCCTCACTCCCTCCCTCCCCTCTCCCTTCCCCTTCCCTTCCTCCTCACTCCCTCCCTCCCCTCTCCCTTCCCCTTCCCTTCCTCCTCACTCCCTCCCTCCCCTCTCCCTTCCCCTTCACTTCCTCCTCACTCCCTCCCTCCCCTCTCCCTTCCCCTTCACTTCCTCCTCACTCCCTCCCTCCCCTCTCCCTTCCCCTTCACTTCCTCCTCACTCCCTCCCTCCCCTCTCCCTTCCCCTTCCCTTCCTCCTCACTCCCTCCCTCCCCTCTCCCTTCCCTTCCTCCTCACTCCCTCCCTCCCCTCTCCCTTCCCCTTCCCTTTCTCCTCACTCCCTCCCTCCCCTCTCCCTTCCCCTTCACTTCCTCCTCACTCCCTCCCTCCCCTCTCCCTTCCCCTTCCCTTTCTCCTCACTCCCTCCCTCCCCTCTCCCTTCCCCTTCCCTTCCTCCTCACTCCCTCCCTCCCCTCTCCCTTCCCCTTCCCTTCCTCCTCACTCCCTCCCTCCCCTCTCCCTTCCCCTTCCCTTCCTCCTCACTCCCTCCCTCCCCTCTCCCTTCCCCTTCCCTTCCTCCTCACTCCCTCCCATGCCCCATTCCCACCCCTGGGGCTCTGGTCTCTCTCACATGGAGTCAGGGTGACAGTCGGCCTGTGCCGGCTCCCTGAGCCTCAGCTGTCAGTGTGGAGATGAATCACGAGCTGGAGGAAGGTGTTGACAGCGGCAGCTGGACGTCAGGGAGCGATGACAGGAGACACACATTCAGCCCAGGGATCGACACACACCGTCATGGTGGGGGAGACTGAGGGGCGGGGTGGGGATGGAGGGGTGGGGGAGACAGAGGGGTGGGGGAGACAGTGGTGGGGGAAATGGAGGGGGTGGGGAGAGAGGGCGTGGGGTGGGGAGATGAAGGGTTTGGGGTGGGGGTGGGGGAGATGGTGGGGGCGGGAAGGCAGGGTGAGAGTGAATGAGAGGGAGGAGAGGGGGAGAGGGAGGGGTCGGGGGTAGATGGGAGAATGAGAGAGAAGGATAGAATGAGAGAGAGGGGATGGAGTGAAGGATAGGGAGAAAGGGGGTGGATGGGGAGAGGGCAGTCAGGGAGGGAGGGAGGGTGAGGAGAGGGCAGAGTGAGGGGCAGGGGTGGGGAGGGGTAGAGGGGAAGGGAGGGTAGGGAGAGGGGTGAGTGAGAAGGAGGGGGGATGTGAGGGCAGAGTGAGGTGGGTTTGAAGTGAGTGGGAGGGAAGGAAGGGTAGAGTGAGAGGGTGGGGAAAGTGAGAGGGTGGGGTGGAAGAAGTAGGGTGAGAGGGAGGGGTGGGAGAGGTGGCAAAAGGGAGAGTGAGGGTGGGGAACCGGAGGGAGGACGAGGAGCGTCCCCTGCCGTCAGCTCCCAGCAGCGCTGAGGTACATGACGGGGCTGGCTCTTTGCAGTTTTATTCCGCTCCGGCCGATTTGGCAAATTCCTGCATTTTTCAGAAGTGCTCCCCACTTTTCCAGAGGCCAAACTTAAAGCCAACTTCTGCCGGAGGAGATCAGTTGGAAACCAGTGCAACATTTGGGAGACGTTGTGCCTTGCGACAGTGTGCAGCGTTCCCCGCCCGCATGCACCGCTATTCGGAAAGTTTATTTTTACTTTTAAAAGGCCGCTTGCAAAGAGGGAGAGAGGGCTGGCTGGTTGGGCAGACTGTGAGCTCTGGGGCCCTAGTCCAAACCTTCTCCCCCCGACGTACGACAGCGCCAGGTGTGGGTCTTTGTGTCCAGTGAGCGGCAGATGGTGCGCGGTCCACTCGCACCGATAACCTCACTCCGAAACCCATCAGTCTCCAGCCCTGGGACTCCGGAGGTACAGCGACACCATGAGACCACTGTGTACGTTTCTTTGTCCCCACGTTGCCTGCTGTGGCTCCTGCTCGTCACCCTTTTAAACGCTGGTTTCCCGGTGCTGTACTTTGTCTGAAACCGGGGGGGGGGGGGGGGGGGGGGGTCAGTCCCCACTTTACCTCTTACTTGGTGCGAACGGAGAACAGATAACTGGGAACCCATATATCAGGAGTGGCTGGGATGTTAGCTGGGATCACGTTAGTGATGGATGTCTGGGAGTCCATTACTCTAAATTAACAGGTATCTTGGTTTGGTTTATTGTTATTGTCACACGTGCCAAGATACAGTGAAAAGCTTTTGTTTTGCATGCCATCCAGACAGATCGTTCCACACGTAAGTACATCGAGGTAGTTAAAAAGAAAAACAATGCAGAATATAGTGTGACGGTTTCAGAGAAAGTGCAGTGCAGGTAGACAAATAAAGTGCAAGGGCCACGATTAGGTAGATTGGGAGATCAAGAGTTCATCTTTTAGCTTATGAGGGGTCCGTTCAAGAGTCTGAGAACAGCGGGATAGAAGCTGTCCTTGAGTCTGGTGGTACCTGCTTTCAGGCTTTTGTATCTGCTGCCGGCGGGAGAGGGGAGAAGAGAGAATGACCAGGGTGGGAGGGGTCCTCGATTATTTTGGCTGCTTCCTGAGGCAGCAAGAAGTGTAGAAGGAGTCAGTGGAGGGGAGGCTGGTTGGCATGATGGACTGGGCTGCATTCACAACTCACTGCAGTTTCTTGCAGTCTTGGGCAGAGCACTTGTCATACGAAGCAGTGATGTATCCAGATAGGATGCTTTCTATGGTACATCTGTAAAAATTGGTGAGGGTCATCAGGGACATGTGGAATTTTCTTAGACTTCAGAGGAAGTAGAGGTGTTAGTCTGCTTTCTTGACTATAGCATCTATGTGGCTTGACCAGGACAAGTTGTTGATGATATTTATGCACGGTTGTGTAGCAGTTAGCATAACTCGATTACAGCATCTGCGACCCAGGTTCAATTCCGGCCGCTGTCTGTAAGGAGCTTGTACATTCTCCCTGTGTCTGCGTGGGTTTCCTCTGGGTGCTCCGGTTTCCTCCCACATTCCAAAGACGTACGGGTTAGGAAGTTGTCAGCATGCTATGTTGGCGCCAGAAGCGTGGTGACATTTGTGGGCTGCCACCAGAACACTCTACGCAAAAGATGCATTTCACTGTGTGTTTTGATGTACGTGTGACTAATAAAGATATCTTATCTTATACCTGATAACTTGAAGTTCATTGTTGGCAGGTATCTTTGTGTTACATATCAGTGTAATAGTTGGTGCTGCTTCCTGCCTTTCTCCTATGATTTAAGAAGCGGGCACCAGCCACACTACATGGTCCCTTTTTGATCTTACTGACATTTTCCACTCTCACATTCAGGAAGGACCTCCTCAAACTTGGCTGCCTGCAGAAATTCATCTCCACTTAATGTTTGATATAGAATGACGTGCAAGTTGTGATTCTGATCAGTGGATTTACAACAGATCCATTTCCAATACCAGCATTCACAGCCTTTGTGTCTCTGCTTATCACCTCCAGCCGCAGTCTCCACTTTCACCATCTTCCCCCCTCCATCTTCCTCCTTTTTATGCCTGTCCCCACCTATCATGTCTCCCAAATCCACCCCTGCCCCTCCCCTACCTAGTTTGATCTGCCCATCATCCTTTACCCCTTCTCAGTCCACCAATCACTTCTGGCCTCTGTCTCACCACTCCTCCTCTCCCTTTTATACTGACCATCTCCCCTCTCCATCATGATGCAGGGTTTCAACGTGAAACATGGACAATTCCTTTCCCCCCACAGATGCTGCTCGACCTGCTGAGTTCTTCCAGCATTTTGTTTGTTGCTCCAATTCCATTGCAGGCTGATGCCAAGCAAGGCTGCATCATTGCCCCAGCATTTCTCTCAATCTTTCTCGCTGCAGTGCCTTGCTTCAGCCTCTTACTTCCAACATGCTTACTGCTGAGGTGGAGCTAATCCACAGGATCAGTGGTAAGCTCTTCAACCGAGTATCAAAAACTAGAGGATATAGGTCCAGGGTTAGGAGAAAGAGATTGAGAGAGGATCTAAGGAAGAAACTTGGGTGGTTGGAATCTGGAACACATTGCCTGAGGCGGTGGTAGAAGCAGATACTCTCACAGCACTTGAGAAGTATCTTGAGGAACACTTGAATCATCAAGGACTAGAAGGCCAACAACCAAGTGCTGGTAAATGGGATTAGCATAGATGTGTGCCTAATGGTCAGCATGGACATGGTGGGCTGAAGGGCCTTTTTCTGTGCTCTATGATTCTCAGGCACCTCCAGCCCAAGACCAAGGCCACCCCAACCACAGTGGTTGAGCTACAGCTCACAGTGATATTTGCACATGTTTGGGAGGCCGAGCTCTAAATCATCGTTGCCTCATTCACTGTGAGAGGGTGGGCCTTGCCCTCCACAGCCACAAGACAAAGATCCTCCACCAAACTATCCCCACTGTACAAAACCTTCCTCTGACATTCCGCAAGGTCCATGATGAGACCCTGGTTTCTGTGGACCACTTCCGATATCTCAGGAGCCACCTGTCAGTAAAGGAGATGAAGTTTAGCACTGCCAGCACAACTTTTGGCCAATTGAGGAAAGGGTGTTGAAGATCAAGTTGTCAAATTTGGCACAAAACCCATGGCCTAAAGAGCAGTGATGCCTTCCCTCCCCGTATGCTATTGAGACTTGGACTACCTACAGCATTCAAAGCACTGAATCCGCAAAATCCTCCAAACCCTCCAACAGGGTAAGTGAACCAAAGGCAGGGGTGTCTCTCAGGCCAACACCCTGACCACCGAGGACCTAATTACGTTCATTAAGGCCAAGTCGTCCACAAGCTCCCGAAACAGACACTATTCCGAGCTCCGTCACAGGTGAACACTGCAAGGTGGACGGAGGAAAAGACCCCATAGCCTCCTTGGTAACATGTAACATCCCCGCTGAGTGGAAGATAAGAATACATGAAATAAAAGTAAGAGAAGTAGGCCATTCTGTCCTTCAAATCTGCTCTATCATTCAATAACATTATGAGTTGTCATCTGCCAAGTGCACACTCCAGCTAATCCCTTCCCACAGCCCAAAAATTCATCCCAGTCTTGAAAATGCAATGAGATCTACAAGAGACTGCAGATGCTGGAATCTGGAGCAAAAAACAAGATGCTGGAGGAACTCAGCAGGTCAGGCAGCATCTGTGGAGGGAAGTGGACAGTCCACGTTTTGCATCCCTTCATCAGAGACCCTTCATCTGGATGTCTTGACCCAAAATGTCAACTGTCCATTTCCCCCCACAGAGGAAAATGCAACTGTTCACTGACTGTTTGCTGGGGTAGAGAATTGCAACAGTTTACAGCACAATGGAGAGCAAATTGTTTCTCATCTCAGTCCTGAAAGGCTGACCAGTTACCTGGAAGTGGTGAAATTCAGTGGAAATTCCATGCAGGCTTTGTTCAAACTGTATCTGAGCACTTTGTTAATGTTAAGTCACCCAATGACCACAGGCCTACTGGTGTGATGCATCCTGTGCAGAATGAAATCCCGGGGACATCTACCTGCAGCAAAGGACCAAATGAGAGCAATGTGTGTTAATGTTGCACATTTAAGGTGGTAAAGTGTTCCACAGAGTTTCACAGAAGTGTAAATTGAACAAGCAACGGAAAACTGCCCCCAAGCCAAAGAGGGAAGCACTTGGTACAGGTGACCAAATACTTGGTCGTCGAGAGAGGTTCTAAGCAGCATTTATAGGGAAAAGGAGACAGGAGAAAATTCTAAAACTTGGGACTTGGGTGACTAATTGCCCTTATTCTGCTGGGTGATACAGATCAGTGGTTTGGGAGGTGTTGTAAGGTCAATCTGAAGAGAAGAGTTAAAGCAAGACAAACGTTCTTCCCTGTGAGTGTGGACAGAGGCAGAGCAGGAAGCATCTGCTCCTCTGAGTCAAATGGTTGTGAGTTCAAATCCCATCCAATAACTTTATTTCAAAATTAATTAGCACATCTTGAGCCTCATAGACAAGGCCTGCATTCATTGTCCATGCCTAATTGAATCAGATTCAGAATCAAATTTATTATCACAAACTTATATGACGTGAAATTTGTTGTTTTGCAGCAGTAGTACAGTGCAAAGACATAAAATTACTATAAATTACAAAAATAAATAACTAGTGCAAAACAAAAGGAACAACGAGGTAGTTTCATAGGTTCATGTAGCGTTCAGAAATCTGATGGTAGAGGAGAAGAAGCTGTTTCTGAATCATTGAATGTGGATCCTCAGGCTCCTGTACCTCCTCCCTGATGGTAGTACCGAGAAGAGGGCATGTTCTGGATGGTGAGGGTCCTTAGTGATAGAAGCGCCTTCTTGAAGCACTGACTCTTGAAGATGCCCTCGATGGTGGGGAGGGTTGTGCCCGTGATGGAACTGGCTGAGTCTACAACCCTCTGCAGCCTCTTGCGATCCTGTGTATTTGCATTTGGAAAGGTGGTGGTGAGCAGCTGTAGTCTATCCCATCTAGGGAAAATGATCTGTCTCAGAAGATCAGGTTAGTCAGAGAGCAATACAGAACAGGTACAGGCCCTTTGGCCCAACCAGTCCACGCCAACCATGGTGCCCACCCAGCAAGTCCCAATTTCCTGCATTCGGCCCATATCCCTCTAAGCCCTGCCCCTCCATAGAACATCGATCATTACAGCACAGTACAGGCCCTTCAGCCCACAATGTTGTGCCGACGTTTTATCCTGCTCTAAGATCTATCTAACCCTTCCCTCCCACATAGCCCCCTGTTTTTCTATCATTCATGTGTCTATCTAAGTGTCTCTTAAATGTCCCTAATGTATCTGCCCCCACAACCTCTGCTGGCAGTGTGTTCCATGCACCCACCACTCTCTGTGTAAAAAACTTACCCCTGACATCCCCCTTATACCTTCCTCCAATCACCTTAAAATTATGCCCCCTCGTGTTAGCCATTGTCACCCCGGGAAAAAGTCTCTGACTGTTCACTCGATCTATGCCTCTTATCATCATGTACACCTCTATCAAGTCACCTCTCATCCTCCTTCTTTGCAAAGAGAAAAGCCCTAACTCGCTCAGCCTATCCTCATAAGACATGCTCTCCAATCCAGGCAACATCCTGGTAAATCTCCTCTGCACCCTCTCTAAAGCTTCCACATCCTTTCTATAATGAGGCAACCAGAACTGAACACATTAGTCCAAGTGTGGTCTGACCAGAGTTCTATAGAGCTGCAACATCACCTTGTGGCTCTTGAACTTATTTCCCAAACTAATGAAGGTCAACACTCCATACACCTTCTTAACAACCTTATCAACCTGCGTGGCAACCTTGAGGGATCTATGGACATCGGCCCCAAGATCCCTCTGTTCCTCCACACTGCTAAGAGTCCTGCCATTAACCTTGTATTCTGTCTTCAAATTCGATCTCCTGAAGTGTATCACTTTACACTTATCTGGGTTGAACTCCATCTGCCACTTCTCAGCCCAGCTCTGCATTCTATCAATATCCTGTTGTAATCTACAGCAACCTTCTACACTATCCACAACACCACCAACCATTGTATCATCATCAAACTTACTAACCCACCCTTCCACATCCTCATCCAAGTCATTTATAAAAATCACAAAGAGCAGGGGTCCCAGAACAGATCCCTGCGGAACACCACTGGTCACTGACCTCCAGGTAGAATACGCTCCATCTACCACCGCCCTCTGTCTTCTATGGGTGAGCCAATTCTGAGTTCATGCAGCCAAGTTTCCTTACTTTCTGAATAAGCCTTCCATGAGGAACCTTACTAAAATCCATGTACACCACATCCACTGCTCTAACTTCATCAATGTGCTTTGTCTCATCCTGAAAGAATTCAATCAGGCTTGTGAGGCACAACCTACCCCTCACAAAGCCATGCTGACTGTCCCTAATCAGCCTATGCTTCTCTAAATGCCCATAAATCCTGTCTCTAAGAATCTTCTCCAGTAATTTGCCCACCACTGCAGTAAGACTCACTGGTCTGTAATTCCCAGGGTGATCCCTACTCCCTTTCTTAAACAAACGAACAACATTTACCACCCTCCAATCATCCGGCACTACTCCTGTGGCCAGTGAGGATGCAAAGATCGTCACCAAAGGCGCAACAATCTCTTCCCCAGCTTCCCATAGTAACCTTGGATATATCCCGTCTGGCCCCAGTGACTTATCTATCCTAATGTCTGTCAATAGTTCCAGCACATCCTTTCTCCTGACATCGACATGTCCTAACATATCAGTCTGTCGTACACCATCCTCACAAACATCAAGGTCTCTCTCTTTCTTGAATACAAAGCAAAGTATCCATTAAGGACCTCCCCTACCTCCGTGTACCTATCTGAGTGTTTCTTAAATGATACTATTGTACCTGCCTCAACCACTTCCTCTGGCTGCTCTTTCCATATACTCACCACTCTCTGCGTGAAAAAGTTGCCCCTCAGATCCCTTTTAAATCTTTCCCCTCTCACCCTGAGTCTATGCCCCGTAGTTTTGGACTCCCCTACCCTGGGGAAAAGACTGTTACCGTCCACTTTATCTATGCATCTAATAATTTTAAACATTTCTGTAAAGGTAGTCCCTCATTCTCCCATTCCAAGGAATAAAGACCTAGCCTGGCCAACTTCTCCCTATAACTCAGGCCCTCTAGTCCTGGTAACATCCTTGTAAATCTTTCATGCACTCTTTCCTACTCTGGTTTGACTTTCCAAAATGCATCACCTCACACTTATCTATATTGAAATCCATTTGCCACTCCTTAACTGATCAAGATCCCCCTGTAATCTACGATAACTATCAACAAAATCTCGCAAGTTTGTGTCATCTGCAAATTTACTGATCAAGCCTTGTGCATTCACATGCAAATCATTTATATAAATAACAAATAACAAGGGTCCCAACACCGACCCCTGTGGCACACCATTCGTCACTGGCCTCCATTCCAAGAAACAACCTTCAACCACCACCCTCTGCTTCCTACCTCTGAGCCAATTTTGAATCCACCTCACTAGCTCTCCCTGATTCCGTGAGGCCTAACCTTCCAGACCAGCCCACCATGTGGGCTCTTGTCGAAGACCTTGCTAAAGTCCAAAGAGACGACATCCACTACCCTACCCTCATCCACCTTTTTGGTTACCTCTTCAAAAAACTCTAAAAGGTTAGTCAAGCATGACTTTCCATGTACAAAGCCATGCTGACTCCTCCTAATCAGAGTCTGTCCATCCAAATGCTGGTAGATCCTGTCCTTCAGAACTCCCTCCAGTAACTTCCCCACTACTGATGTCAGGCTGACCAGCCTGTAGTTCCCTGGCTTGTCTTTGCTGCCCTTCTTAAACAATGGAACAACATTAGCCACCTTGCAGTCTTTGGGAACTTCACCAGTGGCTCAAGATGAAGCAAGTATCTCCACAAGGGTCTCCACAATTTCTTCTCTAGCCTCCGACAAAGTCCAAGAATGCACTCGGTCAGGTCCTGGGGATTTATCCACCTTAATGTGCTGTAAGGCTGCAAATACCTCCTCCCTGGTAATATGAATTTCCTCCAAAACATCTCCACTAATTTCCCTTATCTCTTGAGCAACTATGATTTTCTCCTCAGTAAACACCAAGGAGAAATAGTCCTGAAGAAGGGTCCTGACCTGAAACGTTGACTGCCTGCTTTTCTCCACAGATACTGCCTGGCCTGCTGAGTTCCTCCAGCATCATCATGTTTTTCATCTAGATTCCAGCATCTGCAGTCCTTTGTTTCCCCCAGGTGCTCTGGTTTCCTCCCACATCCCAACGATGTGCTGTTTGGCAGGTTAATTGGCTGCTGTAAGTTCCCCTAGTGTAGATGTGTAGATGTAAGTGGCAGGAGGATCAGGGAGGAAGTATTGGTGGTGGTATTGGTATTGGTTTATTGTGGTCACTTGTACCGAGGTACAGTGAAAAACTTGTCTTGCATACCCATCGTACAGGTCAATTCATTACACAGTGCAGTTACATTGAGTTAGTACAGAGTCCATTGAAGTAGTACAGGTAAAAACAATAACAGTACAGAGTAAAGTGTCGCAGCTACAGAGAAAGTGCAGTGCAATAACGTGCAAGGTCACAACAAGGTAGATCGCGAGGTCATAGTCCATTCATTGTATAAGAGAACCTTTCAGTATTCTTATCACAGTGGGGTAGAAGCTGTCCTTAAGTTTGGTGGTACGTGCCCTCAGGCTCCTGTATCTTCTACCCAATGGAAGAGGAGAGAAAAGAGAATGATCCGGGTGAGTGGGGTCTTTGATTGTGCTGGCTGCTTCACCAAGACAGTGAGAGGTAAAGACAGAGTCCAAGGAGGGGAGGCTGGTGTCTGTGATGCACTGGGCTGTGTCCACAACTCTCTGCAGTTTCTTGCGGTCCTGGGCAGAGCAGTTGTCGTACCAAACCGTGATACATCCAGATGGGATGCTTTCTGTGGTGCATCAGTAAAAGCTGATGAGAGTCAAATGGGAAAAAGCAAATTTCTTTAGCCTCCTGAGGAAGTAGAGGCTCTGGTGAGCTTTCTTAGCCATGGCATCTACATGATTTGACCAAGACAGGCTGTTGGTGATGTTCACTCCCAGGAACTTGAAGCTCTCAACACTCTTGACCTCAGCACCATTGATGTAGACAGGTGCATGTACACCGCCCCCTTTCCTGAAGTCAATGACCAGCTCAGTTGTGAAAGAGAATAAGTTACAGGGAAATAAGGGGGAGAATGAGATTGATGGGATTGCTCTGAGAGCCAGCATACACTCAATAGGCCATATGGCCTCTTTCTATGTTGTAAGGAAATATGAAGTATGAATATAAAAAATATGAGTGGAACTAACCAAGGAACAGGCTGGTTTAAATCTAGTAAGTGAGGCAGCTTTAATTATAAGTATCCTCTGTGGAAGAGTTGTGAGATTTGGTAAGATGTTAGAATTTCATAATCAGTTTGAGAGGGAGAAACTTGGGTCCGAAATCGTGCCTTAAACAAATAATGGCAGAAGTGGACTGAGAAAATAGATTAAGAGATAAAATGGTAGATAATCAGTGATAGGTATTTAAGGAGATATTTCATAATTCTAAACAAAGATATATTCTACTGAGAAATAAATACTCATTGAAAAGGATGATCCCACTGTGACTAACAATTGAGGATAATGATGGTATCAAATTGGAAGAAAAATTATGAAGATTAGTGGAAGGCCAGAAGATTGGGAAAAGTTTAGTAAGAAAAGAAAAAGGAGGAAACAGATTACAAGAGTAAACTGACAAGAAATATAGAAATAGTCACAGCTTTTACAAGTATATATAAAGGAAGAGACATGGCAAAGATTTAGTGCCTTACTAGGTAAGAATGGGGAATTAGCAATGGAGGAAACGAGGTGGCAAACTTTGAACAAATATTTTGTATTTATCCTCACAGTAGAAGATGCTGAAAGCATTCTTGTAATTTTAGAAAATCCAGGTGCAAAATGGAGGGAGGATATTCGAACAATTACATTACTAGGGTAAAGGGATTAGGCAAACAAAACAAAGTGAAGGCTGATAAGTTCTCGTGCTTGATGCCCTGTATCTATGCCTTAACAGAATCAGCTGCAGAGATCCCGTACCTCCCTAGTTCTGGAAAAGCTGGAACACAGTGAATGTAACACTCCTATACAAAAAAACAGACAAAAAGTCCTTGAAGTAATAGAAACATCCCCACGGACTCCTAGGAATCCCTGACCCATGACCACTCAAAGTAGAGAAGGCGTATTGGGGATGGTATTAAGAACCTCAAGGTTGTGCGTCGGGAGCACACAGGTACCCTGCCTAAGTGGCAGAAGGGCGAAAGAAAGTATTCTGATGGCCTGCACCTCAGCCTGCTACAGCAACTGCTCTGATTTGGACCAACAGAACCTGCAAAGAGCAGTAAACACAGCCCAGCCCATCACAGGCTCGTCACTTCCTTCCATCCAGTCCATCTTCATGATGTGTTGCATCATGAAGATTAACAGTATCGCCAACGATGCCTGCCACTCTGGCCATTCCCTTTTCTCACTTCTACCTTACAGGAGAAGATACAGGAGCTTGAAAGCCTGAATGACCAAATCCAAGAACAGCTTCTTCCCCACTGCTATCAGACTTCTGAACCAATCACCTCCTTCACGTCCCCTTCCCGGTGGTGGTGCCACATTCTCGAACCCTTAATTCTATCTCTTCCATTATTGTCACTTTGACATTTCTTTTTGTACTACTAGCTTTGCACCATTCTGTTGTTTTGCACTCGTTGCTTTATTTTTTGTTGTATTTATTATTACCATGTATACTGTTTACTCTGTGAGATTCACGTGAGCAAGGAATTTCATCTGGTGTATATGACAATAAACTAATCTGAATCTGAGTGCACCACCTCACAAACTACCACCCCCACCAGCCACCTCCTGCCCCATCTGTGGATGAGTCTGTGGTTCCCACATTGACCTCATCAGCCTCCACCTCAGAACCCACAAAACCAAAGTGGAAGTAAGTCACCCTCGATCATAGGGGATTGCAGAAGATGAGGTAGTAAGAAATTAGGAAGACAATTGGTTTTCTTGTGTTTCATTGCAAAGAGAATGAAGTATACTTACCTGGCAGGGGAGAATTGGTGATCACCAGGGTGGATTTTGCAGAACGGGTATCATAGAGGCCGATCTACATGCTGAATTCGTGGGTGATCTCTGCAAACACGAACTTTGCAAAAGAAGGAAGATAATGGGGACTCAAGTGGTTGCCTGATGAGAGCTTAACCTGCTGATGTTGGGGCGGATCCTAATGTTGAAAAAAGAAGTCTCAGAAGATATCACCCAAGAGACAACAGGCTTCTGAGAGTAAAAGTAATGGGAAGAAAAGGGCCATACAAACAGACAGATGCCAGCAACCTCTCCTCGTCAGAGGATGAATAAATATGGACGACCGACGATGACAGGCAGAGAAAGCGTCAAAACGGAGGGGACAAAGAGAAGGGGAGCCTACAGACAGATACAGGTGAGGGAAGAATTCAATCTGCCACTCTTCAGTTCCGGGAGAGACCAGGAGATGCACAGCGGCCATCAGCCCCCAGCTCCAGGAGACCGGGAGCAGCACAGTGCCCGACACACCCCAGTTCTGAGAGATGGAGGGTGCAGAACAATCAGAGCCAGAGATCGGAACATGAGCACAGATGGATCTCCCCCCAGTGACACCAGCAGCATCACCACAAGGGACCCTACACCTTGGGGGCGACCATTCCCAGTACCTGAGCCCAAAAACCGTGAGGTAGTTCACCAAGGCTGTGGGTCGGAGGGCTCAGGCTGATTGACAATGGGCTGCATTTGCAAACCCTGAACTCAAAACTGGCATCTCTAAACATGCAGTGTGAAGAGCACTGTGCGATATGTCAATGCCTGGCCAAGGTCAAGGCAGATGTGACTTTTCTACAGGAGTGTGGCTGCCACTATCAGATGTGGTCACGATGGTGGTCCCAGGGATTGTCTATATGGTTCGGGGAGGCAATGATAGTTGCGCATCTGGCCTGGGGATTCTGCTGCTGGGAGGCAACCTCTCAATCACTGAAGTGTGGGGGGGGGGGGTGCTCCTTGTGACAGATGTAAAGAACTGTAACTCTCACTCCGGCTAATTAATGTGTACACCTCGTCCATGCTGAACGAGCAGCTAGCTGTCATCAAGCAGCACCTATCGCTGCTGGCAACGTCCCCAACAGTTGCTGTGGCCAGTGACTTCAGCTGCATCATTGATGTGGTTGGACAATCCGGCAGTGCCGACAGGAGACTGGACAGCAGCTCCAGACTCCTGGTGGGAACGGTTAAAGATGCAAAGTTGTGCGACGCCTTCAGCACCTCTGCAGGTGGAGCACAGCCACAACACACTTGGACCAGAATGGACAGCTCAGTACGGTCCTGGATAGACTTCCTCTTCGTGTCAAAGGCAGTCACGGTCAGATCCACTGACATCACGCTGGTGTTCTCCTCTGACCACTGCCTCCTTCAAGTCTCCTGTCACCTACAGGAGGACCCGAAGGCAGGCAGGGGGACATGGAAATTGAATGTAAAGCTGCTGACCCCAGAGAACATGGAGGAACTAAAGAGGGATTACACAGGTAGGAGAACCGTGAAGCCCCTCTTTGACCCTCTGATTCATAGATGGGAAGCAACCAAAGAGATAATCAAGATGTTCTTCATCCTCAAAGGTTTTCAGAAAGCAAGTCAGAGGGAACTGCGCCAATTCCAGCCAGACTGCAGCAACTTCTCCTTCTGCAGTCGAGGGGGATGGATGTGAGAGAGGAACTCCGAGAGCTGAAGAGCCAGCAAGCTGCACTCTTTGCCTCTGACTCCTTGAAGATAATCTTCAGATCCAGGGTCCGCTTTGTGGAACAGGATGAGACGTGCTCACGCTTCTTCTTCCAAAAGGTTCACAGGGCGAGCTCTGTGATCCACACCCTTAAGGAATAGGATGGCTCATTCTTACAGATGGACATACTGAGGATCTGCAGATCCTTCTATTCCAGTCTGCATGACGGAAAGACACAGATAGCACAGCTTCCCAGAACTTCCTGACCTCCATCATGGAGGTGTTAGACGAAAACAAGCGGGAGAGTCTGGATCAGCCACTGACCCTGAGGAGCTGACTGTCTCCCTCTGTTTCCTTGGCACGAATAGAACTCCCAGAAGCGACGGCTCACCAGCAGAGTAATATTGGACTCTGTGGGACTGGATGTACCCGGACCTTCTGGAAGTCTATAACGCTATGCTTCTGGCTGGCAGCATGTCAAACTCCATGAGGAAAAGCATCATTACCCTCATCAACAAGCAGAAGGTGGAGAGAGAAGACATCAGGCATTGGTGACCCATTTCACTGTTGAATGTGGATTATAAGATCCTGTTCAAGGGCATGCCAACCAGCTCATTACTGCTCTGGGACAGATGATCCACCCAGACCAAACTAGGCAGGAAAATCTCTGACAGCCTTGCGCTGCTCAGGAATATCCTCACCTATGTGCAGGACAGAGGGGTGGATGCCTGTCTGGTCAACTTGGAGCAGGAGAAGGCCTTCGACAGGATATCACACACGTACATGATGGATGTGCTCTCCACAATGGGTTTTGGGGAGGGAATCAGAAACCAGATCCAGCTGCTCTACACAGATATCTGTAGTGCAGTCCAGATCAATGGGTGGGAGGTAGATAACTTCCCCATCAAGTCTGGATTCAGGCAGGGTTGTCCACTCTCCCCTCTGTTGTTTGTGTGCTGCATAGAACTCTTTGCCGAATCCATCAAAAAGGACAAGGACATAAGAGGGGTAACGTTGCCAGGCAGTGGAGACACACAAGTCAAAACCTCCCTGTGCATGGATGACGTCGCCATCTTCTGCTCGGATCAACAGTCAGTTCACAGATCGATCAGCTTCTGTGACCAGTTTGAGTTGGCATCAGGGGCAACTGCAGGAAGAGCGAGGCCATGCTCTTCGGCAACTGGCCCGACCGATCCAACATCCCCTTCACTGTCAGGTCTGACTACCTGAAGGTGCTGGGGATCTGGTTCAGAGGGGCTGAGGCATGTAACAAGAATTGGCTGGAGGGGACTGGGAAGGTCAAACAAAAATTGGGTCTGTGGAAACAGCGTTCTCTGTCAATAACTGGGAAGAACTTGGTCATCAGGTGCGATGTGCTCTCAGGGATGCTGTACTTGGCACAGGTGTGGCCTGACCCCGCTTCTCTGTCTCGGTAATCAGCGGGGATGTCTTCCAGTTTATCTGGGGGTCCAAGCTGGAGCGAGTCTGACGGGCCACGCTACATGAGTCCCCAGAGATTGGGGGCAAAAGTGTACCCAATGTTGCCATCATCCTGATGACCGATCAGCTGGACGTTGCAGCACTACCTGTCCTTTGCTGAAGAGTACTTCCAAGTACCTTTGACCACAGTGAGCATGGAACGTCCTACAGACTCTGTGGGACAGGGAATCTATGGATACTGTGGAGTGGTTCCCTGGGCAAACTGTCCAAACCATCTGGCAGAATGTCTCATTACCAGATCTCACCAACAAGCACCAAGACCTCACTTGGCTGGTGGTGAGAGGGGCCCTCACAGTCAGATCATTCCTGTACAGATGACATATCGCCCCAAATGCATACTGCCCCCAGGACGGCTGCGGTGGGAAAGAGACAGTCACCCACGTCTTTGCAGACTATAGATTTGCAAAGAGGGTGTGGAGAAGAATGTAAGGGTCCGTGTCCTGTTTCATCCCCAGCAGCTACATAACAGAGGACTATCAGATCTACGGGCTGTTCCCAGGGTCACATACCAAGACAGACATCAAGTGCTGCTACAAGGTCATCAACTTGGTGAAAGATGCCCTTTGGTCTACCCGAAACTTGTTGGTCTTCCAGCACAGTGAGATGTCCATAAAGGAATGCTGCTGACAGGCACATTCCAGGCTACAGGAGTACATGCTGCGGGATGAACTGAAGCTCAGTGCAGCCAAAGCAAAGTGTCTGAGGGGAAGGACCACAGTCTAGGCTCCTTCCGCTACCACACATGGAGGGGCTGAGTCAGGTGGGGAAGCCCCTCAAACAATGAAAGGGTGTATATAAGAGGCCACATGAGTGGTTATGGTGCAATGTTTTATTTTCTTTTAAAAAGTTTACATAACTGAATGTAACAACCATCAATGTAAAAGTTTTTGCACTGTTTCTTCCTTTGTATATACTTTTTATTATGAATAAGGTCCATTTTTGAAATAAATAAAATAAAAGCAGGGAAGCCTTGCCTTAACTGCACTAAACATTGGTGAGACCACACCTGGAGGTATAGTTTTGGTCTCTTTATTTCAGGAAGGACATGCTTGCATTGGAGGCAGTGCAGAGAAGGTTCACTCAGTTGAACCTTCTTTGCACTGGGAAAAAAAGAGTGGTCATGCAGAAAAGATTGAGCAGCTAGGGCCTCTACTCACTGGACTTTAGAAGAATAAGAGGTAAACTTATTGAAACATGTCACATTCTGAGGGGGATTGATAGCTTTGATGCTGAATGGACAGTTCCTTTGATGGGTGAGTCTAGAACTAGGGGGCATATTTTCTGAATAGGGGATCACCTATTGAACTTAGAGGTGAGAAGGAATATCTTCTCACAAAGTACCATGAATCATTGGAGTTCTCCAGGAGCTGTGGAGATGGCGTCAGTGAATGTTGTCAAAGCTGAGGCAGATAATTTTTGGTCTACAGGCGAGTCAAACTTTGTGGGATACAGGCTGGAAAGTGGAGCTGTGTCCAAGATCAAATCAGCCATGACCTTAATGAACGATGGAAAAGACCCCAGGTGACATAAGCCCTGCTCCTATTCCTGATCTTCTTCAGTCAAGAGCAGCCGCTCTCATACTGCCAATGTTCCCAATGTCCTCTGATTCAGTTAACGTCCAAAAATCTCTTCATCTCAGCCTTAAGTATTCTCAGTGACTGAACATCAGCAACCCTCTTGTAGTCCTCTGAGTAAGAAAAATTCTCTTCATCTCAGTCCTAAATGACCAACCCCTGACCCTGAGGCAATGGTCAAGAAGTACCTACTTTGAAAGTCCTGCCCAGAACCTTGCACATCTCAATGCAATGGCCTCTCATTCTTCCAAGCCCTCAGGCCAGCCTTCCTCATGAGGCAACCCCTCTTCCCAGGAGAAAGGTCTGGTGACTCCATGCTGTACAATTTTCAAGGCAAGTACATAGTTAGGAAGTACACTCAGCATTCCAATCCTCTTTCACAGCTGGCATGGTGATATTTTTGTTATTTCAACATAAGCTTTATTCATAAAAATATCTACAAAAAATACTAAACGGTAGATGGCCTTCTTTACATTCATATATGATTCCCAATCTATATATTCATAGTTTTGTGGTCTATACATTCGTAGTATCTTCAAGTTAGTACATACTATGTACGAAGCACCAGTGCCACTCATGTGGCCTCTTTGGACAATAAACACTTCAAGTGTTTCAGAGCCTGTTAGACCGGACCCAGCCCTGTGGAGGAAGGGCCTCAGGTCACAGTCATTCCCCACTAAGCCTTTGTGTTGGCTGCACCAAGCTTTAGTGCACCTCTTGGCAGCATTCACTTACAGACATCTCATTGTACTGGAAGACCAAAATGCTAATGGAGAAAAGGAAGACATCCAGTGTTTAAGGGTCCATTCTTATCATATCAGGGCTTCAGCACTTTATTAGTACCTTCTCATTGTATCCCTGTACTGCTGAGAGGGTCCTCACTGTTCCCCTTTGATTTGGTTACTGGAGGTACCGTGCAAGGGAGGAATGTAGCCTCAGGGTATCGATAGAAGACTTCACTTTGTCCAGGACAGACACAAGGGAAGGTGGACAGATCAGAGAGTAGACAGAGGTGTATGAGTAGCTGGGAGAACTCCATGTAAGAAATGATCCCTTAACAGCTGGGAGCAATGGGGGAAGGAGTACCAAGACCCCATTTACTTTGTCAGTGTTACTACTGTGATCCCTTAGAGTTGTAGCTCAAAAATTTAACAGTGGTAACCTCCATACCTGACAGGTTAACTTACATGTGCACGCACATATGTTGAGTCATACAACACAGAAACAGGCCCTTTGGCCTACTATGTCCATGCCGACCATCGTCCTATCTATATTAATCCCATTTACCAGCTCTTGGTCCCTGGTCTTCTATGCCTTGGTGATTGAAGTTCTCATCCAGATGCTTCTTTAACATTTTGAGGGTACCTGCCTCCACCACATTGTGAGGCAGTGCGTTCCAGATTCCAACTACCCGCTGGATGAAAAATTCTTCCTCAGATCCTCTCCAAACCTCTTACTTGTCACCTTGAACCTAACGCTTATACACACACCTATTCCTATCTCTTATATTCCCTCCATAGATAGTTGCCCGCCCCCCCACCGCGCACACACACACACACACACACACACACACACACACACACACACACACACACACACACACACACACACACCAGCCAATTCTATAAATATGTAATTACTGATCTCCTCCACTGATTGTAACTGCCTGCAATGTGAGGGTCACTTAGCTGGGAGAAACCCCTTGGGCTCAGCACCTCAGCAAGCGGGAGGAGACGGTCCACTACCTCATGGACAGGTGGAGCACTCAGGTGCTCATTAAATGTGTTCCTCTGAGGATAAACCCTCCAGTAAGCACACTACTAGTTAGAGTAGGGTCTGAGCACCCTGGTGTCCTGGGGTGACCCAATGGGACCTTAGAATGGTGTCTAAGTGTAAAATCGAAGGTATGTGCTCCTCATTTTTTTTCTGATTGCCAAATAATGCTGATTTTCTGGGCCTGGGAGCTCCAGTTTATACAAGGAAGGCTTCAAATGTTCATTACACGGTGACTGATGATATTAGGTGCTTGTCTGACCCTGGAGAAGTGTTCTCAGTGGAATAGATCCCAGCCAGGACTGACTCATTCAATCTCATGATTGGTGTGATTTCATCAATAGGTGATCACAGACAGGATTTGCTCCAGTTAGTTTTGTTATTGGATCACACAGTGTTGGACAACACATTGCTAAAACCCAGTTTCCTGGCCCATTCTTAGGTAAAGCTCTGAACTATAGTCTTTCACTGGGATGTCAGACCCGCGTTCTGTCTTTGCATCTTGAACGTGGTACAAACTACCTTGCACTTGAAAATTAGGCACCCAAGGTGTTGGTTAGTGCTTTGGGACCTGTGGTGTTTGGAACTGCCTCAATGTCAGTGAACAGGATGTAGTGAGCAATTTTCTCAGATCAAGGATTAGCAGAAAGTGTTGCATCTCACTCAATCCTCCAATGTGAGATTCCTGTGGATACAACGCTGCAGTCCTACATCTTTTTGGAAGGACAAATCAAGGTAGGTCTTTTACATTGAATGGAAGGACCCTGGGTACTGTTGTAGAACAGAGGGACTTGGAGTACAGGTTCATAGTTCCCTTAAAGTGGAGTCACAGGTAGACAGGGCAGCGAAGAAGGCTTTTGGCACCCTGGCCTTCATCAGTCAGGGCACTGAATATAGAAGTTGAGTTGTTATGTTGCGATTTTACAAGACATTGGTGAGGCCACACTTGGAGTTCAGATTTGATCAGCCTGTTATAGGAAGGATGTGATAAAACTGGAAAGAGTACACAGAAGATTTACAAGGATGTTGCCAGGACTCAAGGGACTGAGTTATAGGGAGAGGTTAGACATGCTGGGTCTTTACTCTTTAGAGCGTAGGAGTCTGAGGGGTGATCTCATAGAGGTGTATAAAATCATGAGGGGCATAGATAGAGTGACCGGTCTTTTTTCCAGGGTTGGGGAATCAAAAACTAGAGGACATAGTTTGAAGGTTAGAGGTGAAACATTTAATAAGAACCTGAGGGGCAACTTTTTTACACAACAGATGGTAGATATATGGAACCAGCTGCCGGAGGAAGTGGTTGAGGCAGGTAAATTGAATACATTTAAGAAGTACGTGGACAGGTGTATGGATGACAAGAGTTTAGAGGGATATGCACCACATGCTAGGAAATGGGATTGGTGAATATACATCTTGGTCAGCATGGACACATAAGGGCCAAAGGGCCTTTTTCCATGCTGTACAACTCTATGAGTCTATGACCTGAGCAAATAGCATGCTCTGCTCTCAGTGCTGAGACAGTCACAGACATTAAACCTTCCTGCCCTGCCCAGTATTGGGAAAACCAAGTGTGCAGGTTCTAGCTCAATGCCAGACATTCAGTCTCTCATCATGACACTTCCCTCCAAGGAAACAAGTCATCCTCAATCCCAAAGGACAGCCTAAGAAGATAAGACAGTGGGTAATTAGGAAGACAAATGGTTTGTTGGGTTTCATTGCAAAGAGAATTAAGTATAAAAATAGGGAAGTCTTGCTATAACTGTACAGGGCATTCCAGAGTTGTAGCAAGTCATGATAAATTCCGAGGGACTGCCTGTGAGGAAGATAGATGATGCCCCTCAAGGTGCTTCTTACACACAGATGCCTTACACGTGACATTTCTGAAAGAGTTGGGTCAAACTTCTCAAACTGCATGATTTGCATGGTGTGATTGCATTTGAATGACATGCATAAAAACATTGAAGTACAGTTGCATGAGCCTGAGGGACGCAGCGATCTAACGGCAGGCCTCTGCTGTTCACTCTTCCCACTCGAAGTCATTAACTCACACTCTGCAACATCATACTTGACCTGTTCCTACCTTGGCCAATCACATTACCCGTTGATATCATTTTTCAAGACCTTTTCCTCTTTGCTGCCTGCCATTAGCAAATATAAATGTGCCACCTTCTGTCTTTCCATCTAAGCCATTATCTGACTGAATTACATCAGTTGCAGCTGATGATTCTGGCCAGGAACTGACAGTGCCTGACCACTCCCAGCTCAGTCATGTTCAGACTAGCATGGACCTTGAAAAATTACAGAACGAGCTGAGTGAAGTCCAATGGTGGAGGCTGGGCCTTCTGAGATTTCCAGCATTCTCCTGGGGGTCCATCTCCACAATCCCACACCAGCCAAAACTGGCATGGGAACGGAATCTCCATTTACCTGAAAAGCCCGGAGATTGAGGGAAGTGGCTGTGCAGGATCAGGTAACAGTGTCTTTAACCTATCCTCTCTCTGTGCCAATGTATTAATCCCCAACCCCGTACACCTTTATTTCTTAATAACAACTTTTACATGGTACTTTATCATTTTTTTTAAAATCCAGGTATATCACATTGACTGAATCCCCCCTATCTACCCTGGTGGCTACATCCTCAAAAAAATCCAATTCAAATTTTCAAGCATGATGTTCCTTTCATTAAAGTCACACTGGCTCTTCGTAATCTTTTTATGATTTATATATCCTGTTACTACACCTCCAATAGCAAGCTCCAGCAGATGCCAAATTATTTGGTCTATTTCTTCTTCCTTTCCTTCAACCCTCCAAAGTGCTGGACTTTTCCAATATCCAACAAATTTAGGAAGATCATGACTAAGGAATCTATAATCTCTGCAGTTATCTCCTTTAGAAATCTGTGAACTATCAGGTCCAGAGGATTTATTGGCTTATGTCTTTTCTTCAGTGCTTTAGTGAGTTTTCCTTCAGTGCTTTAATGAGTTCTTTGCACCCATTAGGCCCTTGATTCTCCTCCTTTTCTGCTACATCTCTTGTGTATTTTGTGACGAACATTAATTCTAAATAATTGTTCAATGCCCCAATCATTTTTTTCTTTCATAATTTATTATACTTTTGCCTCCAAGGACTCCACATTTAATTTTGTTATGGCCCTCCTGTTTATATTTTTCAGGAGAATCTTCAGATCTTTTTTTAAATCATCGTTGTTAATTTGCTCTCATAGTCTCTCCTTATTTTCCTTCTGTCAAAGTTTTGTTTATTCATTGCTTCATAAAGCTCTCCCTATTTTTAGTCCTTTGGATCTTTCTTGGCAACATTGTAATCTGTTGACTCCTAAACTATGTATAACTACTTTAGTTAGCCATAGATGGATCACTTTTCTCATTGAGATTTTAGTTCCCAGTGGAATGCATAATTTTTGAGAATACTGAAACAGTTTTTTAAGTATGTGGTTTTATTTATCTAGAGTATAATTTCCTTATCTATTTTAGGCAATTTTCCCCTTCATACCCATGTAATTAACTTATATTCATGGTTTTACTTGTGCCTGTGTCCTTCTCAAATTGAATGCACAACTCTATCAACTCAAACTTTCCTAAAAGATCCCTTATTATGGGAGTATACTTAACCCGATCTTAATACACCATTTTCTAAAAGTGTGGTCCTTATAAGCAAAAGACAGGATGGAGGGTTTTTCTTATCTGTAAGAGATAGTGAGATATTCATTAATCACAGTTGAAGGATGGGAATGTTTTCCTTTTCAGTAAGAGATAGTTGGGAGTGTGCCCCTTATCAATAAGAGATCGTGAGGTGTGTCAATCTGATCAGTAAGGGATCAGTGGGAGAATGTTCCTTCTCAGTAAAGGATAGATAGATGTGTTGAAAATCAAAAAAAATGCAGACGCTGGAAAGCTGAAATAAAACAGAAAATGCTGGAAACATTCAGCAGGTCCAAGGAGAAACAGAATTAACATTGCAGGTTGAAAATGCTTCATCCTGAACCCTTAACTCTATTTGTCTTTCCACAAGTCTGCCTGACCTACTGAATATTTGAAGCATTTTTTGTTTGTTAGCTGGAGGTGTGTCCTTTGCCAGGAAGAGGTAACAGAGAGTGTGTACCATCTGAATGTGAAGTAGCTTGGAGTGTGTTCCTCATGAGTGAGAGGTAACTGGGAGTGTTGAATAGATGGAGTTTGAATGGGTCAAGTTTGAACCTCAGTATAAACAATAGCTGTGAGTTTGCTGATTATCAGTCAGGGATATTTTGTAATGTGTTCCTTACCAGTGAAAGTTAGCTGGCGATGTAAGATTTAATAGTGTGAGATAGCTGGGAATGTGTACCTTATCAGTGAGAGATTCCTCTGAGTGTGTTCCATATCATTATTATACAGCGAGGTGGGTGTTCCTTAATAATAAGAGGTAGTGGATCCTGTTAGTAGGAGACTGTAAACCTGAAAACTGAGAGGTAACTGCGTGTGTGAATCTGATCTCACAATGCAATTTGCTGTGTGTTCTGTTTCAGTGAAAGGTAGCTGGCCTTGTGAATACAGTCTTCAGAATAAGTGGATTGTAGAGTGGAGTGTGCTTCTATCCATAAGGGAGGGCAGAATTTTATCAATATCCAACCTCTTTATCAATAAGAGGTTGGACAAACCAGGACTGTTTTCTGGAACGTCGGAGGCTAAGGGGTAACCTGATAGAAATGTATAAAATTATGAGAGGAATTGATAGGGTAGATAGTCAAAATCTTTTACCCAGAGAGGAATTGTCAGATACCAGAGGACATAGCTTTAAGGTGAGAGAGGGAAATTTTAAAGGAGATTTATGTGGCAAGTTTTTTACACAGAGGGTGGTAGGTGCCTTGAATGCACTGCCAGGGGAGGTGGTGGAAGAAGATACGATAGCAGCTTTTAAGAGACATTTAGAGAGACGGATGAACAGGCAGGGAATGGAGGGACCATGTCCAGGCAGATGTGTAGATGTGCATCATGGTCGGCACAGATGTCGTGGGCCGAAAGGCCTGATCCTGTGCTATATTCTAAGCAATAAAGGTATTGTGTGGACACAAGAGACTGCAGATGCTGGAATCTGGAGCAAAAACACTTTCTCTTCACAATACAAAGGTACCATGTCCCTGATCAGTAAGAGAAAGCCTGGTGTGGGCATCTTTATCAATGAGATATAGCTGTGAGCAAGTTGTTGTCAGGAAAAGATAGCTGGCTGTGTGAAACTTATCAGTATGAGATAGCTGGGAGAATGAAAGATTAGTGAAAGATATCTGGGCATTTGAACGTTATCAGTGACAGATTGCTTGGCGAACGTTGCTTATCACGATGAGCTTCTTATCAGTTTGAGGTTGCTGGGATTGTGAACCCTATCAGTAAGAGACAGCTGGGCACAAGAGCCTTGTCAGCAACAGACAGCTGAGTGCCTGTTACTTCAGTAAGTGATGGCTGGGAGTGTGTCCATATCAGTGGGAAATAGCTGGAATCTTCTACTCCATCAATAAAGGAAAGTTGGGAATGTGCTCTTTATCAGGAAGATAAAGCTGGAAGTGTGTTCCTAATCAGTCAGCAATAGCTGTGAGTGGGGTTTCTTAATCGATTAATAAAAGTTAGGACTGTGCTCTAAATCAGTAAGAGATAGAAAGGAATGTGCTTGTTATCAGTTGGGAGTCTGTTTCTCGAATGATACAAGGGAGTGTGTTCCCTATAAATAAGAGATGGCTGTGATTGTGTGCTTCTCAGTAGCTGAGTATATGTTCTGTGTTAGTAAGAAATAGTTGAGCATGTGTCTCTCTAAGTGAAAGATAGTGTGAGAGGTAACTGTGAGTGTGAACCTATAAGTATCCAGATAACGATAGCTGGCTTGTGCTTAAGACAAGTCAGGGATAGCTAGGCAAATGAACCATATCAGCTTGACATAGTTGGCTGTTGTCAGTATGAAGGGACTGGGAGAGTGTTCCTTAGGAGCTAGGTGGAAACGTGAATATGATAAGTAAAAGGTAACTAGTCATGGGCTCTATATCAGTGAGAGATGGCTGGGCATTTGAGTCTTGTCGTTAATAAATATTGGGAATGTGAGTCTTATCAGCAGGAAAAATATGAGAGTGTGATTATTATCAGCCGCAGAACTGGGCAAGTGTTTGTCATTGGGTAGACAGAGATGGGAGTATGAACCTAATCAGCAAGAGTTAGCTGGCATTGAGTTAATCTTTAAGCAACTGACAGCTGTGAGGGTAAATGTGATGGGCATCTCAAAATGTGAACCTTGACAATAAGTAAATTTCAGGAGTGTGGCAGATAACAGTAAAAAAGGAACTGGGAATCAGTTAGATATTAGTAGCTGGAAGGGTGTTAGAAATCGAAAGAGGAGGCAGTGATTGCATTAGATATCAGTAACGCAGAGCTGAGTGCGTTACATGTCAGTAACAGAGAGCCCTGGGTGTGTGAGATATCAGCAATAGGGAGCTGGGAGCATATTAGATATCAGTCGCAATAAACTGGCAGTGTCTTGGATATGAATAATACAAAGCTGTGAGCGTGATAGACTTAAGTGGCAGAATAGCAAATGGGTGATATATCAAAAAGAAAAGTTCAGATTTTCTTAATCAGGGAGCAGTGTGTGTGTGTGTGTGTGTGTGTGTGTGTGTGTGTGTGTGTGTGTGTGTGTGTGTGTGTGTGTGTGTGTGTGTGTGTGTGTGTGTGTGTGTGTGTGTGTGTGTGTGAGAGAGAGAGAGAGTGTGTTTGTGTGTGTGTGTCTGTGTGTGTGTTTTAGTCATAAATAACAGGGAGTTTGAATAACTGTGTTGAATATCAGCAAATATGGTGCTGGGGGAGTGTTAGGTATGTGCAAGAGGAAGCTGCAAATTTTTAGTCATCAGGAAAAGAGAACTGAGATGGTGATATATAACAGTAACTAGGAGCTATAAATTGTTAGTTCTCAGTAACAGGCAGCTGGGAGTGTGTTAGCTATCACAGTCCAGGGCTATGATTCTGTTAGATATCAGTAACAAAAGCTCTGAATGTGTTATATACAATTAACAGTGAGCTGGGAGAGCTAGATATCAGTAATAGATCAATAATAGGGAGGTGGGAGTCTGTTAGATATCTGTGACGGGGAATTTTATATGTATTTGATATCAGTAATTGTGTGCTACCAATGTGGTAGATGTCAGCAACAGAGCTATGCATGTGTTGGATATCAGTAGTGTGGAGCTCTGAGTGTGGTAGATATCAGTAAGATGAGCTCCAGTTATTTCACAGTGAGTGATGAATGAGTCAGGTGTCAGTAATAGGGTGCAAGTTTTAGATTTCACGTGTTCTATATCAGTAAAAAAAGAGCTGTGAGTGTCTTGGACTTCAGTGACAGGAACTGTGAGTGTGTTAGATTTTGGGAAGAAGAAAGTTGTACTATATTGGAAATCAGTAACAGAGCTGTGAGTGTGTTTGATATCAGGAACAGGGAACTTTAGTGTGTTGGGGTATCAGTAAAATGGAGCTGGAAGTGTGCATGAGGGAGCAGTGAGTTTGTTTGATGTCAGGATCAGGAAGCTCAGAGTGAGATGTGTATCAGTAACAGGGAGAAGTAAGTGTTTCAGCTCTCAGTATTAGAGAGCTGGGAGTGTATTAGATATCACAATCAGGGAGCTATGCATGTGTTAGTTATCAGTAACTAGGAACTGGAGGGCTTTTGATATAAGTGACATGGAGCAGGGCTTGTGTCAGATATCAGCAATAGCAAACTAGGAGTGTGTGTGAAGTCAACAACAGGGAACTTGTATTATGTTAAATATCAGTAACAGGCAGCTTGGAGTGCATTCAAAATCAGTAACATAGAGCTGGAAGTGTGTTAGATATTAGTGACTAAGTGCTGTGTGTATGTTAGATAACAGTCATGGAGGTGTGAGTCTGTTAGACCAGTAACAAGAGCATTAGTTATCAGTAACAGAAAACTGGGAGTGTGTTAGATATTAGAAAGAAAGAACTGGGCTGTATTAGAAATCAGTAACAGAGCTGTGAATGTGTTAATTATCATTGGTAAAGCTATAACCTTTAGACATCAGTAACAGGGAGCTGGGAGTGAGTTAGATGTCAGTAAAAGGGAGCTGGGAGTGTGTTAAATATCAGTAACGGAGCTGGGTGAATGCTAGATATCAACTTCAAGGCTCTGTTAGGTATCAGTAACAGGGAGAAAGAAGTGTGTTAGAGCAACCAACAGAGCTTCATTGTATTAGATATTAGTAACAGAGTGATTTGACAATACTTAAGGTGGTATAGAAGTGCAGCTTATCAAGCTGCTGCCTCATATCTCGAGCGATTTGATTCTCCACGTGCTCCACTTTCCTCCCACATTCCAAGATGTGTGCATTGGCAGGTTAATTGATCACTGTAAATTGCCCCAAGTGTGTAGGTGAGGGGTAGAATTGGGGGTGGGAGTTGATGGAATGTAGGGAGATGTTTAAATGGATGGTTGATGGTTGGCACAGACTCAGTGGGCCAAAGGGACCATTTCTGTGCTGTATGAATCTATGAGTTTTTGATAAGGGAGAAATGGGAGTTTGTTTGAAATTAGAAAAAGAGAGTTGGCAATGTGTTAGGCATCTCTGGGTATGTTAGGTATCAATAACAGTTAGCTGTGAATGCATTAGGTATGAGAAATGAGCTGGGAGTATGTTGGATATCAGGAACCAACAGCACATTTAAGATATCAATAACATAGCCATGAGAGTGTTAGATGTCAGTGCTGAGGCTGTTTGTGTTAGATATCAGAACAGGAAACTGGTGTGTTTTAGATATCAGTAACAGGGTATTGTGAGTGTGCAGACATCAGTAATGGGGTATGGTGAGTTTGCGAGGTACTCATAGTATTGTGCTGACTGTGTGTCAGATATCAGTAGCAGGGCATTCTAGATGTATTATATATCAGGAAGTGGGAGCTAAGGATGTAATTCAGGAACGCAGAATTTGAAGTTTGTTGGAGATTAGTAACAGAGAGCTGGGAGTGTGTTAGATGTCAGTAACAGGGAGCTGGAAGTGTGTTAGATGTCAGTAACAGGGAACTGGGAGAGTGTTAGATATCAGTAACAGGGAGCTGGGAGTGTGTTAGGTATCAGTAACAGGGAGCTGGGAGTGTGTTAGGTATCAGTAACAGGGAGCTGGGAGTGTGTTAGATATCAATAACAGGGAGCTGGGAGTGTGTTAGATATCATAACAGGGAGCTGGGAGAGTGTTAGATGTCAGTAACGGAGCTGGGAGAGTGTTAAATGTCAGTAACAGTGAGCTGGGTGTGTGTTAGATATCAGTAACAGGGAGCTGGGAGTGTGTTAGATATCAGTAACAGGGAGCTGGGAGAGTGTTAGATGTCAGTAACGGAGCTGGGAGAGTGTTAGATGTAAGTAACAGGGAGCTGGGAGTGTGTTAGACATCACTAACAGGGAGCTAGGAGAGTGTTAGATATCAGTAACAGGGAGCTGGGAGTATGGTAAATAATGATAACACAACACTAGAAGTGTGGTAGACATCAGTAAGAGAAAGATGTGATTGTGTTAGATATCTATGAGTGCATTAGGTGTCAGTAATGGAAATCAGAGTGTTTTGAATATCAGTAACTGGCAGCTATAAGTGTGTTGGGCATCAGTCACTGCAAGCTTTGATTGTGTTATATATCAGTAGCAGGGAGCTATGAGTGTAATCGATACAATAACAGAGCTATAAGTGTGTTTGCTCTCAGTAACAGCTATGAGTGTGTTAGATATCACTGCTGAAGCTCTGTCTGTTAGATATCAATGAGAGAGATGTGAGTGTGTCAGTTATCAGCATCACAGACTGCAAGTTGCTAGACATCAATAGCAAGAAGCTGTGAGTATGTTAGGTATCAATAACAGTGAGCTGTGAATGCGTTAGATTCCAGTAACAGAAACCTTTAATCATGTTATATATCAGTAGCAAGAAGCTGTGAGTGTATTAGATATCAGTAACAGGAAACTGTGCCTGTGCTTGATATCAATTACAGGGAACAAGACTGTTAGATATCAGTAACAGGTAACTGTGAGTAAGTTAGGGTATCAGCGATGAACTGACTGTATATTACATTTCAGAACTATGAGTGTGATAGATAATAGTAACAGAGTTGTGAAAATGTTAGCTATCAGTAACTGCGCGCAGGGACTGTGTCGGATATTAGTAACAACCAGTTGTGAGTGTGTTCAATAACAGAGATCTCTTAATTTGTTAGATGTTAATCACAGGGAGCTGAGAGTACATTAGGTATCAGGAATTAAATGATAGGATCATAGAACTGTACAGCACAGAAACAGGACCTATCAGCCCACTTTGTCCATACCAACTGCGATGCTTACATATGGTAACCCCATTTGCCTACATTAGGCCATATCCCTCTATGCCTTTCCTATCCAAGTACCTGTCCAACTGCATTTTAAATATTATAATTGTATCTGCCTCTATCACCTCCTCTGACGGCTTGTTGTAGAAATTCATCAACCTCTGTGTGAAAAACATACCCCTCAGATCTCCTTTAAATTTCTTCCTTCTCACCTTAAACTTGTGCCCTGAACTGAGAATGTGATAGATATCAATAACAGGGAACTGGGATTGTGTTTACTATCAGTAACAGGGAGCTGCGAACACGTTAGATATCAGTAACAGGGAGCTGGGAGAGTATCAAATATCATAACAGGGAGCTGTGAGAGTGTTAGACATTAATAACAGGGAAGTGTTAGATACTTATGACAGTGAACTGGTTGTTACTGACACCAAACCATCATACGCAGTAGGGACTATGCAGTCAGAGTGCACCTGTGAATGTGTTTCAGTATTGGGTATTTGTTTATTAGTGTCACATGTACTGAGATATGGTGAAAAGTTTTTGTTTGCATGCCATCCAGACAGACCATTCCATACATAAGTACACTGAGGTAGTAAAAGAGGGGAACAGAATGAAGAATATAGTGTTACAGTTACAGAGAAAGTGCAGTGCAGGTAGACAAATAAAGTGCAATGGCCACGACGAGGTAAATTGGAAGATCAAGAGTTCATCTTTTAGTGTATAAGAGGTCAGTCATTTTGAGTGTAAGACCGTGTGTGTGTGTGTGTGTGTGTGTGTGTGTGTGTGTGTGTGTGAGAGTGTGAGGCTGAATGCATATTCACAAGTGTACAGGTGTGTACACTTCATCTGTGCAGCTGAGTCTGATCTCCATTTGTCTTGGATGCCCTTGCTATTGGGACCACAGCTCACTCTGTCAAATCCAAGTGGTGAATGAAAATCAAAGAAAAACTGCAGATGATGGAAATCTAAAATTAAAACAGAAAATGCTGGAAATTCTCAGCAAGTCAGAGAAATGTTGGAGCAGCGGGTCCCTCACAGGTACGGGCTAACTATTTAAAAAGCTTGTGTGTTTTGTGTGTTTTCGTGGGCTTTTTTGTTCTTGCAGAATTAAGAAGGGCCAATAAAAAGGAGGTATTGTCAAGCAGAGTGGCCATTTTGGTGTGGCCATTGTCAGAGTCGACAGAGTCAGAGTGAGTGGCTTTGGCACAACAGGCTTCGGCATCAAGAGGCGGAGGCCATCTGCCAAAGCACTGGTGAGTAGCTGGTAAGTAAAGGTAAGGTTTACTGTTATTGTTATAACTTCTAAGTAGACTATAGCTAGGTAAGAAAAAAATAGTTCCAATGGAGGGCAAGGCGATGTGCTGCAGCTGCATGATGTGGGAGCTAGTGGACCCTGCTGTGGTGCACAGTGACCACATCTGCAGTAAGTGCTTGAGGCTGGAGGAACTTCAGCTCAGAATTGATGAGCTGGAGTCTCAGCTTCAAACACTGTGAAGCATCAGGGATGGAGAGAGTTATGTAGATACTGTGCATCGGAAGGCAGTCACCCCCCCCTTAGAGCAGGTACTTCTAGGATCCAGGAGGCAGATGGATGGGTGACTGTCAGGGGAAAGAAAGAGAAAGGGAACAGGCAGACAGAGCAGAGGACCCTGGAAGCTGTTCCCCTCAAAAACAGGTTATTCCGCTTTGGAAGCTGTTGAGGGGGATGTCCAACAGGGATCAAGCCAGGTCTCTGGCACTGGGACTGGTCCTGCTGCTCAGAAGGGAAGGGAGAAGAAGAGGAGGGCAACAGTGATAGGGGACTCGACAGTCAGGGGAACAGACAGGAGGTTCTGTGGACATGAGCGAGAATTCCAGATGGTACGTTGCCTCCCAGGTGCCAGGGTCCAGGATGCCTCTGATCAGGTCCACAACATTCTTGTGCGGGAGGGAAAGCAGCCAGAAGTCGTGGTACATGTTGGTACCAATGACATAGGTAGAAAGAGGGATGAGGTCCTGAAGAGTGAGTTTAGGGAGCTAGGCAGAAGGCTGAGGAACAGGACCTCAAGGGTAGCAATCTCAGGATTGCTGCCAGTGCCACGTGATAGTGAAGGTAGGAATAGGAGGAAATGGCAGATGAATGTGTGGCTGAGGCGTTGGTGCAGGGGGCAAGGTTTTTAGATTTTTGGATCATTGGGATCTCTTCTGGGGAAGGTGAGACCTGTACAGATTGGATGGGTTACACCTGAACGCGAGGGGGACCAAGGTCCCTGCAGGCAGGTTTGCTAGTGTGGTTTGGGAGGGTTTAAATGAGTTTGCAAGGGGGATGGGAACCGGAGGGATAGGTCAGTGGAAGAAGTGCATGGAGTAAAGCCAGATCTAACATAGAGAGGATTTGAGGAAGGAGAAGCAGAGTATAGGGTATAAAAGTAGTAAGGTGGATGAGCTAAAGTGCATTTACTTACTGTAAATGCAAGAAGCATCAGGAAAAAGGGTGATGAACTGAGAGCTTGGATAAATACATGGAACTATGATATTGTGGCTCTTGCAGAGACTTGGCTATCACCAGGGCAGCAATGGATACTGAATATTCCTGGATTTCAGTGTTTTAAAAGGGATGGGGGGGGGGGAGAAGAGGAGGAGGGGTGGCATTACTGGTCAGGGATACTATTACAGCTGCAGAAAGGGTGGATAATGTAAAAGGATCCTCTCTAGAGTCAATATGGGTGGAAGTTAGGAACAAGAAAGGAGCAGTTACTCTACTGGGAGTATTCTATAGGCCCCCTGGTAGCAGCAAGGATACTGAGGAGCAGATCAGGAGGCAGATTTTGGAAAGGTGCAAAAATAACAGGGTTGTTATCATGGGAGACTTCATCTTCCCAAATGTTGATTGGCACCTGATTAGTACCAAAGGTTTAGACGGGGCAGAGTTTGTTAAGTGTGTCCAGGACGGATTCCAGTCACACTATATTGACAGGCCGACTAGAGGGAATGCCATATTAGATCTAGTTTTAGGTAATAAACCGGGTCAGGTGACAGATTTCTCAGTGTGTGAGCATTTGGGGGGACCACTGCTCCCTAAACTTTAGCATTGTCATGGACAAGGATAGGAGCTAAGAGGACAGGAAAATATTTAAATGGGGAAGGGCAAATTATGAGGCTAGAACTTGCAAGTGTGAATTGTGATGACATTTTTGAAGGGAAATGTACTATGGAGATGTGGTCATTGTTCAGGGATCTCTTGCAGGAGGTTAGGGATAAATTTGTCCTGGTGAGGCAGAGAAGGAATGGCAGGGTGAAGGAACCATGGGTGACAAGAGAGGTGGAACATCTAGTTAGGAGGAAGAAGGCAGCATACATAAGGTTTAGGCAGCAAGGATCAGATAGGTCTCTTGAGGAATATAGGGTAGCAAGGAAGGAACTTAAGAAGGGGCTGAGGAGATCAAGAAGGGGACATGAAAAGTCCTTGGCGAGTAGGGTTAAGGAAAACCCCAAGGCATTTTTCACTTATGTGAAGAGCAGAAGGATGACGGGAGTAAAGGTAGGACTGATTAGAGATAAAGTTGGGAAGATGTGCCTGGAAGCTGTGGAAGTGGGTGATGTCCTCAATGAATACTTCTCTTCAGTATTGACCAAGGAGAGGGGCCTTGATGACGCTGAGGACAGTGTTGGTGAGGGTAATGTTCTAGAGCATGTTGATATCAAGAGAGAAGATGTGTTGGAGCTGTTAGAAAATATTAGGACAGGTAAGTCCCTGGGGCCTGACAGAATATTCCCCAGGCTGTTCTGTGAGGCAAGGGAGGAGATTGCTGAGCCTTTGGCTAGGATCTTTGAGTCCTCGTTGTCCACGGGAATGGTACCGGAGGATTGGAGGGTGGCAAATGTTATCCCCTTATTCAAAAAAGGTAGTAGGGATAGTCCAGGAAATTATAGACCAGTGAGCCTTACGTCTGTGGTGGACAAGCTGTTAGAAAAGATTCTTAGAGATGGGATCTATGGGCATTTAGAGAATCATAGTCTGATCAGGGACAGCCAGCATGGTTTTGTGAAGGGCAGATCATGTCTCACAAGCCTTTGAAGAGGTGACCAGACAGATTGATGAGGATAAGTGCAATAGATGTGGTCTATATGGATTTTAGTAAGGCATTTGACAAGGTTCCACATGGCAGGCTTCTTCAAAAGGTCAGAGGTCATGGGATCCAGGGAGCTTGGCCGTGTGGATTCAGAATTGGCTTGCCTGTAGAAAGCAGAGGGTTGTGGTGGAGGGAGTGCATTCAGATTGGAGGGCTGTGACTAGTGATGTCCCACAGGGATCGGTTCTGGGACCTCTACTTTTCATGATATTTATTAATGACTTGGATGAGGGGGTGAAAGGGTGGGTTAGCAAGTTAGCAGTAGACACAAAGGTCAGTGGTGTTGTGGATAGTGTGGAGGACTGTCGAAGATTGCAGAGGGATGTTGATAGGACGCAGAGCTGGGCTGAGAAGTGGCAGATGGAGTTCAATCTGGAGAAGTGAGAGGTGGTACACTTTGGAAGGACAAACTCCAAGGCAGAGTACAAAGTTATTGGCAGGATTCTGGGCAGTGTGGAGGAGCAAAGCGATCTGGGGATCCATATCCACAGAACCCTGAAAGTTGCCTCACAGGTGGATAGGGTAGTTAAAAAAGCTTATGGGATGTTAGCTTTCATAAGTCGAGGGATCGAGTTTAAGAGCTGCGAGGTAATGCTGCAGCTCTATAAAACTCTGGCTAGACCACACTTAGAATACTGTATCCATTTCTGGTCACCTCATTATAGCAAGGATGTGGAAGCGTTGGAAAAGGTGCAGAGGAAATTTACCAGAGAGTATGCATTATGAGGAGAGATTAAGGGAGCTAGGGCTTTACTCTTTGGAGAGAGGGAGAATGAGAGGAGACATCATAGAGGTGTACAAAATATTAAGAGGAATAGATAGAGCAGACAGCCAGTGCCTCTTTCCCAGGGCACCAATGCTCAATACAAGAGGGCATGGCTTTAAAGTAATGGGTAGGAATTTCAAGTGAGATATCAAAGGAAGGTTTTTTACCCAGAGAGTGGTTGGGGCATGGAATGCGCTGCCTGGGGCAGAGATGGACGCAGGTACATTGGTCATTTTCAAGAGATTACTAGATAAGCATTGGGAGGAATTTAAAATAGAGGGATATGTAGGAGGAAGGGGTTAGATAGTCTTAGGCGAGGGTTAAAGGTCAGCACAACATTGTGGGCCGAAGAGCCTGTATTGTGCTGTACTGTTCTATGTTCTAAGTCAGGCTACCTCTGCAGGAAGAGAAACAGATTCAGGTTGAAGACCCTTCATCAGAGCTAGAATCTAGTATAGTGCAATTCTAAGTGGTAACTGGTTTGCGATTGTGACCCCTCTTAAAAGAATTCACACACTGGTGTTTTACACTCTTCAGAACAATAGTGTAAGCAATTCATCCTCAATTCTGAGGGGCTGGCTTAGAAGAGATACCATTAACAGAAACCTGGATATGTTAGATGTCAGTAAAAGAGCTTAAGGTGTGCTAGATATGAAGAAAATTAAGTAGTGATTGCGTTAGCTTACAGTAACAATGAGCTTGTGCTGCTTTGCATATCATTAGCAGGGATTTGGGAGCTTGTTAGATATCAGTAGCAGGGAGTTGGGAGAGTGTTAGATATGAATAATAGGGAGCTGGGGATAGTTTAGGTATATGAACAGGGATCTCTGTGATGGAGTCATAGAGTTATACAGCACAGGAACAGGCCCTTTGGCCCAACTGGTCCATGCCGACTAAGATGCCCCATCCTGTTATAACAGGAGTTAGAAGTGTTTCTGCAGTCAGTTACAGAGAGCTGGGTGTGTTTTAGCATGCAGTATCGGAATTAGATATCAGCAACAGGGAGCTTCTAATGTGTTAAATATCAGGTATAGAAGCTGTGAGAATGTTAGAGACCAGTAAATGGGAACTTTGAGTGTTTCAGACATCAGTAACATGGAGAGGTATGTGTTTTACATATCAGGGGCTCACAACTCTGAGTGTGATAGATATCAGGAACAGGGTGTTTGTAGTTTATCAAAACATGGAGCTATGAATATGCTAGAAGTCAGTAACTGGGAGCTGGAAATGTGTTAGATAACAGTGGAGCTTAGATTTTATCAGATATCAGTAACAGGAGGTTTGTAGTGTATTAAACAAAAGTAATGGGAGCTGTGTGTTTAAGATCAGTAATAGGGAATGGTATGTGCTTTAGGTATCGGGTGCAAGTAGCTGAAAATGTGTTAGATGTCGCTAACAGGGACCAGGGAGCTTGTATTGTATTAGATATCATTAACAGCTTGTAGTATATGAGGTATCAGGAACATGGACCTGTGACTGTTTAAGATATCAACAAAAAGGAGTTTCTCTGGTGTTAGATATCAGTAACAGGGAGCTTGTCATGTATTAGATATTAGTACAGGCAGCTGGGAGTGTGTTAGATGTCAGTAACAGGGAGCTTGTCATATGTTATATATTAGTAACAGGCAGCTGTGATTTTGTTAGATCTTAGCAACAGGGAGCTTACAGTGTGTTAATAATGATTGAGTGGGAGCTGTGAGTGCATTAGTTATCAGTAAGAGGAAGTATTGTGTATGCTAGGTATCCATATCAGGAAGCTAGCAGTGTGTTAGATATCAGTTACAGGGAGCTATGTGTATGTTGGACATCAGTAAAGGAGTTGTTAATGTGCGAGATAGGAAGCCTGGAGTATGCTACAAATCAGTAACAGGAAGCTGGGGGTGTGTTGAATATCAGTAACAGGGAACTTGTGTGTTAGATATTAGTAACAGGCAGCTGTGATTTTATTAGATATTAGCAACAGGGAGGTCTCAGTGTGTTGGACATAATTAGGAGGGAGCTGCGAGTTTATTAGATATAACAGGGAGTAGTGTGTATGTTAAGTATCAGTAGCGGGAAGCTGGTATGTATCCTCTGGCAGCTCGTTCCATATACGTACCACCCTGTGTGTGAAAAAGTTGCCCTCAGGTTCCTAGTAAATCCTTCCCTTCTCACTTTAAACCTGTACCTCTGGTTCTTGATTCCCCAATCCTGGGAAAAAGACTGAGTGCATTCACCCTATCTATGACCCTCATGATTTTAAACACCTCTACAAGATCACTCCTCAGTCTCCGACGCTCCAAGGAATAAAGTCGTAGCCTGCCCAATCTCTCCCTATAAACCAATCCTTCGAGTCCTGGCAACATCCTCATAAACCTTTTCTGCACTCTTTCCAGCATAATGGCATCTTTCCTCTAGCAGGGTGACCAAAACTGAACACAATACTCCAAGTGTAGCCTCACCAACATCTTGTACACTGCAACGTAACATCCCTATTTCTACATTCAAAGTGGAGAACAAGCATTCAGGATGGTACTGAGGACCTTGAGACCATGTACACACTGCTGTTTAAGCAGTGGAAGAAGTGCACTTCACAGACTACCCACCCTACCCCAACAGCCACCTCCTGCCCCATCTGTGGAAGAACCAATGGGTCCCAAATTGTTCTCATGCCACCTCATATCCCACAAAACCTGACTGGGAGTCGGATATCCTCAATCCAGAGGGAATATCTAAGAAGGAAAGATATTAGGAACCGGGAGCTGGGTCAGGTTTTAGATATTAGGGACAGGGAGATCGGGCTGTGGAAAGTATCACAGACAGAAATCTAGGATCGTATTAGATAAAAGTTAGAGTAAAGTTGGGGGCTGGATGGGAGGAGGATGGTGATTGATATCAGTATTGGATGGTGATTAGAAGTAGCTATAGTGTATTAGCGAAAAGTGACAGAGAGCTAGGAACATGTTAGATATCAGGATCAAGGAGCTGGAGAATGATTGATATCAGTAACTTGGACCTGGGAGTGTGTTAGACATCAGTAACAAGGAGCTGGAAGTGTATTAGATATCAGTAACAGGGGACTGGGAGTGTGTTAGATATCAGTAACAGGGAGCTGGAAGTGTATTAGATATCAGTAACCGGGAGCTGGGAGTGTGTTAGATATCAGTAACAGGGAGCTGGGAGAGTGTTAGATATCAGTAACAGGGAACTGGGAGAGTGTTAGATATCAGTAACAGGAAGCTGGGAGTGTTAGATACATTGTGAGTGATGTTGTGTGTGATTTACACCAAGCCTTTCTGTTTCATAAAGTGTGCTAAAATCACCTGGGGTGGTGCTGATTAACATCTGCAGGTCAGCTGCTATAGACAGAATGCCTGGGCTTGTAACCATGTATGAACACCAAAATTAGTTTGTGCTGCAGCTTTTCACCTTCATTAGGCTCAGTGTGTCCGATCTTCTACCCCTGAAAGTCCATTTTGCCCCAGTAAGCTGTGCTATCCTTCTCCTCGGCCTGCCTCATTAAATTTAAACAGAAGCAGGAGCCCTCTGACCTGGTGTCAGTGAGATTAACAGGATAGTACTGGGGTCAGCTGCCTGACAGCAAGCTGTTCTTGGTATCAGAGATAGTAATGAGATTCTTAAAGCTTGAAATGATATTTTAATAGGTGTTACTTAATTCCAGTGCTCAGAACACACATCAGGCCATGTATTTAAATTCGGCTAGTTATAGAAGTAATTAAAATTTAAAAACTTAAAGAGTAAACATGCAATTAACCTAGTCAGATTTGATTAATTTAGATTTGAAGTACATTTACATATTTAAATATTTACATATTCATTTTTGTGAAAAGCATATCCAGATTTTTTTTACCAGCACTTGTTTTTCAATAAAATTCGTGAGCGTTGTTCTTCAAAGACTTTGATCATAAAGAGATCCCCAAGAATGTTGCTGCCTGTTTATTTTTGAAGGCATTATTCCCAATATAGAAATTAGATATTAGGAGTTACTTAATTCCAGTCCTTAATTTAAGTAACACCTACAAAAATGCAGATGCTGAATAAATAAAAAAAGAACAGGTAAATGCTGGAAGCACTCAGCAGGTTAGGCAACATCTGTGGAAAGAGAAAGTTTTAAGTTGCAGAGAAGGAGGATATGGGATGGATAGGACAAAGGGAATATCCCTGAAGGGTGATGTCAGGGTTGCAATGGGGATAAGTTGTGGTCAATGGGTTGATGTGGGCAGTTAAAGATTGATAATACAAAAAAAAAGGAATGTAAGTTGTCACGAAATGCAAAGCTGTGAGACTGGTCCAGTAGGTCAGGCAATGGAGAGAGCAAAACTGAGCTAATCTCCCAGATGTATGATTTACCTCAGAAATGGCCAGTACTGATACAGACATGGAAAGTGAGTTACCTGAAGTTGTAGAGTTCAGTATTGCGTCCAGAAGGTAGAAGCAACGTGCCCAGGTAGAAGATAAAGTGTTGTTCCCCGAAGATGTGTTGGACCTCATTGTAACATATAGTCTGAGTGGACGATCCTTCCAGGGTATCATCTCTAAGTACTGCCATTATGTTCTTCCTGATCAGTAGTGCAACTCTCTCGCATCTTTTGCATTCCCCTCTGTCATGTCAGAAACTTCTGTACCCAGTCATTGATGAGAATAGATTGGGTGACCACTTTGCTGAGCCCTGCGTTCAGGCTACAGGGCTGACCTTGAGCTTCCTGTTGCCTGTCACTTTAATTCTCATTTGTTTGGTTTCTCCGGTGTAGAGGAGACCACATTATGAACACTGAGTGCAGTGCATTAGATTGGAAGATGTGCAGGTGAACCACTGCTTCCCCTGGAAAGACTGTTTTGGTCTTGGATGTTGGGAAGAGAGGAGATGAAAAGACAGGAATAACACCCTTTGTGTTTGTAAGGAGGGGACTTATTGTTTGCTACAGAAGAGCAGATCAGGGTGTGACTAAAGGAATGGTCACTTTGAAATGCTGGAAGGGGAGAGGAATCACATTGGTGTGACAGAAGTGAGGAAGAATGATCCCTTGAATGCTGATGGGGTGGAAGATGAGGACCAGAAGAACTCCACCCTTGCTCAGGCTGGGAGGAGAGAGGTTGATAGCAGAGGTGCAGGAAATAAAGTCATGCAGCCAAGGTAGGCTATGGCAGAGGAAAACTCATGGTTCAGGAAGAAGGAAGATATCTCAGAGGTACTTGTATGGAAAGTCTCATCACCAGAGCAAATGTGATGGAGATAGAGGAACTGGGAGAATGGAATAGAGCCCTTACAGGAGACAGGGTGGGAGAAAGTATAGTCAAGATGGATTACAATGGATGTTTGTAGCAAGCCTATACCCTGAAATGGAGACACAGAGATCCAGAAAGGGAAGGGAAGAGTCTGGGAACAACTGTGTGAAGGTGTGGAAACTGGCAGCAAAATGGATGAAATTTTCAAGTTCTGTATGAGTGCAGGAAACAGCATCAATCCAGTCGCTGAAGTCCCAGATAAAGAGTTGAGGGAGTGGGCCCATGAAGTATCGATCATTCTCTCTTTCCCTCATTCCTTCAAGTGTTTTCCCTGCTTCCCCTTTTCACCCCTATCTTCTTTGCTGTGCCAGCTGTGATTTAGTTGCTCTTGTACAAGCACCTTCACCCCTGAATTAGGAGGTTGTGATCTCTTCCAGCAGCTCTCCAGACACCGAGGGTGTGCTGTCTTTTAAATGGGCATAAACCAAGGTGAACATTAAAGATCCCATGGGACAATTCTGAAAATAAGATAAAGCCTGTTCTAGTTTTCAAACAAGATCATGGTTGATCTGATCTTTGCTCTCAACTCCACTCTCCTGCCTTTTCACCACAATCCCCAGTATTCCGAAGACTATCTCTCTTCTGACTCAATGACTTGGCATCTCCCTCTTCCCAGGGTAAAGAACTCCAAAGATCTATGACTGAGAGAAGAAAATCCTCCTTGTATCAGTCTTGTATGGTTGACCCCTTATCATAGACCAAGCTCCTGGTATGAGAATCACCGACCAGTGGAAATATCCTGTCAGTATCTACCCAGTCAAGCCCCTCAGAAGTTTATATTTAAGTGAGATCTCCTCTTGTTCTTCTAAACTCCAGAGAGTTGAGGCACATTCTGCTGAAATTCTCCTGATAAGAATTCATCGAGTAAATCTTTGTTATCTGGTCTAACATTCACCTTTCTCTTCCTCATCCAGGACAAAGCGATCAACAGGGTGGATAACAATTACTTTTTATGAGGCTCTGCCATAGATTCAAATTCAAGCTGAATTCATAGCCAGGGTCCAATTTCTGCATGCTGCCACAGAGTGTCTGATTAAAGTTAACAGGTCTTTGATAGTGTCCCTTCACTTTGGAAGAAGATTGTGTCAGGAATGGGTACTTGGATTATTGGTATCACTTCTGGAGCAGGTGGGACCTGTACAAGAAAAAAGGGTTGCACCTAAACTGGAGGGGGACGAATATCCTTGCAGGGAGGTTTGCTCACACTATCAGGAAGGTTTAACTTTATTTGGTGGGGTGGGTGAGCAGAGTAACAGTGCAGCAGGTGGGAAGAAAAATGCAGAGGATAAATCAAGCAAGTCCAGTGGGCAGAGCAGACAGAAGCAGGTTAGGGAGCATGGGAGGGCTGGCAGGCTCAACTGCATTTACCTCACTGCAAGGAATCTCATGGGGCGGGTTGCACTACTGATTAGGGAGAACATCATAGCAGTACTTAGAAATGATATACTGGAGGTATCGTCCAGTGAGGCCATATGGATAGAACTCAGGTATAAGAGAGGGGCGATCACGTTGCTGGGATTATAATGTAGGCCTCCCACTAGTTAGCGGGATTTAGAGGAATAGATATGTAAGCAAATCGCAGAAAGGTGTTAAAGCAATGTTATAGTAATGTGGGATTCTAACTTTCTCAATATTGACTGGGCTTGCCTTACTGCAAGGGGCTCAGATGGGGCTAGATTTGTTAAGTGCATCCAAGAAAATTTTTTGAGACAATATGTACTCACCCTTATTTTAGGAAATGAAACTGGGCAGGTGGTGGAAGTGTCGATGGAGAGACACGTGGTGAACAGTGTCCTTAATTCAGTAAGTTATGGAAAGGGATAAGTTTGTTCCTCATGTTAAGGTCTTGAAATGGCAAAAGGCTGATTTCAATAGTGTAAAGAGAGGACCTGGTGAAAGTAGATTGTCATAGAGTCATAGAATAATCCAGCACAGAAACAGGCCCTTTGGCCCAACCCATCCATGCCAACCAAGATGCCATCTAAGCTTGTCTCACTACCCCACATTTGGTCCATATTCCTCTAAACCTTTCCTATCCGTGTACCTGTCCAAGTGTCTTTTAAATGTTGTTATTGTCCCTGCCTCAACCAGTTCCTCTGGCAGCTTGTTCCATATATGAACCACCCTCTGTGTGAAGAGGTTGCCCCTCAGGTTCCTTTTAACTCATTCCCCTCTCACCTTAAACCTATGCCCTCTAGTATTTGATCCTCTTTCCCTGGGTAAAAGACTGTATGCATTCACCCTATCTATGCCCCTCATGATTTTATAAACTTCTATAAGGTCACCCATCAGTCTCCTATGCTCCAGGGAATAAAGTCCAAGCCTACCCAACCCCTCCCTATGACTCAGGTCCTCAAGTCCGAATAACTTTTCCATAGGTCTTCTTTGCACTCTTTCCAGCTTAATGACATCTTTCCTATAACAGGGTAACCAAAACTGTGCACAATATTCCAGGTGCAGTCTCACCAATGTGTTGTACAACAACTTACAATATAATGTCCCAGCTTCTATACTCAATGTCCTGACTGATGAAGGCCAGTGTGCCAAAAGCCTTCTTCATCTCCCTGCCTACCTGTGATGCCACTTTCAGGGAACTATGCACTTGTACTCCTAGGTCCTTCTGTTCCACACTTCCCAGAACCTACTGTTCACTGTGAAAGTCCTACCCTGATTTGATTTCCCAAAATGCAACACCTCACACTCAACTGGATTGAATACCGTTTACCATTCCTCAGCCCACTTACCCAGCTGATAAAGATCCCTCTATAATTTTTGATAAACTTCTTCACTGTCTATGATACCACCTATTTTAGCGTCATCTGCAAACTTACGAACCATGCCTTGTACATTCTCTTCCAAATTGTTTATATAAATGACTAACAACAAAGGTCCCAGCACTGATCCCTGTGGCACACCACAGTCACAGGCATCCAGTCCGAAAAACAACCTTCCACCATTACCTTCTGCTTCCTACCATCAAGCTAATTATGTCTCTACTTAGCTAGTTCTCCCTGGATCCCATTGAATCTAACATTCCAGACTAGCCTTTCATGCAGGATCTGTCAAAGACAATGCTAAAATCCATATAGACAATGTCCACCATCATGCCCTCATCAATCCTCTTGGTTACTCCTACAAAAAACATATTTGTGAGATTGGGAGCAGATACACGGATAAAACAATAGCAGACAAGTGGGAGTCTTTTAAAAGAGAGTTAGTAGGAGTTCAGGGCCAGTATGTTCTGGTAAGGGTGAAAGGCAAAGATGGCAAGATTAGAGAACCCTGGATGACAAAGGATACTGAAAGTTTGATCAAGGAATAAAAGGAAACATATGATAGGTATAGGCAACCGGAATCGAGGAAGTCTCTTGAGGAATAGGAAGCAGAGAACTTAAGAAAGAAACTAGGAGGACGAAAAGGTGCCAAAAAATACCCTTGGCAAGTAAGATTAAGGAGAATCCCAAGACATTCCATCATCAAGGGGGTAGTCAGGGAAAGAGTGAGTTCCCTTAGGGACCAAAGGGGTAATCTGTGTGTGGAACCAAGCCATGTGGGTGAGGTCCTAAATGAATGCTTCTTATCTATATTTGCCAAGGAGACGAACATGAAAGACAATGAGTTCAGGGAAGGGTTTGTGCATAATCAGGAGCAGGTCAGTAGTAAGGAAGAGGTGTCATAGGGCATATAAGGATTGATAAATCCCCAGGACCAGATGAGATCTCTCCCAGCTTGCTATGGGAAGCAAGGGAAGAGATTGCTGGCACCCTGATGCAGATTTTTGCATTTTCATTTACCACAGGTGAGGTGTTAGAAGACTGGAGGATAGATAATATTGTTCCTTTATTTAAGAAGGGCAGCACAGAGAGGCCTGATAAGTACAAGCTTGTGAGCCTTAGGTCAGTGGTAGGGAAATTACTGAAGAAAATCTTAATGGAAAGGAATTATGTACATTTGGAATGGCAGGAGCTGATTAGGGACAATCAGCATGGCATCATGTGGGAGAAATCCTGCCTCACTAATTTATTGAGTTTTTTGAGGTGGTAAGAATGGTGAAGGCAGGGCAGTAGATGTTTTCTATATAGACCTTGGTAAGGCATTTGACAAGGTCATGTATGATAGGCTGGTCCAGAAAGTTAAGGCACCTGGGATCCAAAGCAAGCTGGCTGGTTGGTTGATGAGTTTGGGTCTGAGTGGGTCAGGCATGGAGGTCATCCTCTCAGCTTACCCCATTGACATGCTCCTCACAGTCGCAGATCCCGTGAACCTGTCGAAGGTGCATGAGTGCCAGCAGGTCTCTTCCACCATTTCCTCTGCAAGGACCAATTTGCATAAACATTCCTGACTCCAAGGAGGTCACTGACAGGTAGATTCCCTAGCAGAGGAGAAAAGTGGAGCACCACACACCTCCTGGATCCACCAGTCTACCTAAGCCCTAAGGAAGCCTGGCCAGCGTACTGGCAAGAGTTGGAGGTGAAAGCCACCACTCAACTGGGGCCAAATGCTTCCCTATAGTGCAGAACATTGGTCAAAACCTAACTGGTGCACTTGGTGCTACAGTACTTTTTCCACCATGGAACTACCCCCCAAGATGACAGATAGTTTAAATCAGCAGGCATCCACCATACCTCTGATGGATCTTTTTGGGGTCTGGGACATGGCATCCTCTAGTCAGCGTGCTTCCTCACAGAGGACAGTGGAGGGGCAAGGCATACAGCACTAATATTCCTTGCCTGTGCCTCCAGGAGCCCCAAGTTTGCAGATGGAACACAAGAGTATGGAGTGATCCCCACACTTGGTTGACTACTGTTTGGCAGGAATTGCTCATCAGTCCCAAGCCCCAAATCCTTCCTCGGGAGCCCATCCCTCACTAGAGCCATCTCTCAGAGTTGCCCTTCCTGCCATTCCACATAGCACAGAGAGGTTTCCTGCATGGCTGCCCCTGAACGCCCTCCACTTCCTCACCCTCAGACAGGCTGTGGTAGTCTGGTGGGGCATCTCTATGAGGGTCCCAACCCCTCTTTTACACTGGGGACCCAGGGTGGAGAGTGTTGCACAGAGCAATCCCATGAAACAGATTTTAAGCTACAGCCTGGACAAATCCATGTGTCTGGTATATATAGAGTGCGAGAGGTTACAGCCTCAAGTTGAATGGGCTGCTCCTCAAGTTCTAGCTGCACTTCAACTTCACTCTTCCCATCAATGGGCACCCAATGCAGAGGTACAAGTCATTTGGGGGAATCTCCTCATTGATATACTCCTGGGCCTAGCCAAGATCACCATTCACAGGTCCAGGCAGTGTGCCATGGAACAGTCTGTCTGAGCTGATTGCTTGCCTCTTTCCTGGGATCACAGTAGTATCTGGGCATCCCTGGAGAGGGAGCATGAAGTATCCATTGGCTCACTCGAGGTCTTCCCAGCTTGATGAGCACTGCAGGGACTGGAGTGTGTCCTGGACCCAGACAACAACAGTTTAGTTAAGTGTTTCTGGTGTTCTATAAAGTTATTGTAAAACAAAAAACAAAATGACCTGGGGATAAAAAAAAAGTAAAAAACAGAAATGTTAGATACAGAGCAGAGCTCCCTCTACATTGTTTCATCACAAACTCCTAGGGAAGGTGGCTTGGGTTAGGTGTAGAGTAAAGATCCCTCTACACTGCTCCATCACACACCCCCATGGCAAGGACCTTGGGTTAGACACAGAGAAAAGCTCCCTCTACACTTGGTATTTACCTATTTATTCTGCCCACTGCTTTACTTTTTTTTATTGTTGATGTTTCCAAGAAATTAATAAAGGTGGTAAACCCTGAACAGCCCCCTGGGCCATACCCCACGGCCTCCATTACTTTCTCACCTGAACAGGTAACCAGGGTAACCATTTTCCATCTGATCACTTGCTTTGTATGGTCTCCTCCATGGAATGGATACCTGTGCATGTCACTCTGAAACAGAAGCAGGCTTCGGAGCTCTGACTGGAAGGCACACAGTAACATGTTGAGTGCAGCCAAGACCATCTCCCGATTTTCAAATCCTCCCAGCTTCATTGCAGATCCAACACAACCTTACCTGCACTTTCTATTCTCAGTCCCAGGGAGACTGTGACCCCCTCCTTCCCATTTAACCTGAGAGGCCAGAGTCAGACATTGGGGGATAAGGAATGATTAATTGGGATGGCAGGAAAAATACAGGTGTGTCTTGTTAACAGCAGTTCCTAAATGACCTGAGGAAGTCCTGGATTACATGCAGAACCAGTGCCAGGGGCACACTGAGCTGTTACTTGTGTTCTCTCTATGATATAACAATATTCTTCATCACAGATGACCTGTTTGCCTGGTCAACTAGTAAAAGATTTCCCGTGTATCTAGTTCTCCGTCACTGTGTGATGGGTTTTATCCAGGTTACAGATGACCACCAGGGAGTTCTCTCATTAACTGTGGATGCAGTGTAACTGTACTAGCCTGAGGAAAACAGTCTAGAGGGCTGGAAAGCTTAGTTTGAACTCCCATCTCAAGTAGAGTGGGTGAGTGCTGGGGTTGTCAAATATTTAGCATCAAGCACCAGAAAACAGAAGGGAATCGAATGCAGCTAAGTTTCTTTCAAATCACTCTGCCTGATTGGTGCTGTATGCCTGTACTCACCCTGAATAAATTGGACATGGGGCAAGGTTGGACAAGTTATTGGTTAGCACTTGGTTACTCTGGAATTCTGTCCCAGCAGCTGTGAAGATTTATTTCTCAGAATGTTTGGGAATGATTGGGGTCCCAGACCAAACAGTACCATTTCAATAAATTTACGTTTCAAATAAGAATCAAAAAATAAGGTTCAAATGGAAAAAAATCAACGTGGAGAAATAAAAACAGCGAATGCTGGAAATTCTCAGCAGGTCAGACAGCATCTGTGGAGAGATAAAAGGGTTAAAATTTCAGGTCAAAGACCAGAACTCAGAAGTGTTAGAAGACAAGTGTGTTTTAAGTCACAAAGAAGGAGGGGTGGGGAGAACTAAGGGAATTTCTGTGAAGGGGTGGAGACCGAGAGAGGCTGAATGACCAAGTAGCGTTAGTGTCGGCGGGAGATTACCTTCTGTTTACACTTTCTCCAGACAGATAAGCCATGATTAGCCAGCCTCTACCATCCTCTCTCAACCAGCGTCACAACCACTTGTGCCATTGCTCTCTCGGTCTTCACCTACTCACAGACATTCTCCTTGTTCTCTCCACCCCTTTCCCATCTCTGCGACTTAAAACTTGTTTCATTTCCAACTCTTCCACTTCTGATGAAGGGTCACTGAGCTGAAGCGTTAGCTCTGCTTCTCTCTCCACAGCTGCTGCCTGACTGGCTGAGATTTTCCCATAATCTTCTGGAAGCAGTGTTGACGTATCAGACTGATGACCTTTCAGTAGAAGTGGGAAAGATTAGAGACAAAGCTGCTTGAAGTTCCCTCCCACGGCTCCAGGTTTCCTGTGCTATTACTTCTTGAGCATACAGCACAGTTTAAAACGCCTTCTCCGTGTCCCTGGTGCGCACACACCTAGGGCCATGGGCTAACACAGTGACCGCATTTGGTGTGCTTCACTGGCTTGTTGTCAGGTATGAAAACTTGCTGTGCACTGGAGTCATGTGAGCTGCAGAGACTCCAACAGTCGAGCAGTTCTGAACCAGAGTGCTGAGGCTTGCCCCAGCACTTATTACAGGGGCTGCCCCCAACCTAATACTTATCAAGGTACAGACTGAGGCCATTTGGCCCATCATACTCACTCCAGCTCCCATTCCCACTCTCCTTATTTCCCTGTACCCCTGCAACTTATTCCCTCCTTATGTGCCCATCAGCTCCCCTTTGATTCTTTTGCAGTTCACCTACATGAAGGGATAATTTACAGTGGCCATTTAACCAACAAACCCACACCCAGCTTTGGGATGTGGGAGAAACCAGAGCACCTGAAGGAAACCCACACAGTAACAGGGATGGGTTTTCTGCACTCAGATCATGGTAGTGACTAGTGTTGTTTCTGTAAATCAGCTGTAATAAACACTGGAAGCCAGAGACACAGTTCTAAAAGGGGCACAAGAACAGAGAGATCTGGCAGTTTCTGTGCAGAGGGGCAGGTTGAAGAAGTGGTTTAAATGCACTCAGAATCCAGGGCTTTGTAAGTATGGAGGAGAGTGCAAGAGCAAGGAAGTCATGATGAACCATTATAAAATATCAGTGTGTCCACAGCTGGAGCACTGTGCCCACTTCTGGGCAACACACCGAGAAAGGTGTGAAGGCTTTGGCAAGGCTGCAGAAGTGATTTACCTAAGTGACTCCAGGTTTCAGGGATTTTAGCTCTGTGGACATATTGGAGAGGTTGGGGCTGTTTTCCCTGGAACAGAGGAGGTTGCAAGGGGATCTTCTGGGGATTTTAAAACCTTGATGGATACAGACAGAGAGGACAGGGAGAAACTCGTCCCATTGGCAAGAAGCCAAGAAGCAGGAACATACAATGAAGATGACTGGATAAAAGACGAGAGTGACTTGTGGGAAACCCTTTTTAGAACAGTCAGTGGTTGGGGCCTAGAGTATCCTTCTGGGGTGGAGGCAGATTGAGTCAAGGGAGCTTGATAATTATCTGAAAGGAAAGAATGCGCAGGGCTAGCAAGGCTGGGAGAGACGGGAAGGGGGATTGACTGGATTGCTGTTGCACAGAGCCAGTACAAATTTAATAGGCTAAATGTCCTTCCAATCTATAGCCATTCTGTGATTCTGTCACCTGGCACTGAGGCATATTCTTTTGAAGAAAATAGGGTAGTCTGCACAAAAATAAAATCAAAATTTTGAAGGTGATGAGTTGTTTGTTATTTTTTGTTCTTATTGTGTTTCTTGTAAAAATTGTGTTTAATTTACGTCCAATTTATGTTTTCCTTGTGAATGCTGCTTATATGATGCTATGTGCCTGTGATGCTGCTGCAGGTTAGTTTTTCATTGCACCTGTGCATACATGTACTCGTGCACATGACAATAAACACAACTTTGATCCCATAGGATTCTCAAACAACCACATACATTTTTAGTTTGCATCTCCACAGCCAAGCTCAGTTTTCCTTGTACAGGAAAGAATGCTAAAAGCAAAAGTATATCTAATTATAGTTTAGAGACTGTGGTTATGTGCATATCAGTTTGGCTCTGATGCCCATGTTCTGACCGAAAAAAAACCTGCTCCCACTCATCTAATGCACATCCCTCCCCACCATTGGTAGTAACAACACGAGGTGCTGCCTTAAGAAGGCAACATCTATCATCAAAGCTCCCCACCACCCGGGCCATGACATCTTCTCACAGCTACCATTGGGCAGGAGGTACAGAAGCCTGGAGTCCCACACCACCAGGTTCAACCATTTAGTTCTTGAACCAATCTGCACAACACCAATCACTGGTATAGCAACACCATGGCCACTTTGCACTACAATGGACTTGTTTTTTTTTGTTCTAATTGGTTTCTTTCTTGCAAAAATTGTGTATAATTTATGCTTAATTCACGTTTTTCTTCTGAATGTTGTGTATCTGATGCTGTGTGCCTGTGATGCTGCAGCAAGTTTTTCATTGCACCTGTGCATATGACAATAAACTCGACTTTGACTTTGATGCATATGGTCACAGCTGTAAGGTAGAGAGAAGGGAAAAGTTGATAGTAGATTCAGGAAGAGCAATGGAGATGGGTGAAGGGAGCCATTAATTCACCCAGCATGGAGTTGAGTGCATTCACTTGTGATAAAAGGTTACCATCAATATAATACTGACCAGACATGGTTCTTTCCAACTTCATCTTCTCCTGCACCCCTAAGCCCTTCCTTGAAGTTGACCCAGCAAATAGATGCAATCACAAGGAAGGCGCACCAGTGTCTTTACTTTCTTAGGAGGTTAAGGAGGTTCAGCTTGTCATGAACACTCTAACAAACTTCTATAGATATACCGTTGAAAATATCCTAACTGGTTGCATCATGGTCTGGTATGGCAATTCGAATGTGCAGGAATGTAAGAAGCTGCAGAGAGTAGTGGACTCGGCCCAATACATCATGGGCACATCCCTCGCTACCATCTGTAGTATCAACAGGAGTCACCACCTCAAGAAGGCAACATCCATCATCAAAGATCCCCACCATCCGGGCAATGACATCTTCTTGCAGCTACCATCAGGCAGGAGGTACAGAAGCCTGAAGTCCCACACCACCAGGTTCAAGAACAGCTACTTCCCTTCAACCATTTGGTTCATGAAACAAGCGGCACAACCTGAATCACTGCATTTTAGTAACACTATGACCACTCTGATCACTTTGCACTAAAATGGACATTTTTTTGTTCTAATTGTGTATTTTTTGTAAACGTTATGTATAATTTATGTTTAATCGATGTTTTTCTTGTGAATGCTGCTTATATGATGTTATGTGCCCGTGATGCTGCTGTAAGTTTATCATTGCACCAGTGCATACGTGTACTTGCACATATGACAATAAACTCGACTTTGACTTTGACCCCGACCCCAACCAGACCATGTCCACTGCAGCCCACCTGGTCTGGACAGAAAGACTCCTCTGTCTAATAAAGAGGTCTTGCTGTACATCAGGAAGAGACTCCATGCCTATGGATGGGGTTGAAGATTCTTACACCAGACTTTCTGCATGGGACAGGAACCTAAGCAATCAAAGAACATTCAGTTTCACACCTGCCTTTCACGAGTGCTCCTGTAAGCCACTGTCATGGTTTAACTAGTTTCTGATCTACATTTCCCACACTGTTTACCCAAGCGTGCCTAGGACATATGGGGTGGACCATTATAACTGAATAGGATTCATTAACGTAACAGAAGCACAATTATATTCTTAACGCAAGACAATTCATGCAGCAGTGCATTATCATCACCAGATGTGCAGCCACATACACAAGTAGGTCTCTCCACACAACACTCTCCCACTGAATTTCTGTCAATTGTAAAATAATTTTACTGCACCAACGTATCCTGGAAATGCTCCTTTGGATCTAAATAAAACAGTTACACCCTTTTGTGATGTTGACCAGGGTTTAAGTAATGTCCAGGGTGAGAATTGAAGCAAAATTCCAAGGTCAAATTTGCAGGAGTAAGAGATTGTCAGTTTGGTTACTCCCTGTCTATAGGTCCTCAATATATGAGGAGTGTTTGATGGCTCTGGGCCTGTACTCGATGGAGTTCAGAAGGATGAGGGGGAATCTCATTGGAACCTACCGGATACTGCAAGGCCTGGATGGAGTGGACATGGAGAGGATGTTTCCATTCGTAGGAGAGTCTGGGATCTGAGGACACAACTTCAGAATAAAGGGACATCCCTTTTAGACTGAGATGAGGGGGAATTTCTTCAGCCAGAGGGCAGTGAATTATGGAATTCGCTTCCACAGAGGGCAGTGGAGGCCAAGTCATTGGGTGCATTTAAGGCAGAGATTGATAGGTTCGTGACTAGTAAGGGAGTTAAGGATTACGGGGAGAAGTTGAGACAATAGGTTTGAAAAATATCAGCCATGACTGAATGGCAGAGCAGACTCAATGGGCCGAATTGCCTAATTCTGCTCCTGTATCTTATTGTCTTATGGTCTAATGATGAGATGACAGAGTCAGGGAGTTGGAAAACTCCAAGGGTAAAGGGATAACTGAAGGAGGAGCCACTGGGAAAATTAGGGCCGCAGATAGGGAGAGATTGAGATCTCATGGTTTTGGAGTTGCTGGAAAGAAGAAGTTGGAGTTGTAAACTGTGACGTGCTTTGGCTCCACAATAGTGAAGTGCTTGGAGGTTATGATGGAAGAGGATAAGGAAAATACGGCGAGAGAATTATCCTTAATGCATGTGGTGAAAATTGGGGGATTGAGATCATGGGTGAGAGGTGGTGGGATTGTCTTTCAGGTGGTAATATTGTCGTGACATCCTGCCCAGGAGTTTAAGAGGCATTAAAATTGTCAACTGGAGAGAATTTTGGGCCTAAATGAAAGGCCAAGCTTCCGATTTTGTAAAATACTCACAGGCCCCAAAGGTAAAATATATGTTGTCATGTCAACTGATGTTCTGGATAGGTCCTGCAGGCTGTACAAAAACCCGCCACATAAAGGATCACCAAGGAGTTTCTTCCTCTCTCCCAGCAGCCCTGATAATCCTTCCATTTACCCAACTCCCCTTGGGAAGTTATGACTGATTCTGTTTCCATACCAAATTATGTTTCAGATCATTACAGCTCACATTTAAAATGAAAATTTTTTGAGTTCCTCTGTCTTTCTTTTTGGCAGTTAGCTGAAATCCATTCTCTAGTGTTGGCCATCTGGCCAGTGGAGGGGCTTTCTCCTGGTTTAGAACACGTCATTAGATCCAGGCCTCTAAACTTCCATAGGAGTATTGGTGACTGAGGGGGTGACTCTCAACAGGTGTGTAAAATCATGAAGGGCATAGATAGGGTGCATGTGCACATTCTTTTTCCCAAGGAAAGAGAATCAAAAACTAGAGGGCATAGGTCTAAGATGAGAGGGGAAAGATTTAAAAAGGACCTGAGGGGCAACCTCTTCACACAGAGAGTGCTGGGTAAATGGAACAAGCTGCCAGAGGAAGTGGTTGAGGCAGGTACAATAACAACATTAAAAGACATTTGGACAGGTACATGGATAGGAAATGTTAAAAGAGATATGGGCCAAATGCAGGCAAATGTGACCAGCTTAGATGGGTACATTGTCGACATGGACCAGTTGGACCGAAGGGCCTGTTTCTAAGGTGCATTACTCTATGACTCTTCCAGTCCCAAGGAGAGTCCTGGCCATTTTGGTCTCTGCACCTTGTACCCTCCTCTGCTTCCAGACCACAAGAAGTCTACAAGGGCTCCAAGTTCTACAGAGTTATCTAGAGAGTATTATTTTCCCAAGAGGAAAGGATAAATGGCTGGAGACATTAGTGTATCAGTTGCGGGCTTCAGGCAAATACAGGAGATGGGGGTAGGGCATGTAGTACCTTTCCAGTCTCCTCATCCCACTGCAAGCTTCAGAAGTCCCTGGGGTTTGGCAGCATGGGACCTTCTCTGTCGTGGCCAGACCATAAGCCCAGTCTCTCCTGAGCAGTAACCAGGGTAGGGTGGAATCAGGAGCCCAGCCATGCTTCAATAGCAGGTGGGGGATGGATTGGGATTCAGGGGTGGCAGACCAGGGAGCAGTTGAGGCCTTTGACTCAGCCAATCACTTGTAGATGGGGCACCAAATTGGAAGGAATAGGGAGGTGAGCTAGTGGTCAAAGGTGATGGGATGAGGAGCAAAGATTAAGGTAAGTTATTGACATATCTGGTTGGCTATCCAGCCCTGCAATGTGCTGGGAAGACCCAATTGTCTTGGGAGCATTTAATGACAGAACCTTCCAGAACAAATTTGTTTGCAAAGCTCCAGAGGAAATCGTGTCAGGGCATGAGGCTGCTCACATTTAGACATAGCCCATCAAATTTCTGGTGTAATGCATAGTGACCTGGAAATAGTCATTGCTCTGTAAACCATTGACCTCCATTTGCATAATGCTGGAAAAAGCAGCAATCATATTTCGAGGGAAAAGAGTTTGGAAATGCACAAATTTTCTAGAATGTTTCCTACACACTAAGGACCAAGGTACAAGGGAAGATTATGCTGTGTGGTTATATTCCTTGGAATTTGGAAGATTAAGGAATGACTTGGTTGAAGATTGCAAGATATTAAGGAGATTTGGCAGAAAAATGGAGGGACTGGTTGGTGAGACCAGGGTGAGAAGCTTAGGGCTCCAAAAATTGGAGTCAGTCCTTGCAGGAATGAAGTTCGGAAACACTTCTCTCCCCCAGCGAGATGTGGAAATTTGGAACTCTTCCCCACAAATGGCAATTGTTTCTAAATTAATTGTTAACTTTGACTCTGACATTGGTAGGCTGTAGTTAGCCAAGCTAGAAAAGTATACTAAGCACAGAGTGGTATGGGCAGTCAGGTGACTGAGATCTCACCGAGAGGTAAACAGGTGCAAGGAGGTAAATGACCAATCTTCCTGTGTGCTAACAAAGGCAGCAGGAAAGTTAAAGGCATGAGACTTCATTGGGCCCATGCAAGATTAGCAAAGTCCCAGCAATATCTCTCAAAAGGGAAATAAAATGTCAATCAATCCATGTTTACACTGCAAAGAAACTTCCCCGTATTTTAATCTCCACAAACACTAATCAGATATCTTACAACTGAGCCACTTGCTGTACATAAACATCACGATGTGACAACCTGATCTCATCACCGCGACTGACAAAAGTTCATTAGCTGCAGTTTTTTTTATAATTCTAATTTTTTTCCCAGTCTCTTTCGCACCCGATCTGCTCGCAAGCATCAGCCTCCTCATCCTGATTATCAGGAGACGCCAATTTCAAACAGACATCTTAATTGTGATGTCAACGAATTAATTAGAAGTGTTAATTAGCTAAAAGCAATCCAAATTAAATTATTGCCATAATAAGCACAGAGAGTGAAATTGCTTTAATTTCTATTTGAATTGTGTCGGCTTGGTGCCATCTCTGTGCACCCTCGGTCCTTGCCCTCACACCCCATACACACCCACACACACTCACTGCTGCACACTCACATACACAGGCTCAAACACACACACGTAAACTAACACACACAGAACATTCACATACCAAATGCTCATAAACACATGCTCACAAAAACACACATATTCACACACATACACACCAATACACTCATATACACACAAACACTCAAACACACATTCACAAATAGTCACACACACAAACATACACTCACACCCATACCTGCAATCACATACGTTCACACACTCACATATCCACAAACAAATACACACATGCACATACTCAAACATTCACACATGCATGTCTACACACAAAACATACTTACATCCCCACACAAATGCCCGTCCATCTTCCACCAACATGCATAGATCCACACACTCACATTCATACACACACCTACATGTGCACACACACATACACACTTACAAGCACACACCTTTACCTCCACACACAAACACACATTTACAACACACACACTTCCACCATGTGCACCATAAACCTACCAAACCCACACTCACTCTGTCTCTCACACACACGCCCATACATCCATGTGGACATTCTCTCTCACAGTCACAAATTAACACACACACATACACATACATACACACAAACACACACACACATTTACTCCCATACTCCTACATTCACTTGCACATTCACAAATATACCCACACACACTCAGTCATGCATACTCACACAAACAAACCAATATATCCAGATGCACACATACATGTGTAACCACATAAGCACACATTCATACATGCACATACAGAAACACTTAGACACCCACACTCTGAGGCACACACATCCCACTTACGTGCACACAAAATCATATATACATGTTCACATACATACATCCTCATAAATATGCAAGCTTCACGTGGTCATAAACACCCTACACACTCATTCAGACTTACAGCCCTTCACACACCACCAACACAATCACATTACCAAACACAAGGACAAATTCACACTCATATAATTACACGTACATTTACAGACACAGGCATATGCACACACTCACTCGTGCACACTTCACACTCACATAGACACACAAAGAGTTTGTTTAAGCAATGGTGTGATTATGTATGAGTGTTTGTGCATGCATGTGTGTGTATTCACGTGTATGTGCACAGACACCTGCATACATAGACACCCACATACCCATACACAGACACTCACAGACATACAGAGACGCACATATTTTCTGAAATGCACACATATACATATATACACACTTTCACACCCTCATCCACATACACACCAATACCAACTCAAGTCAAGTCGAGTTTATTGTCATATGCACAAGTACAATGAGGTACAGATACAATGAAAAGTTGCTTGCAGAAGCATCACAGGCATGTAAGTACACACACTCAAACACACATGCACACTTTTTTGTATATAATTGCATACTCACCCATACACACAATGACATATGCTCACATAACACACCCATACACCAGTCATCATTCACAGAGTCTCTCTCCCACTCTCACATACACATCTACAAACACACCAGCACACACTCATATACTATCACAAACACAGCCAGACAGATGCACACACAAACACACGCACACACTCATATGCCAACACACTTTTACACACACTCAAACTCACACTCACACACTCACATGCTCATGCACACTCACACTCAAACTCACACACTCACATTTACAGATGCACACACACATACACACATACGCGCGCGCGCACACACACACACACACACACACACACACACACACACACACACACACACAGAGTGCCATCCTGATTATTCCTTCTCCACTTGAGTGACCAAGGGCCAGAGACTCCTAGAAGTTCACAAGGACATTGAATTTCTTCAAGGAGGCTTTGAGCACCTCCTTGTTTCAATTCGTCTGTATGCCTGGTTCAATCTTGCTGAGGCAGAACTATAAATATGGGGTCTGTTTTGGGAACCTGGTGTCAGGCAACTGACCAGCATGGCCTGCTCCAGGAACTGTCTGAGAGTGACTGGGGCCTCAGAGCTGGAGATGATCCTGGGAGAGGACATTGGTTCACATTCTGCCAATGGATTTGGAGGATTTTGCAGAGGCAGTGTCGATGGTATCTCTCTAGTGTCTGCTTAAGGTAGTTCAGAGCTCAGGGTGTACAGGAGGGCAAGGATCAGGTGACTAGTAAACCATAAGGTTTCTGCTGTGTTTGAGGACCATTTTTGAACACACGTTTCCTCAGACAGCCAAAGGCTACGTTGACAGACTGAAAGCAGCGGCTGGCCATTTTGAATCAGGCCCTTCAGCCCACTGTGCCTATGCCAACTCAAGGGAGCTGTCCCAGTTATTCCTGCTCTCAATGATCTGTAAAATGCAGTGGTGGAGGATATCTGATCCCTCCGTCTACCTTCTCTGTTCCCCATACCCTGCATTTCAACAGTCTTTCCTCCTTCAGAAGCTGACTGGCCTGAGAAGCACTTCCACATGTTCTAGACAGCTCAGTGTCCAATCATATCTGGGATCTTCACCAATTGGCTGACCATGAGAACTTCACGACCACAAGGTGGGGTGCAGCAGTGGTGTCGGGCACACACTGGGAACTTGGGAGGCTGCCTTTTCCCCTCACATTAACCTGGCGTTCAACACCAGAGTTCCAGGGCCTGTTGACTTTCATGAAGTACCGGAGACCCTGGATCAGATCCACAGAATTCCCAGGTCTCAGACCACTCTCACTCCTCCTCCTTTGGCAAGCTCAGTGCTCCTGTAGCTCCACCTTCTGTTAAGCAGGACAACTCCACCCAGCTACAACAAGTTACCTAGTGGGACTGGGATAAAGAAACCTGGCTCAGAGTTTTAGCAGCTGCATGTTATATACAACAGTGGACAAATGGAATTTCTATAAGAATTAGGGAAGGATAAAACTCAGACCTTTGGTTCAAATGAATTCACAAGGTTCTCTCCAAGAACATAAACAATCAGCATAAAGTGTTATTGCTGAGAAATTGGATCCATCAACATCTGTTTCTCATGCGCAAATGGTGCATGAAAAGTAGTATAACCCAGGGTGGGTTGCACTAATCACCATTTCCCTGTGAAATTGCATCCATTGGGAAATTGGACCTTCTGTGTGCAATTCGCCTTAACGCATCTAATGTTTCTCAGCATCACTCATAGCTCCAGTGACATCGCAAGTCACACAGTGCGCTGACATAACCTGGGGCATTTGGTGCAACCTACAACCTCAGCAACAAAAAACAAACTAGGAGACACAAGAGACTGCAGATGCTGGAATCTGGGGCAACAAGCTGATGCAGGGTTTCGACCCGCTGAGCTTCTCCAGCAGATTTTTTTGTTGCTTCAAAACAAAATCTAGGGGTTAGCGTGCTAAGATTGTCGATGAGGCATCAATCAAAGGGTTTGCAGTGATTTGCACACAACATCCACATGCTCAGGGTATTTGAAATACAGACAAGAACACACATTAGGAGTAAGAGTGGACCACACAGCCCCCCTCACCTACCCCACCATTCAATATGATCATGGCTTATCTCCCCCAGACTTAACTCTTCTCCTATGCCCTTTCCATATGGCCCTCAATAATCTGATCTTTCAAAAAATACCTACCTCCACTTTAACTTCCAGTGATCCAGCGTCCACAACTCCTGTGATGGAAAATTCCAGAGCTTCATCACCCACTGTGAGAAGAAATTCCTAGGTCTCAAGTTTTAAATGACAGCCCTTCTTACCTTGTAACCATATCCCTGGTTGCAAACTTTCCAACTTCTACCTTGTAACATCCCCTTAAGATCTTATAATTTTCAATAAGATCAGCCTTCAGCTTTCTAAATTCCAAAGAATACATAGCTAATATTTGTTAGCTATTCATGATAGTACAACCCTCTCATCCCAAGGATTAACCTAGAAAATCTCTTCTGGTCTGTCTCCAATATGAGTATGTCCTTCCTTAGTTAAGGGTCCAAAACTGCACGCAGCATTTACGGTGAAGCCTCAGCATCGGCCTGTAGAATACTTAACTGTTTTTAAACTTCAACCTCCTTTCAATGAAGGAGAATATTTTGCTTGTCTTTTCTAATTACTTGCTGTATTTGCATGCTAACCACCACTAATTTGCAGCTTCTCTCCACTTAGGACCTTTTGAGTCCCCTTTCGAAGTGTATGACCTCACACTTTCCTACATTAAACTCCATTTGCCATGCTTTTTCCCACTGATTCAACCTATTCACATCCTGTTGTAGAGTTCTGAGATCTATATTGCAGCATGCTCCCTTACCTATCCTTGTGACATCAGCAGACTTGGATACCACACACTCTGCCCCTCTCGTTCAAGTCATTAATATAAATAGAACTAATCCTTGGGGCACTCTGCTAGTTACATATTTTCAATTTGACAAAGACCTATTGTTTAATACTTTCCTTGATCTCCTTTGTATGACATGGATGGTTCATCTTTCTCATGGAATCCCTCTTTCTGATTGTGATAAGTGTTGTTGTGTCATGAAATAGCTTTTTAAATATCCACCACTGCTCATCTCCTGACCTGTCCTTCAGCCTATTTTCCCAGTCCACTCTAGACAACTCTACCTTCATACCTTTATAGTTCCCCTTATATAAGTTGAGAACATTGTTTTTTGACCCCATGTCTTCTCCCTCAAACAGTATCTGGAATCCTACCAAGTGGTAGTTCCTACTTACCAGAGGATCCTTAACTACATGATCTCTTATTAATCCTGTCACACTACACACAACCAAATCAGAAATAGCCTGTTCCTGGGTAAGTTTAGTAACATACTGCTCTAAGAAACAATCTCTGATACATTTCATAAGATCCCCTTCCATGGTTCCTTGACCCGTTTGATTAGTCTAATCAATATGCAGATTAAAATCACCCTTGATAATTGCAATTCCTTTCTTACATGCCCTTGATACTTACCCATTTATGCCTGGTCCGATCGGGGAGCAACACCTTTTGGCCTATAGAGTATTCTCAGTCATGTCTTCATCCCCCTAATATTCCTTATTTTCACTCAAACCGATTACGCATCAAAATCTGGACCATCTATTTTCTCTGGAATGTGGAAGGGAGACCTGATAGAAGTTTATAAAATAATGAGAGGCATAGATAGGATAGTTAGTCAGAGTATTTTTCCTAGGGTAGAAATGTTGAATACTGGAGACTTAAAGTATAGGTTTAAGGTGAGAGAGGGAATGTTTAAAGATTGGGGTAAGTTTTTTTCCCTGAGAGTAGTAAGTGCCTGGAAAGGGCTGCCAGGTGTGCTGTACTGTTCTATGTTCGATGTACTATGTTCTATGTTCTAAAAGTCACCGCACAGCTACCTTCCTTAATCGACCAATAGAGCACCTCTTTTCCTGTCTTGCCTTTTCTTTTGAAACGTCGACTAGCCTGTGAAACTGAGTTCTCAGTCCTGGTCACCCTGTAACCACAGCTCTGTAATAGCTATTAAAATCAAATTCATTTATTTCTATTTGCGCAGCCAACTCATTTGTCTTGTTACAATTGCTGCATAGATACAGATTAAGCTTTGACTTTTTACATTTGTTACTTACTCTAGTTCCAATTTCTGCTGCACACTGTTGCTGTATATTCTGCCTCTTCCTGTCACACTTTGATTTTCATTCACCCCCTTCTCTACCCTTTGCCAATGCGCCCTCATTTCTGTTTAATTTATTATATTTTCTCTCCTCTCTATTAGTTTAAAGCCCAGTCAACAACCTTAGTCATAAGATTCACCAGGACACTGGTCCAAGCACGGTTCAGATGAAGCCCGTCCCAATGGCATTGTTCCTTCCTTCCCCAGTAATGAAGCTGGTGCCACAAGAATCAGAACCCACTTCTCCCACATCAATCTTCAAGCCAGGCATTTACTCCTCTAATCTTATTCACCCTCTGCCAATTTTAACATTGTTACTTTTGTGGTTCTGCTCTTCAGTTTTGCCCAGAGCTGCTCATAATCCCTCAGCAGAACCTCCATTCTAGTCCTACCTATGTCATTGTGTAGCAGTTGGTGTAACGCTATTACAGTACCAGCTACCCGGGTTCAATTCCCGCCGCTGTCCGTAAGGAGTTTGTACGTTCTCCCCGTGTCTGCGTGGGTTTCCTCCAGGTGCTCCAGTTTCCTCCCACATTCCAAAGATGTACCAGTTAGGAAGTTGTGGGCATGCTATGTTGGTGCCGGAAGTGTGGTGACACTTGCGGGCTGCCCTCCAGAACACTCTACACAAAAGGTGCATTTCACTGTGTGTTTCGATGTACATGTGACTGATAAAGAAATCTTATCTTATCTCATTAGTGCCCACAACTGGATCCTTCCCCTTCTACTTCCAAGTTCCTATCTAGCCCACAAGAGACGTCCTTAATCCCGGCACTGGGTGGTCAGCACAGCCTTTGGGATTCTTTCTCCTTGCTGCAGAGAACGGTGTCTATTCCCTAATTTTGCTATCCCCAATGACTGCTACATTTCTCTTTCCTCCCCCAACTTCCATGGCTCCCTCTCCCTATGGAGAGTTTGCATATTGTCCCTACAGACACCACCCTTGTCCAAACAGCAAGCAAGAACCTCATATCTGTTCATAGAGTCATGGAGTCATACAGGATGGAAGCAGGCCCTTCAGCCCAACTCGTCCATGCCAACCATGGACAATCAGAAGAGACTGAAAAGAAATTGTCAGACTCCCACTCTCCACAGAGAGGTCTTGTGTCTTCCAGCCTCTCACACTCCCGCATTTGCCAGACCTGTGTCTCTGGACTCTTCATCCACTCCATGGGATTGGGTTTCCCTGTTTTCACAGACACCTTTGCTCTCTCCTCATCAAGTCTGTGTCTCTCTCTGCTCTTCCAGACTCCTTCTCTCCCCTTCCCAAGCCTGTGTCTCCACCATCTCTCTCAGACACTCACTACACTGGACTAGCTAGTCAGGGTTTGTTTTCCTTGGAGTGGAGGAAGCTGAGAGGGGAGCTGATAGAGATATACAAAAGTATGAGGAGCATCAATAAGCTAAATACAAGGAAACTATCCCCCAGAGCAGAGGAATCTAAAACTATAGTTTTATTATCAGGGCTATGAGATTTAGAAGGGATCTGAGGAAGAATTTGAGGGAACTGGTTGGAATCTGGAACGCACTGCCTAAGTGGATGGAGGCAAGTACTCTCTCAACATTTAAGAAGTATCTAGACAAGCACTAAAATCACCAAAGCATAGAGGCTACAGACCAAGTGCTGGTAAATGGGATGAGTATTGCTAGGTTCTTGATGGTCAGCATGAATGTGGTGGGCCGAAGGGCCTGCTTCTATGCTGAATGACTTTGTAAGTCTAGGACTGAATTTCTTTGTATTTCTCAGAAGTAGTACCATGAGATCTTTTAAGTTTGCCTTGAAGGAGATAACGTAGTGCCCGAGTTTAATGTGGGATCTGAGAGAGGGTAACTTCAACCATGCATCAAGTTCCCTGTTAACCCATATATACTGGCAGCAACAAGTGAAACAGGGAGACCACATGGGGAAAAATAAAATCCACTCTGAACACACAAGTTGCAAAAGTTGACTCGGTCCAAGCTCCATGATTTTTAAAGGTACCTCAAAAATTAAAAAGGTCCAATTAGCAGATGTTTTGCTCCATGAACGATGCACTTGGTGCTCCTGAAAGTGGAGTCCAGGCTGTAATTGCAATTACTGCAGCGGCTTCCACACAACCAGATACTCCAACCCAAGGATAATGTTGGCTATAATGGGGATGGCGTGATTCAGGGCAGTGGGAGCATGCATACTGCCGCTCTGCGCCTTCATTTAGCGACTGAATCTCTAATCCTAATGAGTGATTGGCAGGTGTTTCCCCTTTAATGGTGAAGTTTCAGCCTTGCTGTTCCTTGTTCCACTGTACACTGCTCCTGCACATAACACACAAAGGATGTAATGAGCCATAGCAGCTGGATCGCTCTCAACTCTACACCCTCTCATTATAAGGAGCTCGGCACCAACGCTTTAAGGGAATGCGGTCTTGTCTCCTGTCCTTTCCTAGGTTACATTCTTTGCAAGCTATGTGGGGCAGGCACTGCATCAGGAATCTCATTAGCAGATGCAGATATGCATTGCCTCTCAAGGGCAAGCATTCTAACGAGCATGCAGTGTCTACTATTTTTGCCATCTGTGTTATTGAGGTCAATGCCTACCTTATTGCTAATGCAAAAACAGCTCATTTTAAAGCTTTGCTATATTTGAGATGAGTTTTATTATCCTCCCTTTACACCAGAAGGCGCTGATATTTTCTAAGGTATAATGTCCACAATGGCATCTCCAGTGCAAGCCCATTCTTATGTAGGACACAAATTTTTTAACCCCACGCACCCTTCAGGAAACTGAAGGGACTGTGTGAAGGACCTACGTGGAGGATCACCCAGGTTCATTCTCCATAGAGTCATAGAGCAATACAGCATGGATACAAGCCCTTCAGCCCAAGCAGTCCATACCGGCCATGTTGACCACCCAGCTAGTCCCAATTTCCTACGTTCAGCTCATATCCCTCTAAGCCCCATCCCTCCATGTACCTATCCAAGTGCATCTTAAATGATACTATTGTACCTGCCTCAACCACTTCCTCTGGCAACTCATTCCATAAACCCACACCTTCTGCATGAAAATGTTGCCCCTCAGGTCCCTTTTAAATCTTTCCCCTCTCATCCTAAACCTAAGCTCCCTAGTTTTTGACTCCCCTACCCTGGGGATAGGACTATTACCATCCACCTTATCTATGCCTCTAATAATTTTAAGCATTTCTATGAGGTCGCCCTTCAATTCTCCTACATTTCAAGGAATGAAGACCTAGGCTAGCCAACCTCTCCCTATAACAGGGTGACCAGAACTGAACACAATACTCCAAGTGTGGCATCACCAATGAGTTATGCAACTGCGACATAGTGTCCCAACTCTTATACTCAATGCTCTGACTGATGTCGTCCATCACAGGCAATATCATCCAGAACGTGAAACCAGTACTCCACCTCAACCCAAGCAATGTTTCCATATAGTTCAATTATCTCCTCGAAGTTCCAGGAAGCTGCTTGTCTTTCAAAGGCATCACACCAGAGCATGATCCCATCCTAATATCTGGACATGTGTATTGTCCAGCCAGCTGTTGCTGATTTTCCTCTCTCAAAGCTAAGGCGACTCAGCCTGAACATAATGCAATGACACAGTAACGAACCATTCAGCTAAATTTAATTTTAATTTACTTCAGAATGTGGTTGTCACCGTTAAGGCCAGCATTTATTGCCCATCCCTAATTGCCCTTGAGAAATGTCTTAGAGTCACAGAGATGGAAACAGGCCCTTTGTCCCAATTTGTCCATGCCGACCAAGGTGCCCATCTAAGCTAGTCCCATTTGCCTAGGTCTGGCCCATATCCCTCTAATCCTTTCCTTTCCATGTACTTATCCTTCTTTTGGAGGTACTTCTGCTCTGTTGTAGGATAGGGTTCCAGTATTTAGTCCCAGCAGTGATGGGGGATCAGCAATATCTTTCCAAATTAGGATTGTGAGTAACTTAGAGGGAAATCTGGAGGTGGTGGTGTTCCCATGCATCTGCTGCCCTCAACCTTGGTTCTAGATGTTGCAGGTTTGGTAAGTGCTGCTGGAGTAGCCTGGGTGAATTACTGCAGTCCACTTTGTAGATGGTACACACTGCAGTCCAAGTGGTGGCAGGAGTGAATGTTTAGGGTGGTAGATAGGGTGCCAATCAACCAGGCTACTTTGTCCTGGATGGTGTTGAGCTTCTTGTTGGAACTGCACTCATCCGGGCAAGCGGAGAGTATTCCATGACAGTCCTGACTTTTGCCTTTTACATGCTAGAAAGGTCTGGGGCTGTCAGGAGGTGGATCACTCGACCCTGATCTGTTCTTGTAGACATAATATTTATGAGGCTGGTCTACTTGAGTTTCTGGTCAATGGTTATCCACAGGATATTGATGAAGGGGGACTCAGTGACGATCATTTGCCAGCACTTTTGCAGCATGAATGTTCCTCACTCAGGTGGATCTTTGAGCCCCACAGCAGTCTCCCGCCACCTCCATCCCCATTCTGCACCTAAAACTACCAGTGTTACCTTTCGCTTCTTTCTCCCCTTGTGCTTCCTCTGAAGTACAACCATTCTGAGTCAGCCACTTCATGTGACGGAGCTCTATATCCCCACCTTCTCAGGCCAAGGAACTTCATCAGAATCAGATTCGTTATCACTGACATATGATGTGCAATTTGTTGCTTTGCGGCAGCAGTACAGTACAAAGACATAAAAATCTATAAGTTACAAAAATAAATAAATAGAGCAAAAGAAACAGAATAATGAGGTACTGTTCATGGGTGCATGGATCGTTCAGAAATCTAATGGCAGAGGGGAAGAAACTGCAGTGTGGGTCCTCAGGCTCCTGTACCTCCTCCCCAATGGTAGTAACAAGAAGAAGGCATGTCCCGGGTGGTGAGGGTCCTTAATGGTGGATGCCGCCTTCTTGAGGCACCGTCTCTTGAAGATGTCCTCGATGATGGGGAGGGTTCTACCCATGATGGAGCTGGCTGAGTCTACAATTTGCAGCCTCTTGCAATCTTGTGCATTGGAGGCTCCATACCAGGCGGTGATGCAACCAGTCAGAATGCTCTCCACCATACATATGTAGAAATTTGCAAGAGTCTTTGGTGATATACCAAATCTCCTCAAACTCCTAATGAAGTAGAGACGCTGGCATGTCTTCTTCATGATTGCATCAATGTGTTGGGTCCAGGATAGATCCTCTGAGATGTTGATGCCCAGGAACCTGAAGCTGCTCTCCACCACTGACCCCTCAATGAGGACTGGTGTGTGTTCTCCTGACTTCCCCTTCCATAATCAGTTCCTTGGTCTTGCTGACCTTGAGATGAGGTTGTTGTTGCAACACTTCTCAATCAACCGATCTATCTCACTTTTATAGCCTCCTCATCACAGTCTGAGATTCTACTAACAACAGTGGTGTCATCGGCAAATTTATAGATGGCATTTGAGCTGTGCTTAGCCACACAGTCATGAGTGTAGAGACAATAGAGCAGTGGGCTAAACATGCATCCTTGAGGTGCACCTGTGTTGATTGTCAGCAAGGAGGAGATGTTACTACCGATCCAGACTGACTGTGGTCTCCCAATAAGGAAGTCAAGGATCCAGTTACAGAGGGAGGTACAGAAGCCCAGGTTTTGAAGCTTGTTGATTAGTACTGACGGGATGATGGTGTTGAACGTCAAGCTGTAATCGATAAACAGCAGCCTGACATATGTTTTGCTGTTGTCTAGCTGCTCCAAAGCAGAGCGGAGAGCCAGTGAGATTGCATCCGCTGTAGACCTGTTGTGGCTGTAGGCAAATTGCAGCGGGTTCAGGTCCTTGCTCAGACAGGAGTTAACTCTAGCCATAACCAACCTCTTGAAGCACTTCATCACTGTAGATGTGAGTGCTACCAGGCGATAGTCATTGAGCAGCTCACCCTGCTCTTCCTGGGCACCGGAATCATTGCTGCCCTTTTGAAGCAGGTGGGAACCTCATACCGCAGCTGTGAGAGATTGAAGCTGTCACGGTCTGGGCCTGACGCCTTGTGGGGATTCACCCTCTTGATGGATGTTCAGACATCAGCCTCTGAAACAGAGATCACAGGGTCACTGGAGGCTGTGGGGATTCGCATAGGTGTAGTGTTATTCTCCCCTTCAAAGCATGCATAAAAGGTATTGAATTTTTTAAGGTTGCTAGTTTTTGACCACCCCACAAATGGAAAGCCAGCTTCTGAATCTATTCCAATCACACTTTCCCCTTGAGACCATTCTTCAATATTTCCTTTACTAGAGAAAATACTCCTTGCCTGTTGAGTCTTACCTGCAAGTTATAATATCCCAGTTCAGCTATCACACTTGCAAACGTTTCATCTCCTGCAGCACCTCTGCTGTTCTGTTTGCACTGCTTTCCAAGACCCTCTCCTACATATATATGTACCACTTCCCATTTCTCCGTGCTGAATTTCACCAGCCTGCCTATGCCCCCTGGAAGTCTAACCCTCTCGCTATTTACTATATTTCCAAGCTTTGCACCATCCACAATTTTCCAAATTCTGCTTTGTAATTGCTATTCCAAATCATGAATGATCTGTGGGAGCTTGCTGTGCACAAGCTGGCAGGTGCACATCACAGAAGTGACTACACTGCAAAACCTGTTCATTGATTCCAAGTGCCTTAGGAAGTGCTGAAGATGTGACAGGTGCTATATAAAAGCCCAGAGCCATCAGGGAGAATATGCCTTCTTTTCCTTGAAGTAGAGATGGGGGAGTTTTCTTGTCCATCTGAGGTTCTCTGGGAACTTGAACTCAGAAGGCGGCCTTGAGTAATGCTTGAACTGAATTTTATTTTGCTTCAGTGAGGTAAAGTGCACTAAAGCAGTTTGTCCTTTCAGATTGACAGGCAGTCTTTGCCCACCAGCAGGTGAATGTCTCAGCTTGGCATATGCAGTGGAGATCAGTGGGGTTTGATTACAATGCAGGCTGCTCGCTACCTTAGGCCTGACTCAACTGAGACCAAGTGCCGTCACAAGCAACATCTGGCAACTTATGGCCCCACCTGGTGTACTTTAATCCCTTCCCCTCAAAGGGAAATTGAGCTTCAAAGCTAAAAATAAACAAAAGAAGATCTTTTCAGTCGGGCCCTGGTTCTCTCTGTAATGGATATTTCTGTTTCTCTCTCACATGGTAACTGATTATAAGACATTGAAACAAGTAACTCTCTAACCTGCAGCATTTTACTGTGCGGATTTGCTCAATGGTGTTGTCACAGAGGCATTCCTCAAGTAAGGAAGAGCACCAAGGAGAGAAGTGAGTAAAGGAGTGGTTTGCACAGCACTCCATTCCAAAAATATGGAAAGGTATAATTAAACTGAAACCTATAAATGAGAATAGAACTAGCACTGTAACAATGACATAAGAACTTAACAAAATAGAAGCAGGAGACGGTCACTCGGCCCCTCAAGCCTGACCCACCATTTAATTTGATCATGGACCCCATGGCCTCATCTCCTCAATTACTGAGGGAGGGAGGAGATAAAAGCCAGAACTCTGCAGATGATCAAAAGGATTGAGCATGAGGTAAAGCAGAATGAAGAGGCATGTGACAGATACCAGATCATTAACGCGAGAACAGAAAGCAAAAAATAAAATAAAAGAAGAGAGGAGAAAACATGGGAAAAGACTGGCAGCAAATGACAAAGGTAATCCAAAACTAATCTCTTGGTATGCGAATAGGAAAAAAACAGCAAGAGGCTGAGATGGGGCCAATCAGAGACCAGAAAGGGAAAATTACTCATGGAAACAGGACTACTGAATGAATGCTTTACATCACCAAGGAAGAAGATGATGCAGACTCAGCACAGAAAGACATGATTGAGATTCTGGAGGGCCTAAACATGGTTAAAGAGGAGGTATTAGAAGGGTTAGCTACATTTAAGATGGATGTTACCTGCTGCAGATGGGATGCTAAGGGGAGGAAGAGAAAAATTTGCCAAGACCCTAGCTATAACCTTCCAAACATCTGTAGATTCAGGGTTGGTACCTGAGGACTGAAATTTGCAAATATTACATCCTTGTTCAAAAAAAGGTCCAGAGATAAACCCAGTAAGTATAAATCAGTCAGCTGAACTCAGTGATGGGGAATGTTCGAGATTCAATCATCAGGGACAGAATTAGCAGTCCATGTGTGGATTGCTCAAGAAAACCAGCGAGGTCTTGGTAAATGCAAGCCATGAGTAATTGACTTGATAAGAGTTTTTATTTTGATAAAGTTACCAAGGAGGCTGTTGAGGGAAATGCAATTAATATGGTGTATATGGACTTCCAAAAGGCATATGATAAGATGCCACATAATAGATCAAGATTAACATCCAGGGAATAAGAGAGATTGCAGCAGCATGGGTAGAAAACTAGCTAAGAGGTAGCCAAGAGGAATAGTGCAAGGCTGATTTTCGGACTGGGAGGAAGAGTACAGTTCAGTTTCCCTTTCATGTAAATATATTAGTATACTGCTTTTCGTTATGATATTAATGATTTAGATGTGAGTGTACAATTCTAAATTTGCACGTGACCACAAAACTAGAGGTATTGTGAACTGTAAGGAGGACATCAAATTAAATTAAATTTTATTTACAGCGTGGTAACAGGCCCTTCCGGCCCAAAGAGTCTGCACCGCCCATTTTAAACCCCAAATTAACCAAATTAACAGTGGGTTTCCTCCCACATCTTTAGAATGTGGGAGGAAACCGGAACACCTGGCTGAAACCCACGCAGACACAGGAGAACGTACAAACTCCTTACAGACAGTGACAGGAATCGAACCCCAATCGTTAAATTTCAATTAGGCATAAACTGCTTGGTCAAATGGACAGAGAGATGGCAAATGAAATTTAATGTCGATAAACAGGAACTGTTAAACTTTGTTAAGAAGAATGTGAAGAAGGAATAGAAAAGAGAGGGCACTATTTGAGAAGAAGAAGAGCAAATTATGGGAGTAAACGTTTATAAGTCATTGAAAATGACATTTCAGATGAGAAAGTGCTTACAAAGCATACATTATCCCATGCTTGATAAATAGAGGCAGACAATACAAGGGCAAAGAAGTCCTGTTGGACCTTCATAAAACGTTGGTTAGGCTGCACTTGAAGTATTGTGTGCAGTTCTGGTTGCCCCATTATAGGAAGGACGTGGAGGTTTTGGAGAAGGTGCAGAAGAGGTTTACGAGGATGCCGCCTGGATTTGAGGGTATGAGCTCTAAGGAGAGGTTGGGCGAACTTAGGTTGTGTTCTCTGGAGCGTTGGAGTCTGATGGGAGACCTGATAGAAGTTTATAAGATTATGAGAGGCATAGATAAGGTAGACAGTCAGAATCTTTTTCCCAGGGTAGAAATGTCAAGTACTAGAGGACATGCATTGAAAGTGAGAGGGGGATAGTTTAAAGCAGATGTGCAGGGCAAGTTTTTTTACACAGAGAGTGAACGGGCTGCCGGGAGAAGTGGTGGAAGCAGATATGATAGTGGTAATTAAGAGACTGTTAGATAGCCACATGAATATGCAGGGAATGGAGGGATATGGATCATTTACAGGCAGAAGAGATTTAGTTTAATTCGTCATCATGTTCAGCACAGACATTGTGGGCTGAAGGGCCTGTTCCTGTGCTGTGCTGTTTTAAGTTCTATGTTCTAAAACTGGTTCAGTCACAGCTGGAGTTTTGTGTCCAGTTTCTGGCTGCCACCCTACAGGAACGATCTGAAGACTTTGGGTGGTGTGGAAGGGATTTAGCAATATGATTCCAGGAATGAGTGACTTTAGTTCTGCGGATAGACTGGAGAGGTTGGGATTGTTCTCCTTGGGACAAAGGAGGTTGTGAGGAAATCTGATAGAGGTATTAAAGACTATGAAGGATATGAGTTGACAGAGAGACGCTGTTCCCTTTGGCTGAGGGGTCAAGAACCAGGAGGCAGGTTTAAGGTGATTAGCGAAAGAAGCAAAAATGACATAAGGAAAATTGCTTTGAGTGGTTGGGGTCTAGAATGGTGGAGGCAGATTCATTGTAGTGTTCAAAAGGGAGTTTGACAGGTATCTGAAAGGAAGAATGTGCAAGGTTATGGGGAGAGGTTGGGGAGTGGGACTGGCTGAATCATTCTTATAGGATCTGGTATGGGCCAAGTACCCTACATTCATTAAAATTCTTTCCTCAGCACTTGCAGTAGCTGCATCCTTCATGTCCCAAAAAAGGGCAAGGACACAGAACTGCCATGCAAGAAACATGCCTGCCAGCAGGATCCTTCAATCAACACAAGCAGAGAGTCCAATTTTGGAGCTATTGTTTGAAGGACAATTATTGGGCAGGATGTTCTTTTCCTCCTTGCACACGTTGTTTGACCTCCAAGATCAGGAATCCCAGTTACTGCTGTTATGAAGGTAACCACAAGGTTCAAAATCAGGAACAAGTAGATTGGCCAGTTAATCTAAGTTTTGTTGATCATGGCTGGGGAATTTCCAAACAGGCTGTTCTTTAATTTAAGGCAAGAAATTGATGCAATTTGGGCAGATGCAGGAAGACCAGTGGAGACTCAGGTTTGGTCAATTCCCTATACACCAGGTTTGATTACTTGCAGCAGTACTGCATTCTACAATCCCATAGCTGAGAGACTGAGGGGTGACCTTACAGATGTGTATAAAATCATGAGGGGTATAGATAGGGTGAATGCACACAGTCTTTTTTTCCCAGGGAAAGGGAATCAAAAACTAGAGGGCATAGGTTTAAAGTGAGAGGGGAAAGATTTAAAACGGACCTAAACAGTAACTTCTTCACACAGTGGGAGTTGCCAGAGGAAGTGGTTGAGGCAGGTACAATAACAACATTTAAAAGACAGTTGTACAGGTACGTGGAGAGGAAAAGTTTAGAGGAATATGAGCCAAAAGCTGGTAAATGGGACTAGCTTAGATGGGCATCTTGGTCAGCATGGATGAGTTGGGTTGAAGGGCCTGTTCCTGTGCTGTATAACTCTATGACTCTATGGCCCTCTGGATGAGAAGAATCGGTTCACTGTTGCCTCCTATTCTATCCTCTTGGTGAAAATCTGCCCGTCATGTCCAACTATGCAGAAGTCAATGATGACTCTTAGCATCGTAGAAACATACAGCATGGAAACAGACCCTTCAGCCCACCGAGTCTGTGCTGACCATCAAGCACCTATTGATTACGCTAATCCTACTCTTGCCCAATTTACTTTCCTCACATTCCCATCTATGGCAACTGCTCTGCCCGTGACCGCAAGAAACTGCAAAAAGTTGTGGACACAGCTCAGCACATCACCGAAACCAACTTCCCCTCCATGGACTCTGTCTACACTTCTCGCTGCCTCAGTAAAGCAGCCAACATAATCAAAGACCCCACGCACCCCAGACATTCTCTCTTTTCCACACTTCCATTGTGCAGAAGATACCAAAGCCTGAAAGCACGTACCACCAGGCTCAAGGACAGTTTCTATCCCACAGTTATAAGAATATTGAATGGTTCCTTCATATGATAAGACAGACTCTCGACCTCCCAATCTACCTTGCATCTTATTGTCTACCTGCACTGCACTTTCTCTGTGGCTGTGACACTTTACTCTGCATTCTGTATTGTTTTACCTCGTACTATCTCAATGCACTGTGCAATGAACTGATCTGTATGAACAATATGCAAGACAAGTTTTTCACTATAGCACTGCACAAGTGACAATAAAAAACAATTCCAATTCCAATTCCAATTTTCCCTAGATTCTCCCACTTACCTACACATGTGGTGCAATTTACAGTGGCCAGTTAACCTATCAACCTGCAGTCTTTAGGATGTGGCAGGAAACCAGAGCACCTGGGCAAACCCACACAGTCTCAGGGAGAACATGCAAACTCCACACAGACAGCACAGTGGTCAGAATTGAACCCACGTCGCTGGAGCAGTGTTGGGTAAGGTCACAAAGGAGCCCATTACACAAGCGGCTGACATGGTGTCACTAGATCTCTTCTCTTTCTCTGAGACTGGATCCCAAATTCACTTTATAATCCATGTGCTGCATTCATTCTGTGTTCATTCAGAATTCAGTCCATGTCTGTGCCAAGGATGCCTCTTGGTGTCAATACCAACTGTTAAGCCTCATCATGTCACTGATGTGGAATCACGCCAGCTGTTGGGACATCCTGTGATCTTGATGTATGATGGTGTTGATGCCAGAGGATTAACTGTTATAATAATTGTTATTGGAGATTTGTTCAGGAATAATCTGCAGTTAATTATGATGCAAAGTTCCTTGTCCAATAAATATAAACAGATGTAAAGTCTGCAATATAGTCATCAGTGTTGTCTAACTCTGCATACTCTTGTAGGTATCCAAAGGCTGTCGAAGATCTGCTCTCTCTTTAATTGTTGATTTTTTTTCCCGAGATAATGTACAGGATTTGTGTAACTTCCATATCACCTTCCTAGGTCTTGGTTCCAATCTAATGCAAATGCATTTATTTTAATGATTCTGGGAAATACTTAAAAAGCCACAGGTGCAGGGCTAACAATGTCCAGACTGGATGGGGATGGGACAGTGGTATAGCTAGTAGAGCTGCTGCCTCACAGCTTTAGTAACATGGGTTCAATCCTGACCTCAGGTGCTGTCTGTGTGGAGTTTGCATGTTTTCGCAGTGACCTTGTGAGTTTCCCCCAAGTGGGCCACTATAAATTGCCCCTGGTATGTAGGTGAATGGTGGAATCTGTTGGGATGCTGTTGAGAATGAGGGGAGAATAAATAGGGTTAGCATATGTGAGTGATTGATGGTCAGCTTGGCCAGTGGCCAAAGGGCCTGTTTCCATGCGGTGTGAAATCTTTGAGATATTGGTATTGGTATTGGTTTATTATTGTCACTTGTACTGAGGCACAGGGATAAACTTGTCTTGCATACTGATCGTACAGGTCAATTCATTACACAGTGCAGTTACATGGAGTTAGTACAGAGTGCATTGAGGTAGTACAGGTAAAAACAATAACAGTACAGAGTAAAGTGTCACAGCTACAGAGGAAGTGCAGTGCAGGTAGACAATAAGGTGCAAGGTCACAACAGGGTAGACTGTGAGTTCAGAGTCCATCTCATCGTATAAGGAAACCGTTCAATAGTTTTATCACAGTGGGGTAAAAGCTGTCCTTGAGCCTGGTGGTATGTGCCCTCAGGCTCCTGTATCTTCAGCTTGATGGGAGAGGAGAGAAGAGAGAATGACCCGGGTGGGTAGGGTCTTTGATTATGCTGGCTGCTTCACCAAGACAGTGAGAAGTAAAGACAGAGTCCAAGGAGGGGAGACTGGTTTCTGTGATGTGCTGGGCTGTGTCCACAACTCTCTGCAGTTTCTTGTGGTCCTGGATAGAGCAGTTGCCATACCAAGCTGTGATGCATCCAGATAGGACACTTTCTATGGTGCATCATTAAAAATTGGTGACTGTCAAAGGGGACATACCAAATTACTTTAGCCTCCTGAGGAAGTAGAGGTGCTGGTGAGCTTTCTTGGCCATGGTGTGTACGTGACTGGACCAGGACAGGCTGAGGGTGATGTTCACCCCTAGGAACTTGAAGCTCTCAACCCTCTCGACCTCAGTACCGTTGATGTGGACAGGTGCATGTACACCGCCCCCTTTCCTGAAGTCAATGACCAGCTCTTTTGTTTTGTTGACATTGAGGGAAAGGTTGTTGTCATGACACCATGTCACTAGGCTCTCTGTCTTCTTCCTGTACCCTGTCTCATTGTTACTTGAGATACGACCTACTATATATCATCTGCAAACTTGTAGATGGAGTTAGAGCAGAATCTGGCCACACAGTCGTGAGTGTATAGGGAGTAGAGCAGAGGGCTGAGGATTCAGCCTTGTGGGGCACCAGGAAATAAAGATCATAAGTCACCAGATTTGGGTGTGAGGGGCCTGCAGATTGCAGGAGGAAAGAAGACTGAGAGAAGGGAATGGCAGTTCTTAATTCTGGGGTTAATCAGAGAAAGATGTGGAATGTGGGTCGAGTTTCAACAGGTTGAGGATAAAGCATGACTTGGACAAGAGAGGTTGTAATGGAAAGTGAGAGAGTTTAGGTCCAGAGGTGATACAGGCTGGTGTTAGAGGTGAGGAGGATGAGGTGAAAAGTGAGCAGGATGGGGTTAAACTTTGACTCTCACTGACTTTTACTGATGCACCATAGAAAGCATCCTATCTGGATGTATCACGGCTTGGTATGGCAACTGCTCTGCCCAGGACCACAAGAAACTGCAGAGAGTTGTGGACACAGCCGAGCGCATCACGGCCACCAGCCTCCCCTCCTCGGACTCTGTCTTTACTTCTCGCTGTCTTGGTGAAGCAGCCAGCATAATCAAAGACCCCACCCACCCGGGACATTCTCTCTTCTCTCCTCTTCCATCGGGTAGAAGATACAGGAGCCTGAAGGCATGTACCACCAGACTTAAGGACAGCTTCTACCCCACTGAGTTGTAACCTCGCACCTTATTGCACTGCACTCTCTCTGTAGCTGTGACATTTTACTCTGTACTGTTATTGTTCTTACCTGTACTACTTCAATGGACTCTGCACTAACTTAATGTAACTGCACTGTGTAATGAATTGACCTGTACGATCGGTTTGTAAGACAAGCTTTTCACTGTACCTCAGTACAAGTGACAATAATAAACCAATACCAATACCAATACCAATACAAATAGAGGTGAACAGGATGGGTAAGAGGCGACTGCTAAGAAGTGAGTGCAGGATGAGGTGAAAGGTGAGAGGTTACTGAGTGGTCAAATGACAGAAAGTCAAAGTCAAGTTCATTGTTATATGCACAAGTACATGAGTTAGTGATTAGGGTTGTACCTGTTGGTTCAAGAACCGAAAAGTTGAAGGGAAGTAGCTGTTCTTGAACCTGGTGGTGTGGGACTTCAGACTTCTGTACCTCCTGCCCAATGGTAGCTGTGAGATGATGGCATGGCCCAGGTGGTGGGGATCTTTGATGATAGATGTTGCCTTCTTGATGGTGGGGATGGGTGTGCCGGTGATGTATTGGGCTGAGTCCACTACTCTTGGCAACTTTTTACATTCCTGCGCATTTGAATTGCTGAACCAGACCAGGATGCACTCCATAATAGTCTGACTAATTAAATGCAGTTAAAAAAATCTGGAAATAAGAAGCTGATAGCAGAAAAAGTGACAACTGAGCCGTCATTATCCCACTAAAATTGCAACTGGTTTCCTTTTGGAAAAGGAGAATTTTGTGGGTCTGCAGAGGAAGGGGAGGATGTAATGTTAATTTAAAGGCACCATGGTCTGTCTTCCTGCTTCTAGCTTCTGATGGTGCTTCCAAACATGTCCTAGGGAAAGAAACTCAACTCCATTGTCCAGCCTGTTACCAGCCTTTGGGTTTGCTCAGGAGTCTCCAGGATTTGTAAGTTATGCTCCAAGTCACTGTGGTAATTAACCAGGAGAAAATTATTACAGCATTAAAAGAGTTTTCCTTTAGTTTGCTTTAAGCATATTTTTGATGTTGATAAATAAATTTGATGATGTTGGAAGTAGGAAACTGCCCAGAATGCTGGTGAGATAATTCCAGCTCTTCTTCAGAATGGTTAGCCTTGGTGCTGGACTGACACATTCCCCAGGAATACATCTGACTACAGTTACTTCTACACAAGTGTGGAAGGTTTTTAACTACCTGTCTTGAGCCCCAGATTTTCTTTTTGATGTTCATTGATTTGCTACCCCCAGATGGACCTGGCATGGAATCGGAATCTCCATTTGGAAGAGAAATGTGGGTTTTTCATTTATTGTTTGCAATCAATTTTATTTTTATTTTTTAAAAACTTAATAATATTTAATTGTGAAATTATTTTCAGCCATTGTAATAATTTTTAACTGAGCATCAATGACACCTGAAAACTTTGCAAAGCCTCAGAGACTTTGACAGTACATGAAGCTCTGAACCTAGCCTTGCTTTCTGTCCATGGGCACCTCCATTGGCCCTTCACATCTAGCCCCAGTATGTGCAGGTGGACAGGCTAAAGCCAGCTCCAGACAACCATGTTAATGCTTCCTTCCCACCAGAACTTCCAATGCATCCTGTCAGGTGCCACAGTGCTTCATCGATGTGCATCTATGTGCCCAAGTTGCATGTACCGTGTACTAAGTGTTTGAGGACAGTCTTGTCCCTGAACTCAGTGGTTGTCTAGTTCTCAAGCAGCTCTTGGAATCGAGCATGACTTGCTTCCACTGTGGTTCTGAGGCAGCTGAGGAGGTCAATGTGAGAACTGTAGACTCTTCTGGAGATGGGGCAGGAGGACTGGTAATGTGGGAGGTGGTGTGCTCCTCCCACTGTCTTTACTGGGCTTCTGTGTGTTCCCAGTGCAGGTACTGGAGGATCCCAAGACCATCCTTGAGCTCAACAAACCAGGGGGAAGCCACTTCACCATGTGCACAGACACTCACTAAATAAATAATTTCCATTCCATATTTGAATAGAGGGTGATCAGTTTATGTATTGTCATGCATAAAGATTATTTTTTAGAGATAAGGGGACAGAATCTAGACTAATTGCATCATAAATACAAGAGTATTTGCTGTAAGCCCTCTCAAACATTCTAGAAGTTGTGACACAAGATGTCATTAAAGGCAATTTGAATCCCTTCTTAAACAAAACAATTAACTTTCCCCTTGACTACCCAAAAACCCACAGAAAAGGCATTGATTTGATTGATTAAGAGGAAGGGAGGTGCTCCCAGCCTAATTTCTTCCCCCAGCCTCACAACCTCTTGAAAGCATTCACATTTGCTTTAAGCTCGCCATAAATTATGACACCACGACGATCTGCCTTCGCTATTCTTTTTGCAAGCTGTGCATCTGATAATTCATGATTATCATTTACGCAGAGTAAAAACATTTCAGCTGTCATTAAAGCAGCTGGAGCTATTCGCTCTCCTAAAGGACGCACTCATCAGTTTCCAGTGATGACTGCTTTGTAAGTTGGGATTCATCACCAGATTGATTTAACAGAAGCTCAGTCTAATAAAGCTCTAATATTAATATTGCACTGGAAACATGGAAATTAAAAGAGTGTAGATCAGGCAGAGGCAAGGCGAATGGAAGAGTGAGCTGTATTATTAATATGTACTGTTAAGACAGCAGGTGATGGAAAGTGGAACTGAATCCCAAAGGCTCTGCCACTGCCCTGTCACCACTCGTTCTGAGTAGGGGTCCTCCCCATATGTGGTAAACGTCCCTGGACAGGGAGAGGGATCCTGCCAACTTCTTGCTCCATAGAAATTCGGGGTGCATGTGTAATGTTGGTGTTACTAGTCCTTAGAGCGAGCTCTCCGTGGAAACTCTCATCTACCAAGCAAGAGTCTTGAAGTACCACTGTAGAGCCATTGGGAACAAGAAGGTGATTTGAAGCTGCATACTGCAACAGTGCAGCAGAGAGGTCCAGGGTGAACCTAGATGTCCTCATGGATGGCTCACCTGAAGTTCTGTGGCAGACAGTTTGAGGCAAAATGAGCACTTTCCTCCACACTGGGACCCCCATCCCTCCACCTGCAAAAGGCTCGGCAAGAAATGGAGAGAAGAATTTTACTCTAAAACACGTCAAAGTGATAGTGAGGCCAGGGACGGTGAGGACAGATCAAACAGGAGTAGGCCACCACTGTGGTGGGATGCTACCTCACCTGCTTCCCACTGGGCAATATCTTTCCCCCACTATCCCCAAGAACCCAGGATACCTGTCCACACCTTAGTCATAAGATCCTCCCTCCTCCTAAGGCTCATGTCCCTCACCCCTCTGACAAGTGTCCCTTTGAGAAACACAAAAAAACAAAGCCATAATGATGTTATTCTGGAGCTGGTGATATCTTCAAGGAAAAAATAATGTCCTGGTCAATAATTATTCATCCACAGAGTCAACCACTGGAAAAGAATTGTTCTGGCAACTTGCTTAAGAAAAGAGAGGCAACTCAGAAACTGTGTTACTCGGGGGGGGGGGGGTGGTTACAAAGTGGAACCGTGATTCGTTGCTGACTGAAGAACTTTGGGATGGAAGGCATAATTCATAACTGACAGCTGTTTTCTCCTTCCATCATAGTTACTGGCATACACAATCTCTACCCCACACATGAATTGTGTGAGGTTATTGTGCTCTTGTCAATTACTGGTGATATTAATCTTTTTATGAACAGTAAAGCAGGCTACTCCCTACCAATAAAGTGCCAAAGTCAAAGTTGAGTTTATTACCATGTGCACAAGTACATGTATGCACAGATGCAGTGAAAAATTTGCTTGCAGCACCATCACAGGCACATAGCATTAGAGACACAATATTCACAAGAAAAACATAAATTAAATCTAAATTATACAAGGAAGAGCATAATTAGAACAAAAAAAGTCTATTGTAGTGCAAAGTGGTCATAGTGTTGCTATACTGAGATAATGATGAGGGTTGTGCAGGTCGGTTCAAGAACCGAATGGTTGAAGGGAAGTCGCTGTTCTTGAACCTGGTGGTGTGGGACTTCAGGCTTCTGTACCTCCTGCCCGATGGTAGCTGCGAGAAGATGGCATGGTGGGAATCTTGAATGATAGATGTTGCCTTCTTGAGGTAGAGTCTCATGTAGATACTTTAGATGGTTGGGAGGGATGTGCAGGTGATGTATTTGGTAGAATCCACTACTCTCTGCAGCTTCTTCCATTTCTGTGCATTCAAATTGCCGTACCAAACCATGATTCAACCAGTCTGGATATTTTCAACCATACACCTGTTCAAATCAGATCAAACCATTAAGAGATACCCTCCATATTTTAAAGTGACCCCTTATAACAGATCAATAAATGATGCCCCACCCCTCATATGATTACTGATCTGCCAATTATCCTTTGACCACTGATCTCACCCCCTTCCATGGATGACCCACGCCAAGACCCCATCAAACAATTTCCTGGACCAAATAACCTTACAGTCCCAGCTGTTCCCATCAACATTTGCAGACCTCAGAGATTGACTAATGCATTCTCTGTCAGACACAGCCTCGACCCACCCCTCCACCAGCCCCACCCCTCCCAACACTCTGAGGGGCCTGGTAGCCTACTCCTGCTCCTATTTTCTTCTGCTCTTGTGTGTCTCTGTGGCTTTATTTCTTACCTTCTACTTTCTATCATTAATTTGTGGGAATTGGGTATCATAGGGCCAAAATCATTGCCTGTCTGTGGTGGACCGAGTTGGTCCAAGTGCCAGCTTGTTCACAACTGCTAAGGCTACCAGTTATCCAATGTCATTAACACTCTTCATCACTTTCCTTATCCTTATCAAAAGGCTTCAACCTTGTAATGAAACACAGTTGCTAAAGATTAATATGTAGCTGACACTCCAGTTCAAAAATCAATTATAAAACACACACAATAATCATACGCTGGTTGTGGACTCTGCTTCCCACTGACAACTTTACCAACAATTGCACAAGATTAGATTCAGCAAACTACTATTTGAAAATGATTGTTGAGATCACACTCAAACAAGGTGTCCTGGAATGTTTATTTACTAAATAGAAAAGCAATTATCAACTCTTGCATTTCCAATGAGCCTTATATGGTCAATGGCTAATTTACTGGACAACATTGTTCTAATGGGAACCTTGTATCTAAATTGTGCTTTACACAACTTGGAAGCTGATGGATAGTGTAGAGGCTTTCTTCTGTTTCTGACTCAAGTTGTTCTTGCCCTGTAGCATTTGTCAGGACACTGCAGAGAGAGCCTTAATTTATCTCTAACCTTCACTATGTCTACCATGGGAATGTTTGATGATGGGTGATTGTTAGCAAGAACATAGATCACTCCAGCACAGAGATTTTGGTGTATGTACTTGTCTTTTGGGATCTGGGCATTGCTGACCAGGCCAGATCAGCATTCATTGCCCACCCGTGATTGTCCTTGTGAAGGTGGTGGTGAGCTGCCTTCCTAAACCTCTGCAGTACTTCAGGTGAAGATGCTCCCACAGTGCTGGGGAGAGAGTTCCAGGATTTAGACCTAGCGATGGTAAAGGAACAGTGATTTATTTCAAGTCAGGATGGTGCATGACTTGAGAGGAAGTCTGCATACTCCTGCTGCCCTTATACCTCTTGGTGGTAGAGGTGACGGCTTTGAGAGGTGCTGTCAGACCAGCCTGGGTGAGTAGCTGCAATGCATTTTGTAGCTACTACACACTGCAGCCACCATGCACCAGCGGTGGAAGGAATTGAACATTTAGTGTGGTTAACAGGAAGCCAATCAAGTGAGATGCTTTGTCCTGGATGTTGTTGAGAGTTGTCAGAGCTGAACTCATCGAAGTAAATGGAGACTGTCCCATCACAGTCCCAACTTGTGAATGATGGAAAGGCTTTAGGGTATTAGGTTAGTCACTTGCCACAGGATACCCAGCCTTTGATGAAAAAGACGATGCTGGAGGAACTCAGCAGGCCAGGCAGCATCCATGGAGAAAAGCAGGTGGTCAACATTTCAGGTCAGGACCCTTCTTCAGGACTGAAGGTAGGAAAAGGGGAAGCCCAATATATAGGAGGGAAAAGCAAAGCAGTGATAGGTGGATAAAAGAGGGGAGGCGGGGTCCACATCATGGCTCTGCTTATCCCTCCTACATACTGGGCTTCCCCTTTCCCTATCTTCAGTCCCGAAGAAGGGTCCTGACCTGAAACATTGACCGCCTGCTTTTCTCCATGGATGCTGCCTGGCCTGCTGAGCTCCTCCAACATCATCATCTTTTTCATCTAGATTCCAGCATCTGCAGTCCTTTGTTTCTCTAATACCCAGCCTTTGGCTGTTCTCATAGCCATGGTATTGATGTGACTGGTTCCATTGAATTTCAGGTCAATTATGATCTGCATAGTGGGGGACTTGGCAGTGGTCATGTCATTGAATGTCCAGGGAAGGTGATTAGATTTTCTCTTGTTGGAGACAGTCAAGGTATTGTGCTGCCATGAATAATTTCTGCCATTTATCAACCCATGTCTGAATGCAGTCCAGGAATTGCTGCACTCAGGCTTTGTTTGCTGAGAAGTTACTAATGGAATTAAAATAAAGAAATGAAAACGCTGGAAACACTGAGTCAGGCCAAATCTGTGGAAGGAGAAACAGGGCTAACATTTCATGTTGAAGAGCTTGTGCCAGAACTGGAAAGGGGAGACAATATCAAGCTGTAGAGAGGGTGGGAGAGGAATGATAGGACAAAGGGAACATCTCTTATAGGGCAAGGCCAGGTTTGCCATGAAAATGAGAATGAGGTGATCTGGTTTAATGTGGTAGTGAAATGGGAGTAGTTAGAGAGAGAAAGCACAAAATAATATAAGAGACATGAAATGCAGAACTGTGGGACATGACCAACATAACCCAGGTCTGGCTGGGCTAATGGAGAGAGTAAAACTGAGCCAATATCACAGATAGTCATCCTGGCCCATTCTGATACAAACAGAGAAAGCGAGTGAGCCGAAGTTGGAGAATTTGAGTCGGGAAGGCTGTAATGGGTCCAGGCAGAAGATGAAGTGTTGTTGGGTCCAATGCACAAGGCCAGAGCCAGATAGTCAAAGCGGGAGCAGGGTAGAGAATTAAAGTGACAGGTAACAAGAAGCTCAGGATTGCTCCTGCAGATTGAACGCAGGTGCTCGGCAAAGCATTCACTCAATCTGTGTTCGGTTTCACCAGTGCAGAGGAGATCATTGAACATTGACTGCAGTACAGTAGATTGGACGAGATGCAGGTGAATCGCTGCTTCACCTAGAAGGAGTGTTCAGGTCTCTGAATGGTGGAAAGGAAAGAAATGTTGCATCCTCTGCAGTTGCACAGGAAAGTGCCATAAATATTTGGTGGAGATGGAAAAATGGAATTCAACATTGTTCATTTATCAATGTTAACTTGCATATGATGAAAAGGTGGTGGGTAATGTTTATTTAGGTTAAATTAACTTAATAAAATCAGATGTTCTTCTTAGCCTCATGTTGCTTTTTTGTGAAAGTTTTGCAGTACTAGTGCAGGCAGGGACATGTCACAAAATATTGGGAGAGGTACGTAGATGCATCTGTAATCACCTGAAGAGCTCAGGATGGGAATCAAGCCTCTCACACTCCTGTGTTCTGGAACAGACTGACATCAGTCAGTCTGCCCCAACTCATTCCCTTCTGTGCATCTTGTTCCACAAACAACCATTTCCCTTTAGACCCAGATTAATTTCTCCTGAGCTGTGACTGTTTACCCATCTTTGACTGTTACTGCATCAAGTAAACCTATCAGTCGTATTCTGGGGATAAAATGTTACCTGGAACACAATCCATTCCCTCTCCACACTGTTATCTTGGTGATCCCTGTCCATCAGTCCCACCCGCAGCCTGTCCCAAGTTGATGTTGCCATCTGAGGAGTGCTACCAGAATTTCGGTGGGGGAAGAATGCATATTGCCTCCTTCTCAATATTCGATTGCCTGGAAATTGAATTGCACAATGTTAGTTTTTTTAGCACTATGTGATTCAGGATTAATTTAACCTGGAATAAATGATATCAGGGATCATCTCCAGGCGAACTCAAGGCAAATTTGGACCAGGCTTGGATCTGTATTAGTGTGTATGCTTTATTGACATCAATCATCATGTAACTCACAGTTTTCCAAGCATAAATCGGAGTTCCACATCCAGAAACCAAAAACATTAATTCACTGGGCTTGCATTTAGATGGCATTTAAAGGGCCACGAGAGAGAGAGCTCACTGGAGATGCTCCGACACTTGTCAGGGTACTCAGCTCCTGCTCTAACTCACAGAATCCACAGTGGAGGATCTGAGGAACACATTTATTGGGCACCTCAGTGGTCTCTCTGTGCATGAAGCAGTCCCTCTCCCCCAACCTCGTGGACCCTTCCCATCCATGTGACCCCCCCCCTTCCCACTCCCATTCCTGGCAGATGTTGCCTCAAAGGGGAAATGGAGGAAACAATCTTTAATTGTAAGTTTATTGACTTGATCAATGTGTGGGAGATAACTCTCTGTGAGGAAGAGGATGGGAGGTCGGGATGGAGGTGTAGGACATCTGTGTGCATGAGTGAGTAAGGTAGTGAGCATTGAGGGGCAATAGTTCAAGTGCTGCAGAGATCACCTTGACATATCTAGTGATGTTGTGATATTTTTTCAAGTGTTTTGCCATTGTACACGGTTTCACCTATCACCTCCTTCGCAGAACCTTGGTGCTCTCTCCATGCCCTCTCCAGCCTCTTTCACTTCCATGGTAGCCATTACACATTTTGCTGCTGATTGGTTATCATGTGGAGTGTGCCTTTAAGGGCTGAAATACTTTCTGGTTGCTGTGGAGTAAAGTGGCAGCGATTGTGACAGGTTGGGAGTGTTCCTATAGGATCCTGACCAGATCACCATTTAAAACATCTTTTCAAGTGGAAACTTCAGTGAGCAACAACCTTTTACCATGCTCTGTTCACTGTTTCTCAGTTCTACCCATGCTGCCACAGCCCCTTTTATTCTGTAATCTTCAGTCTTGACAACAAGCCTATTATGTGGCACTTTATCAAGTGCCTTTTGGACATCCATATACACCACATCAATTGTATTTCTCCCATCAACCCTCTGTTACCTCATCCAAATAAAACTTTCATTGGTTAGACACAATTTTCTTTTTACAAAAAATTCAAGCTGGCTTTCTCTCATTAATCCACACTTGTCCAAGTATCTGGTAATTCTGTTTCTGATTATTATTTCCAATAGATTGGAACTAGAATTGGTTTATTATTGTCATGTCTACTGAGATACAATGAAAAATTTTTGTTTGCGTGTCATCAGGCAGATCATGCTGTACACTGAGGTAGTGAAAGGAAAACAGAATGCAGAATAGAGTGTAGCAGCTACAGAGAAAGGATTGTGCAGGCGAACAAATAAATGGCACAGGCCACTTCAGGGCAGATTGGGAGATCAAGAATTCATCTTTAGTGTACAAAAGGTCCATTAAAGAGTCTGATAACAATGAGATAGAAGCCATCCTTGAGCCTGGTGGTACGTGCTTTCAAGCATTTGTATCTTCTGCCCAATGAGAGAGGGGAGAAGAAGGAATGACCAGGGTGGGAGGGTCTTTGATTATATTGGCTGCTTTCCCGAGCCAGCGGGAAGTGTAGACAGAGTCACTGGAGGGGAGGTTAATTTCTGTGATGGAATGGGCTGTGTTTACAACTCTCTGCAATTTCTTGTGGTCTTGGGCAGAGCAGTTGCCATACCAAACTGCGATGTATCTGGATAGGATGCTTTCTACGGTGTATCTATAAAAATTGATAAGCGTCATCAGGAACACGCCAAAATTCCTTAGGCTTCTTAATTAAAACCCTGTAGCATCTTAATTCTGTCTTACTTTGCTCCTTTTCACAGCAATATCCCGTTCCCCTACCAAGTTAGTGTGTAAGTTAGCTGACCCACTTCCCTTACTAGTGTCTGCACTTCGGAAAAGGGTATCCCTGGCTGTGAAACAATTTGGGCCATGATGAGATGTAAAAGTGGCTATATAAATGCAAACTATTTTTGTTCTTGAGGAATGAATTGGCACAAGCAAAGTGGGACATCACAAAGCTGGCCAATTTAATCTCCCACCATTAACAGCGAGCAAATTGCTATACCCATCATTTAGGATTGTTAAAATTTATTCGGTAATAGATAAATTAATTAAAAATCTTTAAAAGAAATTCTCAGAAAGAGCCTGCAATTATTAACATGGTCCCAGTTGCCCCAAAACTCAATTAATCACATTCCATTCAGTAAATGGCTCAGAAACTATTCATTTAGCATGGCCAGTGCAACAGTAAAGAGGGAAAATCTTACACAAACCTCACCCTAGGCTGTCAGTGAACTGATAGACCTGTAGATAGCATGCTTGAGGTAAATCAGAGGAGATGAAAACCTCACATACACCAACTTACAGTTTTCTATTTCATTCAGGAGATGTGAGTGCTACCATCAAAGCCAATGTGTCTCCTCCTCTCTTCATTGCCCATGTGAAGGTAGCGTTGAGCTGTCCTTTCAAACGGCAAGTTGACCATATGATGAAGGTGCTCCCTCAAATGCTGTGAGGCAGGAAATTCCAAGATTTGGACCCAGCAACAGTGAGGGATCAGTGACATATTCCTATCTAGATGGCGCCTGCCTTGAATTTGTAACAACAATGGTAAATTCCAAAGAAATTAACTTTAAAACTGGGACACGGAAATGAAATAAGACTCAACATAGATTAAAACTCTTACATTTAAAAAGAGGAAAGCATCTCCAGGAACTTTTGTAATACAGTTAGAAATACAGTGCATTTAAGGTTTGGGTGAGTTGATAAGTGAGAGGGACATACCATAACACTGTAAAATACAGGAAACATATAGGTGAGGGGAAGAGCATTCTGGTGTCATGAGACAGACCTTGAGGGCCAGAGCTGCCATTTTTGGATGATTTTCTGTAATATTGCACCATCTGTCCTGACAGCTGGATGGGAAAGGTCCCATGGTACCATTTCAATGAGGAGATCTGCTCAGTGTCCTGATGAGCACCTAGCCCTCACTCACAGCTGAATTCCAATCTTTTTGGTTATTAATGGATTGCTCTGTGGGATCTTGCTGTGTACAATTTGGCTAGAACAACTGAAGAGCAAAACACTGCAGATGATGGGCATATGAAATGAAATGAGGAATTGCTGAAAATATTCAGCGGGTCAGGCAGCATCTGTAGACAGAGAGGCAGAGTTAATGTTTCAGGTCAGTGACACCTAATCAAATCGAATGGCTGTTGGATCATTAACAGGTACTGCCTGACCTCTGAGTTCCTTTGTTTAAGAAAAGGAGTAGGGATCACCCTGGCAATTACAGACCAGTGAGTCTTACTTCAGTGGTGGGCAAATTACTGGAGAAGATTCTTAGAGACAGAATTTATGGGCATTTAGAGAAGCATAGGTTGATTAGGGACAGTCAGCATGGCTTTGTGAGGGGCAGGTCATGACTCAAGAGCCTGATTGAATTCTTTGGGGATGTGGCTAAGCACATTGATGAAGGTAGAGCAGTGGATGTGGTGTACATGGATTTTAGTAAGACGTTTGATAAGGTTCCTCATGGAAGGCTCATTCAGAAAGTCAGGAGGCATGCGATCCAGGGAAACCTGGCTGTGTGGATTCAGAATTGGCTCGCCCATAGAAGACAGAGGGTGGTGGTAGATGGAGCTTATTCTACCTGGAGGTCGGTGACCAGTGGTGTTCCGCAGGGATCTGTTCTGGGACCCCTGCTCTTTGTGATTTTTATAAATGACTTGGATAAGGATGTGGAATGGTGGGTTAGTAAGTTTGCTGATGATACAAAGGTTGGTGGTGTTGTGGATAGTGTAGAAAGTTGCTGCAGATTACAACAAGATATTGATAGAATGCAGAGCTGGGCTGAGAAGTGGCAGATGGAGTTCAGCCCAGATAAGTGTGAAGTGATACACCTCGGGAGATCAAATTTGAAGGCAGAATACAAGGTTAATGGTAGGACTCTTAGCAAGGTTGCCGCTCAGTTCGATAGGGTTGTTAAGAAGGCGTATGGTGTGTTGGCCTTCATTAGTCGGGGTATTGAGTTCAAGAGCCACCAGGTAATGTTGCAGCTCTATAGAACTCTGGTTAGACCACACTTGAAGTATTGTGTTCACTTCTGGTCACCTCATTATAGGAAGGATGTGGAAGCTTTAGATATGGTCCAGAGGAGATTTAACAGGATGCTGACTGGATTGGAGAGCATGTCTTATAAGGATAGGTTGAGTGAGCTAGGGCTTTTCTCTTTGGAGAGAAGGAGGATGAGAGGTGACTTGATAGAGGTCTACAAGATGATAAGAGGCATAGATCGAGTGGACAGTCAGAGACTTTTTCCCAGTGCGACAATGGCTAACATGAGGGGGCATAATTTTAAGGTGGTTGGAGGAAGGTATAATGGGGATGTCAGGGGTAAGTTTTTTACACGGAGAGTGGTAGGTGCATGGAACGCACTGCCGGCAGAGGTTGTGAGGACAGATATATTAGGGACATTTAAGAGCCTCTTAGATAAACACATGAATGATAGAAAAATGGAGGGCTATGTGGGAGGGAAGGGTTAGATAGATCTTAGAGCAGGATAAAATGTCGGCACAACATTGTGGGCCGAAGGGCCTGTACTGTGCTGTAATGTTCTATGTTTTATGTTCTATGCTTATTATCCCCAGCATTTTCTGTTTAATTGCCTGCTGCCTTTCCTACTTCATGTCAGTGTCACAAGGCAAAAGTACTTTATAGGCTGTAAGGTACCTTGGGGCACCTTGAAAAGTGCCCTATTCTCATAGGTTTCCCCTACATGCCATATCCTTCCTGTTTAAACGGTATAGGACACTTTCCCTTGCTCATATTACAATTACCAAATTTCCAGCAATTTACAATTCCCAACTAATGCCTAATAACAGGCAACAATTGTTTCAACATAAATCAGCACCAGAAGATTGCTAAATATCTGTATGACCACCATCCTGGGACTTTAACAGCACCTCCAGGTGAGACAGAGATTCACATGCACCTCCTCTATCCTCAATTTTGCATTCAATACTATCGATATGGCGTCCTCTATATCGGCGAGACCAAGCACATACTGGGCGACCTCTTCGCCAATCACCTGCATTCTGTTTGCAATGGCCATCTTGAGCTCTCGGTTGCAAGCCGTTTGAACTCCTCTCCCCATTCCCACACTGACCCGTCGGTCTTCAGCCTCCTCCATTGTCAGGGTGGGGCCAAACGCAAACTAGAGGAGCAGCACCTCATATTCCACCTGGGTAGTCTACAACCAATGGCATGAACATTGAATTCTCCAATTTCAGGTAACCTGCACTCTCTCTGTTCCTTTCTCTCTCCTCCTGATTCACTCTGGTCCTCTTGCACACATCCTTCTTTCCAACTCCCCTCCCCACCACACACCCCTCCACCCACTAGTCCTTTGTTACCCAGATTCTATCCCCTCTCTCACCTGGTTCCATCTGTTATCACCCACACACACAACCCACTCGGTCCCCTGTCCCCTCCCCTCCCCTATTGTTCCCATCTGCCCACCATCCCTCTCTTATCTGGTTCCACTCATTCACCACCTTCCTTTCTTTTCAGATTGCATCATCTGCAGCCCTCTGTTATCTCCACATATCACCTCCAGCCTCTGTCACCATCTCCACCCCTTCTCTCCCCCACCTGGCTCCATCTGTCCATCAGCGCCTCCTCACCTGGATCCACCTATCACTTGCCAACCCCTGCCTCACCCCTCCTCCTCACGTCTTTAAACTAGCGGTCTCCCCTCTATTTTTCAGTCCAGATGAAGGGTCTCAACCCAAAACATTGACTATCCCTTTGCCTCCATTGATGCTGCCTGTTCCACTGACTTTGTTCAGCAGCTTGGTTATCGCTCTACACACTGAGAAAAGTGCAGGAGACAGGAAGGTGTGAGAGGACCCAATACCTTTGAAGTCTAGCCACTGTTGTAAAGTACCAAGAGCACTGTTGAAGGGACAAACAATGAAGAGATCTCTGCAGTGAGAGAGAGAACTATCCAAAACAAATGAGTATGGGAGTGGCCTTAAAGAATTAACCCCGGGGATCAGCTAAGAGTAAGGACATGATCCAGGGTCAGATGGATGGGTTTGAGAGAATGTCTGATAATGTAAGGACACAAATGGGAAAAATTGGGATGAAACATAAAGATGTCAAAGATCTGGAGCTGGTTGAAGGTCTGGATTAGAGATGGGCATGAGGTGGTGTGTGGGACACTTTGTACCAATCCTTGGGGTACTGGACTGACTGGAGTTTGCAATATGCCAGGAAGGAGAAATCAATGCAAAAGATGACATATGGAAATATCTTAATGTAGCAGTTCAACAAAATCTTCACCATCACGTGAGGACAAATTGGGGATGGATCATAAATGTGGCTTTTCCCACATCCTGATAACAGTTTCTTTTAAGAGAGCAAAGAAGAGGAAGCATGAGCAAGAGACAAAAAGGTACTGAGAAGAAGCAAAGAAAAAGAGAATGAAAGAAAGACAGAGAGAAAAAGAAGGAAAAAGTGGAATGAAGGGAAGGAAGGAGGAGAAAGAAGGGAAAGAAGAAAGGACTGTTAGTTCTTTATCTACAGGTGTACTTTGCAGCATCAGGACACTCCAAATTGCTTACAAGCAGTCCCTCTGAAGCATAGTTAATATTTTGGTGAATCACTGAATACTAGAGATTCGGTTTAATAAAACAAGATGTCATATCATTCTTTCTTAGTGTGAAATATGAGACAACCCGTATATATTAACCCAAGCTTATAACTGAGGGGAAGTCTGGTTTTACTGTTGCTTCCTTCCACATCAGAAGATTGCTGTTTGAGCACTGTTGCGATGTGCCTCCCAAGTTACCATGGTATAATCTTCTGACAGCGCTATTGCATCCCAAATCAAAACAGTCAATAGTAGGATGGGACATAGATGGCCATACCCTTTAATATGAGTACAGCCTGCAGCTTTTCTTCTCCTGCTTGAAAGGATATGCTGTGAAATAACCTTAACCAGAGTCGCTTCATCTGAAGTACAAATCTAACTCTCATAATTGGTGCTAAAGTACAGGGTCCATAATAACTGCTTGGTGTTAATATTTACCAATCTACTTTGATGCCATGGTCCACAGAACAAGTCAGAATTTGCTCTGCACAGACCCCCACATACTTAAAATAGCAACAGATTTCCAGTCAAATCACAGCACACTCTGTTGTTCAAGTAAAGCCTGTAGTTAACTGTACCTGCGTTAATGGGACTGGGTGGGTGCACAGGAGGCATTTTGTAGCCCACAGCCCAGATATTGATCAAAAGTGTTGCATCATATAGAGAGAGAGAGACAGACAGACAGACAGAGACAGAGACAGAGACAGAGAGAGACAGAGAGAGAGACAGAGAGAGAGAGAGAGAATAAGAGAAATATAGCGTGAGAGAGAGGGAGAAAAACAGAAAGAGAGAAAAAAGAAAGTGTATGATAAATATAGAGAGATGAGAGAGTGAGATAAATGGAGAGAGAGAAAGACAGAGAGACAAAGGGAGAGAGAAAGAAAGGCAGAGGGCGAAAGAGAAAAAAGAGAGAAGGGAAGCAAAAAAGAGAAAGAAAAGTGAAAGAGAGAAAGAAAGAGAAAGAGAGGGGGGGTGACATTTGTAGTTTTATCATGCCTTCTGTCCCCTGTTTTTCGACTGTTTATTGAGTTAGAATATTAACACTACAGTAGTAAAATAGATTCCTTATTTCTGAGTTCTGTTCTCAGAACATTTACAAATGCTGATAGTTAAAAAATTACTGTGTCATTTCAAAGCCCTTAGAAAGACGACTGAATAACTTGTTTGTATTCTTATTGCATTTCGTTCTAATCCGGGGGACCAGGAATTTTATTTTTAATTTTCAAGTCTCACCTAAAAGGGTGAAGAGTAAGGAACATTGTAAATGTGTCTTTCTATTATAACCTCTTTCCCACCTGAAATTCTTTTGAAGTGCAGATATTGGAAGTTATGTTTGATTACAACATGTAATCCAGAATTTATGAGTTTCTAACATTAAAAATTATATTAAACAGATGACACAAGAGAGATGGAAAGAATTGGTCGTTTGATCAGGCCAGGAAGGAAGGGGAAGTGTGAAAATAAATCATAGATCCAGTGGAAGTTGCAATTACAATTGTTTATGGGTAACAGGGGTTACTTAAAGGTTAGACTTCTCAGCCGTAAGGATATTGTGGGGAAATGGGTGGCCTAGTCAGTCACCAGCGGGTGGATCACTGAGACAGGTACTGCAATAGGGAAGGGTGGTCAGTCATCAGAAATCATCAGCCTCACGGGATCACCAGATTGACCACCAGGATGGCAGTGAATATACATCAGGTTCAGCTCATATCATAAAGAGGTAAAGAGAAACGGAAAGATATCCTGGTGTCTTATGGAATCTTTCAACCTCAAATGAAGGTATTTCACCATAGAATAAGGAATTCTGTTCTTTTGTCATTTACTAAAAATTTCAAGTCAGGAGTTTGAAATGGCAATGATTTAATTACCAGCCCATCAGAAGTATAAGTAGGTAAGGGAAGACCCTGCCTTACAAGGCTTCTTCTTGCCAGGACTGGCAATTGACCACTGTCAAAATGGCATCGGCTGTGTCATCACTGGCACAGGGCATGACGACTAACCCAGCTATTTTGAGTCAATCCTTATCCCATTACCAGCATACTAGGGAGTACAAATCAAGTCACTGACACAAGTTACTGCAGATGCTAGGATCTGGTAAAAATCAATGCCAATAGCTAAATAAAAAAGAAAAGATTGCATTGATGTCACATCTTTCCCAACCTCAGGGCATTCCAAAGTTCCTTATGGCCAATGAAGTACCTTTGAAGGGCAGTCACTGTTGTAAGGTAGGAAACACTGCAGCCAATTTGTGTACAGCAAGATCCCACAATAGCACTGTGATTATGTCAAACACATCTGGTCAAGATTGAAATATAAATATTGACAAAGGAAGAATTTTACTGCTATTCTTTACAAATAAAGTCATCCTTTACCCTCAGTACAAGAGTAGAGGTGTCTTACTTCAATTATACAGGTCCCAGACCAGACTGCACACTGAATATTATGCAAAGTTCTGGTCTCCCAACTTAAAGAAAGATATATTTGCAGTAGAGGGAGTGCAGTGAAGATTTATCACATTGATTCCTGAGATGGTGGGTTTGTCCTATCAGGAAAGATTAAGGAGACTGGGCTTAATGTCCAGAGTCTTGAAGAATTAGAGGTCATGGCAATTTCTCATGGGTCTTGGCTAGGTAGATGCAGAGATGACGTTCCTCTGGCTAGGGTATCCAGAACCAACGATTATGGTCTCAAAGGAAGGGATCAACCATTCAGGGTAGTTAAGAAAAAATTACTTCACCCAGAGGGTAGTGCATCCAAGAGGATCGTGGAAGTTTAATCATTATGTTCAAGACAGAGATCGATAGATTTTTGGATATTAAAGAAATGAAGGAGAACAGAGTTAGTGAAGGTAAAAGATCTCACTTTGGTCTCACTGAATGGTGGGGCAGGCACAATGGGCTGAACTGCCTGCTGCTACATCTATGACATATGTTCTTATCCAAATTGAGGATTAGGGAAAAGAAGAACTGATTTTGGCAAACGCTCTGGCAGACTCTTGCCTTGTAAAGTTCAGGTGGAAATTCCATTTCCTTGTCAATGAACTTCCCAGAAAAGATGGGCATCAGGTACTTTGCTGTGCCTCTTGGAGGTTCTGCTGCCTAATCTGAGGTCACAGCAGAATTCACATTGAACTTTGGCCCATTCTCTTCATTACTATTAATATCAAAGCAAACCATCTCCATTTAACAACAGGACGTGGCATCATTATCTGTCAGTTCACCTGCTCTGTGGTTCTTGTTCCATCCAGGTTGACTTCTTTTGATAGCTGTGGTTCAGAAAGGTCAGGGCCTTCAGACCCTTGCCAGAGATATTAGCTTGTGGTCCAGGCCGGTTCCTGTCTGATATCTCTTCACTCACTCACACCACTAAAATAGATGATCTGATCATCATCAGGCTATTGTTTCTGGGAGCATATACTGCCATTCTGCCCCTAACCAACTCAATACATCATATCCCACATTTGGCAGATACAAATCTCATGTATCTTCCTTCTCATGTTCCACCACTCAAATATTCTCTGCCATCCCATTAATCTCCCTTTTTACATGCTCCTTCTCCTATCTCTCCTAGTTGGACATATCTCCTCTCCTATTCCATATCCTACTGCCTCAACATGCCAGTTCTCAACCACATCTCACCTCCATCCCATATCCCACTGTCCAAACATTATCTCCCCTCCCTGACCATACGTCAATAACCCAATCAAAAATCACCTCTCTGACCATATCCTTGTCCAACCCAGATCTTGCCTCCCATCCCAAATCCCACTGTCTAGACCATATCTCCACCCACAGCATCACTCTTCCCCTCAACCAACCACTTATCCAACCAAAAATCATCTCCCTTTTCATACCGCACTGTTCCAATCATAACTCGTCTCTCATCCCATATCTCATCCCGTACCTGGTCCTGGATGTAAAAATAGGTGAAACACCAAATGTCAACAGACCCCCAAAAAATTATTTTTAAGATGTTTCTGAGCAGTATTGACACATCTACATGAAGTACATAGTCTATCCCCAATCAGAAGAGTGCCTAATTCCGTACGTATATACTAACTTGGAGAGTCTGGGCATATTCTCCAGAGTTTGCCTCTCCTTCCCTCCCCCTCCATGTGTCTCCCTGACATGTGACCTATCACCTGATGAACGATATGACTCAGCCTGCAGCTGCCAGTCCCAAAAATAATGACAAAAACAATTAGCAATCCAAGCAGTAACCTCTTCTTAATTATCTCCTTAGAGTTTAATTAACTAGCTAAATTATCAGCAGTAATGCAGGCATTAATTATGTCAAATTACAGTGTAAAAATCATGAAGTGTGGAAAATGTCAATTCAGCTGTGTTCACCTGCAGAGTGCAGGCGGTGATGTAACAAATAAAAAGGACTGGAACAAGAAATTCTCCTTCCTCTGTCAGCAAGTAAATAGAGTACAGAGGGGAAAGAAGAAGGAAAGTGTGGAGCACGGAGAGGAAGGGAAATTTGTGTTACCTGAGTTGTTAAGTCTTGTTGGGTGAACTATACAAAGCAAAGAGAAGTTAAAAATGGTGTCACAGCATAAGTCCACCCCAGTCTCACCTGGGACAGAGACAGAAATGGAAACTAGTCTGCAATCTGGAATACTGGCTATAAGGAAAGGTGGATTGGGGGTGTGTGGGAGAGAAAGGTATAACCACTCCCTCAACAGATGGACTCAGATTCTGAATTATTAAATTATGAATATTAATACAAATCAGACAAGAACGAGGTAATAATTTTGCTGCCCTACAGAAATAATTAACATAATTTTGATAAATTACATGATGGGAGCCTTTCAAAATTGAGGTAGATTTATCTTAATTAATATCTTGGACCTGTTCAAAAGGTAAATTGTTCCACTGGGGCTGGCGCTAGCTCTATGTGCTTCTGTCTGAGAATTTCAGACCTTTTTCATGTTTTTTTCAGACAGGAGCACTCTGTGCAAAGAGCAGGAGCTCTCCAGATACACAATTAACTCGCCTGTACACAGGCAGCAGCAGCCCACCAGACACTCCTCAAGTCCAACAACAGGGACCCTCACCCAGGCTTACGCCAAACCTCTCCAGTCTTACTCGGCCAACATTCCTCCTTCAAACGTCATCACATTGCTCAAAATTCATGGGATCCTTCTGTGCGCAGAGTGAGCCACCAAGCGTGGTTAACAGTGAGGACCTGTTGAAAGTGGTGCACGGAACCTGAGGCAGTTGGTACAGCTGATAGCATTAACCAGACTTCTTTCCTCAGACCTGTTCTCAGTGTATGAACAGTGTTTTAACTTCACAATCCATTTTGAGGCATCAGCCCCAGACCATGGACTTTGATGGTTCAAAACACATTTGCTTCATGGAAATAGAAGAGAAAGGGCTCGGATTCTGCAATAGTTCTGGCGTTGAAATTTCCAGCATTTACTCTCTTCCTTCTGTCAAGCCGACTGTACTTTCAGCAGCCTCAGTCAAGCAGTTTAACCCATAGATCCTAAAGGTGTCGTCATCTTCAGAGATTGTGCAGTCTGCAGCCGTTTTCAGAAAAAACTTTTAAAACTTTATCGTTCAGAGTCTACCCATATCATATTCATATGCTCCAGTCTTTACTCATTTCTGTGAAATATTTAAAATATTGTGGAAATTGTGCAACTTGCTCCAGATATCCATTTTGTAGAGTCCAACAGCACAGAAACAGGCCCTTCGGCCCATCATGTCCATACCGACCCTCAAGTACTTATCGAAACTAATCCCATTTGCCAGTCTTGGCGATTCAAGCGCTCATCTAGATATTTCTTAATATTGTGAGAGTCCTTGCGTCCACCACCTTCTCCAGCAGTGCGTCCCAGATTTCAACCACCCTCTTGGTGAGAAGGTTCTTCCTCAGATCCCCTCTAAATGTCTTAACTGAGGAGATATGGGATAGGCAGGGTCTATGAGAATTCTTTAATATGAATACTACTCCATCAGCTTGATGATATCACAGGACATCGATGCCAGGAATCCTCCAAGAGTGATATCTGAACCAATTACAGAAAAGGGAACGTCCTTACCACTTTTGGGTCACTTTAAGACATGGCTGCAGAGATTGCAGCTATTCCGTAACTTGATGGCAGGCACAAAATGTAGGATGATTCCAGTCTGGCTTATGATAATCAGTCTCCACTTAAAGTGATGGAAAGTGTTGTCAACAATGCTATCAAATGACATTGATTCACCAAAACATGGACCAAAAAGAGATGAATTCCATAAGTGAGGTGAGAATAATTGCCCTTAACATCAAGGAATTAATTGATCGAATGTGACATCAAGACACCCTGGCAAAACTGAATCTAATGGGCATCAAGGGGAAAACACTCCTGTGGTTGCAATCGCCTCATACAAAGAAAGATGGTTGTGGTTGTTGGAGGTCAATTATCCCAGCTCCTGGACATCCGTGTAGGAGTTCTTTTTTTATTCATTCAAGGGATGTGGGCTTCGCAGGCTGAGCCAGCTTTTAATTGCCCATCCCTAGTTGCCCCTGAAAAGGTGGTGGTGAGCTGCCTTCATGAACTGGTGCAGTTGTTGAGATGTGGGTACATCCACAATGCCGTTAGGGAGGGAGTTCCATGATCTTGATCCAGCAAGGGTGAAAGAACAGCGATATATTTCTAAGTCAGGATGATGTGTGGCTTGGAGGGCAACTTACAGGCAGTGGTGTTCCCATGTTATTGCTGTGCTTGTCCATCTAGCAGGGTTAACTTTTACAATCAAATAAACATTTCCAAGTGATTCAGAACCATTCTATACGCAAAGTCAAGTACTTTACAACCAGTTATTTCATTGTTTTATTTAGTTAGTGGCAGTTGAATGAAACATATTCACTCTACATTGGAAACACCCAATTAGCCTGTGTGAAGCAGGTGGACTTCTTTGTGATATGGTGGGCTCTAATGAATCAGGGTTAAGTTTTACAATCAATTAACATTTCCAAGTGATTCAGAACCATTCTTTACATAAAGTAAAGTACTTTACCACCAGTTATTTCATTGAGACACAAGAGACAGCAGATGCTGGAAATCTGGAGCAACACACAACCGTGCTGGAAGAACTCAGCGGGTCAGGCAACATACCTTGACCTGAAACGTCAACTGTCCATTTACCTCCATTGACTCAAATTTCTAGTAACTGCTCCCCCCATTCCCCTTTTTTCTTTTCCCTCTCCTGATCGAACTGGTCCCTATCACCACATCTCTTTTTCCACCCCCGCCCTCTCCATCTGCTCATCGCCCGCACACTCCTCCCGCTGGTTCCCCTCCTCACCTCCCTCTCTTCGTTCCATGCTCCACCGTCCTCTCTTATCAGATTCCATCTTCTTCATCCCTTTGTCACTTCCACCCATGACCTTCCAGCTTCTGGCATCATTCCCACTCTCCTCCCTCCCTCATCTGTCTATCATGCTCCCCCCCCACCCCCACCTGGATCCACCTATCACCTGCCAGCTCCTGCTCCACCCCTTTCCTCCACCTTTTTATACTGGCTATCTTACTTTCAGTCCAGATGAAAGGTCTCAACCCGAAACATTAACTGTCTGTTTCCCTCCATAGATGCTGCCTGACCCATTGAGTTCCTCCAGCGCTTTGTGTGTTGCGCCAGTTATTTCATTATTTTATTTAGTTAATGCCAATTGAAGGAAACATATGCACTGCACATTGGAAACACCCAATTCGCCTGTTTGAAGCATGTGGAGGTCATGGGTTTGGAAGGTGCTGTCTAAAGTGTCTTGGTGCATTGCTGCAGTGCATCCTGCAGATGATACAAACTGCTGCTACTGGAGTGAGTTAATGGTTGTGGGTTGGGAGCCTATTCCTGTCGGTTCCTCAGGGCAATGTCTCAGGCCCAACCATCTTCAGCTTCTTCATCAATGGCCTTCTTTCCATCATATGGTCAGAAATGGGGATGTTCACTGATGATTGCACAATTCCATTTGCAACTCCTCAGCAAATGAAGCCACCCATGTCTGCATGTAGCAAGACCTAGACAACATTCAGGCATGGGCTGATAAGTTGCAAATAAGTTTCACACCAAAAAAAGTGCCAGATAATGACCATCTCCAACAAGACAGAATCTCACCACCTATCCTTAACATTCAGTGTCATTACCAACACAGAGTCCCTCCTGTCAACATCCTGGGGGTCACCATATACTAGTAGTTCAACTGGACCAGCCACATAAATACCCATGGCTACAAGAGTAGGTCAGAGGCTGTGCATCCTGTGATGAATGACTGACCTGCTGACACCCAGAGTCTTTTAGCCAATCTAGAAGGCACAAGTCAGGACCATGTCAGGAGCATGGACAGTCAAGAAAGTCAGTTCTATCCAGGACAAAACATCCCTCTTGATTGACCCTCCCAGTCCATCATCCCAAGCATTCATTCCCCCCTCCACCAGCACACAGAGGTTGCAGTGGGTACCATCTACAAAATTCACTACAGTTACTCCAACTTCTGACTCCAAGACTTCCAGCACCAGGAAAGGCAGGGGTAACAGTTGGATGGGAACAACACCTACTGCTGCTTCCCCTCTAATTTGCATACAAATCTGACCTGGAAATATGAAAATTAAAAAACTGCAGATGTGGAAATCTGAAATAAAAACAGAAAATCATGGGAAATTTTCAGCAGGTGAGGTAGCATCTGTGGAAAGAGAAACAGAGTTAACAGCGTTAATAGTCCTCAACCTGAAATGTTATCTCTTTTTCTCTTTCCACAGATACTGCCTGGCTTGGTTACTTGGAACAATATCACTGCTCCTTCACTATCTCTCTCCCCCCACAGTCTCATCACCCTCCTCAAAGCCTTAGCAAGACACTGGGGGATATTATGCCAGATTTCCCATGTCCTTTCTGAGAAGATCTGCATTCTGGTGTCATTTGCCCAGGCTACACATCCATGTATTCCCTTCGCTTCATCCACCCTTCTGTCACCCACCCCTCCCCTCTCTCACTCTTCCTCTCTCTTACCCTCACCTCTCTCACCACTTCTGTCTCTTACCCCTCTAATCTCCACTCATCCACTCTCTTAACCCCCTCTACACATGTCTCTGTCGCCCTTCCACCCTGCCACTTCTCCGCTGTCTCCTCTCTTCCCTCCACACTACTTCTCTCCAAATTATCTCCTCCCTTGTTTCCTATCCTTCTCCTGTTTCCCCTCCAGCCCCTCCTCCCACCTCTCCCCTCCCCACCTCTCCACTGCTCCATCCACCTTCCCTCTATCTCTGACCCCTCCCTTCTCCTTCCCTTCCCTGTATTAACCCAACCAAGCATAAGCAGAGCCATGCAGCAGGGAGACCATCAACCGTCACCCCTCCTCTTCCCTCACACCCCTCCAAGGTGCCTCACTCTCCCATAGAAGTGCCAAATCAGCCTTTCATTGCCAATCTCAACCCCCCAGCATCTGGCCTCTCTCCACAAACTCCCAGTTAGTGCCGACTTTCCAGGCATGTTGCAACCAGCCATGAATTCCTTCACACTAACACCCAGGATGAGCTGTGCCAAGCTCACTTGGCCAGACCTCTTTAATGTTGTTCATCAAACAAAGATAACCTTCATCTTCATCCAGCTGAGTTTGGCTAAAGCCAGCTGCCTGAGTAGGGAGTTGGTTTGGGAGGAGTACGATAGTTTTTTACCTGGCCCAGGCCCCCAATCTGTGTTCCTGTCCCTTCCTCATTTGCGCCTGTGACAATTTAAGTGTTAATTAAAAATAATTCCTCCCTTATGCAAAGGCAGCAGGACAACAGACAAGTGGGACAATGTTCTAAATTGGTAACATTGAAAGAACGTTACAATAATTTCACTGGTACAGCACTCTGGGGAAATATACTTGGCATGGAAGAAAGAAACTGCTCACAGTTCCTTAACACCAGCCATTCAGTCAAGTAGAATTTTTAATAATACTGCAGTTCTGGAGCACCTGGCCCATAAATGACATCTCCCCTTTCAGGCACATGATGATAATGATGGCACAGCTTAGTGGTAAAAATACACAGTTATAATTATTAACCAATCCCAACCCAGCTCCCCCTCCCACTCCCACAACCAACAAGGTGGACCATTACATCGCACTCATCCTTCAGAACCACAACTAGAACTAAACAAAGGCATAGCGAGCGGATGGTGTGTCCAGGGGAAAAGGACTTGTGCTCTGGATCAAAACTTCAGGTCAATTCTTGGCTACTTTCAGCGGACAGCAAAACATCCCTAAAAAAGAGAACATAGAACAGTGGAGGGGGTCTGGAATGCGCTGCCAGGGGTGGTGGTGGAAGAGGCAAATACAACAGAGGCATTTAAGAGGCTCTTAGATAGGCACATGAATGTGCAGAGAATAGAGGGACATTGTGTAGGCGGGAAAATTAGTTCAATTGGGACATTTGATTACTAGTTCAATTAGTTCGGCACAACATCGTGGGCCGAGGGCCTGTTCCTGTGCTGAACTTTTCTATGTTCTATGCTCTAACATAGAACATAGAACATAGAACACAGAACAGTACAGCACAGGAACAGGCCCTTTGGCCCACGATGCCTGTGCCAATCATGATGCCAATTTAAACTAATCCCATCTGCCTGCACATGGTCTAAATACCTCCATTCCCTGCCTGTCTAAATGACTCTTAAAAAAGCCACAATATGTTTGGTTCACCTACTACTGTCCTGGTGGTCATTTGACACAAAAATGCCACTTATTCATGTGCCTGTCTAAGTGCCTCTTAAATATTGTTATCATATCTGTTTCCCCCACCTCCCCTGTAAGTGCGTTCCAAGCACCTACCACTCTCTGTATTAAAAACTTCCCTCGTAAATCTCCTTTAAATTTTCCCCTTTTCACCTTAAAACTGCGCCCTCTCCTATTTGACATTTCCAACTTGGCAAAAAGAACAAACATGTCTCACACCAATTAAGTATTTGTAGTGCAGTCATAACTCTGATAGGAGAACTAACAGCAGCTAATTTATACACTCAACAAGATCTCACAGGTAACAAACTGGTAGCAACCAAATAATCTGGTTTCTTGGTCCAAATTTCTGCTGTTGCTGAGGGAGGAACATTTTCCAGGACAGAACAGGGAACTCCCTCCTCTTCTTCAAACTATATTGTTGTGTGTTTTATGTCTTCCTGAGAGGGCCTCAGTTTAACATATCAACCAATGGCACATCTCCAATTATACAGCATTTCCTGAGCATTCTCCCCTGCATTGCCTTGTTTTGTTCCTGGTCCTGTCTTCATGTGCGTTCCACCAAAATGATGAAAACACATTGGGAAACGAGATTCTGCACATGCTGGAATCTGGAGCAACACACACAAAATGCTGGAGGAACTCAGTAGGTCAGGCAGCATCTATGGAGGGAAATGGACAGTCAATGTTTCGAGTCAAGACCCTTCATCAGGACTGGCTGATGAGCAAGTCTTCCCCCCGGAGCTGCATTTGGACAAATCTATCCCCAACCAGAACATCGACAGTACAAACCAGAATATGCCTCGTTGAAACCTAAGTCTACAGTGGTGCCCAAAGGGAGGTCAAAACTAATTGACATATGCAACATGCCTGCTTATTTGGAGATCGCCTATCACCACTCTTCACCTGGATGCACCTATCTTTCTCCACCCCTCCCTCTCACCTCTTTATACAGGCTCCCACACTGACCTGTCTGTCCAGGGCCTCCTCTGCTGTCAGGGTGAGGCCAAATGCAAACTAGAGGAACAACACCTCATATTCCACCTGGATAGTCTACAACCTGACGGCATGAACATTGAATTTTCCAGTTTCAGGTTACCCACAACCTCTCTGTTTGCTTCTCTGTCCCCCTGATCCACCCAGGTGCTCTGTGCACACATTTCTTTCCAACTTCCACCCCCGTACCCCCCCAAACCACCCAGCCCCCTGTTACCCAGATTCTATCCCCTCCCTCACCTGGTTCCATCTGTCTATCACCCACACACACAACCCACTCAGTCCCCTATCCCCTCTCCTCTCCCGACTATTCCCATCTGCCCACCATCCCTCCCTTATCTGGTTCCACTCACCACCTTCCTTTCTTATCAGATTACATAATCTGCAGCCCTCTGTTATCTCCACCTATCACCTCCCAGCCTCTGTCACCATCTCCACCCCTTCTCTCCCCCACTTGGCTCCATCTGCCCCTTCCCTGGATCCAACTATTGCTTGCCTCACCCCTCCTCCTCTCCTCTATATACTGGCTACCTTCCCTCTATCTTTCAGTCCAGATGAAGGGTCTCGACCTGAAACATCAACTATCCCTTTGCCTTCACAGATGCTGCCTGACCTGCTGAGTTGCTCCAGCTTCTTGTTTGATGTCTGTGCATTTGGCCAACTCTGACTGATTATGAAGGAAACTGCACCAAACTAGATAGAAACTAATCAGGAGGTTACATCCTTATATTAAGTTGTGAATCGTTTTACTTCCAGGAAACCTCACAAGTAATTGACTATATGGTTGTCCATCTCTGCAGGGACCAGGAGTCTCCACAAATAAAACATCAATCCATGAACAATCGAAGGAAAATCAGGAAAGATTTGAACTTTTTTTTGTTTAAATAAAATGCAGAAAGTTAACAGCACGTACCGGGATTGTATTGTTAAATTAATTCTGGTGTGGCACTCACAGGGAGGTCTGACAAAGGGTCTCAGACCTGAAATGTTAACTCTGTTTCTCTCTGCACAAGAGACTGCCTGGCCAGTTGAGAGTTTCTAGCTTTTTCTGTTTTTATTTCAGATACATCTGCAGATTTTTGACTTTCTTTTTTCATGTATCAGTTATAAAAAGTTGAAGGTGGGAGAAAGAGGCTGTTTCATTGAAGGTTGAAATCGGCTCATTTGGGTACCAAATTTTCTGACCTCTTTCTGATTGGCTGTGGGAAGGAGATATAAGTGGAGGGCAGGCCAGTGCTTGGAGTGTGGGGGCAGAGTTGCTTGAAGTGAGAGGTACTTATTACAAAATGGGAGGCCATTTGGCCCAACTGGTGCATGCCAGCTCCCAGCAGAGCAATCCCATCAGTCCCTACCCCCTCTTATTTCCCTGTACCCTGCAACTTATTCTCTCTCCCATGCTCATTAACATCCTATTGACACTTTTCCCACTTACCTACACCAAGGGGTGATATACAGTGGCCAGTTCATCCGCCAGCATACCTTGGGGAGGCGGGAGGAAACTGAAGTACATGAAGAAAACATGCAAACTCTGTGTAGACAGCACCAGCGGTCAGTATTGAACCCGGGCCCCTGGATTGTCATTAATATTTGTAACCTCTGAATTGCCTGCTGTAATTCTGGGGGTCGTGGATGATGGATTCTACAGCACAAAGCAAAACCAGGAATCTCTGAATTTGCAGCTCAGTCACCATCAATGTCAAGGTATTCAGACAGAAGAGTCACAGATGGTCCCTCAGCCCACCTTACTCCAGATCTACCTGCGCCAGGAGGTGACTCTGAAACACTACTGACCCTCGCTAAGGGTCTTGTTCTTTCACAGGATTCGGTGCTGTGAAGGCCAGCATTTATTGCCCATCACAAGGTTATAAAATTATGAGATGCATAAATAGAGTAGACAGCCAGTTTCTTTTTCCCAGGGTCAAAATGTCTAATACTAGAGGGCACGCATTTGAGGTGAGAGGGGAAAAGTTCAAAGGAGATGTGCGGGGCAAACTTTTTACCCAGAGGGTGGTGGGTGCATGGAATGTGCTGCCAGGGGTGTTGGTGGAGACAAGTATGATGGAGGCAGCTAAGGGGTCTCTTAGATAGGCACATGAATTTGCAGAGAATGGAAGGATATGGGCTGCATGCAGGCAGAAGGGATTAGGTGTCATTAGCTTAATTAGTTCGGCGCAACTTTGTGGGCCGAAGGACCTGTTCCTGTGCTGTACGTTCTATGTTCTATCCATAATTGCCCTTGACCAGATGACCTCTGAGGTTATTTCGGAGGACAATCGTGTAACCACAGTGCCTCAGGTTTGGAGGCACACATAGCCATGGTAAGGACAGCAGATTTCCTCCCCTCAGGGACATCATAACAACTTGGCAGTTTCACAGTCACCATTAATAACTCCAGCTTTTGTTCCAGATTTGGTAAATTTAACAAATTTATAAATTCCGCAAAGGCTGTTTCTGGATTTGAACCAATGCTTCTGGATAACTAGCCCAGTAACAACCACTGTCCCCAGTGATAGGTCCAGTCCCCCTCACATCACCAGGCAAAGAGATCAGTCTGTGCTGTAACTGGGGCCTGATTCCAGGTTATTGTTACAGTCCATTCGATCAGGGCCTTTTGCAATCAGAACTTTTGAAGTAGCCCCATTAGCCTTTAGTGTCCCTTGGTGTTGGGTGGTGCTTCTGCTCCATATTTTGGCCCAGTATGAAACAACACCATGCCTGAGATTTGACATAAAGTTACTGCAGGGCCAGAAGCAGTAGGTTGAAGTCCAACACCTCCAGTGAAGTTGAACATATCCCTGGACCCCATGTCTGACCACGGTGGTCACATTATCTGATCATTGAACAGCAGACCATCCATCCTGGACTATCACCTTCCTACAGCCAATGGAAAACAACCCAGATCCTCACTGTATGATCAGTTATAGATCTTATGAAGGAAATAAGAAAGGGATCAAATCATAGAACATACATAGAACATAGAACAGCGCAGGAACAGGCCCTTCGGCCCACCATGTCTACGCCAACCATGGTGCCAATCTAACTAATCCCATCTGCCTGCACATGGTCTGTAACCCTCTATTTCCTGTCTGTTCATATCTCTGTCTGAATGCCTCTTAAACTTTGCTATCGTATCTGCTTCTACCACTTCCCCTGGCAGTCATGAGATACATAGGTAAGGTGGATAATCACAGTCTTTTTTGGAATTGGTTTATTTTGTCACATGTAAGATATTATGACATATTTATTTATTAGTCACATGTACATCAAAACACACAGTGAAATGTGTCTTTTTGTGTTACTGAGAATGTACTGGGGGCAGCCCACAAGTGTTGCCACTCTTCCAGTGCCAACATAGCATGTCCACAGCTCCTAACCTGTACATCTTTGGAATATGGGAGGAAACCTGCCAGCTGATTTGCACAGGATCTAAGGACACAGGATCTAAGGGTAGGAGAGTCTCAAGCTAGAGGAGATAGATTTAAGGTGAGAGAGGAGAAAGATTTAAAAAGGACCTGAGCGGAAACTTTTTCACCCAGAGAGTGGTGGGTATATGGAACAAGCTGGCATAGAAAACTAGAGGCGGGTACAATTACAACGTTTAAAAGACCTTTGAAAGGTACATGGATAAAAAAATGTTGAGAAAGACATGGACCAAAAGCCGGCAAATGGGACTAGCTTGGATAGACATCTTGGTCGGCATGGACAAGTTGGGCCGAAGGGCCTGTTTTGGGGTTACATGACTCTGACTCTATGAGTACAGAATTGAGCTTTTCCCCAATGATCCATTGCAGAGATTCACAAGCCTCCTGACACAACCTTCTTCACGTGGACACACTTTCTCCAGCTTCCCCTGAAACATACCTGTAATATTTGCCTGGTTTACTCAATGTCTGAGGGAGATCCACACTGTCCCCATTCTTGGGTTCAAATTTCTCCTGAATTGTCTGCTGCCTTTATTAGTGGTGGCTTAGGTAAATCTCAGGCTCCCCTGCACTATGCACAACCCTTCACAGTCCTTGCTCCTCTGGATAGCAAGCAAGATTCGAGGAACCCATGCAGTGTATCACTTCCCTGATAGGGAAAAGGACTGGATAGAATGGAAATGGAAAGGATGCTTCTATTCCTTAGATGCTTCTAAGGATCCAAGGACACAGCCTCAGAATAAAGGTACATCTCTTTAGAACTGAGTTGAGGAGGAATTTCTTCAGCCAGAGGGTGGTGAGTCTGTCGAACTTGTTGCCAAGGAGGGCTGTGGAGTCCAAGTCATTGGGTGTACTTAAGGCAGAGACAGATAGGTTCTTTATTGGTAAGGGGGTTAAGGGTTACAGGGAGAAGGCGGGAGAATGGGGTTGAAAAAAAAGAAAATCAGCCATGATTGAATGGTGAAGTAGACTCGATGGTGCGAATAGGCTAATTCTGCTTCTATATCTGATCATTTTATAATGGTTGAGGGAGAAATGTTAATTCCCTTACCTCCACTGACAGAAGGTTTACAACCACTATCAGAGGTCTACTGGATGTGAAAAGTGCCTTGCATTTGGTTTGTGGATTTGAAACGTAATGAGGAATTTCATCCTTTTAATGTCAATCAAAATGGAACTAGAGAGGTCTTTGTTAGACAAACCATCTTAGTAAATAAGTTTGATCATGTTAACTCTATTACTAATCATTAGAGCCTCATCTGCTTCATTTCCCTGAGGTAGTTTATGAAGCTAACAAATTGTTAACGAGATTGACAAATTTTGGCCTAATTACCCGGAACAGTGAAAGTAAACAGTCAAATGGATAACTGTTAAATTATACAGGAGAACATCTCAAAGTTCAGCTCAGTGAGGGGATTCAGTCTGTAATACACCTCCCTCGAGGTGAAATGGTAGAGAAAAGATTTAAATGCTAAATAGTCCCACCTTCAAGGAATAACAAGAAGATAATTTCTATAACAATTTACTCACAACTCTATACTTTGTATCTTCTTCAGCAAAAATTCCATTCCACAACTCAAAACAACATCTTCTTTGCAAGATTCAAGTCAGTAAATTATATCTGAATTAATCATGTGGTGTCTGTCTACATTTAATTGTCTCCATTGACCTCCTTGCAACAATGGCATTGCAGTCCCAGCCTTCCTACATTCCATGTAGATCATCATTGCTCCTTCTAGTTTGCCAGATCAGGTGGTTTACTAAAATTAAGTAACTCCCACAGGCCTCCTGATAAGCAGAGGTATGTTATGGTGGGACAAGGAGCGATGGTTGATCATATAGACGTTATAACCATATCACAGAGTCACAGAAATTTATGGGAGGGTATCATTCAGCCCACTGTGCCCACACCAACCTATTGATCCAAATCCCACCAGAGCTCTCAGTCTGCAACCTTCTGTCATGTTCTCATCCATTCATTTAGCCTGGCTCCTGTCCCCTGAGACCTCTCTGTATCCTCATAATTCGTACTGACCCACAAATTTGTATCTTCAGTGAACTTGCATATATTACACTTGATCCTTTCATCCAAATCAGCTGGGGCTCCATCCCTGCAACATCATATTAGTCACAGCCTGCCAACTCAAAAATGACCTGTTTATTCCTACTTTGGTCCAGTAGCATGGAGCCTGTTTACTTCTCAATACCACATGCTCTAATTCTGTTAGCTAACTTCTTGCATGACACCTTATCAAGGGCCTTCTTTGTGTCCAAATATACCACATCTCTGGTCACGCCTTATCTGTTCTTTGAGTTACAATCTTAAAAAATGTGAAAACTTAAAAAACACAAATTTGTCAAACATGAGCACCTGATGCAAGGTTTTGATCCAAAACATCAATAATTCATTTCCCCCCACAGATGCTAATTGACCCGCTGAGTCCCTCCAGCAGATTGTTTGTTGCTCCAGATTCTAGCATCTGCAGTCTCTTGTGTCTCCTGTCAAGCATGATATTTTTTTCATAAATCCATTTTGTCACTGCCCAATCCTGTTGGTATTACAATTATGCATTATTGTTATTAAAAATCTTTCTCAATTACTGATAAATGAAAAGTAAAGGTGAAACGAAGTGGGATTGGGAGTAGGGAAGAGGATGTAAAGCAGCTTCAGGGAGAATAGATAAGCTGAGCGAGTGGTGAGAACATGGTTGATGCTCTATAATGTGGAGAAATCTGAAGTTATCCACAAACCAGAAAAGCGGAGTATATTTTATATGGTAAGCTCCTCTGTAATGTTAATATTCAAAGGGATCTAGACATTCTTGTGTACAAACCACAGAAAGGCAATATGCGGATGAAATAAGCAATCAGGAAGGCAAGTGCTATGCTGGTTTCTCTTACAAGAGGTTTTAAGGTGTCTTACTGCAATCATATAGGGCCTTGGTGAGAATGGATTTGATGTATTATGTACAGTTTTAAACTCTTAACCCAAAAAATGTACACTAACTATAAGGGGAATGCAGCAAAGATTCACTTGATTAATTCCAGGGATGGTGGGTTTGCCGCATGAGGAGAGATTGAGTAGATCGGGCCTATATTCTCTAGAATTCAGAAGAGTGAGAGAAGAATGGCTGCTTTACTGAGGCAGTGAGAAGTATAGACAGAGTCCATGGAGGGGAGGCTGGTTTCTGTGATGTGCTGAGCTGTGTCCACAACCCTCTGCAGTTTCTTGCCGTCTTGGGCAGAGCAGTTGCCATAGTTGCCAAGCCACGATGCATCCAGATAGGATTCTTTCTATGGTGCCTGTATAAAAACTGGTGAGGGTCAACTGGGACATGCCGAATTTGTTTAGCCTCCTGAGGAAGTAGAGGTGCTAGTGCACTCTCTTGGCCATAGCGTCTATGTGGTTGGACTAGGACAGGCTACTTGTGATTCAGCGACCATATAGAGGGTTCTCAGATGGGGATTAAAGATGGCAGTAAATTTCCATAGCGAACAAGATGTTCTAATTGGCATTCAACACTCAAGTTGATCAGATAAGCTACTTCAAACACTGATTTACCCTTGCCCTCAACAGGTTGGCATCCTTCAATATCTATGTCATAGCTGCTTGGCCCTGAGGCAGCAAAGACACACATTGTCCCTCAGCTGTGCTCCTGCGTGTCAAATCGTATTCTTTGGTCAGCTTCCAATCTCTCAGTCAAGCTGGTTTCCACCCTCTCCAACAGCACTTGCAAACTGGCAGTGTGGGTATTGGACTTGTCAAGGTGCATCCCACTTGGCCTGTATTGTTCCCACCTTCTCCAGAACCAGTCTCAATGACCCAGAAATCTGAATCATTGTCCTCCAGAAGCTGGCGAGAGTTGATGCTATCCCGTGGAAGTTTGCTGGACTGGAAAGGTTCTGGCTGAGTATTTAAAACATAGAAAGTAGAACGGTACAGCACAAGAACAGGCCGTTCGACCCACGATGGTTTGTCAAACTAATTAAGCTGATGACATCTATTCTCTTCTACCTTCACGTGATCCATATCCCTCCATTCCCTGCATATTCTTGTACCTGTCAATGAGCTTCTTGAACACCACTATTGTATCTCCTTCCACCACTACCCCCTCCTCTTCAGGTGGTTTCTTTTATTCATTCAAGGCATATGGGCTTCACAGGCTGAGCTGGCATTTAATTGCCCATCCCTAGCTGCCCTCGAGAAGGTGGTGGTGAGCTGCCTTCTTGAACCTCTGCAGTCCTTGAGGTGTGGGTGCACTCACAATGCTGTAAGGGAGGGAGTTCCCAGATTTTGACCCAGCAATGGTGAAGGAATGGCGATATATTTCCAAGTCAGGATGGTGTGTGGCTGCCTTTTTCTTGCAGATACTGTAGAGCTTAGTCCCAACTTGTTACCACTCGGAGCCTTTGCTCCCGATGCTGCGAATGCTGTGCTTGCTTCACCACTGCATCCATTCTTTGGGCAACATCAAATGCCTGGTAAAAATTTAGTTTTCCCTCATGATACAGTCTCCTCTGAGTATGCCCATTCAAAAACTATGGGAACCCACAACCTCTCCTCCAATCTTGTCTGGTCCTTGCAGCATTTGGCAATCCATCTCAAATGCATTGTCATTGCTAAGTCCCCCAACAGCAACATCCTGGGGACACTGATGACCAGAAACTCACCCCAACCAGCCACATAAATACTCTAACTCTAAGATCAGGTCAGAGGCTGGGTATCCTGCAACAAGTTACTCACCTCCTGACATCCCAAAAGCCTTTCTACACTCTACAAGGTACAAGTCAGTAGCACGATAAGAGTAATCTCTATTGCCTTGATTAATACACCATCAACACTTCTCAAGAAGCTCAAAAGCATCCAGGACAAAGGAGCCTGCTTGACTGGCACTCCACCACATGCCCTGAACATTTATTCCCTCCACCACCAGTGCACAGTAACTGCAACGTGTACCATCTACAAAATGCACTTCATTTACTCACCCATGTTACTCTGACAGCACCTCCCAAATCCACAGATTCTACCACCAGGGACAAGGCAGCATGGAATTCCATCTCACTACTGTGATTGTTCCATTAACTAATCCTGCCATCACCTTTTTTTATCTCCCTCTCTATTTCATCTGCAAACACTATACCAGGCACGTTAAGCTACCTGTCCTGTCTCTCCTAAACCAATTCAGTGGCTAAAATATCAGTTCATCGCCCTTCTCTACTAACCTCCTTGTAATTAAGCATCTATCATGAAATACAGGGAGGCAATACTCCATCCTGGATTCACACCTGCAACCACAGAAATTCTTGTGCACTCCCATGACTACAGAATCCCTGATAACTATTGTTCTCTTGATTTTTCTCCTTCCTCCCATACAGCTTGGCCATCAATGTTGTTCTTGTAATGTTGCTTTGACCTTGAGTCACGGAACCCTCCCCAACATCAGTTCAGAGCCAAACATTGGTTAGTAAGCAAGATACCCTCAGGGTTTCCTGAACCACCTCTCTGTTCTTTTTTCTCTCTCTGACAAGCCCACAGTCCCTCCCTGCCCACACTCTCTCGAGCTGTGGAGTGGACAAACTCCTCACATATACCCAGTATTCTCAGCATCACAGATCTGTTCCTCGAGCTCCAAAGTTCAGGGGTTCTAGAACATTTACTAGATTTCCAATGAAGCCCAACTGCAAGCTTGAAGAACAGCATCTTAACCTCCATTCAGGGATTCAATATCACATTCAATCATTTCAGATAACTGACCTTTCTTGTTTGTGTTGGGACCAGTCAGCTCTGATGTGAGGTCACCCACATGAACATTAAATCAAGTTTTCTCTCCTCACAAATTCTGTTTGGGAAGTGAGAGGAAATCAGAGGACCTTGAGGAAACTCACGTGGTCACAGGGAGAATGTACAAACAGCACACAGACAGCACCAGAGGCCTGGATCGAACCCAGTTCTCTGAAGCAGTGAGTCTGCTAGTTGCACCACCATGCCATCCATGATCTCCTCAGATGCTGTCTGACCTGCTGAGTATTTCCAGCGTCTTCTGTTTTTATTCTAGATTTCCAGCATCTGCTGTTTTTTGCTATTCAATTGATTCCCGAAATGAAGAGTTTGATAGGGAAATATTGAGAAGATTGCATCTGTACCCTCCTGCATTTAGAGGAATGAGGCATGATCTTAGAACATAGAACATAGAACAGTACAGCACAGTAACATGTCCTTCAGCCCACCATGTCTGCTCTGACCATGATGCCAATCGATAACAAATCCCATCTGCCTGCACGTCATCTACATCTCTATTCCCTGCTTGTTCATGTGTCTGTCTAAATCCTCTTAAATGTTGCCACCGGTTCTGTTTCCACCACTTCCCGTCAGGACATTCCACTTTGTGTGAAAAAATTTTTGCATAAATCTCCTTTAAACTTTCCCCCTTTCACCTTAAACCTATGTCCTCCAGTATTTGACATTCCCACCCTGGGAAAAAGACTCTATCTACCCTATCTATGCCTCTCATAATTTTATAAACCTCTATCAGGTCTCCCCTCAGCCTCTGACGCTCAAGAGAAAACAATCTGAGTTTGTCCTACCTCTCCTTATAGCTCATACTCTCCAAACCATTCTAGTAAACCTCTTCTGAACCCTCTTCAAAGCCTCCACATCCTTCCTGTAATGGGGTGACCAGATCTACACACAGTACTCCAAGTACAGCTTAACCAAAGTTTCATACAACTGCATCATGACTTCCTGATTATTATACTCTATGCTCCTAGCGATGAAGGCAAGCATGCCGTATGCCTTCTTTTCCACCATGTCTACTTAAGGGCTATCAATCAGCTCACAAGAGGCTCACTGGTACACAGATGGAGGTGAGTATATGAAATGAATTGCTAGAGGAAGTGGTTGAGGCAGGTACAATAGTACTTGGACAGGTACAAGAGGCACTTGGACAGGTACATGGAGTGGCGGGGGATGCTTAGAGGGATATGGGCTCTAAGCTGCAACTAGCTGGGTGGGCACCGTGGTCAGCATGGACTGGTTGGGCCGAAGGGCCTGTATCCATGCTGTATTTCTCTATGACTCTATCTACTGAGTCATCAATCATTGGGATCCACGCATTTCACACTCTAGATTTTTTTTACACGGTAATTGAGATTAAATATTGTGTCCAACTGGCCCCAGCATTAATAGGCCACACAGGTTCAGGGATCTTATTTTGGAACAACTATTTCCAGGCCTGATGTACTCTGGGTTCCTTTGAGCACAGTGAAATTAGTTAGTTGTGCCCTAGTTTTCCACCTCTATTAAGGGGATAAGGAGCAGTTTCCACCTGTTATTGTTAACAGCTAAAGCTGGCAGGTCAGTGTCTCTGCAGGGGTTGCTTCTCATACAATCCTTGTTCAACTCTGGCCCATTTAATGGAATAATTAAAATTTGCAAATTGGGTTTCAGTAATCCATAATGAAATATTATTATCTCAACTCTCATTCATTGGGAAGAGATCCACTTCACTCCTCCGTAGATTAGCAATGCCTTTTGATGATCAACAGTTACCTTTTACCACATCAGATCCTCAGAATTCAGGACCTGAGATGGAAGGGAAACAGGAGATGGGAGGAGGGAAGTAGGAAGGTGGGAGAGAGGGGAGGGGGAGGAAAGTGTTTAAGGGGAATTGGAAGGAAGGGGCAGAGTGTGGAAGGGAGAAAGGGGAAAGGGGAAGGTGGTGAGAGAGGCATGTGGAGGGGAATAATGGAGAATAAAGGAAGCTGAAAAGGAAAAAAGGGGAGCTGGAGAGGGAAAAGGAGGGGTAGGGTAGGAAAAAGGGCAAGGTGAGGAGAAGGGAGAGAGAGGAAGGGGGAAGATGAGGTAGAGAAGAGGATAGAAGGAAATGGAATGGCATGGGGGAGTGGCAAAGGGGAAATATGAGGGGTAGAAGAAAGGGGAAGAATGAGAGGTGGAGAGGGATGAAGAAAGGCGAGAAGTAAATAGGGGAAGAAGGTGTAGCAGGAGAGCACATGGCTGTCACGTGACAGTAACAACACTGACCCCTCTGGTCGGAGGACAGCATTGCTCCTCGGATCGGAAATGACACCACTGGCAATCAAGGTGCGGCTCCACCCCACCCATCAGGTGTGGGCATAGGGATTGGCCCTGGAGAGCACCTTTGTTCCTGAACCTGCCTGACCATTGGCCTGTCTAAAGCACCTGGCCAGGCTCCACCCAGCCCTATAAGAGAGTGTTGCACTGCCCCGGCTCTTTCGACTGCCCCGGCTCTTTCGACTGCCCCAGGAGCAGTGAAACCACGTTGCAGAGACCACTGGTAAGAGTGTGCACCACCATGTGGTTTGGGAGTGTCTTAGTCAGATTCCAGGGAGTGTTAGAGCCAATGCTTGTCTAGATCAAGGTATTCAGGCATTGAAGTATTTATCCCTTGATAAGCTGTACCTTGTTTATTGTGTGTGTGCATCTCATCCTCGTTGCGATTCCCCCTCACGTTTGTGGTCTCCTGCGTGTGTGTGCGAGTGTGCATCTGTTCCTATTCATTCTGTCCCCGCGTTTGCCTTTTTGATTAAGCTACTTTTAAAATCCAAAGCCTGTGTCCAGAACCCTCCATCTTTAAGATTCCAAAAGAACCTTTTCACACAACATTTGGCACTGTGAGCAGGGTCTTGAAGATCTTGGCTGGACACAGATGCAGGTAGGATGTTTTGGAACCGGGGGTATAAAGTTAGCGCAGATACAGTGGAGAGAATCCCTGGGTGGACAGACGAGAGCGAGGGATTTGGGAGCTTGGCCAGTATGCTGGCAAACCACGGTAAGCCAGTGGACTGGGCTGAGCAGTTAAATCCGCGTGGTGAGAAACTGGGACACCACCTGGTGACCGTCCTCCAGCAGTCAGGGATCCCCAGTGCCAAAGGGGTGCCCTCTGGCTCCTGGCATCCCTCCTGAGGTGCCAAGTTGAGATTACTGGCCAGTTGCAGGATACCTGCCTGCAGAGGGAAAGAGAGATAGAGACCCTCTGGCAACGATGCTGCACACTGCAAGAGGCAGTTCAAACGGCTCAGACCTGGGCCAATGACCTCGAGGTCAGAGGTACCGAGGTTGCCTGCTGGTTGATTCAGGCACAGCAGGCACAAGCCGCCCACAGGGCTGGCTGGCAGCCAGATCCACTTAAAATCTGAGCCCTGGTCCGGTGCGGCGACAGGCTGGACACATGGCTGGGGGATGGGGATATATGGATGGATACGGACGATGAGGGAGCGCCTGACAAGCAGGGGCTCCCCCGCGCCCGCCCTCACCCCTACCCACCCAAACCCCTGCATGCTCGACCCGTCACCATGTGGTCCCAGGTCCACCACAGAGGGGAAGGGAGTCAGGATGAGGCCCCTGCAAGGGGAAGTAACCGTGGTCCCTCCGAGACTACAGAGACCTGGGATTTCTCCATCAAGGAGCTAACCCAGCTGGTGGACCAGTACTGCCAGTGCCCGGGCAAGCACCTGGCTACGTGGCTGCTCCGACTGTGGGATGAGAGGCACCACATGGACGGACTGGGAACAACACTACCTTATGGGATCGGGTAATGACCGCAGTGAGGGTCCAGTACCCTACCCTCCTCGAATGGGACTTATATGGGTGACCGCAGTGGAGCACAGTCAGTGAGGGCGCTGGGGTCGTCAGGGAATGGGCACTGGTGACGGCATCTGTGAGAGGCCCAGTGGTCATGGGTTGTTAGAAAATGCCAGGGTGACCAGCGCGCTAACGGGATACCTGGTCACCACCACGTGCCCCGATTTGAGGCCAGTGGTCCTGCCCCTCATGGGACCGGCTAATGGGAAGACCATGCGGGACGCCATCACCCTCCTGGAAGGGCTGGAGTTCTTGCAGCGGGGGAAGCCCATCCAGGTCTGCAAAGTGGATACAAGGGCTGGGGACATGCCCCCCCCCCCCCCATCCCACATGCAAGCAGCTATACCTGGACCTGTTGCGCACAGGGGTGGACCACGCCAGCATAGACGGGGTCCCAACCTCCACGGGCGGTGGAAAGATCTCTTGTGGGGGGCAAGCCTGGCCGCAGGAAAATCCACAGCCACCCTGGGTCCAAGCCCAACGCAGGGGGGCCCCCCAACCGCCGGACCACGTGGGCTGCCCCTGCAGACACTGATATTGCCTCTGCCCCTCCCCCACCTGAAACAGTCTCCCCTGCGCTCATGGCTCAGCTCCAGGACCTGCTGAGACAATAAATAGCCCATCTCCGCCAGCAGGAACCCTCACCCATGGGGTGGCAGACCCCCAACACCCCCCCCCCCACAGGATGAAGGCCAGGGGTCCCAACGCATCTGTTCCACCGCCCTCTCCTGCCTGGGAGACCTGAGGCCACATATACCTGTTGCAATACACTGGGGAAAAGGGAACATGCAGAGGTGGATGGCACTCATAGACACAGGTGCCCAACGCACCATCATCCCGGGTAACCCCGCTGCATGGAGGGGGCCACAGATGAAGATAGAAGGGTTGGGGGGGGGGGGTTGCCTTTTGCCAGTGAGGGAAGTCAAGGTCCGTAGTCCGTATGGCTGTCGAGAACCAACCTCCTCGAACTGTAGCTGTCTTAATTGTAGATTTGTCAGAATGCATACTGGGGATGAATGTCTTAAAGGGACAGTCCCTATACACCAACCGAGGTAAGTTCACTTTTGGAGTCGCCCATTGTTGTGTGAAATCGTTCTTTTCTATCTTAAGGACCAAGGACTCTTGACACGAGCTTTGGATATCAAAGCTAGTTTAATCACAAAGGCAAATGCGGGACAGAATGGATGGGAACAGACACACACTCACACGCAAGATACCATGAACACGAGGGGATCGCAACTGGGGTAAAATACACTCACACACACTGATACAAACAAGCACACAATAACAATGTACAACTTCAGGATATAACACTTCAATGCCTGTCCCACACTAGCATTGGCTCTAATACTACCTGGAGTCTGAGTGGAACGCTCCCAAACCATGTGGTGATATACTCTTACCAGTGATCTCTGCAGCGTTGTCTCACTACTCCTGGGGTCGTCAAAAGAGGAAGGGCTAGGGGATGCAGCACTTTTCATGGTGCTAGGAGGCTGGGTGGAGCCTCACTGTTGTGATTTAAATGAGCCAATGGTGTGGGAGTCCAAGACAAAGATTCCTGTCACAGCCAATGGTCCGGCAGGTTCAGAGACAAAGGGTACTGGTCAGGCAAGTTCAGAGGCAAAAGGTACTCTCACACCTGAGAGGTGGGTGGAGCCGCACCTTGATTGACAGTAGTATCACTTCCGATCAGAGGAGCAACGCTGTCCTCCAGTCAGCGGGGGTCATTGTTGTTACTGTCACGTGACAGCCATGTGGATTTCTCACAACACCCGTGCTACAGTGGTGGTTGGGGCAGCCAAATGGGAACAGGTTGTTGTCCCCCACTCCCTCCAAGGTCATTGGCAGTACAGGGTGCCCGGGGGACATCAAGATATTACAGAGGCCGTTCAAGCCGTGCTGCAGAAGGGAGTCATTAGGCTCGCAGCCTCCCCTTTTAATAGCCCTGTCTGGCCCGTCCGCAAAAAGAACGGGATGTGGCACATGACAATGGACTACCAACACTTGAACAAGGCTGCCCCCTCCCCCACTTCAACTCCCCCTAGGGGCGGCAGCCACCCATTACGTTGGACCCCCTCAGAAGGGAGAAGTCATTGTGCACGGTCCCGGGGATACTCGTTGGGTCATGATTCTGGGTCGAACTATGCTGTCCTGTCTCCATACCCAAAACCTGACCCACTGGGAGTGAGTTTGTCTCCTCCCCCACCCCCCGGCTACAGGATGATGGAACTGCTCCACCCCCTCCTCCTGCTGACCGCAATGATTGGCGAGATGTCTGCTCAGACCTCCCTTGAAATCATCTTTGAATTCGCCTCTAATATATCGAACAGTTGGATCTACCTCCGAACCCCAGCACACGCTGCTGAAGCTCTGCCATTGATGACGATTCCCTTGGATACCTTGTCGAAGTGAACTGTTTACATGGACTTTTTTTTTCCACTCTCTGTTGCACGGGTTCGGTATATCAGTTTTTGAGGGGCCGGATGGCAGTTCCCCACCACTTCCCCCACCAATGCAGCACATACCTTCCAAAGATTCCGAATGGGGTGGGTGTTTCAGGACCTGGTATTTCCCTTCATACAATTTGACCTGCATGCGAGTCCCAACTCTCAGAGCATCCCACAGCTGCTGAGTACGCCAAGGGAATGCTGGTGTAGACTCCAGAATGAGCACAGTTCCACCTTTTCAGTTGGCCATCATGAGTGTGAGTGAGATTGGTATCCAGATGCCTCCATGACCACTGCTGATGGTGCCGCTAAGCTGGGGCTCCCTGAACTCTGAAAAGGACCCACTGGATTTGTGGCTACAGTACCTACCCATGGCCCCCCACGGACTGGTACAGTTGCTGTTTTCCAGTGTTTGTGGTGCCCCAAACCCATGCTCAATGAGCAGGGGGAGCACCCGGCATAAAGCGGGTACAGGGACTGCAGGGCCATCGCAGAGGCGGAGAGATTCTAGATGATAGCCTGCCCCCTGTATTGCACAGCCAGACTGCCCCATAAGAAACAACAACGGCAGTGGAGCTGGCTGCCGTCAGGCTGGTAACCCGGTAGAATGGTACGGCCCTGGATGATCCACTCACTGCAGATGGTGGTACCTGTGCGGTGATTACCAAGGAGTACTGCACTCTTATCTCTGATAAATCCAGCAACCCCTCCAACCTGACTGTTCACTTTAGGGACTCGGTGGCCAAAGTTCAGAACCAAGGGAACAGCTCTTCCAGCACGACACCTTATGGGGAAGCAGGTGGCCGTTTGGGTCACTGGGGGATGTTGGGCAACTGTGACCCACCGGCCACGGCCCTCATCTTAGTTGTTATAGTTTTTTGCTACCCTTGAAAGTTATTAGTACCACATTTTGACGCACATTTCTTTCCTTAGTTGTAGCTCTCCCCTTGATTGGCGAGTGATCTAACTTCCGAGGGGTGGAATGTAGTAGGAGAGCACATGGCTGTCACGTGACAATAATAACACTGACCCCTCTGGTTGGAGGACAGCATTGCTCCTCGGATCGGAAGTGACACCACTGTCAATCAAGGTGTGGCTCCACCCCACCCATCAGGTGTGGGCATAGGGATTGGCCCTGGAGAGCACCTTTGTCCTGAACCTGCCTGACCATTGGCCTGTCTAAATCACCTGGCCAGGCACCACCCAGCACTATAAAAGAGTGTTGCACTGCCCTGGCTCTTTCGACTGCCCCAGGAGTAGTGAAACCACGCTGCAGAGACCACTGGTGCACCACCATGTGGTTTGGGAGCGTCTTAGTGAGATTCCAGGGAGTGTTAGAGCCAATGCTTGTCTAGATCAAGGTAGTCAGGCATTGAAGTATCCTCGTTGCGACTTCCGCCTCATGTTTGTGGTCTCCTGCGTGTGTGTGTGTGTGTGTGTGCGCGAGTGTGCATCTGTTCCCATTCATTCTGCCCCCGCATTTGCCTTTGTGATTAAACTACTTTTAAAATCCAAAGCCTGTGTCCAGAGCCCTCCATCTTTAAGATTCCAAAAGAACCTTTTCACACAACAGAAGGGAAGGAGGATGGAGACTGGGGAAAGAGCAATGTGTCGAAACAGATGGCCCCACACAAACAGTCACACTGGTGACTGAACTTCACCGTCTCAGTGAGCTGGGGTGTGCGGCGTATAACGATCCCCTGCAAATATTCATAACATTGGCCATTAAAGCCACACACTGATAAATTGCCTGGTGAATCCACCACTATAATGGAACCTTGTGTCATTCCTGGCAGGAACGGGACAAGAATCTCCTCGCCTCCCTGCCTAGATAAAAGAACATTGCCAAATCTGCCTATAACTATGGAGTGCGGGGAGAAGACCCATGGCCTGTTTATGGTGGCATATTGACTTGAGCTTATTCAGCATTCAGAGGGGGTTAATTATGTCAATATTTATATGTAAATCTAGATTTTACCGAACTGGAATTAATGGTATAGTTTGGGATAATCAGCACCCTGAGCCATGGGAATAAGGTTAATCCACAGGGATCATTTACAGTTTAGTGGTATAGTTCAGAGCTCTGTGTGTTCAATGCCTGTGTAATGTGTGGTAGTTTAATTCCTGTGAGTTCAGTGCCTGTATACATTGTTACACCTCAGAGCCAGGTACCCTGTGCCTGAATTCATTACCATACTGCTGTTCCTGTGTGGCTTTCTGAACACTGAACCATGTGAGTTCCAAACCTTTCTATGCCAGTTTTTCAATCTTTTATTTTTGGGGATCTGGCCATTGTTAGCAACGCCAGCACTTAATACCCACCCCTAATTCCCTTTGAGAGGTGTTGGTGAGCTGCCTTCTTCAACCACTGCAGTCCTGTTGCTAAAAGCGCTCTCAAAGTGCTGTGGTGAGGAAGTTCCAGAATTTAGTCCCTACATTAATGAAGGAGCAGTGATGTCTCTCCAAGTCAGGGTGGTATCCAACTTGGATGGGCATCTCCGAGTGGTGGTGCTCTGAGGTACCTGTTGCACTTGTCCTTCCTGGTTGTAGAGATTGTTCGTTTGCGAGGTGCTGTTGGAGCAGCCTGGGCAAGTAACTGCAGTGTATTTTGTAGGTGATATTGTGCACTGGGGGTGGAGGTAATGGATGTCTAGGATGGCATCACTCTTAAGAGTTGTTGGAGCTGCACTCATCCAGGTTAGTGGACAGTGTCCCATTACCTCCTGATGTGTAGCATGGAGATGGAGGAATGGGCTTAGGATGTCAGGAGGTGAGTCAGTTGCAACAGGATGCACAACTTCTGACCTGCTGTCATAGCTGCAGTAGTTATGTAGCTGGTGCAGTTGAGTTTCTGGCCACTGATGACTCCCAGGATATTGACAAAGGGGGACTCAATGTTGGTAATGCCACTGAACATCACGGGCAAGCGGTTGAGTCTCTTTTCTTATAGATGGCCATTGCTGGGCGTTATTGTTATCACTTACCAGCCCAGATCTGAATGTTGTCTTGAGGTCTCCCCCTCCCAACAGCTGTTGAATTGTCAGCCACCAGATGTGGTGGGACTGCAGATCTTCAGTCTCATCTGTTGGTTCTGAGATTGATTAGCTCTGACCATTGCATGCTGGGTTAGCTGCTTAGCATGCAATCCTGTGCTGTGGCTTCACTTTGGCAGGCACCTCTTCATTTTTACATCTCCAAGATTGCCCTTCTGCACTCCTCACTGAACCAGCATTGAACCCTGGGTTTGATAGTAATGGCTGGGCCAAGAAGTTACAGATTGTGGTGGGGTATGTGTTCCACAGCAACTCATGGATGCCCAGTTTTGAGCTGCCAGATATGTTCTCAGTCTGGATAGAATGCTTGGATGTGGTGAATGCATGTTTACATGTCTATACATCTTGGAGTATTTAGAAGAGACAACATTGATGGTCTTTTTCCAGTGCCTTGTGATCACCATTGTAAGTTATCCAGCTCTCGGAACCATATGGGAGGGGATCATTCTGTCCTGTAGACCATAGTTCCAGGTGTGATATCTTCAAGCACCCTTATCCTCCATCAACCAAAAATCTCCATATTCACTGGAAAGGCAAGCAAACCGATGTCAGTGTCCTCTTCCAAGCTGATATCCCTGGCACTGAGGTTCCAGTTACACTTAGCTATATTGGGCAGATAACATTACTCGTATGCAGAATACTACGCTCCTGAGACAAACTCTCTATTCCAAGCTCTGTCCTGAAAAAAGATGACCAGACAGACTAAGGAAAAAAATTCAAGGATGTACTCAAAGCCTCCCTGAAGAACTGCAACATTCCCACTGTCTCCTGGAAATCCTTGGACCAAAGTAGAGAAGGGCACTTGGGATGGTATTGAGAACCCTGACTCCATGAGTTAGGAGCACAGAGGGACCCTGTGTAAACATCAGAAGGAGCGGACGACCTCACAAACTACTCACCCACCTGCCCTATCACGTAACTCCTGCCCCATCAGTGGGAGAGTCAGCAGCTTCCCACATTGGCCTCATTTGCCACCAAAGAACCCACAAAATAGAGTCACCCTCAATCCCAAGGAACCACAGAGGAAAAGTATGTTCATAGTATATAGAACAGTACGGCACAGGAATAGGCCCTTCAGCCCACAATGTCTGCACCGAACATGTTGCTGAATTAAATTAAATCTCTTCTGCCTGTACATGATCCATATCCCTCCATGCCCTGCATATTCATGTATCTATCTAACAGCTTCTTGAATGCCACTATTGTACCTGCTTTCATCATACCCCCCGGCAGCACGTTCCAGAAACCTACCACTTTCTGTGTAAAAAAAAACTTGCCCTATGCATCTCCTTTAAATTTGCCCCCTCTCACCTTAAATGTAAGTCCTCTACGACTTGACAGTTTTACCCAAGGAAAAAGATTCTGACTATCGACTCTATCTATGCTCTCATAATTTTATAAACTTCTATCAGGTCTCCTGTCAACCTACGACACTCCAGAAAAAACAACCTAAGTTTGTCAGACCTCTCCTTAGAGCTCATATCCTCTCCTCCAGGCAGCATCCTGGTGAACCCCTTCTGCAACCTTTTCAAAGGCTCCACATCCTTCTGGTAATGGGGTGACCAGAATTACATACAATATATATGTTCAATGTGTGGTGTTAAAACTCAGACTCAGAACTATGTGTATTTGATGTTTGCCACCAGTGTTTTAGCTCAGAGCTGTGTTTTAACGTCCATTTAACAATGGAGTAGCAAACATCCATGTGTACTGTGGCCCATGCACAGCAATACAGCTCAATGCCATGTATGTTCAGTGCCTGTCTTCAATGTTATAACTCCAAGCTTTGTTTTACTATCTGCATACTGTTACAGCTCACAGACATGGGTGTTTAATGACGTGCATTCAATGCCTATACAGAATTTCATAACTCACAATTGTCTGCGTTCAATGCCTGCATAAAATGCTTTGCCTAGGGTCAAGTGTAGTGCAGTGTAGCCCAGAGCTTTGTATATTCAATACATCTCACAGTAATGCAATTCACAGTCATGTGTGTTTGCTACCTGTATATTGAGCTTTTTTGCAGGGTCATGTGTTTAAGGTCTGTGTACACTGTTAGGGTTGGAGTCATCTGTGTTCAGTACCTGTGTAAAGTGCAATAGCTCAGAGCTGAGGTTGTTCATTCCCTGCATGCAACATCATTGTTCAGAAGCCAGAGTGTTCAGTGCCTGTACGCAGGGTTATAGGTCAGAACTATGTATTTTAGCCCAGAGACGTTTATGTTCAATGCCCAGATAAACTGACATCCCTCATCCATATGCCTATTTACAGCACTGAAGCTCAGATTCTAGTCTGCATATGTGTTGAAGCTTTAACACAGAGCCTTAAGTACTCAGAATCTCTGTGTACAGTGTTATCGCTGAGAAATGTGTGTGTTTGCTGACTTCATACAGGGTTGTATGCTCCAACCTGTATTCAATGCTTAAATTTAGTGTATAAAAACAGAGCATGTTAAAGGTACTCAGCAGGTCAGGTAGCATCTCACAATGCTGTAGAGAGATACGGCATGGAAACTGGTCCTTTGGCCCATTGAGTCCACGCTGAACACCTGTTTACATTAATCCTGCACTAATCCCATTTTTTATTCTCCCCACATTCTCAACTCTCCCCAGATTCTACCACTCACCTACATACTAGGGGATAAGTTACAGTGACCAACTAACCCACCTACCTGCACAGCCTTGGGATGTATGAAGAAATCTGATCACCCGGAGGAAACCCACACGTCACAGGGAGAACTTGCAAATTCCACACAGAGTCAGGTAGCACCAGAGGTCAGGATTGAACCCGGGTCTCTGGCATTATGAGGCAGTGGCTCTACTAGCTGCACCACTGTGCCTTCCCATCTATGGATAGGGATAAACAGAGTTAACCTGTCAAACCAATAATTTTTCATAAATTTTGGGAGATCAAAATAGTTGCAGAGAAAGGGGAGAAAAAAAGGGAAGATCTGTGATAGATTGGAGACCAGTGTGAAGTGACACTGATGCCATAGGAAGAGATGGTGAAGCTGTGCTTGGAGGAGGTGCAAAGAACAGAGGATGAATCACCAATGAGGAGAAAGAAAGGAACTGGAGGCAGGAAATGTGAAACACAAGACTGGAGCAGTTGACAATGTGTAATTTTTGACTTCACTGTTGACTCCTGAAGTTGACCAGTCAGAAGATGAAGAGCTGTTCCTCGAGCTTATGTTGAAAGCCAAAGATAGAGAGGTTGGACTATATTCATCCCTGTATAAAATGTATAACTTAGAGCTATTTGCATTCAATGTCTAAAATATCACACCACACAGTCAAGTGTAGTCAGTCTCTGTATATAACATCATGGAACATCAAAGAGCAGGTGATGCACTTTGGGAAGTCAAATAGTGGTAGGACGCATACAGTAAATAGTAGGGCACTAAGTAATGTTGGCAAACAGAGAGACCTTGGAGTTCAAGTCAGTAGCCCTTGAAATTGGCAACACAGGTTGGTTGGGTGGTGAACAAGGCATATGGCACGCTTGCCTTCATAGGTCAGGGCATAGAATATAAGAGTTGGGATGTTGTGTTACAATTTTATAAAACATTGGTTCAGCTGCACTTGCAGTATTGTATGCAGCTTTGGTTTTCACGCTAGAGGAGAAAGTGCCGAGGAGATTCAACAGGTTGTTGCCTGGGTTGGAAGACTTTAGTTATGGGAGAGATTGGAGCAAAGAAGGTTAAGAGGTGACCTGATAGAAGTATATAAGATTATTAGAGGTATAGAGAGGGTAGATAGTCAAAATATGTTTCCCTTGATAGGGGTATCAAAAACAAGAGGGGTTTAAGGGGAGAGGAAGGAGTTTAACAGAGGAACTGAGGGGTAAGTTTTTACAAGGAGAATAGTTGATATTTGGAATGCGCTGCCAGAGGAGGTGGTGGAATCAGATATAATCACTGAGTTTAAGAGGCATTTAGAAAGACACTTAAATAGGCAAAGCATAGAAGTATATGGACTTAATGTGGGAAAAATGAGACGAGTGTAGATGGGCAAAAAGATCAGCATAGATATGGTGGGCTGAAGGGCCCATTTCTGTGTACATATCTATGACTCTATGACTCTGTCAGAGCCATGTTCGTTAAATCCCCCATAAAATATTCTATGTCACAGATCTATGTATTCAAAGCAAGTAGAAACTGTTATAATTCAGACCCATGTGCATTCATTGCCTTGATGAAACAGCATATCACAGAGGTGTACATATATAATGCCTGCATAAAACATTGTGTGACAGACCTGTGCATATTCAGTGTCTACATAAAATCTCATAGCTCAGACCCATAGAACATAGAACAGTACAGCACAGGAACAGAGCCTTCAGCCCACAATGTTGTGCCAAACCAATTAAGCAAATGACACCAAATCCCTTCTGCCTACACATTGTCCATATCCCTCCATTCTATGTATATTCATGTGCCTATCTAAGAGTCTCTTAAACATTTTTATTGTACCTGCCTCCACTACCACCCCTGGCAGCACATTCCAGGCACTCGACACTCTGTGTGTAAAATACCTTCCCCGTACATCTACTTTGAACTTACACCGCACCCCCCACCCCCCCCCCCCACCCCCCCCGTCACCTTGAATGCATGGCCTCTGGTATTAGACATTTTGATCCTGGGAAAAAGATACCAGCTGTGTATCTATGCCTCTTATAATTTCCCACATGTGCGTTGAATGCCTGAATAAAATGTTATGGTTCAGACCTATGTATATTTATTGCTGGTAAAACATGTTACAACTATGTGCACTCAAATCCCTTGTAAGATGGTGTAACTCGCTGCTCTGTGTAATCAATTCTAGTATAAAATACTGTAATTCAGAACCATGTACATTCAATGTGTGTATAAAGTGTTATATACCAGTGATGTTCTCAATACCCACATAAAGAGTATGCAATAAATGTGTACAGTTATAGCTAGGGACCATGTGTGCTTAGTGCCTGTACGCTGTGCTATGGCACAGAACATTGTGTTTTTAGACTCTGTATAGTGTTATAACTTCAAGCACTGTGTTTATACACAGGTACAGCAGAACATTTGGGAAGTCATAACCTGATCAAGCAGGGTTATCATAGCGTTATGAAGGAGAAATTATGTCTGTCAAATTTATTCAAGTTCTTTTAGGAAGTATCAGCCAGAGTGGATAGAGGGGAACCAGGAGGTATAATATATTTGGGTTTTCAAAAGGCATTAGACAAAGCGCCACACAGAAGATTACTTTGCAAGGTAAGAGCTCATGTTATTGGAGGTAATATATTAGCATGGAGAGAAGATGAGCTAACTAGTGGGAATTAATCAATAGGGATAAGGGGGTCAATTTTCAGGTTGGCAAACTGTAACCAATGAAGTCCCACAGGGATCAGATCAGGTACCGGAGTTGCACACAATATAAATGAATGATTTAGAGGAAAGAAGCAAATGTACTGTAGCCAAGTCTGTAAATGGCACAAAAGTGGGTGGGGAAGCAAGCTGTGAGGAGGGTACAAACAGTTTACAGGGAGATATTGATGGGTTGAGTGAGTGGCCAAAAGTTGGCGAATGAAGTATAATGTGGGAAAATGTGATGCCGTTCATGGTAAGACAGGTAATGATTTGAATGGAGAATGACTGCAGAAGTGTGCAACACACAAGGTTCTGGGGACTTGAACATGAAGCACGGGAAGTGGGCACACAGGTGCTGCAGGTAATAGGGAAGCTTGGGAATGATACCTTATATTTCAAAGGGGTTGAAGTAAAAAGGAGGGAAGTCCTTCTACAAGCATATGCAGAATTGAGGAGACTACCTCTAGAGTACTGGTCCCAACCAGTTCATCTTTACCATGGACTCCAGTCTCTGTACACCTCTGTACCCTATTAGGAAGGTCTTGGGGCCCTCTGCTTCTTTCTGGAACCAGTTCCTCTCTATCAACAGAAGATGAGGATGTGGAAGGGTGGGTTAGTAAGTTTGCTGGTGATACAAAGGTTGCTGGTGTTGTGGATAGTGTAGAAGGTTGCTGTAGATTACAACAGGATATTGATAGAATGCAGAGCTGGGCTGAGAAGTGGCAGGTAGAGTTCAACCCGGAAAAAGTGTGAAGTGATACACTTCAGGAGATTGAATTTGAAGGCAGAATACATCGTTAATGGTGGGACTCTTAGCAGTGTGGAAGAACAGAGGGATCTTGGGGTCCACATCCAGAGACCCCTCAAGGTTACCGCGCAGGTCGATAAGGTTGTTAAGAAGGCGTATGGAGTGTTGGCCTTTATTAGTCGGGGTACTGAGTTCAAGAGCCGCGAGGTAATGTTGCAGCTCTATAGAACTCTGGTCAGACCACACTTGGAGTATTGTGTTCAGTTCTGGTCACCTCATTATAGGAAGGATGTGGAAGCTTTCGAGAGGGTACAGAGGAGATTTACCAGGATGTTGCTTGGATTGGAGAGCATGTCTTATAAGGATAGGTTGAGTGAGCTAGGGCTTTTCTCTTTGGAGAGAAGGAGGATGAGAGGTGACTTGATAGAGGTGCACAAGATGATAAGAGGCATAGATCGAGTGGACAGTCAGAGACTTTTCCCCAGGGCAACAATGGCTAACATGAGGGGGCATAATTTTAAGGTGATTGGAGGAAGATATAAGGGGGATGTCAGGGGTAAGTTTTTAACACAGAGTGGTGGGTGCATGGAACACACTGCCAGCAGAGGTTGTGGGGGCAGATACATTAGGGACATTTAAGAGACTTTTAGATAGACACATGAATGATAGAGAAATGGAGGGCTATATGGGAGGGAAGGTGTTGTGAGAAAGGTTCTTTTGGTACCTTAAAGATAAAGGTCTGGACACACAGTCTTTGTAATTCAAAAAGGAGAATTTTTATTTACAAAGACAGACGCAGGACCAGAATGGAAAGGAACAAATGTACAATCACACACTCAAGCAGGAGATCACGAATGTGGAGGGAATCGCAACGGGGTGAGGTGCGCAAGCACACACACACACACAATAACTGGGTACAAATGATCAAGAAATAAACAATACAATGTTTGAACACCCTGATTCTGGACAAACATTGGCTCTTTGGTCTCGGGGAGTCCTTAACTAACTGCCCTGAAGTAGTGCACAGCTTACCTCAACATCCTCAGAGACTGAGAGAGAGAAAAAAACCAAACATGAAGCACTTTTATACTGCTGGGGGGCTGGGTGGTCCAGCAAGGACAAAGGTGTTTTAAATGGGCCAATAGTAGGTGTGCCCAGGAACAAGGGTGCTCGCACAGACCAATCCAAGTGGTCCAGCAAGGACAAAGGTGTTTACCTAGTGGGGTGGAGCCAAACCTTGATTGACAGTGGTGTCACTTTTGGCCATGTGCTCAATGGTGTCATCCCAGCCAGAGGGGTCAGTGTTGTCATGGTCACATGACAGCCATGACCTTTTACACTACAGAAGGGTTAGATAGATTCTTAGAGCAGGATAAAATTTTGGCACAGCATTGTGGGCCGAAGGGCCTGTACAGTGCTGTAATGTTCTATGTTCTATAACACTCTTATCCACATGGCAGAACTTATTTTTACACTCAACAACTTATCTTTTGATTTATCCCACTTACTACAAATTAAAGGTGTAGCCATGGGCACTCGTATGGGCTTTCGCTATACCTTTTTCTTCGCTGGCTACTTAGAATACAAAAAACCATAGAACCATAGAAAAATACAGCACAATACAGGCCCTTCGGCCCACCATGTTGTGCCAACCTTCTAACCACACCTAAGACTATCTAACCCCTTCCTCCCACATATCCCTCTATTTTAAATTCCTCCATATGCTTATCTAACGATCTCTTGAACTTGACCAACATATCAGCCTCCACCACCACCCCAGGCAGCGCATTCCATGCACCAACCACTCTCTGGGTGAAAAACCTCCCTCTGACATCTCCCTAGAACTTCCCACCCATTACCTTAAAGCCATGCCCTCTTGTATTCAGCATTGATGCCCTGGGAAAGAGGCACTGGCTGTCCACTCTATCTATTCCTCTCAAAATTTTGTATACCTCTATCATCTCTCCTCTCATCCTCCTTCTCTCCAATGAGTAAAGCCCTAGCCTCTTTACTCTCCTCATAATCCATGCTCTCTAATCCAGGCAGCATCCTGGTAAATCTTCTCTGCACCCTTTCCAGTGCCTTCACATCCTTCCTATAATGAGGCGAACAGAACTGGACACAGTACTCCAAGTGTGGTCTAACCAGAATTATGTAAAGCTACATCATTACTTCGCAGCTCTTGAACTCCATCCCATAACTTATGAAGGCTAACATCCCATAAGCTTTCTTAACTACCTTATCCACCTGTGAGGCAACTTTCAGTGATCTGTGGATATGAACCCCCAGATCCCTGTGGTCCTCCACACTGCCCAAAATCCTGTCATTAACATTGTACTCTGCCTTGGAGTTAGTCCTTCCAAAGTGTACCACCTCACACTTCTCCAGATTGAACTCCATCTGCCACTTGCCAGCCCAGCTCTGCATCCTATCAATATCCCTCTGTAAGCTTCGACAGCCCTCCACACTATCCACAACACCACCAATCTTTGTGTCATCTGCAAACTTGCTAACCCACCCTTCCACCCCCTCATCTAAGTCATTAATAAATATCACAAAAAGTAGAGGTCCCTGTGGGACACCACTAGTCACAGCCCTCCAATCTGAATGCACTCCCTCCACCACAACCCTCTGCTTTCTACAGGCAAGCCAATTCTCAATCCACACGGCCAAGCCCCCCTGGATCTCTTAGCCTCTGACCTTCCAAAGAAGCCTACCATGTGGAACCTTGTCAAATGCCTTACTAAAATCCATGTAGACCACGTCTACTGCACTGCCCTCATCAATCTTCCTGGTCATCTCCTCCAAGAACCCTATCAGGCTTGTGAGGCAAGATCTTCCCTTCACAAATCCATGCTGGCTGTCCCTAATTAATCCATGTTTCTCTAAATGGTCATAGATCCTATCTCTTAGAATCCTTTCTAATAGCTTACCCACCACAGACGTGAGGGTCACTGGTCTGTAATTCCCTGGACTATCCCTACTACCTTTTTTGAATAAGAGGACAACATTCGCCACCCTCCAATCCTCTGGTACCATTCCAGTGGACAACGAGGACTCAAAGATCCTAGCCAACGGTTCAGCAAACTCCTCCCTCACCTCATGTCAGGCCCTGGGGACTTATCTGTCCTAATATTTTCTAACAGCTCCAACACATCCTCTCTTGATATCTACATGCTCTAGAACATTACCCTTACCAACACTGTCCTCAGCGTCATCAAGACCCCTCTCCTTGGTGAATACTGAAGAGGACTATTCATTGGGAATGGTCCTTGTTCCAAACCTAGTCTGGCATCCCTTCCCAAAAGGTGGAAGAAACGCACCACCACCTGCGCACCAAATGCACTTACCTGCACTGTTGACCACCATCTGCCCCATCCATGGGAAGGTCTGGGTTCCTGCATTGACCTCATCAGCCATGTATGAACCAAAGTGGAACCTCCACAACATTCACAACTGCAATGGTGCTGCATTTGTGCATAACTTACCAACTTTATCACCTTTGCCAACAGCTTCCACCCCGCCCTCCAATTCACCTGGACTATTTCTGACACTTCTCTTCCTTTTCTGGATCTTTCTATCTCAGGAGACAAACAATCCACCAATATCTACTATAAACCTACAGACGCCCACTGCTACTTCAACTACACCTCCTCCCACCCTGTCTCCTGCAAGGACGCCATCCCCTTCTCTCACTTTCTCTGGGGCGGCACAGTAGTGTCACGGTTAGCATAATGCTATTACTGTACCAGCGACCAGGATTCATTTCCTGCTGCTGTCTGTGAGGAGTTTGTCCATTTTCCCCGTGTCTGCGTGGGTTTCCTCCGGGTGCTCCGGTTTCATCCCACATTCCTAAGATGTACAGGTTAGGAGCTGTGGGCATGCAATGTTGGCGTCGGAAGAGTGGCGATACTGGCGGGCTGCCCCCTGCATATTCTCAGTAACGCAAAAAGACACATTTCCCTGTGTGTTTCGATGTGCATATGACTAATAAATAAATATCTAAATATTTCTAATGTCTGTTCTCAAGATGAGGCTTCCCAATCTAAGATTTCTTAAATGTCCTCTTCTTGAGGACACATGGATTCTGCTTTGTTGCTGTGGATGGAGCCCTCACATGCATTTCCTCCATTTTCCGCGCATCTGCTCTTACTCCATCACTCCCCACCTCTCCAAATAGAACAGAGATAGAGTTCCCTCAGTCCTCACCTTTCGACCCACTAGCCTCTGCATCCACCATATCATCCTTCGCCACTTCCACCAGCTCCAACAGGATCACATCACGAGCCACTTCTTCCCATCTTACCCTGCTTTCTGCTTTCCGCAGGAACCACTCTCTCCGTGACTCCATGGTCCACCCATCCCCATCCCCTGCTGCTTTCACCTGCAACCATAGGAGGTACAACACCATTCCCTACACCTCCTCCCTCACCACCATCCGAGGACCTAAACAGTCCTTCCAGATGAGGCAGAGGTTTACTTGCACCTCTTCCAACCTTGTCTATTGTATTCAGTGCTTGCAGTGTGGCCTTTTGTATATCAGTGATACCATGTGTAAACTAGGCTATCATTTTGCTGAGTGCCTATGCTCTGTTCAAAGTGGCTATCTTGAGCTTCTGGTTACATGTCATTTCAACTCCCCTCCCAATCCCCACACTGACCTGTCTGTCTTTGGCCTTCTCCACTGCCAGTGTAATGTCAAACGCAAACCTGAAGAACAACACCTCACATTTCAACTTTGGAAGCCTACAACCCAATGGTGTGAACATTGAATTTTCCAGTTTCAGGTAACCCACACCCCTCAGTGATCTTTTCCCACTCCCACCAGTCCACCCAGGGTCTCTCTTCCTTTGTTTACTTTGTCCATCCTTCCCTTCCTTGTTACCTTGACTCATCACCCTCCCCCACCTGGTTCCATCAGTCCATCACCCACACATCCATCTACCTGAGTTTCTTCTCCCTTGATTCACCTTTCCTATACCCTCCCCCACCTGCTCATCATCCATCCTTTATCTAGATCTACCTATCACCTACCAGCCTCTGTCTCACCCCTCCCTCTCACTTGTACATACTGGCTCTCTTTCCCCTACACACTCAGTCCTGATGCAGGGTCTTGACCCAAAACATCCACCATCCCTTTGCCTCCACAGATGCTGCCTGACTCACTGAGTTCCTCCAACAGTTTATATTTGGCACAGTTTTGGTGCTCCTATCTAAGGAAAGATATAATATTGTTGGAGGGAGGCTGTTCAGAAAAAATTCACTGGATGATCCTGGATATGGAGGGATTGTCTTAAGGGAAGAGGTTGAACAGATTGATATATACTCATTGGAGTTCAAAACGATGAGAGAGAATCTTATAGAAACACAAGATTAGGGGGGCTAGACTAGGTAAAGGTTGGGAGGTGATGTCCCCTGAAGGGAGAGCCTTCATAAACCATAAACTATTGTCCACTTAACACTGAGATCAGGAAGAATTTTTTTCTCTCAAACGGTGTGAAACTTTGAAATTCCTTACACCAGAAAGCGGAGAAGCCAAATCCTTGAACATACTTGAAGCTGAGATCCACGGATATTTAATCAGTGAGGATTATGGGAAAAGGGCAGGAGAGCAGACTTGAGGAGAGTTGGATCAGCCTTGATTTTATTGACTGGCAGAACAGACTCAAAGGGCCAAATGGCCTACTCCAGCTCCTATTTCTTATGATCTTATGGAACACACAGAACCCAGTGCAGAGGGCAGAAGAGGCGCAGTACCTCACAAACGACGTAATTATCCACCCTGTTGACCACCATCTGCCCCACCTGTGGAAATTCTCGGTTCCTACATTGACCCCATCAGCCACATCCAAACCAGAGTGGAATGAAGTCATCCTCCACCCCAAGGGGCTGACTAAGCAAATGTATCTTCAGAGTTTCATGGAGTTCTACAGCACAAAAACAGGTCTTTCGGCCCAACTCATCCCTGCTAACCAAGATGCTTATCTACACTAATCCCATTTACCTGCCTTTGCCCCACATCCCTCTAAACCTTTCCTAGCCATATACCCGTCGAAATGTCATTTAAACATTGCAATTGTACCCACTTCTATCACCTCCTCTGGTAGCTCATTCCATACACCCACAACCATCTGTGAAAAACTTGCTCCTCAGATCTCCTTTAAAGCTTTCTCCTCTCACCTTAAACTTCTGCCCTCTACTCGTGGACTCCCCTACCCTGGGAAAAAGACTGTGACCATCTACCCTATCTATGCCCATCATGATTTTCTAAACCTCTATAAGGTCACCCCTCATCCTCCTTTGCTCCAGGGAAAACAGTCCCAGCCTATCCAGTCTTTCCTTATAACACAAGCCCTCCAATCCTGGCAACATTCCTGTGAATCTTTTCTGCACCCTCCCTAGCTTAATCACATCCTTCCTATAGCATGGCGACCAGAACGGCACACAATACTCCAAGCCTAACCAACAACTTATATAACTGCAACATGACAACCTGACTCCTATTCTCAATGCTGTGGCCATTGAAGGCAAGCATATCATATGCCTTCTTCACCACTCTGTCTCCCTGTATTGCCACTTTCAGTGAATTACATACTTGTACTCCAAGGTCTCACTGTTCTGTAAGACACCCCAGGACCCTGCCGTTCATTGTGTATGTTCTGGCCTAGTTTATCTTCCCAAAAAGCATCGCTTTGCACTTGTCTGAGTTAAGTTCCACCTGCCATCCTCTTGCCCACTTTCCCAGTTGATCTAGATCCTAATGTAACCTCAGACAACCTTCTTCACTGTCCACTATGCCACCTATTTTGGTGTCATCAGCAAACTTACTAATCATGCCACCACATTCTCTTCAAAAATCATTAATACATATGACAAATAATTAAGAACACCAGCACTGATCCCTGTGGCACACCAGTGGTTACAGGTCTCTAATCTGAAAAACAACCTTCCACTACCAACCCCTGCCTCCTACCACCAAGCTAATTTTGTATCTAGTTGGCTAGCTCATCTTGGATCCCATGTAGTCTAACCTTCTAGACCAGCCTACCATGCAGAACCTCATCTAAAGCCTTGTTAAACCCATGAAGACAACATCCACTGCCCTTTCCTCATCAACTTTCTTGGTCACCTCCTCAAAAAAATCAATCAAATTCAATAGATATGATCTCCGCATCAACAAAGTCATGCTGACTATCCCTAATCAGTCCTTGCCTTTCCAAATGCAAAAAACCTATTCCTTAGAATTCCTTCCAGAAATTTTCCCATCACTAATGTTAGTCTCATGGCTTGTCCTTGCTGCTTATCTTAAATATAGGCACATTAGCCACCTTCCAGTCTTCAGATACCTCACCTGTGGCAAACATAGATAGCAAAATTTCTGCCAAGGCCCCAGCAATCTCTTTCCTTGCCTCCCACAATATTCTAGGATATACCTGGTCAGGCCCTGGGGAGTTATCCACCTTTAAGAGCTTCAAGACTGTTAACACCTCCTCCCCATTCACACTAATCCTGCATTAGTCTCATTTTTATTCTCCCACAGTCCCATCAACTCCCCCCCAGATTCTGCCACTCACCCACACACAAGGGGCAATTTACAGTGGCCAATTGACTTATCAACCAGCACATTTTTGGGATGTGGGAGGTATTGGTACTGGTTTATTATTGTCACTTGTACCGAGGTACAGTGAAAAACTTGTCTTGCATACTGATCATACAGGTCAATTCACTACACAGTGCAGTTACATTGAGTTAGTACAGAGTGCATTGACCATTGACATAGTACAGGTAAGAACAATAACAGTACAGAGTAAAGTGTCATAACTACAGAGGAAGTGCAGTGCAATAAGGTTCAAGGTCACAACAAGGCAGATCGTGAGGTCAAGGTCTATCTCATCATATAAGGGAACCATTCAATAGTCTTATCACAGTGGGATAGAAGCTGTTCTTAAGCTTGGTGGTATGTGCCCTCAGGCTCCTGTATCTTCTACCTGATGGAAGACGAGAGAAGAGAGAATGACCCAGGTGGGTGGGGTCTTCGATTATGCTGGCTGCTTCACCAAGGCAGTGAGAGGTAAAGACCAAGGCGGGGAGGCTGGTTTCCATGATGCACTGGGCTGTGTCCACAACTCTCTGCGGTTTCTTGCGGTCCTGGGCAGAGCAGTTGCCGTACCAAGCCATGATGCATCCAGATAGGATGCTTTCTATGGTGCATCGACAAAAGTTGGTGAGTGTCAAAGGGGACATACTGAATTTCTTTAGCCTCCTGAGGAAGTAGAAGCGCTGGTGAGCTTTCTTGGTCGTGGCATCTACGTGATTTGACCAGGACAAGCTATTGGTGAGGAAACCGGAGCACCCAGAGGAAATCCAAAAAGTCACAGGGAGAACATGCAAACTCCAAACAGACAGCATCTGAGGTCAGTACTGAACCTGGGTCTCTGGTGCTGTGAGGCAGTGGTTCTACTAGATACGCCACTGTGCCACACTGTTCTAGCTCAGAGACCTATGTTTTAGTGCACATATACACGATGTTCCAGTTCAGGGACGTGTGTTCAGTGCACATATACACAATGTTCCAGTTCAGGGACGTGTGTTCAGTACACATATACACAATGTTTTAACTGGGAGATGTGTGTTTAGTGCACAGATACGGTGTTATAACTGGGAGACATGTGTTTAGTGCACAGATACACAGTGTTATAGCTGGGAGATGTGTTTAGTGCACATATACACAGTGTTATAGCTGGGAGACGTGTTTAGTGCACATGTACACAGTGTTATAGCTGGGAGACATGTTTAGTGCACATGTACACAGTGTTATAGCTGGGAGACATGTTTAGTGCACATGTACACAGTGTTATAGCTGGGAGACATGTTTAGTGCACATGTACACAGTGTTATAGCTGGGAGACATGTTTAGTGCACATGTACACAGTGTTATAGCTGGGAGATGTGTGTTTAGTGCACATATACACAGTGTGATAGCTGGGAGACGTGTGTTTAGTGCACATGTACACAGTGTTATAGCTGGGAGACGTGTGTTTATTGCTCATGTACACGGTGTTCTAGCTCAGAGATGTGTGTTCAGTGCACATATACAGTACATACAGTGTTATAGCTCAGAGACGTGAGTTTTAGTGAACATACGCAGTGTTATAGCTGGGAGATGTGTGTTCATTATTCTCTGGGTCTCAACTCTGCACTTACCCTCAGCAGTATATAACAGATTGCTCAGTGGCGTGTACACCCCTAGTGCAGTGCATTAAATCCTTGAAGCTCACATCTGTTCATTGGAGCACCAGACTCCCATTTACTGGTCTTTTTATATCAGGCATTTGAAAATTGATATATTTAATTGTCATTATTTATTTTTTACTCCTTTATTGTTTGCTTTCACTGGCAGACTCCTGTTGACACCAATTTCATTACTCTTCCCCCCACCCCCACCCCCGCTCCCCACTAACCTCCTCTTGAACACCAGGAAGCTGTGGATTTGTTCGAGGACTGTCTTATGCCTGGCTAGTCAATAATTAAAAACAGGCAGCTTGTTTACCAGACAGGTGTTAATGAGCATACAGAATTTCTACTGGGATCATAATTACAGTAAGTGACTGTCACAGTTGTTCCACATTCTGACTGCAAACTGAGGTCACTCCTGCTTATTTTAACTCCCCATTTAAATAAAAATAACTATTATGAAAGGCAAAACCAAAAAGAAATCAAAATAAAGGCCACTTATCTTATAGACTATGTTCCAGATTCTAACAGACCTTCATCCTTCTGAAAGAAACATTGACTTGTACCTGTGTCATCCATTCTCTGCCCTCAAGTCCTTCTGGATGGGGAAATCCACTACCCCACTCTCCGCACCGTCCCCTCCCTTGAGCTTTGATTTAATGCTTTTCCTTTCAAAAGAGATCATCTATCAGACCATTTTCATCAATCTGCCCAGATTAAAACAAACTCTTGCCAAATTTCTCTCGACTCCTAGACTGCTAAACACAGCATCGGAGAAACCATTTCTCTTGGACCTAATCTGCCCTGGAGTTTAAAGACATTGTCTCCCTCTAGTGCTAGCCAATTAATTGTTCAGCTTGAAGGAATTATTCATACAGAGCCAGGTCTGGACTGAATGTTAGGAGCACTGGAAATCAGAAAGTGCCTAGTAATAAATAGTAGTAACAGAGATTAGCCCATGCACAGGCTTTATGTAGTAAATAAGGAGAAATTCTATAACCTCCAGCCCTACAACCGTCTAAGATCTAAATTCTGGCCTCTTACCAGTATCAGCTATCCAGGTCAAGAAATCCCCCCTTGAATCCTGCTGCCGCACTCTCCCTCTTTTTGCTGCTCCTTGAAGCTTACCTCCTTGCAAAACTTTAGCTCCTGAAGTGACCCTCCTCAAGAACATTTTGCTGCATTAAGAGTGTTGTATATCCTGGAATGTTTTCTTTCTACTGGCACAAGGGTTGGCAACTGTAGGACAATTTTAAAATAATTGGTGAAATCATCAATAGTACAGGAAGTTATTACAGAGTCACAGAGTTAGACAGCACAGAAACTGGCCCTTCGGCCCAACTCATCCATGCCCACCAAGATGCCCATCTAAGCTAGTCCTATTTGCCCGCATTTGGCCCATATCCCTCTAAACCATTCCTATCCATGTACTTATCCAAATGTCTTTTAAGCATTGTTATTGTACCTGCCTCATCCATTACATCTGGTAACTCGTTCCATATAAACACCACCCTGTGGGTCCCTTTTAAATCTTTCCCCTCTCACCTTAAACCTATGCCCTCTAGTTTTTGGTTCCCTTTCCCTGGGAAAAAGACTGAAGTCATTCACTCTATCTATGCCCCTAGTAATTTCATACACATCTATATGGTCACCCCTCAGTCTTCTATGCTCCAAGGAATAAAGTCCTAGCCTGCCCAACCGATTTCTATAACTCAGGCCCTCAAGTCCTGGCAACATTCTTGTAAATCTTCTCTGCACTCTGTTAGGGGCTTTCAGGAGGGCAGAATTTTGTTTTACACCAGCCTATGCAGAGCCTATAAGGCTGATGTGTTATGGGGGAGATGGGGAAGGGGGTGGGCTAAATTCAAGGACTCTTTCAATGAGCTGAATGTTCTTCTGCTTTGAATCCATCTATATGAAGTTTGTCCATTTGCTTTAAAATGAAGGAAGTTCATCTCCCTTTGACTAAGCTGGTGAACAGATGTGGGTTTAGAGGAATTGGGAAACATTTGATCTTTCTTAATATCTGAAGACAAATCAAAGCATGATGTTAATCTGTGCCCACAGTTCGTATATCACTGCATTGTCTCTTTGTTATTAATTTGCACAGAGAGAGTCGGGGCTGGGTAATGCTGGCCGGCAGATGGGGGAGGGCAATTAGTGACCACGGGAGGGTTAATGTTGCAAATTTAATTTCAGTGTTAATTAGCTGCCGCAGATAGTTAGCTTAAAGGGACAGGGGGAGTCTGCCTTTGCTGCCTCAGGCTGGATTGGTGCTTTCATTTTTATGAGCAACACACCACCCCTTTAACTGGATGATTACTGGATGATTACCTGCCAGGGTTAACCAGTCTGGAGCTCTCACGCTAAGGGTAAATGAGGACCGAGGAGAAAGGCAAGGAGGGGAAATAAAGTGAAAGGGAGAAGGGCTTTCGCACTGACTTTCAGTTCATCTATCTCCCAGTGTCTAACAGGAACAATAATGAAAGGGTCATTCGATGGACTATGTGCTGCCAGCCTGAATAGATAAGGTGAAAGGAAATGCTTGTAGTCCTGTAGTATTTTTTCCTGATTTCAGGCTGGCCAGTGAAGTGTTGCCACTGCTGTAGTGCCAGCAGTGCCACATTTTTATTCAATAATCAAAGTAAACATTACAAATGCTAGAAATCTGACAGTGTCTTCAACCTGAACCATTAACTGTTTCTCATTCCAAAGATGCAGCCTGACCTTCTGAGAGTTTCCAGCATTTTCTGCTTTTTTAAAAACGTACTCAATGTCCAGGATCTGATCAGGCCAGCACTTATTGTCCATCCCGAACTGCCCTTGAGAAGTTGGTGGTTAGCAGCCTTTTGAATGACTGCACTTCCGGTGAAGGTATTCTGCTGTGGGAGAGGGAGTCTCAGGGTTTAGGCCCAGCAATGATGAATTATTGGCAATCTATGTCGACTGTCCATTTCCCTCCATAGATACTGCCTGACCCGCTGAGTTCCTCCAGCATTTTGTGTGTTGCTCCAGATTTCCAGCATCTGCAGTCCTTCTTGTGTCGCAGTATATTTCCAAGTCAGGGTGGTGTACAGCTTGGAGGGGAAACTGCAGATGGCAGTGTTCCAATGCGCCCCTGCCTTATCTGTTTTGGTGGTAAGGATGACAGGTTTGGGAGGTGCTCTCAGAGTAGTAACTGGAACCGTGTACTGAACTGTGCATATTAAGGCCCAATGAACATCAATGTGATAACACGCAGATATCTGTTTAAATGATGTTTATTGTAGGGGAGATATTGCCCCAGACAATAGTAACAGTTCCGCTGCTTTTCTCAGGGAAAGGACCATGAGATTTTTTTTTACATCAATGTGCAAAAATAACTGAAGTTTTGTCTAAACATTTCATTTCAAAGATGGTATCTCTGACAAAACAGCATTCACTCATAACAAGGGTGGGGCAGGCTGGAATCTCCTACTCCTGTCCCCAGATTGAATCCACAAGCCCCTAAAGGAAGAGAATTAGGCCAGAAAACGTATGATTCTGTACTGTTCCTCTTCCCAGCAAGGCAGTTGTTTGGCTCTCAGTACTAAACCTTGTCATCAGTTCCCAGATATTGGCCTCATAGAATGGTCATTGCCCTCAGGACCTGCTTCTTGCCTTCATTGACTGATCCTCGTCCTCATTGACTGGTCCTCGTCCTCAGTGACTGGTCCTCGCCGACAATTGACTGGTCCTTGCCCTCAGTGATTTGTCATTGTCCTCAGCTCCTGTTTATTGAATATAAAATAAAAACAGAAGATGCCAGAAATATTCAGCATGTCAGGCTGATCGATGGTAAGAGAAACAAGAGCTAATGTTTCAGGTCAAAGATCCTTCGTCAGAAGTTGGAAGGAGACAAGAGAAGCTCATGAAGCTGCAGGGAGGGTTGGGGAGGGGAGATGTCTCTGATAGGGTAAAATTGGGGAGACCATGTGGATAAACTTTAAAAGAAGTCATCTGGTTAATGAGTGAATGGGAGCAGTTAGAGACTGAGAATGTAGACAAAAGAATGTAGGAGTAGCAAAATGCAGAGCAGGAAGATATGCCTGGCAGGTTAGGCTGCGAATGTTCTCCACTCCCAGAGAAAGAAACAGAAAAAAGGGAGAAAAAGAAGAAATAAACTAAGCCAATATCACAGACGGACAGAAATCAAGTTACCTGAAGTTGTATAACTCAATATTGAGTCCAGAAGGCTGCAACTTCCAGTTTATTGGCCTTGGTGTTGGTCATGGTGTTGGGATTCATTGCCTGATCTTTCCTCAGAGTCAAGTTACAGTACTAGGTCATTGGCTGAGGGACCTTAGGGTCTGCTCCAAGGCTTCACTGCCAGGTCACTTGACTTAGTGCCTGGGCTTTGCCCTCGGTGTTGGGCTGTAGTTCTAATGCCAGATTTTTGGCTGGTCTTAGCACGTGATAATTGGGCATTAGTCCCAATCCTAGTTGGTTGTCTTTGATCTCAGAACCCAGTCTTTGATCTCAGTGCCCAGTTTTTGGCCCTCCTGCGTGTGCTTTGCACTCAGTATCAGATCATTGGCCCAATGATTAGATATTATTCTCAGTACCTGTCCTTGGACAGTGGCTGGAATTGGCCTCAAGTCCAAGGCCATTGGTCTCAGTGCCTGGCTATAGGCCTCAGTACAGTACCAGGTTTTAGCCCTCGGTGCCTGACCATTAACGGTGCCTGGTTATGGATCTCAGTGGCTGTTGTTTTTTAAACTCAGTGCCTGACCTTTGCCCTCAGCATCAGTCTTTGACTTCAGTGCCTGGTGCTTGTGGCAGTGTGGAATCATTGTCCTCTATGTCTAGTCCTTGGGCTAGTTATTGGCCCAAGATCGGATTTTTGACAGCACTGGGTCATTAGTGTCAGTGACAAGTCTTGGGTCTCAGTGCCTGATCTCTAAGCTCCATGCCTTACCTTTGGCCTATATGCTAATCTTTAACATCAGTCCCTACACAATGGTTTTGTGCTAAGTGATTGGCTTCAGTGCCAGATCATAGCTCATTGTCACATTATTGGCATCAATAATGTGACAATTGGTGTTACTGCCTGTACATTTGTGTTAATGCCTGTACATTAATGTCAGTGCCTGTACATTGGCATCAGTGCTGGTCACTGGCCTCAATGCCTGGTCATTTGTTGAGCCTTTACATTGCCCTCAGTGCCCAGTGTATGACGTTTAAGCCAAGTCATTGGTTTCAATGCCAGCCTTTGTTTTCTCTGTTTGGACTCAGTGCCAAATCATTACTCTTGGGGTCAGAGAATTACTCTCAGTGCTTGGCCTTTGGCCTCAGTGACCAGTTTTTGGTCTCAGTGTCTGATCTTGGCCTCAGTACCAGGTCATTGGCCCCAGTGTTTTGCCATCAGCTTCAGTGGTAGGTCTTTGGATTCAGTGCCTGGCTGTAGCCCCCAGTGCCTGGTGTTTGGCAATGATCCAGTCCTCGGCATCAGTGTGTGGTCACTGACCTCAGTGCCCAGTGTTTGCTGCAGTGCCAATCAGTAGTCTCAATGTCAACTCTTGGGAGGGTGTCTGGTCTTTGAACTCAGTGACAGACCTCATTCCTCCAGGCCAGATCATTAGTCTCCATCGCAGTCATTTGGCTTTGGTGGCTGCTCACTGGCCTCAGTGCCAGGTCATGGAACTCAGTGTTTCATTGCTGGCTTCAGCACCCAGTCTCTATGCCTTTATACAGTGTGTCATCACAATCATAGATATTGGATTGATTGCATAGATAGATGTAATCACAAGAAAGGTGCACCAATGTCTTTACTTTCTTAGAAGGTTAAGGAGTTTCAGCATGTCACCGAGCATGCTAACAAACTTCTACAGATGTACTGTTGAAAGTATCCTGACTGGTTGCATCATGGTCCGGTACAGCAATTCAAAAGCACAGGAACATAAGAGGCAGCAGAGGGTAGTGGCCTCAGCCCAATACATGACGGCCATATCTACAAGTATCTACAAGAGGTGCTGCCTCAAGAAGGCACCATCCATCATCAAAGATCCCCACCATCCGGGCCATGCCATCTTCTCGCAGCTACCATCGGGCAGGAGGTACAGAAGCCTGAGGTCCCACACCACCAGGTTCAAGAACAGCTACTTCCCTTCAACTAATTGGTTCTTGAACCTGCATAACCCTAATCGCTACCTCACTATAGCAACACTATGACTACTTTGTACTCCAATGGACTTTGCTATTTTTGTTCTAATTGTGTTCTTCCTTGAAAAATGTTGTGTACAATTTATGTTTAATTTATACTTTTCTTGTGAATGTTGTGTATCTGATGCTACGTGCCTGTGATGTTGCTGCAAGTAAGTTTTTTCATTGCACCTGTGCCTACATGTACTTGTTAGTATGACAATAAACTCAACTTTGACTTTGATTCAGTGCCTGATCATTGACCTCAGTACCTGGTTATAGGTCTCAGTGCTAAGTCTCTGACCTCACTGTGCTGATATTATCTCAGTTCCTCATCACTGGCCTAAGAGCTGAGTGCCTGATCCTTGGCCTCAGCATCCAATCATTAGACTTGAACATTGGCCTTGTGTCTAAGTTTAGACCTCTGTGCTCGGACTGTGGTGATAAATTTGCGGCCTCTGTGTCCGATCACTCCTCTGTGCAGGATACTGGCCTCAGCAATGTGTGCTCTGCCCAGTGTCAAAGGCTTGGCCTCCACACCTGATCTATAGCTGAGGACACAGTGCCCAATCTTTGTCCACAGTACCTGATTTCTGCCTGTTGAACCCAGACAATGTCATTGTTGGCCCGCTGTTGTCCTCAGTGCCTCATCAATGGGTGCTGTGCCTGGTTGTTGGCTTCAGAGTCTGATCATTGCCCTCAGAGCCTTGCATAGGCCCCTGCACCTATTGTCTGCCTGCTGTACCAGACCACTCTCATTACTGCCCTGTCACTGGTCTCCACACCTGATCCATGCCCTCATTATCATATCTTTCATCTCAGAGCCTGGTCTCTGTACATTGTCATCACTGCTTCATTGACCTCATTGCCAGATTCTTTTGTCTTCCATGTCATTTCCTTGGCCTCAGGCTGGTTATTGACCTCGGTACCAGGCCATAGCCTCAGAGGGTGGTGTCTGGCTTCTGCCTCTGGTCATTATCACCACTGCTGAACCGTGGTTCTTGGTGTCAGGTCATTGGCTTCATTGCACATTTATTTCCTCAGTGCAAAGCCATCTGATGCAGTGCCTGTTCACTGGGCTCAGTGTTGGGTCATTAGCTTCAGAGTCTTCTGATTGGCTTCAGGGCATAATCCTTGGCTTCTGTGCCTTCTTATTGGGGCAGAGTCTCATCATTGGACCCACTGCCACGTCAATGGCCTCACTGCCAGCAGTTGGATATTGCCTCACCATTGGCCTCAGCACCTGGTCAGGCTGCAGTGTCTCATTATTGATCTCAGAGTCTGCTCGTTGGTCTCAAATGCTGTGTCTTTGACCTCAGTGCCAGTTTATTGGCCAGTTTTTGGCCTCAATTCCTGACCAATGTCCTCAGTGTCTGGACATGGGACTCAGTGCTTTGGCCTTGGTGCTGGATCATTAGCCTCAGTGCCTGATTACCAGCCCCTCCACCATCATTATCCTGAGTGCCAGGTGATGGGTCTCATTACCTCATCACTGGTGTCAGTATTGAGTCATTGACCTCAATACCCAGTTTTTGATCTCTCCACTTGTTTTTTGCACTCAGTTCCAAATTACTGGCCTCAGTGTCTGGTCTTTGGCCTGGTCAGGGTTCCATTAGTTTACTGTGGGATCATTGGTCACTGTGTCTGCTCCTTGGCCTCAGTACCCAGCCTTTGGCCTCAATGCCTTGTTATTGGCCTCAAGGCCTTGTCCATGGACTCAGTGCACGAGTCTTTGAACTCAGTGCTGTATCATTCGTCTCACTACCAAGTTTTTGCCTTCAGTATCTATCATTGATTTCAGTGCCTGAATTATGGCCCCTGGGCTTGACCTTTGCCCTCTGTATCTGGTCATTGGCCTTAGTGTTAGGTCATTGTCCTCTGTCCTGCGTCATTCTGTACTGGGTCATTGGTTTCACTGCCAGTTTGTTGGCCGTAGTTTGCAGTGCATCACCATTAACTTCAGTGTTGAGGAGGAGGGGTCATGGATAATGAATTGGTTTGGGTTCACCCCTACCATTGCTTTGCTACTGACCGCAAATTCTATGCATTTGTGTTTTTGAGAAGTTTAATCTCCCAATAGACAGGAACTCTTGTGACCTGAACACCACAGATATCGGGAAGTCACCTCACCTTCCTCTTCCATAAACAGGAACCAGATACTGATTCCCCTGCAGCTAACATAACTAGTAGTCATTCACCACTCATGTCTGTCCTGATAGTTAACTTGACTATGGACCAACTGCTGGTAAATTGGATAAGTGCAGATGGGTACTTGATGGCAGCATGGACATGATGGGCCAAAGGGCATGTTTCTGTGCTGCATGGCTCTCTAACATGCACCAGCATCAAAGCCAAACCGAAGCTACTCAAGAGCAGGTGATAGTTCTCTTCACCAGTTCCCACCTTTGGACAAGCAATGATTACATTGAGTGTTGTCAGGTGTAGTCCACTGCTGAGCAGATGTAGAATAGACATCCCCACCACCACAGCTGGCTCTCCCTAGTCAGCTGTAGCTCATGTGGTAGAACTCAGTCCTCTGAGGCCGATGGTGGTGAGTTCATCTACATCAAAAGACCTCAAAAATCTGAGCTGACCACCGTGTGTAGCACCGAGGGAGTGCTGCATTGTAAGAGAGACCGTACTTCAAATCATATTAAACTACTCCCTCTTGAATCTAAGGGAAAGTTTGTGTGCCTACAGACCTGGTGGAAGCTGAAGAGCATTTTCACCCAATCAGCCTTCGAGGCCAAACATTCTACCAGCACTCATACAGTCATAGAGTTGTACAGCACAGAAAGAGGCCCTTCAGCCCACAATGTCTATGCCAACCTGTTCATCCATCTACACTAGGGCCCATTTGTCTGCATTAGGTCTGTACCTCTCTATGCCTTGCCTATTTAAGTGCTGGTCTAAATGTCTCTTAGAAGAAGTAATTGTATCTGATTCCACCATCTCCTCTGGCAGCGAGTTCCAGATATCAACCACGCTGTGAGTAAAAAATCACCCCTCAAATCCCCTTTAAATTTCATGCTCTCCACATAAACCTATGCCCTCTCATTTTTCATACCCCTACCATGGGGAAAAGGTTCTGACTATCTCTCATAATTTTATATACCTTTATTAGGTCACCACTCAGTCTCCATCGCTCCCAGAAAAAGTAAGCCCAGTCAATCCAATCTAGCCCCATAATTGTAGTATGAAAGTCCATGGCTGTCAGGTGACAGTGACAACACTGACCCCTCTGGTCAGATGATAGCATTGCTCATTGGGGTGGAAGTGACAGCACTGTCAATCAAAGGTTTGGCTCCACCCCACCCATCAGGTGCAAGCATAGGGATTGGCCTTGGAGAACACCTTTGTTCCTGGGTCTGCCTGACCATTGGCCTTGGTAAACACCTTCGGCCTTGACCCCCAAACCATTGGCCTGTTTGAATTACCTGAGTTAGATCCACCAAGCTCTCCAGCCCTATAAAAGATGCTGCACGTGTGTAACCCTTTTGCTTTGCTGATTGCTGCTGGGGTCGAGACCACAGGTGAGAGGGTGAACTTCTACAGGGGTCTAGGAGTATCCTAAGTAGATTCCCAGTAGCGTAGACCTGTTGTTTGTCCAGATTCAGGGGGTTCAGACAACGTATTTGTTCGTTCCCTGATCATTTGTACTAGTTCATTGTGTGTGTGTGTGTGTGTGTGTGTGTGTGTGTGTGTGTGTGTGTGTGTGTGCGCGCGCGCGCACTTCACCCCTGTTGTGACTCCCCTCACATTTCACGATCACCTGAGTGCGAGTGTGCATTTGTTCATTTCCATTCTGTTCCCGCGTCTGTCTGTATAAATAAAATTCTCCTTTTTAAAGTGCAAAGACTGTGTTTCCAGATACCTCTATCTTTGAGATCCAAAAGAATCTTCCTCATAACAGTAACCAAAGTCCTCCTGTCCAGGCAACACTCTGGTGAATCTCCTCTGCACTTTCTCCAGTGCAACCATGTCCATCCCATAGTGTGGTGACCGGAACTGCACACAATCACAATACTTCAAACAGAATAAAGCAATGCAGCATAATTGAATAGATACAGGTGATGCCACAAGGTCTCCTTAGTGTATCCGGTAAAAATTTTGACAGGACATTTTAATCCAACGTCTTCAGAGATTTGACGTACTCTGCACTTGGAATGTGCATCCAGGATCGAGGGGATTTGATGGCTACATGAAGGCTGCAGCTTTCAGACTTGTCTTAGATCTGTGGGATCATTGGTGTGCAGGCTGGATCTGTTGTTCAAGGGTGTGTGCAGAATAAGCAGGAGTACTGAAAGGGCCCTGACAGAAGAACAACATTAACAGAATTTTCTGTGCATGACACAATCCAGGGTGTCTGCCACATACATCAGTGTATGGATATGGGCAGTGTGTAGCACTCTTGCCTCTGAGTCAGAAGGTTCTGGGTCAGAGCTCTGCTCCAGAAACCTGAGCTTAAAAATGTAGGCTGCCTCATGAGGGCAGTGCTGGCGGGATGCTGAAATCTTGGAGCTCTTATCTTTTAACCAAAAGCCTGCTGGCTCTCTCGGGTGAACTAAAATATCCCAGGGCACCATTTTGAAACAAGGAAGAGTTCTGCCTTATATCCTGGGCCTAACCCTCAGCTAGCATCACTGAAATCTGGAGCAACAAACAAACTGCTGGAGGAACTCAGCGGGTCGAGAAGCATTTGTGGGGGGAAAGGAATTGTCAACGTTTCAGGTTAAGAACATGTACCACCAGGGCTCAAGGACAGCTTCCATCCCACTCTTATAAGACTCTTGAATAGACCTCTCGTGGGATAAAGATGAGCTCTTGGTCTCTCAATCTACCTCGAAATGGCCCTTGCACTTTATTTGTCGACCTGCACTGCACTTCCTCTGTAACTGTAACACTATAATTCTACATTCTGTTTTTTCACATTTTGTACTATCTCAATGTACTTATGTATGGAATGATCTGTTTGGGTGGCATGCAGAACAAAGCTTTTCACTGTATCTCAGTACATGTGACAATAACAATCCAATTACCAAATCCTGCATCAGGACTGATGCAGGGTTTTGACATGAAATGTCGGCAATTCCTTTCCTCCCACAGATGCTGGTCCATCCACTGAGTTCCTCCAGCAAATTGTTTGTTGTTCCAGATTCCAGTCTGCCATATCTGGTGTCTCCATCACTGAAAATTGATTGTTATTCAATTGCTTGCTGAGCATGGGCCACAATGTTACAGTCATTATAACGGAGTCCACCCTTCAGAAATACTTTGTTAGCTTAAGGACATGAAAGATGCCATACAAAGGCATCCTTCTTATTAAACAAGGGGTAGCTTGGGGTTAGGTGGGAACCCTTCAAGTTCTTTTGCTTCTCTTGGGACACCAGCCTGTACCAAGAGACAGGAGCAGGACTGGTCCACCCAGCCCTCAAGCCTGTTCCACCAATCAAATCACTGCTCATCCTCTGCTTTGACCCTATCCCCATATTTCCTGGTTGTCCAAAGATCATTTGACTTCAGTGCTGAATATGCTCAACCACGGAAGCATCCATAGCCCTTGGAGAGAGGAATTCCAAGGATTCACATCCCTCTGAGTAACAAGATTCGTAATCATCCCATCCTAATTGACAATTCCTCTAGTTCAGGTAGTCTGGCCGAAGAATACAGCCTCCCAGCACCTACCCTGCAAATCCTTCCATTTGGTTAGATCATTGTCTTGACTATGCATCCCAGCAAGTGATGTGCTCTTCACCCCAGTCACAATGTCTCAAAGAGTTTGATCAGCTCTCTGTCAGGATGCTTTGAGGGGGTTGGCAGACATAGGTCACTGTCTCCATCTGCTGGTGATACTTGGATTCAGCAGAGTCCAAAGTTGGCCAGAAACTGAAGCAGATGTGGCCCCTGGAAGTGTTGTTTTAATTTCCTTTGCTCCCTTCGATCCCCATAGACATCAGTCACTCCCGGCAGACGCGTCAGCTCATTGATAAAGGGACAATCCATCCCACAGGCCTTCTCATCCCCTTTCCAATTGTACAAGCCCAGCTGTCACTGATATAACAGGTTGTTAATATTAGTTTTCCCTAAAGCGGGGCCCTCCTACCTCACACCATTGCCAAAAGATTCGTGTCACAGCAACCATCAATGTCATAGGCATGATGGGAGCAAAGTGTGCTGTTTTTTCAATAAAAATGTAAGTTCTTTCAGCTTAATAAGTATAAGAAGTTAATTCATTCAGTTCTTTGAGCCAGTCTGTTAAAATCCACAGTACACAACTGTGGTTGGAAAGTCTTGACCACAACTTGGGTTTACGTCACCACGGGACAGAGACAGAGCGATGGCAAAAACTGCAGGAGAGTAGGGCCAATCCACAAGTCACTAAATTTAGCTTCAAACAGCTGGAATTGCCAAATCTCTAAGATTGATCCCAGAGTCTGCAGGAATTAAGGATTGATCCACAGGATACTGCCGTAAATTAAAACCTCCAGGAATATGTCTGAACCAGGCTGGCAATACCAAACAAAAGTTAGAGGCAGTGATCAAGTTTCCTCTCCCAGCCAATGCAGCTCCAAGAATTGTGTATTGTGGGCACTCTCCCTCTGTTTTACAAGCAATAACTTTTAGCTTACTGAAGGACTTAATTCATTGCTCGTATAGAGGCAGCATCGGATCAGTTGTGCACACTTTAGAGTCAGAATGATTTGAGCTGATTCAAGCCAGAGGTCTAGGCTGATGCAGTACTGAAGGAAATACATGACTGGAGGTGTTGAAACGTTAATTTGAAGCCTCTGCTGCCCTCTCTGATGGTTGTAAAAGAATCCTCAAAGGTATTTTGAGAAAGATCAGAGGTTTATCCCTTCTGATTATGGTCGATGTTTGTCCCTTATCCAACATCACTAGAAGGGATAATCTATTGTTGTTTGTGGGGTCCTGCTGTTGGAAAATTCCCTTCATTGTCTCCAGTAGTGATGGGACTTCCAAAGCATTTCACTGGATGGGAGGTGCCTTGGGACATGAAACCACAAAAGGCACTATGTAAATACATCTCCTTTCTTTCCCAATAAATTCCTTTGACTGATAACACAACTGACCCTCCAAATTAAAAAACAAAATGCTCTTTCTCTCCAAGACAGGAATTATCTTACTTCTGATAAATTCAGTTTAATTTCCTCCTAGTTCAACACAAGTATTACCAATTGTTCAACAATTTCACACGAGGAGTCATCCTGATTTTGTTTCAGCATGATATATGATTGACAGAAGACTGACTCTTGAACTTCCCACTACATTCAGTTTGCTTAATTCTGAGACTTACCAGAGGAAAGTAAACCAAAGCTGTTGTTAGCTTTGGTTTGGAGAGACCAGGAGGGGAAGGATTACATTGTGAACAACCACCTGGGCTCTTCAGATCCATTGCATATTTTTAACCTTACAGGCCCAGTCTGGAATTCAGATTTAGTTCTCAAAAGGCAGGCTGGACTTGATTGATGCAAAGATGAAAAATATTTGCTTCAGAGTGATGTGGGAGCCCCGCTGATCAGTGGTCACAGAGCAATTCCCCGAGCAATACTGTTTATAGATAGAAGATTTGCTGACTGTCAGAGGCAAAGAGTGGGAATAAAGGGGGCCTTTTCTGATTGGCTGCCGGTGACTAGTGGTTTTCCGCAGGGGTTGGTGTTGAGTCTGCTACTTTTCTCGTTATATGTTAGTGATCTGGATGACAGAATTGATGGCTTTGTTACCAAGTTTGAGGATGATACAAAGATAGGTGGAGGGGCAGGGAGTGTTGAGGAAGCAGGGAGGAAGGACTTGGACAGGTTAGCAGAATGGGCAAAGAAGTGGCAGATGGAATACAGTGTAGGGAAGTGTATGGTCATGCACTTTGGTAGAAGGAATAAAGGCATAGACTATTTTCTAAATGGGGAGAGAATTCAGAAATCAGAGGTGCAAAGGGACTTGGGAGCCCTGGTACGGATTCCCTAAAGGTTAACTTGCAGGTTGAGTCAGTTGTAAGGAAGGCAAATGTAATGCTAGCATTCATTTCGAGAGGCCCAGAAAATAAAAGCAAGGATGTAATGCTGAGGCTTTATAAAGCATTGGTCAGACCACATTTGGACTATTGTGAGCAGTTTTGGGTCCCATATCTAAGGAAGGATGTGCTAGCTTTGGAGAAGGTCCAGAGGAGGTTTATGAGAATGACCCTGGGAGTGTAAGGGTTAACATACGAGGAGCGTTTGATGGTTCTGGGCCTGTACTCACCGGAGTTTAGAAGGATGAGGGGCAATCTCATTACAAAATATTGAAAGGCCTGGATAGAGTAGATGTGCAGAGGATGTTTCCAGTAGTGGGAGAGTCTAGGACCAGAGGGCACAACTCAGAATAAAAGGACATCCCTTTAGAACTGAGATGAGGAGGAATTTCTTTAGCCAGAGTGTGGTGAATCTGTGAAGGCCAAGTCATTGGGTACACTTAAAGCGGAGGTTGATAGGTTCTTGATTAGTAAGGGCATCAAAGGTTACGGGAAGAAGGCAGGAGAATGTGGTTGCAAGAGAAAAATGATCAAATGGCAGAGCAGACTTGATGGGCTGAATGGCCTAATTCTGCTCCTATGACTTATGGTCTTCTCTCTACTATTGGGTCAACATTGACCATCTGAACAACAGGAACTCATATATCAGGCTGCTGTTCATCGACTACAGCTCAGTGTTCAACACAATCATCCCATTCAAACTTATCATCAAGCTTCAAGACTTGGGCCTCTGCACTTCCTTCAGCAAATGGATTCTTGACTTCCTCATTGGCAGACCTCAATCAGTGAGGATCGGTAACAACATCTCCTCCTCGCTAATCATCAACACAGGTGCACCTCATGGTTGTGTGCTTAGTCCCCTGCTCTACTCTCTATCCACACATGACCATGTGGCTAATCACAGCTCCAATGCCATCTTCAAATTCGCTGATGATGCCACTGCTGTTGGACAAATCACAGGTGGCGATGAGTCAGCTTACCAGAGCGAGATAGAACACCTGGTTGAGTGGTGCCACAACAACAACCTCTTGCTCAGCGTCAGCAAACTTAAAGAGCTGATTGTTGACTTCAAGAAGGGGAAGGAGGGCAAACATGCGCCAGTCTTCGTTGGGGGATCAGTGGTGGAGTCAGCAGCTTTAAATTCCTGGGTGTTAGCATATTGGATGGCCTGTCCTGGGCTCAACACATAGGTGCAATCATAAGGAAAGCGCGCCAGCATTTTTACTTTCTTAGGAGGTTCGGCTTGTCACCAAACACTCTAACAAACTTCTACAGATGTACTATTGAAAGTATCCTGACTGGTTGCATCATGGTCTAGTACAACAATTCAAATGCACAGGAACATAAGAAGCTGCAGAGAGTAGTGGACTCTGCCCAATACATCATGGGCACATCCCTCCCCACCATCTGTAGTATCTACAGGAGTCGCTGCCTCAGGAAGGCAACATCCATCATCAAAGATGCCCACCATCCAGGCCATGCCATCTTTTCACAACTACCATCAGGCAGGAGGTACAGAAGCCTGAAGTCCCACACCACCAGGTTCAAGAACAGGTACTTCCCTTCAACCATTCAGTTCTTGAGCCAATGGGCAAAACCCTAATCACCACTACAGTTTAGCAACACTATAACCACTCTGATCACTTTGCACTAAAATGGACTTCGTTTTTTTTTGTTCTAATTGTGTTTATTTTCTTGTAAAAATTGTGTATAATTTATGTTTAATTTATATTTTTCTTGTGAATGCTGCTTATATGATGCTATGTGCCTGTGATGCTGCTGCAAGTAAGATTTTCATTGTACCTGTGCATACATGTACTTGTGCATATGACAATAAACTCAACTTTGACTGTAAATGGAATGTTATAGTGGCAACAAATGTATTGCAGTTCATGGTTAGAGGCAAGTCATTTCAAAAAAATGTGGAAGATATTTATTTGTTCAAAGTACCTTTTCAAAAAGTTTAAAAGTCACCTCACATTTTGAAATTAGGTTTATCTGCGGTAATGCACATTCATGAATCACAACCTTTTTCCTCACTAATTAATCCATCGTATTTAGAGTCACAACACTGCTGTCGCCTTATTATTCCCTCATAGGGTTGGAACCAAGTGGCCTTGATGACAAATCCCAGCCTCCAAAGGTATTTAATTCCAGCAGGCTCTTCCCCCATGTCATGACACTCACTCTGTCCTAGAACAGCTTCCGTCCTCGTGGTAATAAACTGCCAGGGTTTCCTGGAGGTAGCTCACCTCCATCCAATTTTGCCTCCAATAGCCTCATTGCATCTCACTGACATGTGCCATTTAGTTGCAGGGCATCTCAAAAGAATAGCATGTTCTCTTCTCTCAATGGCGTGGCCCATCCCTGCCTCTGGAATCTCCTGCAGCCTCACAACCCCCTGCAATATTTAGACTTCTCCCTCAGCCTGCTTGCTCATCCCCTGATTTCCTTCACCCAACTAAAGGCAGTTGTAGCTTTAACCATCTGGGCCCCAAACTTTTCGATCCCTTCTTGAAACCATTCCACCTCTCTCACTTTCTTTAGTTTGCTGTCCAAAGCCTCTCCCTTTGACTAAGACGGTGCCACTTTTATCTATACCTCCAAACACTGGCACAGCCACAAGGTTTTGCTGGCATACGCTTTCCTGGAGCCAGTTTTCACCTTGCAGATGAGAAGTTGTAACAAAGTCATGGCTGTCTTCTCAGGGCAATATTTAAGATCCTACAGCAACATCTCAGAGAAGAGCAGGACAATTCTCCCCGGTGTCCTGACCAATATTTTTTTCCTCGACTAACATCACCAAAAGAGATGGATTTGGTGATTCTTACAAAACATTCTGGAGTCTTGCTGTGCACAACTTGCTGCTGCCCATATTACCATATTGAATACATATCAATAGGTTTCACTCAGTACAATACATTTTAGGACATCTTGGAGTCGTCTTAGGTTTTATACCAATGCAAGTCTTTCTTAATATAACCAACCTTGCTGGGTGGTACAATATCAAGCAGAGATACAGGAAATTATACAACAAGATTAAAAAACAAAGGAAACTGAAAAGAATTGCTGAAATTCTGCGATACAAAGCAGCCTATTTACCCAATGACTCATTCCAACCAAATTAACATCAAATGGATCAAAGGTCCTCTCCTGCTTCCTATGCTGGTGCCTAGGGATAAGATAATCCTCAGAGTAGTTCATAAGAGAGCTGGCAAAGCTCGACATCAAACATCAACACTTCTTGTATTAAAGTCTGAGGAGCTGAAGAGCCATTATCGCAAAGTGTGCCTGACTTGCTTTCACACGCTCTTTGCCTCAGTGCACAGCGGTTCACACAGTCACTGGAACCCCCTCTTTAATACAATAACAGAATCAAAGGGACCAAACAACTTTTGAAAGAAAGACCTTCAAGCCCAGCACCCCTGAGTCCAGTTCCACAATGCTAAACGGCTCCAGTAACCCCACGCCCACTGCCAAGCTCAGGATCAAGCCTTTTGATGCCACGCAGGTCAATGTCACCTTGGGGAGACACAAGGTGCTGGCCACATCCTAAGGGTTGGGGAGAAAGGTCAACCATACCAGAGTTTCCTGTAGCTGAGAATTTTGACTCTCAGTAGCAGACATACATCTCAGACCTGTTGAGTACACAGACTTAGGCTCGAGGTGAAACAAATGGTAGGAAAAAAATGGAAGTATAGACTCCAAGTAAAGAACTACTAACTCATTTATGTTCCTGAGCATCAGAGCCATTCCATCTTACAATCTCAATACCCTTAAGCATTTATGACCAACCCAATGGATTGAAGCAGCACATAGGGTCCAAAGCAGGGTCCACATGGATAATAAAGTGAAGTTAGGATCCAGTCTGAGAGAAAATCAGATGATGCAGAGGTCCAGTGACACCATGTCAACCACTTGTGTAAGAGGCTCCTTTGTGACTTCACCCAACACTGTTCCAGCGACTTGGGTTCAATCCTGACCACTGTGCTGTCTGTGTGGAGTTTGCACGCTCTCCCTGTGACCACATGGGCTTCCTCCAGCTTTTCCAGTTTCCTCCCAGATAGTGCAGATTGGTAGGTTAATTAGCCACTGTAAGTTGCTCCTCGTGTGTGGGTGAGTGGCAGAATCTAGGGGGGAGTTGATGGGAATATGGGAGAATAAAATAGGATGTGTAAATTGTGGCTGATGGTTGGTGTGTACTTGGTAGGTCAAAGGGCCTGTTTTCGTGCTGTATAACTCTATGATTTGGTCAGCAGGAAGTTGGCACTGAGAAAGGGATGTGGGTACAGAGCAAGTTTCTGAAGACATTGTTCTGGGCCAACGCACTATTCCTTCCCCTTTGACTTGCCACCGAGTCGCTTCATGAACTTCAAGGGGCTGAATTTGTTTTTCTTCTTCAGGTCATGTTCCGTCTCCTTGTTGATGTCTGCCAGAGTGAAGGCAAGGGGCAGCAGAAGAGAAAGGGAGGGGGTAGGCAGAGAGCGTAAATAAAGAAGCAGGGAGATGGGAAAAGGGAGGCAGGAAGATGCAGGGGAAAAGGAAGGAGATAGAGCGAAGGAGGAGATAAGAGGGGAGGAAGGAGGAAAGTTGAAAAGTGCGTGAGGGGAAAAGAGGGAAAGGAAAAATTGGGAATGGAAAAATGGGACAGGGAAAAGAAGGAGGGAGGAAAAACAGAGTGAGGGTAAACAAGGAGGGGAAAGGTAGTGTAGAGCAGAGCAAATAGGGAAGAAGCAGGTTAAGCAGAAAGAGGGTGAGTTGGGTGGGGAAAAGGGAAGAGGAGGGAAGATGGAAAGGAAAGAGAGGAGAAAGGAAGGGCCAACACAGTGGGAGAGAACAGAAACAAAGTGAAGGGAAAGAAAAAGATGCAAAGAATGTGGAAGGTTAGTTTATATTCAAAAACCAAAGCTGAATTTCAATGAAATGTTCTTACTCCTCACCGATTTTGTTAATCATAGCTTCCATCATCAGATCCTCTTCCATTTCTCTGTAATGAAAGCAGGTATAACAGAGTGATTGTTATTGTCTCCTGTCCACCCAAGCCTGCTCATCCACCTTGGCATGCCTTCTGGCACTGCCCCAGATACCACCCTCTGGAATCAGCAGCGACATTGGTGGGAGACACTCCCCTGGACTCTCCCGCCCAATATGAGAATGAACAAGCAAGTAGGTAACCGGAACTTAAATCCGTCATTCACAGTTGTTGACAAGGTCTGACATGCTTAACATCATCAAACATTTGCCTCCATTACTTAAGACATAACCCTTCGATAGGAGTCATAGAGTAATACAACATGGAAACAGGCCCTTCGGTCCAACTTATCTATGCCAACCAAGATGCCCAACTAAGCTGGTCCCATTTGCCTGCATTTGGCCCATATCCTTCTAAACATTTCCTATCCATGTACCTGTCCAAATGTCAACTTTCAGAGGTTCACTGTCTGATAATGTTTCAGCGAAGAATTGTAAAGCCCCTCAACTGTATCCTCTAGGTAACCTGAAGTCTTAAACATTGCTCACCATTAAAGCCAATAACGAACTGGTGAGGAACGAGTGAACCAGAGACCAGGCAAATGGGCAGCATGGGCAATTCAGTGCAGTCACTGCACAGTGTAGACAGGGTACCTGCTGAGAACGTATTTCACAAGAGAGTTGGCCTTTAAAATTACTGTGCACTTTAAAATTAAGTGCTGTGCACTTCCAGGCAACAGTGAGTGTTGGGTGCCAGGGATTGCCATGATGGCTGTCAGCCAATGTCAAAGGAATACTGGCAGATGGTATGCTCTGAGCCTCTCCTCAGCTCGTTATGATTGGTCGGCAGAGTTGAATGTAACATGCTGTACTTTCAACAGTTTAGTTAACATGCATAGAATTCCAAAGTCCCTAATGTACTATTAATGTTTAACTCCAGGTGATTCACTGTGAACTATATCCTCTCACCTTCTGGTTGGCACCAAAATTTGAGTCAAAAGATGGAAAGCCACTCTCACACGTTCTCTGAGGATCCCAAATAAAGTGATTTGGCATCTTTCCTGGTGCCCACTAAGTTTGAAAGGGCTCAGGGCTGGCTCCAAGTCCCCAGGTCTCATTGTGAGGAGACACAGGGATGGAGAGGGTTTTCGCCCATAAATGCAGTTCACTCTCATCCTGATCATGGAGAGGTAAACATACAGTCAGTGATCATTGATCCAAGAAAGTGTGTGCCCTCCTGGAAGGGGTAAGAGGGGGGGAGAAGGTGGGACCATAGACATTGCAGGTGCAATCATTCGACCCACCATGTTCCTCAGCTGGACTGCTGGGATAACACTGGCCACCTGCTTACCTCACATTGTGACTGCTCCATCACTGATGTCTGTGCCTTCACTTGCTAAGGCCGTAATTCCTGGAAATCCTTACCTAAGCCTCCCCGCCCCCTCCTCCTATAGGGTGTGCATTAAAGTACCCCATCACCCTATCTTTGACCAAACTTTTGCTCATCTGCACTGGGAACTTTATGGAAGATGGCATAAGTTTTGTCTGAAAATGCTCCTTGTCTTTGGATGTCTTGCCAAATTGAAACTGCAAGTCCTCGATAGTCTCATCAGCTCCCTCTTTGCGAGGTGCTGTGGGAGTAGAATCTTGCAGGTGATAGGCACCAAAACTAGAGTATGCCAGTGATGGATGGGTGCCAACCAAGTGGGCAGCCTCATCACCTTCTTGAGGACAATGAAGGATGGACATTGTCTGGCATCTAAGCAATTTTATATTACCTACCACCTGTCTGCCCATGCCTGAATGACATCTTGGTCTTGCTCCATGCTGCTTCATTTGCTGAGGATGGAACAGAACATTGTGCAGTCGAACAGCTGGCACAATGATGGAAGGAGGGTCGTTGATGAAGCAGCTGAAGACGGTGGGGCCTGGGACACTGCCCTGAGGAACTCCTGCAGTGTCCTGCGACCTCCTACAACCACAACCATCTCCAGTCATGTGAGGTATTACATCGGCCAGTGAGCAGGTTACTGGTGATTAGGTGCCACCTGATGGCATTGTCTCCACAGCTTTGCTGATGGTTGAGATCAGGTTCTTGGGCAATAATAATCTGGATTGGATTTGTCAGCACAAATATCTGGGGAACTTTCCACATTGTCGGTAATGTCATAGTCGGAACTGCACTGAAACAGCTCAGCCAGTACAGGTTTCCAGTACAACAGCTGGGAAGTTCTCTGGTCCCCTTGCCTATGCTGTACCCATTATCTTGATAACACATGAAGTGTATTGAACTAGCCAGGGACTGGCTTCTTTGATGCATGGAGTTCAGGAGGAAGCCAGGCAGGATTATCTGCTTGGTTCCTCTGGTGCAATTGCTTCATCCTTGTCTTTCCCAGTCATGTGATGGAATCCCCAAGTGCCATGACAGGAATGTCGTCCTTCACCTGTCAGCTGGTTAAACACCCACCACTTTTCACCAAAAGGGCAATAGAGTGTTGAAAAAGGTGTATAAATACGATCAAAGCATCGCCTGGGGCAATGATAGGGTGAGAAGAAAGGCGTTGCAGAGAAGAGGTTTTGTGGGCAACTGAACTGGTGGAGCTGAGATTTATCCAAAGGAACAGACACTGGACCTGATTAGCTTGTTCTTGATTCCAATATTACTCCACCTGCATTCATAAATAGAAAAGTCAGGGATTCCTTGCACTTCCCCCTTTGTAAGTGCCTTGGGCTACCTCATACCTCACTCGATCCTCATCCAGTCTGTCGATGATGTTGTTCCTGTCCTCCACCGTTTTCAGCAGCTCTTCCATCAGCTCCTGTTCACGGGCCCGGTCGCCGTCGGTTTTTTGGTCCTCTACAACAGTAAGACATTGGAAATCAGGAACCTTTAGTCACCTGCCTATTATTACGGCTATTTTAAAGACAGTAGGATGGCCGAACATTGTTTGGTTTCGATATGCTCCCTCGGATTGTGCATCACCTGAACCATGACCACTGTTGGAGTTGAAGACCCAGCAATATTGTTCCCAGTCCTAGCTTGATATTCCTCAATTCCATTGACTTTTCAGTTCAATTCATGACAACTGGAGTAAATTAGAAATTGAACAGGCAATAAGCAAGTAGGGAGGCAGGAAAGAAGAAGGAGGAGGGAGAATGGGGTTAGGAGTGGGGAGAGAAGTGGCAGGGTGGAGGGCAGGAGTGATTCAAAGTCAAGGTAGGAGTAATGGGGAAAGAAGGGTAACGGAAGACAAGTCAGGAGGATAAGTAGATGCAGAGCCATTATTGGAAATAAAAGATGAATTTGTGTTGAGTTTCGATGGAACAATATCGGAGACTGTTATTCAACAGCATTCGAAATCTGATATCCAGTGCTGATCACTCTTTCCAACTAAGCTTTAGACACTCACCTGCTTTGGCCATCAACGCTCGCAGCTCCTGGTCAATCAGACACTGGTGATCCTCCAGAATCTGTTGCTTTGATCTGTCCACAAAAACAAAGGTGGAGGATTGCATTTTTAAGACTCAGTTTCAGGAGTGAGAGTTATGTGGAAAAATCGAAGACTTCGGACATTCCGTTTGGCAATGTGCCTTGGGGAGGAGGCACAGGGTAAACAATAATTGGTATTGGTATTAGTTTATTATTGTCACTTGTACCAAGGTACAGTGAAAAACTTGTCTTGCATACCGATCATACAGATCAATTCATTACACAGTGCAGTTACATTGAGTTAGTACACATGCCAAACTTCCTACACTGATGAAATGGTTTAAAGCACAGAGTGGGTGGGGGAGGGGATAAGATTCTTTTAAGGGAAAGCCAGAGAGTCCTAGTACGATTAGATGGACTCTTAACCTCACAATCTACCTTGCTATGGCCTTGCACCTTATTGTCTACTTGCACTGCACTTTCTCTGTAACTGTAACAATTTATTCTGCATTCTGTTATTGTTTTCCCTTGTACTACCTCATTGCACTGTTGTAATGAAATGATCTGCATGAATAGCATTGAAAACAAGTTTTTCACTTGACATCAGTATATGTGACAATAATAAACCAATCTACCAATATATAGAAGGTACAAAGAAGTAGATAGAGATACTGATTAGGTTAACTGAGGAAGGATGGGAGAAGGAATAAATAGAGCAGAGTTCCGCTGCACAGAATGGCCTTCTCATGCATTGTCTTGTTATAACATATGTGTATGAATACAGAAGGAACCTAGGCTTTGCTATTGCACACAAAGAATTATATCAAGAATAAACAAAGCAGACAATACAACCATAGGCAAGAAGCAAGCAAAAGGCTCATGAGTCAAGAAGACAAATTGAAGGAGGAGCTGGGGTCAGAAATGAAAACTTCATACTAATTACAACACAGATTCAGAACACTTTTCTCGACCAGTCCCTGTTGTGTTTAATAATGGTCAATATTCCAAAGGCATTGATGCATTCAGCTCTCATACCCTTTTATTCCCCATCTGTCAAACTTCTACTTAAGCTGGACTCTGCCTGAATTACTAAATGTGCTGTCCATACCTTCATAACCATGAGACCCCTGTTTTCTATCCTGAATATTGTGATTCACCTTCTCCCTATGTATCTTTGCACTGTGGTCATCATACACTGCAAGCACTCTGATCTATCTAATCCATCCCACTTGTAAGTATCTCAGTCCTGTAGTCCCCTCCATGCTAACAACTGTTTCAATTTTCCAGCGGTGGGAAGACTGTGAGTGTGGGAGGAGAGTTGGAGGGCAGAGCAGAGGGTGCAAATGGTCAGGGAGGGAGGGAGTGGTGGATGGCAGGGGAAGGACTGACTTGGAGAGGGAGGGAGAAAGTGCTGGGGAGGGAAGATGTCAGAAACAGCACTACCCTGTCTTGCTTCATCTTGCTCGGATTCTACTTACATGTAAACGAGCTCAGACTCCCTCCTCATCAACAACTGCTTCTCATGGATCAGTTTGAACCACTCCACCATCAAGTCATCTTCTCGTTCATCTATTTTTTTAATGTAAAGACATGAAAGGTTGAGAGTTTTATAAGTGGAAGAGTTGAAAGCCAGATAATGCAGAAGTTCTGTTCTAACACGTTGGCATTGGTGCTGAGCTCTACTCAGTCAATAGAGTCTCCGCATTCCATAATGGTCACCATCCAATAAATCAAACCAAGGGGCAAGAAAAAACCAATTGCTCCATCAAGTCTGCCCCACAGTCATAGAGTTCAAGCATGAAATGCAAGGAATCAGAACAGAAGGCCATTCAGCCCTTCAACCCTGTTCTACATTTAATAAATTCACAACTTATCTTCTTCTTCCATCCCCCTATCCCATTCATTCCCAATATCTTCCCATTCCTTCAGTATCCAGATCTTTTTTTCCTCCTCGGGTCTGTCCACCATTCATCTTGATTATGGGAAACCCAGACTGTGATATGTTTACCCCTGGGGATATGCAAGAGATTTCTGAGGTGGGTGGAGGGTATTTGAGAAAAACATTCCGGGATCGGGATGATTAACACACATCCCTCCATGATTGAAGGGAAGATGTTGGTCTAGAAGTCCTAAAGTGGTTAGATCTTTATATTGGCTCCCGATCAATGCTTCCAGATCCTCCATGTGTATGCCATGCTCACTCATGGAGGTGCCCAGGCATGTACACGAGCTTCCAACATACAGTTCTGATGTCATGCCTGTCTACCGGTTTGGGGTCAACCCTGGTTGAGTCCACCTTCAAGACCCCCCTCCCTACCTTTCCGCATGCCAAGTTCGTACCAGTCCAAGGAATCACAACTCCGATCTACTCCCCCACTCAACAACTGATCCTGAGCACCCCATTCCCCCAACATCTCACAAAATCCCAATCTCGCTCCTTTTTTGGACCTTCCCCCCCCCCCCCCCCCCCAACCCTGCTCTCTGAATAACAACCACAGCCCACCTGAAATACGCATTCTTACAACAGGGGCAAATAGCTCAGCAAAAGCAGAAAAAGCTGGAAGTGAACCCAAAATCACCACAGATGCTGCTTGACCTGGAGTGTTTCCAGCGTTCTCTGTTTTTGTTTTGGACTTACAGTGTCTGCGGTATTTTGCTCCAACTTTGCTGCATCTCTTTATGAACTAGGGAAATGGCAGGAGGCAGGGGAAGTAAATACAGTTCACCAGCATCGACTTACTTTAAACCCAAGTAAATCAGCTATTGAGAAGATGAGATGTAACACTGCTTACACAGCAGTGAGCCAAAAGACTATTTAACACATTAAATACAAAAAAAAACATAAGGTAATAAGAATTGCTTGTTCAGGGGTTAAATATAAAACCCAGCTGATAGAGGGACCTGGGCAAGAAGATGTACACAGTCAGGATAGACGAGGATCCCTGATTTAGATGACAATGGGCAATATCTTAGTTTCACCTACCTGTCTTGGTTGCCTTTCCTGCAATCACTGAAACCAACAAACCAACACAGATCTCCACTCTCCCAAACCAGTGCCTTCCAACCCTGCCACTGCCAGACCCGGTGCAACAGCCCTCACGCACCTCCTTCGCAGACCCTGAGCTGAGGCTCCAGCTCCACTCCCTTCTGCTCCAGAGCATCCAGCTTCTTCCCAATACTCTGCAATTCCCTCTGAATCTCCTGCTCCGACATCCGGCGATTGGGTGGATTCTGTAATGAGAGATGTGGAGTTTAAATGGAACACGAGCAGGGAGGCAGACACACAGAGCTGACTTTGGATATTCTTCCCCTCTGAAATGAGAAACTTGATGCTGGGAACTGGTGCACATCAGTCACGTCCCAGTGAGGCAGAGCCTTGTAGGTTCAAGACCTACTCCAGAGAAGCGAGCACAAGATTCCAGTCTGAATCCTTCAGTGCAATATCAAGGGAGTGCAGTATTGTCACCGGTGCCATGCTTTGAATGAGGTGTTAAAGGAAGGCCCTCAGGATTGGGTAGGGATGTAGGCATCACTGACAAGGTCAGCATTTATGGCCCATCCCTAATTGCCCTTGAGCTGAATGGCTGACTAGTCTGCTTCAGAGGACATTTAACAGTCAACCTCATTGATCGGTCTGGAGTCACACACAGGGCAAACAGGGTAAGGACAGCAAATTTCCTACCCTGAAGGGCATTCCTGACAACCCAGTAGATTCATGGTAGTTGTTAATAAGAAGAAATGATTCTACTAAATTCCAGATTATTAAGTGCATTTAAGTTCCAGTAGGATTTGAACTCAGGACTCTGGCTGATAGTGTCTCTGAATTATCCCTCTAGTAATTTAACCACTGCACCATTACTACATCCTAACAAAAAAATCCTATGGTGCTATTTCAAAGAGCAGAGGGGTTTCCTCCAATAGATGCTCATCCCTCAACCTACATCTACCTCGGCAACTCCCACTACCCTTTCAACCACCTCCACCCCTCTCCCTTAACCAGGATCTGTTCGATCAAATGGCTTCCCAGAGTATGAGACCAGTTTACTAGCAAACAAAGCCTTGTCACAGGGTCCCAGCATGTCCCAGCAGAGGTAGATGGAAGTTGTGCTGATAACCAAACAACTTAAAACAAAATACATCAAGCGCAGAGAGAAATGAGCAAATGAGAACCTCAGGAGCATTCAGCGTTCTTGCCGTGCTCCGGTGAGTACTGTACCCAGCAGTAAAGCCAAGGCTGGTTGGTGCTCAGCGCAGTGAGGAGTACCAAGTCCAGTTGGTTCACTGGCTGGAGAAACCCACACAGCCGGAATTCAGCGGTCCTCCAGCACGTCACACCACAAAATGGAGAAACACTGTGAGTGGGGATGGCAATAAGTGGAGGGGTTTCAATAGTGGCCCCACCCCCAAAATATCTCAACTCCTCCTGAAACAAACCCACACACACACGCCCAACACATGCCCGTATATAAAATATATATATACACACACTCAGAAACACACTCACACACACTCCCCCACTCACACATACACCAACACATGCCCACACACACACACACACACACACACACACACACACACAATACACACATAAAAACTGCACACACAAACCCATACAGACCCACACAAACACACAGACGCACAGTCCTACATATACCTATCCACACACACCTACTTTCATAGCACACATACACACTCACAGAAAAGTTACACACAAACCCATACACACACACATCACAAACTGCACACATACACACTTATTCACACATTAATGTATTCAGGCAACACACACAGCACACATCACAAACACACAGTGCACATACACCCAACCACGTACATTCACACAGATTTACAACCAAGCTCCACACACACACAAACATGAACACACATGCATGCACACACTATCTACATGTAAACAGACCCCTCTGTAATAGAGCAGTGCCTACAATACAAATGTAAGGCTGCAGATGTAACAGCAGCAGATTGGTTGAATTCCACAGCCTCTGCTGGTATCACCTGTCCCCTCATTTTACTACTATTCTCGACACTTTTTCCATTAATATGTTGTGGCTTTTCCCTGCTTCTCATTCTCCAATCCTCACCTCCTGTGGTGACTCAGTAGATTTGGCCAGATCTTTGCTCTCCTTGTCATTCCCACTTGTATAAACATCCTTAAAAAATTCCTCTCGCGCTGCAAAGAAAGCAACATACAAATTACAAAACATACAGAATTCTTAGGGGACTTGACAAGTGATGTTTCCCCTGCCTGAGGTGTCTACAACCAGGGTCACAGTCTTAAAGTAAGGATCGGCCAATCAGCACTGATATAAGAAAAGATTTCTTCATTCAGAGCATAGAGGAATTCTCTACCCGAGAGGCTGTGGAGGCTCTGTTGCTATTCAGGGTAAAATCAATACATTTCTGGATATTAAGGAATTCAAGGAAATTTGCAGTTCTTGCAGGAAGGTGATGTGAGATAAATGTTCAGCCATGATCTTATTAAATGGTTGAAAAGGCAAGGAGGGCCATAAGATCTTGTTGTCCTTCTATTTCATAGTCATACAGCATTGAAACAGGCTCTTTGGTCCAGTGAGTTCACATTGACCATCAACCACCCATTGACACTGATCTTATACCAATACCATTTTATTCTCTCCACAATCCCACAACTATCCCCAGATTCTATCACTTCCCCACCAGGGGCAATTTACAATGGCCAGTTAACCTGCCAACCTGCATGACTTTGGGGTGTGGGAGGAAACCAGAACACCTGGAGGAAACCCACACAAGTCACAAGGAGAACATGGAAGCTCCACACAGACAGCACCCGAGGTCAAGATTGAGCACAGGTCTCTGGCACTGCGAGGCAGTGGCTCTACCAACTGCGTTACTGGGCTGCCCTTACTTCTTATGTTCTTATGTATCCAACCAGTTCAGGGTAGTTGGTAAACAATACAAGCAAAAGTTGCCCAATTGCTTTCTTAAATGATGACTCCTGGTTCTAGACTTTCCCACAAAAGTAAACATCCTCTCCACACCAAGCCTGTGAAACCCCTCAGGATTTTATGTTTCTATCACTTTATCCCCACTCTTCTCATATTTCCATACAACACATTCAGCCCATCGAGTCTGTGCAATCCCACCTCAAAGCAATCTCATCAATCCCATTCCCCCATTTTTCCCTGACCCCCCTTCACCTGTCCATCGATTCTCCCCTGATTCTCCTAACACCAACCTCTACTACAAGTTATGTACGGCTACCATATAACCTTTTAGACTGCACATCTTTGGGATGTGGGAGGAAACTGGAGCACCCAAGAAAATCCACACAGTCACAGGGAGGACGTGCAAACTCCACACGGACAGCACCCAAAGTTAGGATTGAACATGGGTTCTTGGAACTTACAGGCAGCAGCTCCAACCACTGTATAGCTGAGCCATCCTACACTGGAGAAACCAAACACAGATTGGGTGACTGCTTTGTGGAGCACTTGTATTCAGTCCACAGGAGTTACTGTGAGCTTTCTGTACCTGCCACTTTTATTCTCCAACCCATTCCCACTCTGACTTACCTGTTTATGGCTTCCAACACTGTTATAATGAGGCCTAACACAAGCAGCTCACCTTCACCTAAGTACATTGCAGCCTTTGGAACTCTAAATATAGAATACTGGTGAGACCACACCTGGATTACTATTTACAATTTTGGTCCCGTTATTTAAGAGAAGATATATGGCATTGGAGGTAATCCAAAAGTGATTCACTTCACTAGGGTAATTTCCGGGATAAGAGGGTTGTCCTATCACAAGAGGCTAAAGAAATTACATCTATATTCTTTGAACCTTAGAAGAATGAGGGGTGATCCTGTTGAAACATATCACATTTTAAATGGGCAGAGAGTTGATGTTGAGATGTTTTCACCAGTGGGAGAGTCTTGAACAAGGGAACATTGTTGCAAGATAACAGGTCGGTCATTTAAAACTAAGGTGCATAGGAATTTCTTCTCATAGAGGGTCATAAATCCATAGAGGGTTGTGGAGACTGGAACAGTGAGGGTACTTAAAGAGAAAGTAGATACACTTTTGAAAGATCAGGAAATTGAAGGCTATGAGGAACAAGCACAGAAGCAGAGATGAGGCCTGGGGTAGATCAGCCATGATCATATTGAATGGCGAGGCAGGCTTGAGGGGCCGATTTTCTACTCCTATTTTCTTATGTTCTTGCAGATTTTATTTAATATTTACCTGGTCACTGGATGTAGACATCACTGGCAAAGCCAGCAATTACTGTTTATCTCTGAGTGGCACAGAACTCAAGAAGCAGTTAGGAGTCAACACCGTTGGCAGGTCTGGAGTCACATATAGGCCCAGACTGGATGAAGATGGCAGATTTCCTTCACTGAAGTACAATATAAATGAGCTAAATGTTTTTCTTAATGATAACCCAGTATCCTTGTGATTCAATTTCAGAGTCTGAAGCCAATCCAGATTTGTTTAATTAATTGAATTTAAATTCCCCAATTGCCATGGTGGGGATTGTACTCACATCTCCAGACTGACTCTCAGCTCGTCCAATAACTTAACTGTTGCACTACCCCCACAATCCTAAACCCAGCCTCTTTGACCCTGGTCTTGTTCAGCTGTCCTATCTGGCTCTATTGATGGGTTATTAGCAAATTCACTTGACAAAGACTTCTACCTTGGGAAGCTTCACCATGCTGGAGGCATTATATAAATGCATGTTGTTGTGATTGCCTACGTATTTCACTGATACTGAGGTTTCCTTGGAAACCAAACGTTCAACTTGATTCTCATTTAACAATAGTCATAACACAAAAGCAATCAGGCCCTGCTAATTTTCCTATAATCCAGTAGCAGAACATTGCTTTAAGTTAAATATGTAGCCTAATTATCATCGCTTAATTACAATATAAACAGCAGACGTCCACTATAAAATTTGAACTGCATTCACTGAAAGGAAGGTTCAAGTATGAAAATTAGATTTGTTAATGATTCTCTTATTGAAGATCAAAAGCATAAAAATTTTGCTTTAACAAAAATTTCCACAAATATATCAGTTTTCATGCACAGATTAGTGTTGTATGCAGACTGACTTTCTATCATTAGTTATTGCAAAATGGAAGGTGCCTTATTACTGGGAGAATGAAGAGGTGGGGTTGCTGGCAGTGGAATTATTTCCGGGGACACACTGACCTGTCACCATGCTTGATTTGCCTTGGACCCAGGTCTGCTTGCCTGGAGGTTCCTCTGTTACCCTATCCAAAGCTGGACGATAGCTTATGCCCAGAGGGCCACTTCCTTCATTCTCAGAGGGAGCCACTGTGCCAGTTTCTTTGTCAGCAGCACTTGGAGACTGGAAGATGTCCCTAGCTCCGGCCAGTAGCTGTGGCCCCGGTTTGAGTACTTTCTTCTGCTGTGTTGATTGGGAGGGCCCAGCCTCTGGACTTGACCTCTTGTTGGGAGAGGCAGGCGATGGTGAAATTGAGACATTACCTGGAACTTGGAGAGAGAAAGTCACCTCTACAGTATTCCCACCAGCTGTGCTGGTGCTCCCCCGAGTTGCACTTGAAGTCCAAATGCTGCTGGCTGTTGTTTTGAGTGGGCTGGGAGTGCCCAATGCATTGCCGAATTCTGCTGGCTTCTTTACATCCCGGCTTAGAGGTGAACTGTGGATTTGCTTGGCATCTGAGGGTCCAAGACTAAAAACAGAAAATATTCCATTTTCAATCTTAATTATATTAATTCCACATGTAACTGCTCCATATCTAGTGCCCTTAGTTATAGGAATTAAAAGAAGGAATAGTGCATGGAGTCCTACATACCTGCTCACTCATCCAATCAAATTATAGCCAACATGGATCTTAACTCCACTGAGCAATTTATAATTGTATTAATTAATACCCTGGCCTTACTGAAGCATGCATCTCAGTTGTCACCATTACTGAGTCTCAAAAGTCTTTGGGGGGAGAAATTCAAGTCTCCAATCTCTCAAATTGACACATAAATTCATAGAAAGATACAGTACAGAAACAGGCCCTTCAGCCCACCAAGTCGCACCGACCATCAAACCTTCATTTATACCAACCCTACACTAATCTGATTTTATTCTTCCCACAATCCCATCAATTTCCCAACCCATCCCCCCTACCCCCAAATTCTAACACTCACCTCGGAACAACTTACAGTGGTCAAATAACCTTCCAGCCCATGCTTCTTTGGAATGTGGGAGGAAATCAGTGCACCCAGAGAAAACCCACAAGGTCACAAGGAAAACATGTAATCTCCACACAGACAGCACCAGAGGTCAGGATTGAACCCGGGTATCTGGTTCTGTGAGGCAGCAGCTCAACTAGCTGCACCACTGTGCCGCCCTAAAGCAAAACACCTTAAAGAAAAATTGGAAAGGATTTGATGCTGGAGTCTTCTGTCCCATAGCGGTTCAAATTAACTTCTAAATGACACCAAAGATTTACAAAGTGGCTTGATTTATCTATTAAAATCACGTTGTCCCCAAACTGCTTGACAGAGTTGATCATGTTCTGACTTATGGAATTCAAGAATGTCATCAATCAAAATGTCTCAACTGAAGATTGGCTTTTGCTTGCCAGCTCTGACTGGTTGCATTGCTGGAAGTTTCATCACATGGCTTTCCTGCCTCCATACACCCTCCTACCATTGGCCAGTCCTCCAAGTGCCGTGGCCTTCCCGTTGGAAAGAGAACAGATCATTCTCAGTTGGAATAACCCCTCATCTCCTGAACAGATCAAATCAAAGCTTTCTTATAAACTGAATTAAAATGAATAAATTTTATTTAATGGCCCTCAAATTTGGCAACAGTTAGTACATTAAATCAATAGCCAGAGATTCAAGGCCAACCCTGGAGGTTTTAAGAAATTTTGTTTGCTTGGAAATTCTCCCCACATTCCCATCAACTCCTGCACCCCCCACAACCACCTCCCGCCCCCACCAAGATTCTACCACTCACCTACACACTGGGTACAATTTACAGTGGCCAATTAACCTACCAAATTGTAGGTCTTTGGAACGTGGGACGAAACTAGAGCATCTAGAGGAAACCCATGTGATCTCAGGAAGAACAGGCAAACTCCATACAGACGGCACCCAATGTCAGGATCAAACCCGAGTCCCTGGTGCTGTGAAGCGGAGATTCTACTAGCTGTGCCACTGCGACACCACAGTGGGGTTGATGTCAGCTGTTAATGCCCATATAGTGGATTCAGGGAATCTCCCTTGCGCTGGTTGTGTGCTTTGACAGGGTGATGCTTCAGTTACCCAACGACTGCCCAGTTAATCATCGCTAGTGTTCCAATTCCTTGCTCTTGCCAACATCCTCATGTGTTGAGAGCATTCAAGGTTCCAGCCTGTAAAGGGCTTCTCACTATTGGACCTCAATTCCTCACACAGACCTCCCCCCACTGACCTGGTGATGAGGTTACAGGGAGTTGTCAGGAGGGTAATGCAACCACTCCTCTCACTGCTGCTCCTGCACGCAGCCCCACTCCAAATACAACCCACAGTGGCAGGTCACTGGCCACATCCACAACAGCTCACCACCCACTTTACCCCATTCCCCTGTCCGTCCGTCCCCACACACACATACTGCCACATGCATATACAGACACACTCACAGTTACACCCACACTTGTAGGTACACACATGCGTGTGCACACACACACCAACACACACACACATACCCTGCCTAATGTAATATATAGACCTACACACAATACACCCACCAGCACACACACACACAACCTGCCTGATGCATATATAGACATACACACAGATACACCCCCACTTGTAGGTACACACACACACACACACACACACACACACACATATACATATGTAGGCACACCAGAAACGCACATATGTGCGTGCATGCACATCCAGACACATGCACATACAGACACCACACAGAGAGGTAGGACACACACAAAAACACATTTACCCCCCCCCCCCCCGAACATGGATACACGCAGAGGAAAACACACACACTCCCACATTCACATCCAGACACAAACACCCAGTCAGACACACACACACACACACACACACACACACACACACACACACACACACACACACACACACACACACACACACACACACACAGCAATTCCACTCCAACAACCCTTGCTTCAGCTGCCTAATGAACTCCTCACTGCCTCACACATGCAACACGACAATCCAACTAAAGTCACAGCCCCCTAGGTAGTCCACAGGACCCATATGTCCAACGATAAGTTAGACGACAATTTTTATAACCATATAAATCCTATATGTGATAGATGTAAATCAAATGTGGCTTCTTTGACACATATGTTTTGGTCCTGCCCTCTTCTGGAAAAATATTGGAAAGACATTTTTAACATTATTTCAAACGTATTGAAGATTGATTTACAACCTCACCCTATCACTGCAATTTTTGGATTACCAAGGATAGAGTCTGGCCATTTATCTGCTTCCGCATAACCGTATGACCATTTGTTACATTAATGGCCAAACGATCCATTTTGCTTAAATGGAAGGATCCAATACCCCCTACTACTTTTCAATGGTTCTCTCAAACTATATCATGTTTAAACTTGGAAAAAATTAGGAGTGGTACTGTTGATCCTTCGCTTAAATTTGAAGATATTTGGAGTTCAGTTATTCAATATTTTCACATGATGTAGATCCCCTTTCAATAACTTTCCAACTTGGAGGAAGGGAGTTGACGACAAAATATTGCTCTGTTTCTACTGAGAAATTTTAGCCCAGTTTTTTTTTCTTCTTTTTTTGTTGTTTGTTTTTTTTTGAAATTTTTTTTGTTTAGTTTATATTGATTACAATTTTTCTTATTGATTTGGGTTTTTTTTCAATTTATAGAATAAATCTTTTTCTTTCCATTCTTTTATATTATATTCATTTACTAAGAGATCGTTGGATCTACAGATTTTTTTTATATTTTATTGTTCTTTATGATTATCTATGCTATGATTGTTATCCTGATCTCTTTGTATTACATGTATAAATATTGATGCTATATATCAATCTGTATTAATTTGAAAACTAATAAAAAGATTGAAAAAGACAGTAAAGTCACAGCCCCCTAAATGTTCTCCTTTGTCATGCAGGATAAGATCACCCCACCAGGCAATCAAAGGGGTGGCCAGGCAGGAGGGGAGGAGAGGACCCTCCCCGTGGGCACTGATGTCATGCAGCAGGGGGTGAAAAAAGAATGCAAGTTTCTAGCTTGTTCTTTCCATGGCAATGAACAGTCTGCCTGCCTCTGTCTGTCTGCTGGGATCTCCAGCCAACCACACCATGCGCTAAGTATCAGACCGAATCAAAGGAAGTACTACCCACCCAGCCCCCTCTGGGAGGAGGAGGGCCCCACATCACTAGCCAGCTGATACAGGCATAGTCAGGCTAACAGGCTGGATCAGAGGCATATATCTCATGGGCAGAGATGCAATGCACCAGTGAACATATAGAAACCACTGTAGGAACTCACTGAGGGGGAAAGACCACAAATGGGTCCTGCCCCAGAGTACTAGAGTGAGCATTAAAGGAGGGGGCATACATGGGAGGTGGTGAACACACAGCTGTGTCCCCTCTAACTCTCATTGCACTGTGTGGCCTGTCTGTAAGAAATGTCATGGAGCATGAGGAGTCCATTTCTAACCCCCATGCAAGACTTCCTGGGGACCCAAAAGCTGATTCTTGCTAAATGGGGAGTGTTGAGGACCCCACTAACATTGGATGATGTTAGGATTCTGTGGCTGGCATTATAAAGGTGCTGGCTGTGACACAGAGAGCAATCAGAAGTAAAAAAAGATGTCCCCAAGCTCTAACCCTTTGGGCAAAGCAGTCGATGTGACTTGGTGGACAATGCAGTGAGTCTGACAATGAAGGAGACACTGTACATTGACAATGAGAAATGTTTCCTTGTGACCAAATACATTGTACCTTCAGAGAGTGATAAGCCTTGTGATTCACATTAAGTTCTGAGTTCTCAGGGGTAGCCTATCATTCCCTGAATCCACAGGGATTCCGTGATCCTCACAGATCCACATTCCCACTTCAGCAGGTGGTCTGTGCCAGGGACGTAATGTGCCCTTGCCTTAAGTGACCTCCCTAAGAATGCAGTCTGCAGCAAGCTAGGATCAGTGGCAGAGATCAGGTGTCTTCACTGGCTGGAAAGTTCACTGTGAATTGACCTTCAAGCAGAGCAGCCCAGGTGAAGGTGTGAAGTTGGGCCTTTGTTGGCAGGAGGTCCCAGTCTCTGTCACCACTACATGGTCTCCAGACACATTACCCTTCAGCAAGACATAGGTAGGTAGGTAGGAAATAAGGTGGCTCCATGAAGATGTTTGTGGCACTGAATTTATGGTCCGAAGCCCCTCTTCTCCTAAGGCACACCTGCCCTGCCCCTAACACTCTCCTTATTGTTCCAGCTTGTGCAGCACATCCCATGGGACAACCACAGAAATTCTTTGCCGTCTGACTGACGGCAAAGATGTAATAACTAAGGAAATCAAGATACATCTGAGAGCAAATGTCAGACGTGCTTCTGAAGCCTCCTGAACCCCCCAGTAGCATCCCTTCAGCACAAAGTGAAGTGAGAACTCTGGAGTGGCCCTTTAACTCACACAGCTGCAGAGAATGGAGCGACATGGAAAGCAGTTTCTCTTCAAGTGCCCACACTGTTTCTAATGCAGGAAAATGTGACCCTATTCCCACTGCAAACAATCCAAGAGAGTGTTACACAACTAATGACACCACTCCCTTGGCATCCAGTTCACCAAAGGTCTTGTGTGCAGTAGCAAGCATAGTGGCCAGAAGTGCCCAGTTGGATTTCCCGTTTGGAGTGATTTGTACAGAGAAAATGTGACATGTGCAAGCAGTGTATTGCATTCAAACTTACAGCTGTATGTGATTGGGCAGGCACTGTAATGTAGCGGTTAGCATAATGCTATTACAGTGCCAGCGACCCAAGTTCAATTCCGGCAGCTGTCTGTAAGGAGTTTGTACATTCTCCCCGTGACTGCGCGGGTTTCCTCCGGATGCTCCGGTTTCCTCCCACATTCCAAAGACATATAGGTTAGGAAGTTGTGGGCATGCTATGATGGCGCCGGAAGCATGGCGACACCTGCGGGCTGCCCCCAAAACACTCTACACAAAAGATGCATTTCACTGTGTGTTTTGATGTACGTGTGACTAATAGAGATATCTTATTGGTATTAGTTTATCATTGTCACTTGTACCAAGGTACAGTGAAAAACTTCTCTTGCATACTGTTCATACAGATCAATTCATTACATAGTACATTGAGGTAGTACAGGGTGATTGGCCAAGAAGCAGCATAAATCTGTAAATATTGTATCGCTTTGTGCTGAAGACTTTGCAGTTCATGAAGGGAGCTGAGCTTTTCTTTGCAACAGCATTAGTAGTTTGAAGCCAAGGTTACGATCAAGAAGTCAAACAGCAGATCAGTGTTCAATGCTCAAACTGAGGCTAACTATCACTTACACAGAACAATTACACGTCAGTAAGGATCTCTCAGGGAACGTTACAAGTTAATGGCAGAAGAACAGTTTGAAGTAAAACTCCAATTTAACAGATGCTATTCAATTACCCTTTCAGAATTAGCGATCGTTCAGCTGCAGTGATCACCTGGGACCCCGTCCAAATGGTGCAGAGGTTGAATATTAGCCGTAACTCACAGGGTAACACTTACTAGGAGTCTGAAGCCTTTGGGGGTCCATCTTTCCCTCCATACTGACGCACCCAGCAGCGTGCTGAAGTAGTAGAAATTGCTGCTCATCACCAATATTTTTGTTTGTGAGTGGCTAAAGAAAGTGTGGCTTTAAGCTTTTGTTCCGTAGCTTGCGGTTGACCTGTGAATTATGGTCATCAAAGTTGCTATGTAACTTGTGGTTTTGAGGTCTCAGTCTGAAACCAGAGCAGTGCTGGGAGGGGAGTGTTAATGGGAGCTGACATGGGCCTATTTCTGAACTCTCACTGATGCAAACTTCAGTACTTCGTGAACCCCGAGTCCTTGCATGGGCACTTCTCTCGTCTGTTCTCTGGAACAAAGGCAATCAAATATTCCAGGTGGCAGGACGCCTCTGGGTCACAATTGGAGTGGAGATCAGGGCCAGGGGACTTGTTACAGTATCAAGTGGCGAGGGGGAGAGTGAGAGATTGCACTTGAGTGGTGGCTGCAGATTAATGGGCAGGGTTGGGACTAAGGTCAACTCTGGAGGCCAACAGGGAGTGTGGGATTGGGGAGGGCTGATCAATAGTTGGGAGGGGAGGGCCACACAGTAGATTGCTGAGGATCAATAGATCAATGGTGGGGTTCTGAAGGAAACCTGACACAATAGGTACGTATTGCAGCTTCAGGGGGACTTATCTGAAGTGGGTTGGGTGAGTGGTCCCCACCATCCAAGGGCCACGGGTACTTGTCCCCAGATTCAGGAGTGGTATCCAGACCTGAACCAGCAATACTAGATGTCACTTCCTACATCCGTCTCCTCCTTGGATTAATGTATCAGACAGATGGAGAACCAATGGGAGTGGGCTGGTTTAATAGGACTCCCCGAAGTCCATGGTTTTTGTGGGACTTCCAGAAGTCCATATTTTTAGCGAGAGTCCCAAAAGTCCTCATTTTTCCTTTGCAAATGGTTCCTCATTGAGGTCAAATCACAGAGTGTGCAAAATATGGAGCCATTCAATCCGAGATGCGAGAATTGTGACTACTTTGAAGAAAGTCCAACCTTGTTAACTACAGAGGGGTCTGCTGTACAGTCCTCCTTAACTGCCACCTCCCCACTGATAAAGTCCTCCAACAACTTGACCCCACTGCACCACACTGCCTTCAAGCAATAAAGGTTCACAGCGAGAGCCTCAAAAACTGTTCGCGTAACTCAGGAGACAGCTCTCAGCAATGGTAGGTATCAGTGACGTAATTCGCCACTGCCTTCAATGGACTGACACTGCCTTTGGTTGATTGATAAAAAGGGTGTTTGAAGATTAAGAACACAGACCTGGAACAAGACTTATGGTCTATCATGAAGCAGTAATCCCAGCTTCTGAGACCTAGACTACCTAGACCACCTCAAATCACTGGAAGGTCACCACCGACTGTTTCCTGCTAAATTCTCCACATCTAAGTGAACTGACATTACTGCCAATCACCCCAGCTGCAGCCACACCTGTGCCCACCCACAACCAGGTCAGCTGACAACAACCCAACATTCCCAAGCATCAGACAACCACCAATCACTCCGGCTGTAGCCACAACTGTGTCCACCCATCTAGAGGTCAGCTGACAGCCACCCAACATTTCCATTGGCCAAACAACCACCAATCACTCCAAAGACAGCAACACTTGTACCCGCCCATCACCAGGTCAGTAGGCAGGAAGCCCTCACCCCAATTAGTCAACCACCCGCCAATCACTCTGGCTGCAGCCACACCTGTGTCGACCCATCTGCAGGTCAGCTGACAGCCACTGAACATTCCCATTGGTCAACCAACTGTCAATTACTCTCAACCCGAAATGCGGACTGTCCATTTCCCTCCATGGATGCTGCCTGAACCGCTGAGTTCCTCGAGGTCCTTTGTGCTCCAGTCACCCCAGCTGCAGCCACACCTGTGTCAGCCAGTGTCCAGGTCAGCTGACAGCCAACAAACCTTCCTGTTTGATCTCTGGCATGGGAAGAGCTTACCAGGCAGAGGAAAAGATTCAAGAAGGTGCTCAAAACCTCCTTGGACAAACGCAGCCATCCCCATTGATTGCTGGGAATCTCAGATCTATGACTGCTCAAAGTAGAGAAGGAGCATTCAGGACGAAACCAAGAAACACGAGTCCATGTATCGATAACACCAATGTAAATGGCAGCAGGAACACACAGACCATCCACATGCCCACCACGTCAGCCACCTCCTGTCCAATCTGTGGAAGAGCCTGTAGTTCTGACATTGATGTCATCAGTCACCACAGGACCCACAAAACCAGAGTGAAGGCAAAGCATCCTTGATCCCATGGGACTGCCTGACAAGAAGAAGGTACATGACCCCCTCATCCAAATTACTAATACAGAATGTATACTGTTCTGATCCCTATGGCAAGCCCCTGGTCACAGACTCCCAACCCAAAAAAATCACCTGTTTATTCCTACTTTCTGCTTTCTATCCATTTGCCAAAACTCCATTCTTGCCAAAATTTGCTGTGTTGTCTGATTTTGTTTAAAACCTCTTATGGAGCACCTAATCAGAAGCCTTCTGAAGTCCAAATACACCATATCTACTAGTTCACCATTATCTACCCTTCAAGTATGGAAAGAGGGTAGGGGCATGGGACTAAATGAACAGATCTTTCAAAAAGTCAACGGAGACATGATAGACAAAATCACTTCCTTCTGTCCTGCACAGTTTTAGAATTTGATTATGTCATGCAACTTTAACACCAAATGATATATCTGTCAAGACCTCCTTCCACTAGGTGGCATAATCTTTAACTGTCAGGGGAACACTGAGGCATCAGTTTTTTATAAGGATCCCATTCAGTATTAAATAACTGGAAGAGAGAAAGGTTAAGTATTGCAAAAGAGACAGGAGTGTCTGTACTTTGCTAATGTTATAAAAGAAAACAAATCCATCTGCAAATCATACCCTTAAGTCTGGATGGAAAATGCACCCTCAAGCCATATTCCTTCTGATAAACAATCGATAAGAGTTGTACTCAGTTTCTCAGGGTCTTCGATGGGAATGGCCCACACCCTATACATCAGTCAAAGACCACCCTACACACACATTGTTCAGTACTCCCCACTTTTCTTTTTAAACAGGTATCAAAGCAAGAAACGCAAATGGAGGTTATGATGCCTGGTATTAATTTTAAAGTCTGAAAGTCATTTTACATTTTGTGGGGACCACGGTATATTGGGAAAGCTTGTGCACACCTGCAGATATCTCTGCTCCCTTGCCATGACAACTCAACTGTGTTCACTGAGGAACCAAGATGTTTCCTCTTGTGGGGAAATCTAGTACCAGGAGTCACAGTTTAAAAATAAGTGTCGCCCATTTAAGTCAGAATGAGTGATTTTTTTTTCTCAGAGGGTTATTAGTCTTTGGAACTCTTTCCCTCAAGGGGCAGTGGGACCAGAGTCTTTGAATATTTTTAAGGATTCTGAATAAGCAAAGGGGTGAAAGGTTACCAGGGGCTGAGTTACAGAGCTGAGGTTAAATTGGTAAATTGGTAATTTGGTTTATTATTGTCACATGCACTGAGGTACAGTGAAAAATGTTGTTTTGCATGCCATCCATACAGATCATTTCATCACAACAGTTTGAGGCATGGCTTGGTATGGCAACTGCTCTGCCCAGGACCGCAAGAAACTGCAGAGAGTTGTGGACACAGCCCAGCGCGTCACGGAAACCAGCCTCCCCTCATTGGACTCTGTCTTTACCTCTCGCTGCCTTGGTGAAGCAGCCAGCATAATCAAAGGCCCTGCCCACCCAGGTCATTCTCTCTTCTCTCCTCTTCCATCATGTAGAAGATACAGGAGCCTGAGGGCACATACCACCAGGCTCAAGGACAGCTTCTATCCCACTGATAAGACCACAGGTGTGGTTCCCTTATATGATGAGATGCACTCTGACCTCACAATCTACCTTGTTGTGACCTTGCACCTTATTGTCTACCTGCACGGGCACTTCCTCTGTAGCAGTGACACTTTACTCTGTACCGTTATTGTTTTTACCTGTACTACCTCAATGCACTCTGTACTGACTCAATGTAACTGCACTGTGTAATGAATTGACCTGTACGATCGGTATGCAAGACAAGTTTTTCACTGTACCTCGGTACAAGTGACAATAATAAACCAATAAATCAATAAAACAATAAACCAATAGCACAAGGGAAAACAATAACAGAATGCAGAATAAAGAGTAACAGTTACAGAGTTACAATTAGATCAGCTGTGATCTTATTGAATGGGGGAGCAGGATTGAGGGGCTGAATGGCCTAACCTTATACCTAAGTCATACTTTTGGATGTACAGGGTCTCCCATGCAAACCTAACACTGCTTGATTTCCGAGATCAACGGTTAACTACAAGTTAGATTTATTCAAGATCTAACATGTTTACAACTTTGTGATCATTCTTCTGTACCAAACAACTGCTTCTTTATCAACGTAAACTCACAAGAATTAAAGTCATAATTAAAGGCACCAGCAACATCATTATCCTCTCTAGCCATTCCATTATCACTCAATGACTTCAAAAATTAAACTTGTTGCCATGACTTATTAATGAAGCAAACTTCAAAAACAAGACTAAAATCTTTTTCCTAATAATAAATTCATAAAGCTTTACAATGTTCTCAGAGTAGTTTGGAAGTTTTCTCTTGACTGGCTGACTGAACGGAATTCCAGCCTTTTGACTCAATAGTAGTCTTTGTTCACAGCCCCTTTCTCATTGAATCCACTTTACATCAAAGTAAATGTGAGAGGAAGAATGCATGCAGTCAATGAAGTTGCTGGCAGTCCCTCCAAATAGCGAGGCTACTAATGGAACCAACCAAACACAAACCACTCAGATTGAGCCCTCACATCATTCCCCTACTGAGATGACTGCATAAGAACAGAAGCCAATACTTCCCACCATAGGGAAGATAATTAACAAGGATAAAAAAGATTTGCATTTACACAGCAGTTTTCACAGCTTCTGGACACTTCAATAACGTTACAGCCCGGTACTTTTGAAATGTCATCAGTGTTACAGTGTAGGAAACAATACAGCCAATTTGCATTTGACAAACTCCCACAAACCAACAACCGAAAATGACCAGATAAACAACTTTTACATGAGACTGATAGAGATAAACATGGCTGTCCTGACTGAGCTGATTTAAGGCAGGATAATGGTAAAAAGGATTGTACTTCTACAGTGTCATTTGTATTCTCGACTACGCTAAGTATTTTATACCAGTGTTGTACAACTAGAGTGCAATTAGAGTTATCCTGTAGGAAACATAATTAAGGGCGAATGGGGTGCAGCTTTATAAAGCTTTAAGCTTGCACCAAGTTGCCTTGAAATCAGATCAGGAGCAAAGTTACCAGATGTAAATACAATGGCAAACATGTCTGGAACATGAATGCAACAATGAATGGAGATCTTCCACAAGGTTCTTGAACTAAATGATTCCGTCAATCACAACTGTAGCAGCATTGAAATGAATGACTAACTAATTGGCCACTGTTTATGCTGGATAGGACAGGAATATTGAATCAGATGTTACCCACTGCATGAGATCAGGGGATGCCACAGCTCGGTCTGGCTGTCAGGTGGGCCCTGAGTGAAATGCCGTCTTTAGAGGAGGCAGTTCCACAGTGAAGCACTCTTTCAGTACTGGAGCTATGCCTGGTATCACATTATTTCCGACTCCCAGGAAGAGGAAAAATACTACAGGCCTGTGAGGAAAGGCAGGGGTGTGATTAATTGCAGGGCTCTTTCAAAGAGAGGCCGGAGGTTCAGTGGGCTGAATGGCCTCTCATGTGCTCTCAGCTCATGATACTCTGAGTAAGTCAAGGTGGCAACGTTGGTGTTAGTGGGAGCAGAGATCAACTCCTCAATATAAAGGCACGTTGTTGGTCTCAATGGTGTTGGGTGAATCCAGGCCCCAGATGAGTCAAGAAGTCATTATCAGGGAGGTGGGATAATATATCCAGTCCTTCCCCCACCATTCAGTTCAAGCAGTAGGGAAAAGGGGATTGGTTTTGATTGACAGAATGTGTCTGGACCTTCTGGATGAAAGATGGAATGAATGGAGGTATCCAATAACCACTGGGCCACACCAAATAAGTCTCCATGACCCAGCGATCAGGACTGTCTACTACTTATGAAGGGATGTAACTTCCAGGAAAGCTCTCCCTTGTTCTTGGAATAACCCACCAACTATAGGAACAATTGCTGAGGTTCTGCATTATGTTCTGTTGCAATTTCCATTGAAGACAATAAGCTCCCATGACGCAGCTAGTAAAGCTGCTGCCTCACAGCTCCAGCGACCCAGGTTCAATACTGACCTCAGGTGCTGTCGGTGTACACGTTCTCCCTGTGACCATGTGAGTTTCCTCCAGGTGTTCCAGTTTCCGCCCTCATCCTAAAGACATGAGGGTTGGTAGGTTAATTGGGTATTGTAAGTTGCCCCTATTTTATGGATGCATGGTAGAATCTGGAGGGAGTTGATGGAAATATGGGGAGAATAAAAAAAAGATTATTGCAGGATTGGTGTAAAAGTGCGGTTGATGGTCAGTGAGGGTTCAGTGGGCAGAAAGCCTTGTTTCAGTACTGTATGACTCTATGACTCTATCTGCAGGTAGGTGGGTTAATTGGCCACTGTAAATTGCCCCTAGTGTGTAGGTGAGTGGTAGAATGTTGGGAGAGTTGATGGGAATGTTGGGAGAATAGGTTATGGGGAAAATTGATGGAAGGATGGGATTGTGGGCTCTGAGAGCCAACATAGATGATGGGTCGAAATGGATTCCTTCTATGTCATAAGGAAATGTGGAAACATGTTGCATGTTCTCATGCAAATTCAAGATTGATACGAGAGTGAGCCGGAACCAAATCAGAATTCCCCAAAAGCACACAAAGCAACATATGGAATATTGCAAACCTGAGGAGCATGCACCGGTGTCATGTCAGCATGTTTACTGCAATCGAGCAATGGCGCAGACACAGTGACATCAACAGCTTGGTTTGTACAGAACCGTTAATGCAGAGAGTTGTGGACACAGCTCAGTCCATCACAAAAACCAGCCTCCCCTCCATGACTCTGTCTACATTTCTCGCTGCCTCAGAAAAAGCAACCAAAATAATCAAAGACCCTCCCACCCCTAACATTCTCTCTTCTCTGCCCTTCCATCAGGCAGAAGATACAAAAGTTTGAAAACACACACCACAAGACTCAAGGACAGCTTCTATCCTGCTGTTATAGGATTCTTGAACAGACCCCTTGTACATTAGGATGAACCCTTGACCTGACAATCTACTTCGTCATGGCCCTTGCACCTTATTGTCTACCTGCATTGCATTTTCTCTGTAACTGTAACTGTAACACTATACTCTGCATTCTGTTATTGCTTTTCCCTTGTACTACCTCGATGTACTTATGTTTTGAAATGTTCTGTATGGATCTTTTTCACTGTATCTCAGTACATGTGACAATAATAAGCCAATTCCAATCCATGTAGCAAGATGTCCTGAGATCTTGGTCCCAATGCATGCATGAATTTCAGTTTCAGCAAAGGAGGAACTCGTATTCATATTGTGTCCTTCAAAGCCTCAGACTCTCCATCACTGCCGTAGGCACCCAACGTGTACAGCAAGATCAGTACAGACTTTATAGTGATGTGGAATCAGGGATACATGTTGAATACACCATTGGTGGAAAAACTCTCCCACCCTTCAAAATGGTGTTGTGGGATTTTTCCCATCCAGCCAAGCCTCTGTTTAGCACCTCATCTGAAAGACTCCTACAGGGAACAGCACAGAACAGGGAGCATTATCCCAAACTATGTGCTCAGACATCTAGAATGGATCTTGAACACATAATCATCTGAGAGAGGCAAATAGCAACCACTGTGTCTCAGCTGATATCCAACAGCTGGAATTAACAGCTGGCTTCCAATAGCTACAAAATCATTCAAGTACGGATAACGATGAGTTGGAGTACAGGAAATACTCTGTATTCTGTTATTGTTTTTACCCTGTACTACCTCTATGCACTGTGTAATGAATTGATCTATATGAATGGTGTGCAAGACAAGTTTTTCACTGTACAAGTGGCAATAATAAACCAATACCAAGTACGGATGACTGGACAATGATGGAATACCAGGCCGTTTCTTTCTGCAGTTTGGATCACCTTAACCTCACTGATGCCATCGCATCCCAGGATCAGAACAGCACTGATAAAGACCACCTCTTAGGAACAAATTGAAAAACCCACTTTAAGTGAATATTTTGAGAATTGGTCCTGTTACTGTTTGAGGCTATAAAGTCACTTGGGCAATTTGTCAAAGTATCACAGTCAGGGTTGTTTATGCTGTCTCCATCTGCACTGTAGGACAGTCATCTTTTGAGCTTAGGTGAATGAGAGGTGAGCTTGTTGAATCACACACTATTCTTATTGGGTTTGACAGGATGTGTGCAGGGATGGTGCTTCTCCTGGCTGTGCTGTCCAAAACCAGGAGTCACAGCTTCAAAATAAGAGTGCAGAAGGTAGTGAGTCTTTGTAATTCTCTACCCAAGAGGGCTGTGGAGGCTCAGCTGCTCAGCATATTCAAGGATGAGATCAATAGATCTTTAGATCTCAGGAAAATTGAAGGATTGAGGAATAGTACAGTGTATCCCCGCATTACAGTGGTTCAGGTAATGGAAATTCTCCCTTACAGAATTCACAAATCACTACCAAAAAATTTCAGATATGGAATAAAAATTCACTCTTATGGAACTTATGTGAGAAAAAGATAACTAAATAAACACAAAATATGGTTTTCTAGGAACACAATACCCCCATAGTGCAAGGGTGTACTGTACAGTAAAGTGGTGGTGAGATAGATCAGCCATGATCTTATAAAACGGTACGACAGGCACTGGGGGATGTATGACCTTTACTGCTTCTTTGTTCTTCTCACACTCCATATTCAACAGGAAGTGGTAGCAGAGAAAAACACACAAGGGTAACAACTAAAGTTGGAGCTTAATTACTAACCCCCTTTTCCAATTTAAGGAGAGGAAATGGTGACCTGTTTCTTCTCCTGTCCCGGTTTGGACCTAGCTGATCTGTACCTTCCAATCTCCAGCTGCAGGCTATGTTAACATCAAGGTAGCCCACTGTCACACAGAGTGCTTTGCAAGTTCAAGAAGTTTGCAGGTTCAGGAAGAGCTACTTCCCTTCAACCATTTGGTTCTTGAACCGACGAGCACAACCCTAATCACTACAGTTTAGCTACACTTCGGCCATGTTGATCACTTTGGACTAAAATGGACTTTTTTTGTTCTAATTGTGTTCTTTCCTGTAAAATTGTGTATAATTTATGTTTATCTTGTGAATGTTGCTTATATGATGCTATGTTCCTGTGATGCTGCTGCAAGTTAGTTTTTCATTGCCCCTGTGCATACATGTACTTGTGCATGACAATAAACTCGACTTTGACTTTGAAGACAAAAACAGAGGATTAAATTCACTGAGGCAACTTAACCAGAAACTGCCATTTCTACTTCCTGGAGTGTGTTCCAAAACCCCCTCATTCCTCTGTGTGATTTCATGAATGTGAAATCATGTGACCCTTTGTGTTGGAACAACAAGAGCCTCCTTTCAGCTGGGAACATATTTGAAACCACAAACCTTGCTCCTTGCACTGACCTGTCAGGGGAAGCCATTTAGTGACTGAAAATCTAATTTTGTTGTGGTCCCTAATAATAGTCAGAATGCTAGGGTTAAACAGAGACCATTCACCTAATGTGCGCATAATTAAAAGCAAAACAACTGCAGATGAAGGAATCTGAAGTAAAAACAAAAAACAATGGAAATACTCAGCAGGTCAGGCAGCATCTATAGAGAAAGAAACAGAGCTAATGTTTCAGGTCAATGACCTTTATCAGAACTGCGGATGCATGCAATTATCCAACTCCCACTGAGCTGCTCCCTCTGGGAGCAAGTTCCTTATTTCCCAACTCTAGGGAAAGAAGTCTTTCTTGAACTTAATGGATTTATATTTTTGTGGCCCTAGTTCTGGGGACTCTCAGACATGCAGGAACATCTTTTCTCTCTCTACAATTTCAGGGCATCCCACACTCATACCTATCCACTGACCGCTCCTCCCCTTGTTTTGAGGGAAATGAGGGGGAACCTTATTGAAACCTACCGGACACTGAAAGGCCTGGATAGAGTGGACATGGAGAGGATGTTTCCATCAGTAGGAGAGTCTAGGATATGAGGGCACAGCCTCAGAATAAAGGAATGTCCCTATAGAACTGAGATGAGGAGGAATTTCTTCATCCAGAGGGTTGTGAATCTGTGAAAATCACCTTATTTTGAGTCCAGGAGATTTTCCTCTTGGTTCTAAAACAACGTTACGATAAACTTTGTCCGGTACACATTACCAGCTGATTAGCTACCTGGCATGTTGACCACTTCCTGTCTTTGCCAGGATTCTGTTATAAAGTGCAAACATCCCGGATGCCCAGAGAAGATCCTTTACCAATAATACAGCCAGCACGTTAAACCAGCATGACAAAAAACGGACAGGTGTCTGACCCCAACACTTCGTGCCTGGAAATCAGGCACAGTACAATCCAATTTCTCATCATGACCCAATCCACAGGAGGATAGGTAATAATTTCAAAAGTAAACTTTATCTTCACCCATGTTGTTTGAAAAGGTTGAAAGACATGCCAAACCAAATCACGACCATCCTTTTGCTAAGCCTGCCAAGTCTGAAATGCAATGAACACTCACCTGTGTTGCTTCTGGACAGGCTTGAGTTTTGACCTCCAGTCAGATGGGGATTCCTCCTGCTGAGCCCTGGAAATGATCTGCGGACTATAGGAGTAGTTCCCTGCAGAAGAAGTGAAAAATAGTGCAACATGAACTGACGGTGTCCTTTTGCATTGTTCTCTACCCAATTTACCACAGTATCACTGATCCCAGGAGGGCAGCAAAGGAAACATTTCATCCAACCATGTCCATCACTGCTGCCATCGCTAAATATGTTCCATAGCTCTCACTCATTTACTGTACACCCCCCACATTACAGAGGGAGTGCATTCTTAGAAAACCATCCCCATCACATATTTTCCATAATGCAAACCCTTGACAAAAATTGACAATATTTGTTGTTTCTTTCGTATTTTGTGTTTATTTAGTTATTTTTTTCTCTCATAAATTCCATAAGAGTGAATTTTTATTCTGAACTTACACTGTACTTTGGTTCATAGTTCAAACGTGCAGGAATATAAGAAGCTGCAGAGAGCAGTGGACTCAGCCCAACGCATCACGGGCACATCCCTCCCCACCATCCAAAGTATCTACATTGTTTTCCAGAGAGCCACCATACCTTCCCCTCACAATCATGAGTAGATGGGCAGTAATCAATACACCCCTCAGTCTGATCCTTCTATTTGAACTCCATGACTCCCACATCCTGATATTTGCCTCCACTCCCCAACCCAAAGACCATTCCCTCTTGATCACTCCCTTTGAAGAAGCTTCCTGCCATTGGCCTTGAACTTACTTTCTACTGATCTGTATCTTTCTTTTTTATTGAGTCCTCAGGATGTGGACATCACTGCCAAGATCAGAATTTAATTGCCCATCCCAAGTTATAACCTAATTTGAGCTGCTGCACTTTAGGGGGAAGACACTCACAGTTCTAGGGTGGGGGTAGTGAGGAATAAGCAGGGGTTCCAGCACTGTGACCCAGGGATCATGAAGGAAGGTCCAATATATCTAAGTCAGGATGTCAGAGGAGAATATGTAGGTGTCTCCATACTTATGCCTCCTTGTTCTGATGTAACTTGAAAATGGACAATTACTTCTTTCATTTTAAAATCTTAAATAACTCTCTAAATTCCTCCGATCTGCTATCACTTCAGTAGAGTTCAATCCTTCCTCATGTCTCCAGCCTTCCTACACATTTTGCTGGGACTGGACAGCTTGAGTTATAAAGGGAGACTAGATAGGCTAGAACTGTTTTTCCTGGAGCAAAGAAGGCTGAGGGGTGAACTTCTAAAGGTTCATAAAATGATGAGGGGAATCAATAAGGTGGATTCTTACCAGTCTTTTTACCAGGGTAGGGGAGTTTAAAACTAGACAGCATGGGGTGAAACTAAGAGGGGAAACTTAAATAAGAACCTGAGAGACAAATTTTCCACAGAGAGGCTGATGGGTATATGGAACGAGCTGCCAGAGGAAGTGAAAGAGGCAAGTCAGCGAAACAAAAAAGTTGGTCATTGACTTCAGGAAGGGGGGCAGTGCCCATGCTCCTGTTTACATCAACGGTGCTGAGGTTGAGAGGGTTGAGAGCTTCAGATTCCTAGGAGTGAACGTCACCAATAGCCTGTCCTGGTCCAACCATGTAGATGGCATGGCCAAGAAAGCTCACCAGCAGCTCTACTTCCTCAGGAGACTAAAGAAATTTGGCATGTCCCCTTTGACCCTCACCAATTTTTATAGATGCACCATAGAAAGTATCCTATCCAGGTGCATCACAGCTTGGTATGGCAACTGCTCTGCCCATGACCACAAGAAACCAGAGAGTTGTGGACACAGCTCAGCACATCACGGAAACCAGCCTCTCCTCCATAGACCCTGCCTACACTTCTCGCTGCTGCAGTAAAGCAGCCAACATAATCAAAGGCCCCACCCATCCCAGACATTCTCTCTTCTCCCCTCTCCCACTGGGCAGAAGATACAAAAGCCTGAAAACACATACCACCAGGCTCAAGGACAGCTTCTATCCTGTTGTTATAACACTATTGAATGGTCCCCTAGTACGATAAGATGGACTTTTGACCTCACAATCTACCTTGTTATGACCTTGCACCTTATCGTCTACCTGCTCTGCACTTTCTCTGCAACTGTAACAACTTATTCTGCATTCTGTTATTGTTTTACCTTGTACTACCTCAGTGCACTGTTGTAATGAATTGATCTGTATGAACGGTATGCAAGACAAATTTTTCACTATACTTCGGTACATGTGACAATAATAAACCAATTTATCAATTTACCACTAAGAACATTTAAAAGACATTTGGACAAGTACATGGATAAGAAAAGTTTAGAGGGATATGGGCCAAACACAGGCAAATGGGAGTAGCTCAGGTAGGCACTTTGGGTTGACATGGACAAGTTGGGTGGAAGGGCCAGTTTCTGTGCTGTAGAAATCTATGACTCCGTTTGCTCAGCCTCGTTGTTCCTCCCTGTTGAGTAAAACATAGGTATTTGATTCTCACCACAGTGATCAGAATGACAATAAAACATAAAGTCCACTTCCATGTTAGGACACAGGAGACCATTCAACCCATCAGTTCCATGCCAGCTCCTGGCAGAGGAATCCCATCTGTCCAATTCCCTCTCCTTATTTCCCTGCACAGCTACAACTTATTCTCCCTCAAATGCCCACCAACTCCCTTTTGGTTCTTCTGCCACTCATCTACACCAGGAACGATTTACATTAGCCATTTAGCCCACCAGCACGATACTGGGACGCAGGCAGAAACCAAGGGAAGCACATGTGGGGTGAATGTGCAACTCCACATAGCACACAAGGCCAAAATTGGAGCTGTGAAACAGCAGTGCTAACTGCTGTACTCTCCCAGCCCACCCCGGCCACCCACACTCAAGTCAAAAACCTAATTTCTATGCCTGCAAGACTTGTCTCAGCATTGGGCTTTTTGGAACATCCCAAAATCAAGCTTCAGGTTGAAGTCTTAGAGTCACCATCTCCCAGACCACACAACCAATGGCCTTCTCTAAAAGCCTTCTCTACATCTCCTCTGCAAAACATCACTCAATTGGATTTTCATTCATCCTTAAACTGACCTTTAACACACAACTCCAGTTATTTATTCCCCTAATATTGTATGGAGATGCTTTATGAATTATGCAAAACACAAAGGTTTGAATAAAGCATGCTCACATGGTCATAGATATGGAGAAACCTTGTTTCCATCCACCTTAAGTATCCTGCACTGCCTGTTTCCACTGATCTCAGATTTAATATTGTGAAGTGAGTTATCATCCACTGTACTTTATAGAAGAGAGTTCCACAATTCCGACTCACTTTGATTGAAGAAATACTTCCTCATTTCTCTGCTGAGTGGCTTGGCTCTGAGTTTAAGATAAAGTCTCCCTGTTCTAAACTTTCCCACCAGTGGGAACTGGGAAATCTTTCTCCCTAGCTAAACAATCAATTTCTTTCAAAATATTAAGGTTTCAATCAAATCACTCCTTAAACACGTATCCCAGGGAATTTAAGCCTAGTTTACAACATATGAATTAGGAGCAGGAGTAGGTCGCTCAGCACCTCGAACCTGCATCTACTTTCAATAAGATTGCTGCTCTAAATGTAACCTCAGTTCTGCATTTCCATCTACTCACTAATCATTTATCTATCTCTGCCTTAAAAATATTCAAAGACTCTGCTTCCACTGCCCTTTCAGGAAGAGTTCCTAAAACTCATGACCTTCTAAGAAAGTGTTGCCTTATTTCTGACTTAAACATGCAATTTTTAAAAACATTTAAAAACATACAAACATGCAAAATTTTAGACAATGACGCCTAATTCTACAAGAGGAAACATCCTCACCACTTCCACTCTATCAAGACCCTCAAGGATATTAAGCTTCAAGCAAGTGTCCTCTCACTCTTCTAAACAGATGCAAGCCTAGTCTGACCAAATCTGCTCTCACTATACCCATTCTAGGTACCATTCGAGTAAATCTTCTCTGAACTGCTTCCAATGGATGAACATCCTTCACTAAATAAGGACATCAGTTCTGTCCACAATATTTCCAATGTGGTACATCCAAGCCAATAAAATGATGATTAATATTTTACTGTCCAAGGAATATTGAGAATAGATTTGCAACATTTAAGGTAAGTTTAAATAGATCTTCAAAGTTAAAAAAAATTAAAATGCATGCTTTCTTAAAAAAAGTAATATAATATTATAATTGTCACATTAATATACAACTAAGGAATTATATTTTTATACTCGGACTGTATCACTCACTTTTGCACCAGGCACTGTGTGCACACTGTATCACTCACTTGTGCACCAGACACTCTATGCACACTGTATCACTCACTTGTGCACTATACACTGCATGCACACTGTATCACTCACTTCAGCAAGGACATTGCTTTAAGTTGAAAGATTTAAGATACTGTTCAAGGCACAGATCTGAGTCTGGAATCTAATTATAATTATGTTCTCTGGAAAACATGAAGATAAAACAGGAATTGTTCCTCCCCTCTTGAACCCAAAGGCAGCAAAACAAACTGTTTTGCATCATTCTTGTCCATATGAAGAAAACAACTAACTTGACAGAGACCATGGCTTGAACCCTGGTTCTTCTTGGTCCACAGGGCCCCCTAAACCAAATTGTATCTCCACAAGACGCATCACTCACTCTGTGTCAGCCATGACTCGGTGACTAGCCTCACAGGTTCAAATCCCCCACGTCAGAGCTTAAAATCCAGACCAATACTCCCAGTAAAAGCAATGAGGAATGCAGCACTGCCATTCAGTGGAGCTGTTGGACACAGAAAATCCCATGGGCAACGTTTCAAACAAGTGCAAAGGTGTCCTAGGGACAATGTTTATTGCTGAACTTGCATCTCAGAAACAAACAATCTGGTGTCATCCCATTGCTGTTTGTGGAACCAACCTCAGTGCTAATGACTGCCGTGTTTCCCACAGTAGTCTCCATGTTATGCTTAGTTTATAAGGGAATGAGATTATCCATTCTCAGTGAAAACGAATATCAAACAAGGCTGCATCATTGCCCCAATATACTTCTCAATTTTCTTGCTGTAACATGGCATTCCACATCCAGTGAACTCAGTTGCAGAGCAAATTTTCAGGATTTTTCAGAAGCTGTTCAACAACACTCCAGAACCAAGGTTATCCAAACCTCAGTAGTCGAACTTCAGTATGCAGATGATGCGTGTGTTTGTGCACACTCAGAGGGCTACCTCCAAGCCATCATCAATGCTTTCACTGAAGCATATGAGAAGATGGGCCTGCGCTCAACATGCATCAGATACAAGTCCTCCACCAACCTGCCCCTCTTGCATCTCACTGGCCTCCTTCAGTAGTGGGTTCACAGTGAGACCATGGAGAATGTGGACCACTGCCCATGTATCAGGAGACACCTCCTGGTGAAATTCACCAGCATCTTCAATGTGCCATCGGTGTCTTTGGTAGATTGAGGAAATGGGGCTTCTGAAGATCAATACCTCAGACCTGGCACAAAAACTCATGGTTTACCAGACAACAGTGATCCCTGCCCTCCTATGTTCTTCCAAGACCTGGACTATCTACAATGGGCAACTGAAGGGAATGGAAAAATACCCCCAGTGCTGTCTCAATTAAATCCTTCAAATTCACTGGAAGTATAAGCAAAGCACTCCCAGGCCAACAACCGCAGTATTACACCAGTCAGTCAAGATAGGCAGGCTACATCACTCCTATGCCCAGCACTAGACCCTCAAAGCAGACACTCTGTTCCAAGCTGTATGTAGGAAGAGATTACCAGGTAGACGGAGGAAAAGATTCAAGGATATGCTCAAATCCTCTCTGACTGCTGGGAATCTCTGGGCAATGGGAGCACAGAGTGGAGGAGGAGGATTTGGAATGGTATTGAGAACCTTAAGTCACTGCACAGGGAGCACACAGGGGCCCTGTGTATGAGGTGGAAAGAGTGCATCACTCCACAAACTACCCACCCATCTACCCAATCAGTTCCCACACTACCTTCATCAGCCACCACAGAACCCACAGAACTGGAGCGGAAGCAAGTCGCCCTCAATCCTGAGGGACTGCTGAAGAAGATGCCAGCAACCATACTTCATTTGCTGTCAAGAGCTTTGAGATAACCTAAAGTACGGTAAGGTTGTTGGAAGTTATATCGTACTTCTGTTGGTCTGCTATGTTTGGAGCTCAAAGGTGTATGGAGGTAACTTGATGGTCAGTGTCTTATGCACAGGAGGAATTGGCTCTACAGTTCTACATACCCGAGCCAAGCACAGAGCTGACTGCGTAAAATTAGAATTAGAAACATGACTGTGTTACGAAGAATTTCTCAAGACATCGAGACAATCACAGAATTCAGTTATAGTGCAGCAGCCAAAAGCCATTAAACATGGGATGAATAGGAAGTATAAACTAAAACAGGGCACTCCCAGTACATTTAACACATTCAACTAATATACTGTCCAAACCAGCACTCTGCCATTTTACAGGAAGACTTTGAACTATAATCACTGCTGTCACACTGAATACACAGGAGCCAAGCTGCACACAGCAAGGCCCCAAGAAGAGCCTTGTGATAATGAACAAATCAAGATAGACCTGCTGCTGTAATATCACAGTCCCCTTCCACTGGAACATTCTACCTGATTGTGCACGATCCTTGGCACAGCTTCCTGCAGAGAGCTCAGCTCCTAGCCCTTCATTGTGGTATGGGGCCCTCTCAGCACAGGCAGCCGACTGCACTCACAGAACAGCTCTGATAGCCAGGGAGGCCCCGCCTAGGTTCACCAGCAGTCTACACTGCCACCATGATTGCCAAAATGACTCAGGATGTTAAAAAAGAAAATTATCAAAAACATTTAAATTATGCCAATATTGGCAGTGTCGAGTAATTAACCTTGCCCAGAAGACCAGGAGGAAGTCCCTGCTCTTCCTCACAACAGGGCCATTAGATCTGTTTTATCAGCCAGAGAGAGCAGGCAAAGCCTCAGTTTAACATCTCATTCAAAGAATGTTAAATTCTTTCCACCTCCTTCTACAGTGCAGCACTCCCTCCTAACCAGCCTGCAGTGCATGCTCGACTTCACAAAGTTTTAGACTCAGAAGCGACAATACTCGGTTCTGGTCACCACACTACAGGAAGGACGTGATAGCACTGGAGAGGGTGCAGAGGAGGTTCACCAGGCTGTTGCCTGAGATGGAGCATTTCAGGTATGAGGAGAGAGTGAAGAAGCTGGGTCTGTTTTCCCTGGAGCAGAGGAGGTTAAGAGGGGAGATGATTGAGGTATAGATCAGGTAGACTGCAAGAAACTTTTCTGCCCATCAGAGGTAGATAAAATTAGAGGACATAGATTTAGGGTAAGAGGTAAGAAATTTAGAGGGGATATGAGGGAGTGGTAACTACCTGCAATACACTGCCTGATAGAGTGTTGAAGCTGAGTCACTGACAGACTTAAGAAGTGCCTACTTGAGCACCTGAATCGCTTGGGCATAGAGGGCTATGGATCAAGTGCTTGGAGATGGGGTTAATACGGAAGGGTGCCCACTGGTCGGCAGGGGTGAGTTGGGCCCAATGGCCTGCTTCCATGCTGCATGATTCTATGAATCTAGGGCTCTATGAGTACTACACATCGAATGAGCTTAACCTCACAATCCTGAAAGAACTTGACAGTCAGAAAGTTCTCATAAAATACAAGCATGTTTTCTTTCACTATAACATTTGAGATACTTTGCATTTCAGGATCAGTAGTGCAAGGAATGAACACTTCAATCATTGTTTGACATCAATAGGTAACAAGACCATCAGTGCACAATCAAGGTGCATTGTTTTTAAAGAAATGTCCAGTGATCAACTTTCATTCAAAATAAAAGAGTGAGCTCCTAGGTGCCAGGCCCATGCTGGAAAGGATCCAGAAAACAACAGGAAGGAACTTTTGTTGAGTAAGAACTAAAAGTACGCAACTGAGTTAACCAAGCAAGGCAGCGGTTATCTGCTTGTACCTGGCTGAGACACAGGCTCTGTTTGTCCGTGCTCCTGCCTGTTTTATCCTGTCTCCAATTGCCCCATCCCACACTACGACTGATGACGCCACATATTCATCGTCACAATGCTCCGCCTTCCCACGGTAACTGGAAACTGAATAAACTTTCCAAAATGCAATTGGATGGCCTTGACTGTCAATCAAAGAACCTTTGTTTCCACTTGAGTGTTTTCATAACCAATAACCCAAGTATCCAAAGATTACAAAAGGAAGTATTAATCCCCTATGATGTTCTTGTGGTGTTGTGGGAGAGTAATTTTCAATTCCTGAGACACTGACCCAAGGAGAGAGTTGGAAATCCAACCTACACACCTTTTCCTTAAATTCTTTGACAAAAAGTTTGGATTACTAGTTGTAGGAGGTGGAGGAAGAGTGGAGTTTGTTCAGTTGGCCTTTCTTGGTTGTGTTAGACCATAAGACCATAAGATATAGAAGCAAAATTAGGCCGTTCAGCCCCTCAAGTTTGCTCCACCATTCAATCATGGCTGATTTTTTTAACCCCATTTTCCCGCCTTCTCCCTGGAACCCTTAACCCGCCTACCAATGTGTTTCACCATGGTCTGGTTATATCGCCCTTTTCAAGAGTTTTCACCCCTCTCTGCATGTTATATAATCTGCACAGATTCCCCTAGAACTGAAATAAGATCAGGAATTCAAAATCTTTAGAACAGAATTGAATTCAATGCTTACATTTATGACTTCCATTTATAATCTGACTACTCTGTGTGGGATGCAGGGGTGTGGAAACTCACAAGGGTTAACATGCAACCAGAGTGTTTTATGAAATCTGAGTCATTCTTTCAGGGAAATCATGCTGTTGGGCAAGAGGCCAAAGGCAGCTGGAAAGAGTCAAATCTGGTAAGCAGCTGTTTTGCAACAATCCCCATGCAGGACACAACAAGCACAAAGGAAGGTTGCTCCTTCCATTTAATGCCACACGAGTCCAGGCACCTCATGGTATGCGGAAGTGGTACAAAGCTACTCTACCCATTTGGTGCAGGCATCAGTAATGGACAACATGCCTGTGGCCCTGTCCAATTGCTTATGCAACATGCCATCGAGAAGATGGAAAATGACCCAACAACATGAAAGAGAAACAGTCAACATTTCTTCAGAGCTACAAAAGAGAGAAAACAATTTGGTTTTCAGTAGTGGAGAAGGTGGGCAGAGAAGGGTAGAATAGAGGGCTTTCCGTGATAGGGTGAAACCAAGTAAGCATGGCTGTTAGAATCAGATAATGCTCCTTTGTCTCTGTTATGTAGGACAAGATCCACAGGCAGGTTGTACTAACAGAAGGAAAAAAAACTGAGCCAAATGACAACAGGCAGAACTGGCCAGTTCTGAAACAGACAGAAAGAAAGAGTGAGTTACCTAAAGTTGGAGAATTTGATATTGAATCTTACAGGCTGCAATGTGCTCAGACAGAAGACAAGGTGTTGTCCCTCAAGCTTGCGTTGTGCCTCATTATAACAGTGCAAGAGGCCGCAGACAGGAAGGTCAGAGTGGGAGTGGGATGGAGGATTAAAGTGGCAGGCAATGGAAAGCTCAGGGTCACTCCTGTAGACTGAACACAGGTGCTCCACCAAGCAGTCACCCAATCTGTGTTTGGTTTCTCCAATGCAGAGGAGGCCACATGTGAACATCAAATGCAGTACATGAGGTTGGAAGAAGAGCAGGCGATAACCACCTCAGGGGTTGGAGGATGTCTGTTTAATGTCTAATCTGAACATAGAACATAGAACAGCACAGCACAGGAACAGGCCCTTTGGCCAAACTAATTAAACTAGTAATAAATGCCTAACTAAGTAATCCCTTCTGCCTCCACAATGTCCATATCCCTCCATTCTCTGCACATTCACGTGCCGATCTAAGAGCCTCAAACGCCTCTATCATATTTGCCTCCACCACCACCCCGGCAGCGCATTCCAGGCACCCACCACTCTCTGTGTAAAAAACCTGCACCGCACATCTCCTTTGAACTTTGAAAGATGCCATCAATCCAGAATTCCTTCAATCCTTCAGTCCACCTCTGACTCATCCTGCTTGCAAACTGAGGATATGTGCATTCAGTTTTCTTTTTACCATCTCAATGTAATTATGTACGGAATGATGTGTCTGGGATACACACAAAACAAAGGTTTTTCACTGTATCTCAGTACATATGACAAAATAAACCAATACCTACACCAAGGATAAGCTCTGCAAGTGTGTCTGACTGGCCCCAGGGGTTAGGGAGAGGTGCTGGAGCAGCTTCAACAGTGAGATGGACTGCCAGTTCGGTTAAATGGAGGGAGAACTAACCTTTAGTGTTTGCCTTCTGGGCAGGGGTTGGTGTGCGACTCGTTGCTTCATTCATGCTGGAGGCTCTGTTCAACGAAGTCCGTGGTGTCCGGTTTGTTGCCGCTGAGTGCACGGCCTCAGAATTGGTAGCTCCTCTGCCGACTGCAAGACTTGGGGACAGCTCGTAACTTGAGATAGGCCTCCATTTGGAATCCTTGGCCTGATGCTCTCGCCCTGACTCCTTATTCTTGAATCGATCTGAGGACCTGGCTCCTTCCTGGCCATTTTCCAAGCTGCTTACGCTCAGCATTATTGACTTAGTGGTCTGGTAGCTGGTGGGCTGCTTACCCGGAGACCTCTCTGCACTCAATGAGGGGGTTGAGGTGGAGCCTTGGCTACGATTGTTGTTGTTGTCGTCTAAAGGCAAATTCTTCTGGAGGATGGCGCGGGCTTTCTCTTTGTCTGCACCGGCGCCTGGTCCAACGGTTGGAGTGGGACTCTTCACCACCACACTGGCGTGCTCCTGGTTTCCAGGCGACCACGGTCTCTGCGTCATGGTTTCTATCGGACTCCGCAACCCCCGTATGGGATCCTGAGACTGGTGAGGGCTGACTGGAGATCCCTTCTCTGGCGTCACTGAACTCAGGAAGCGTTGCTTTGCAGCCTGGGTCCCTTCTGTCAAACCGGTCCCTGTCCTGGGAGCTGCCGGAGAGCACTCAGGCTGCTTGGAGTTGGGCGTCACTGCAGCAGAGCCACTCACGTGGCTGAGCACAGGCCTGTGGATAGCTGGGGCCGGCTCACTGGTTCTGCTGCCCGGCGGCTGGGAGGGGCTGGTGTAGTTGTGGCTGCTCTTCTCCCGGTCATTGGCTGAGTGGTTGATGCAGATAAAAGTCCCAGGTGTAGGCCCTGCCTTGTAGGCTCCGGCCATGAGCGTCGTGGTACACTGCGCGCATCTGCAGGAGGTGATGGGGCAAGGAGGGAGGGAACACAGTGTAAGTGAGGGAACACAACTTCTGCGGCTGTTTGCAACACACAGGATGCTGGAGGAACTCAGTGGGTCAGGCAGCGCCTATGGTAGGAAATGGCTAGTTGACATTTTGGGTCGACACCCTTCAAGGAAGGCAACTTCTTTCATCAAAGACCCCCAACATCTGGGACATGCCACCTTCTTGCAGCTACTATTGGGCAACAGGTACAGAAGCCTGAAGTCCCACACCACCGGGTTCAAGAACAGCTACTTCCCTTCAACCATTCAGCTCCTGAACCAACCTGCACAATTCTAATCACAACCTCAATATAGCAACACTATGACCACTTTACCTTTCTTTTTGTTCTAATTATATTCTTTCTTGTAAAAATTGTGTATAATTTATGTTTAATTTATGCTTTTCTTATGAATGTTGTGTATCTTATGCCATGTGCCTGTGGTGCTGCTGCAAGTAAGTTTTTAATTGCACCTATACTTGTACTTGTGCATGTGGCAATAAACTCGACTTTTCCATCTGGACTGAAACATAGAGGGGAGATAGCCAGTATAAAAATGGGGAGGGGTGGAGCAAGAGCTGGCAGGTGACAGGTGGATCCAGGTGAGGAGGGGTGATAAACAGATGGAGGAGGGGAGAGTGGAAATAGCGACAGAGGCCGGGAGGTGAGAGGTGGAGGTGAGAAAGGGCTGCAGGTGATGGACTCTGACAGGAGAGGAAGGTGGAGCACGGAACCAAGCGAGGGAGGTGGTGGGGAGGGCAGATGGGAACGGTGGGGGAGGGTAAAGAAACAGGGTAATGTGGGCTGGGGGTGAGCGTAGGAAGAACTGGGTAGATCAGGAGGACAGAGAAAAGGGACAGAGGGACAGCAGTTTACTGGAAGTTGGATAATTCAGTGTTCATGCCATCAGGTTGTAGAAAACTCAGGCAGAATATCAGGTGCTCTTCTTCTATTCTTGGATTGTTCAACCTCCCTGTCAATGGAGTGTCAATGTTCAGGTGTACACAAAGTAACTGCCAGCTGCCCATCATCCTTCACCCCTCCTCAGTCCACCAATCACCTACTGACTCCTGTCTCACCACTCCCTCTCTCCTCTTTATACTGGCCATCTCCCCTCTCCACTCTCAGCCCTGATGCAGGGTCTTGACCCAAAACATTGACGGATCCTTTCCCCGCACAGGTGCAGCTCGATCTGCTGAGCTCCTCCAGCAGTTTGGTTTACACAAAGTGTTTCATCTCCCACCCCAACCTATGGGAATTGGCAGGGCAATCCCCTCAGTATGCCACAGTATTCCAACAGTGCAGTTCCCTCAGTACTGCCCCTCCACAGTGCAGTTCCCTCAGTACTGCTCCACCAGAGACTAACTGCCCCTTCATTTGGTGGTGAGGGCAGGGGTTGGAGGGTCTAAAACAATGGAACATCACCTAATGATCAGGGCTGTGCCATTTTGAAGCACTCCATCACGGGAAGGAACACACTCACCAGAAACCTGTTGCGGTGGGAGACACAATTGAAAATATAAAAGCTTGCAGTTTATTTAAGAGGCAAAGGCATTAGGAACTCTGGAACAGGGGTGGCCACAAAACCCCCAGCCTGCCCTACTATTTAGTGGGATCAGTACAGCTTTTACCCAATTTCCTTCATCGATATGTTCAAAGTCAGCCTGAAATTCACAGCTGTCGCAGTATCGATTGGCAGGCTGACTCCAAATTTCCACCAACCTCTCTGTCTGAAAATGTTTCCCAATTTCCTGTCTGCACATCTCTTCATTCACCCCAGCAGTTCCTCTTAATACCTTGAAGGCATTGATCAAATCACCCTTTAACCTTCTACATCTCAGGGGTGCAACCCCGATTGATACAATTTCTCTTTGAAATGTAACCCTTGGAACAGGTATCATTCTGGTAATCAATGCCCATTGCATGCACCAGTGCTTTTCAAACCTTCACACTGCACACTAAATCACAGAAATACTCTCCACAACTACGGCTTCTTCCTGATGACTATCCACAGTATCCATATAGGGTTTTGCCACAGCTTTGTACAGCTGCAATATAACTTCTGCCTCCTTGTACTGGAGATATAAGGACCAGCATTCCATTAACCTTTGCAATTAGTTTGATTGGGCTGGATGGCGTTAATGGCTGGCGGGCAGTTCTGTAGTGCAGGCAACAGCATTCAAGACTTCCTGCGCCTGCAAGCTGCAGTGTGGCATTACAGAACACACTGGAGATCAGATGCAGGCTACCTGATCACATACTCTGTCCCTGGACCCATCATTGAATCTAGGGGCAATTCACAAATCTCCTGATTTGGATGGGATTAGAAAGGTAAATGAGGATAAATGGTTCACTTTTATTAAACTCTATTTTAATTAATATAAATTATTTTAATTAATGTAAGTTATTTTAATTAATACAACTAACTTACATCAGTGAAATGTGTTAAGTGATTTTTTAAAATAATTTTATTATTTATAGTTTTACGGATTTTTTGCAGCTGTTTTGCCCATATTTGAAACTTAATGCAGTCTGGAATCAATGTTGACTTCTTCCCATTCACCTATACACCACTGTGCCACCATGTCTAATGAGTCCATCCTAGTATTGGGACAGGACACACTCAAAGAATGTTAAATGTGGATTCAATGGATACTGGAACAAGGTAAGTAGATGGAGTTATGATGCACATCAACCACATTCTAACTGAACAAGGGGCTAGATTCAGTAGAGCTCAAAGTGTTATTAAAGAAGTGTTTAACAACACCCTGAGCTCTACTGAAGGTGTTGCACGTTTTCCCACTCATTCTGAAACTGGAGCAAGGAATTGCACCCAAAAAAACACAGAAAATACACAGCAGGTCAGGCAGCATCAGTGGAGAGAGAAACAGAGTAAATGTTTCAGGTGATTTCATCAGAACCAGAAAACTGAGAAACAAGTGTGTTTTAAGTTGCCAAGGGTGAAGAGAACAAGAGGGAATTTCTGTGATAGGGTGGAGACTAAAAGTAACAATTACTTTAACAGCCAGCAGTTAGAGACAGAAGAGAAAGGAAACAAAAGAACAAAGTGAAACTGAAATATCTAGCAAAAAAAATGGGTGGTGATCCGAAATTGTTGGATTCAAAATTGTCCCAGGGTTTGCAATGTGTCTAGATGGAGAATGGATCTGTTCATTGAACTTACATTGGGCGTTATTGGAACAATGTAGGAGGCTGAAGACAGCGATCAGGAAGGGAATGGGAGAGAATTAAAGTTTCAAGCAACTGGAAGCTTGGGGTCATCCTTGCAGACAGAACGCAGGTGCTCTGAAAGCAAGCACCCAACCTGTGTTTAGTTTCTCCAGTGTAGAAGAGATCACATGGTGCACACTGAATGCAGTGGACTAGATTGGCAGAAGTGTAAGTGAATTGCTGCTTCATCTGGAAGGTCTATTTGGGGGAAGGAAGGGATGAGGTGAAAGGGCAGGTGTTGCACCTCCTGCATTTGAATAGGACTGTGATGTGAGAAAAGTACTGGTTGGTGAAGATGGAAAATTGGACCAGGGAATCATGAAGGAAATGGTTACTTTAGAATGCTGGAAGGGGAGGTGCTCACTTGGTGGAATCCCATTGAAGGTGGCAGAAATTACAAAGAATGTTAATCTGTTGAATGTCAAGGTTGTTTGGTGGAAGATAAAGACAAAAGGAGTTCTATACCTGTTCTGACTGGGAGGAGAGGGTGAGAGCTGTAGTGCAGGGAATAGATGAGATAAGGTGGAGAGTCCTTTCAATGATGGTAGAGGGAAAGCCACCATTAAGAAAGACGTTTGAAAGATGCTGGTGTGGAAAGTCTCCACTCCCTCTGCCCTTATATGTCTCCTCTTCAAGAGCAGAGAGACTACAACAATGAGATGTAGTTCTCTCAGAACCAGCAGAGGAGGCGATCACAATGGGCTGACTTGAAATGGTGCCCCCAAGGACAAAGGATAATGCTTAGCCCACTGCCCTAGTCCCACATGCAAAGGTGAGAGGCCTTGGCTTCATATTACCTTCATGCTGTGAATCAGAAGCCATGGTTCAAGCCCCACTCTGAGAGCGCAGAGTTTACGCCAACCCATAAACAAGTGTGGTGCACTGGATGAGATGGCAGACCATGGCCCACACTTGATCTGAGACTAATCCTGCTCCCATGCTTTGACTAAAACTTACTGCTCAGTCAGCAACACGAGGAACAACCTGGCTACTCATTGTCATGTTACTTTTTGAAGCAGCCTACTGCGTGTCAACAGAGCACTATATATATCAAAAATGGCCACTGCATTTCAAAGGCACTATTTTTCGTAATGGTATAATGAACCCTTTTAAATTGAATATAACCCTTCTGGTTTTCCATCAATTGTTTCATCACATCTACAATGCAAATCACCTCTGTAAAATTTGCCATAATCCTGTTACACCCTCCCACCACTATAGAGGCTGCAACACCTTTGGGAAGTTAGAATTACCCCCCAAGTATATGTTAGAGGCATTATCCATTCTTAAAATGCACAGCTGGCCTTGCATTGGAAATACAAAAAGAATAAAATGTATAACCAGCATAGGACTTATACTATGAATGGTAGGGCACTAGGGAGTGTAATGATACAGAGGGACCTAGAAATACAACTGCACAGTTCATTGAAAACTGCATCACAGGTAGACAGGGTGGTGAAAAAGACATTTAGCATGCTGGCCTTCATCAGTCAGGGCACTGAATAAGGGAGTTGCAACGTTATATTGCAATTGTATAAGTTGTTGGTGAGGCTGCGTGAGTACTGTGGATAGTTTTGGTCACCCTGTTATAGGAAAGACGTGGTTAAATTGGAAAGAGTGCAGAGAAGATTTACGAGGATGTTGCCAGGACTAGAGGGGCCTGAGTTAACAGGAGGGGTTGGCCAGGCTATGTATTTATTCCTTGGAATGTAGGAGAATGAGGGGCGACCCCTTATACAAGTGTTTCGAATTATGAAAGACATAGGTAATGTGGATGGTGACAGTCTTTTCCCCAGGGTAGGGGAGTCTAAACACAGGGGGCATGGATTTAGGGTGAGAGGGGAAAGATTTAAAAGGGACCTGAGGGGCAACTTTTTCACGCAGAGGGTGGTGAGTTTATGGAATGAGCTGCCAGAGGAACTGGTTGAAACAGGTACAATAGTATCATTTAAGAAACACTTGGATAGGTACATGGAGGGGCAGGGCTTTAGAGGGATATGGACCGACTGCAGGAAATTGGGACTAGCTGGGTGGGCACCATGGTCAGCACGGACTGGTTGGGCCGAAGGGCCTGTATCCCTGCTGTATTGCTCTATAACTCTATGATGTTCCATCTCTCACCATGGTCCAATCAACCACTGCCCTCTACAATTTGTTCACCTCCGTGCTACACTTTGTCATACTCCCACCCTTGTATTTACCTAGTTAATGTAAGCACAAATGATCAAAGTATTTATGGGTGCATTTCAAAGGACAGAGAGTCAGGGAGGTGGAAGGTGTGAATCCCAGAGATTGGGGCCTGAGCAGTTAATGACACAGGCAACAGATCTGGGCCCACTTCTTACCTGAAGCAGTTTCTGTGATAAAGTTTTCCATCGACTAAGTACCGTTGAACCAACAGAACAGTTTTTTTGCAGATGGCACAGCTACTGGACAGGGTCCCTGATTTGCTTGATGAGTCTCCTGTATCACGAGCTGGAACTTTGTTCTAAAGAGAGGGGAAATGTACACATTGTGCATTCATTTCTTCAAAAGTCAGTCACAAGATCCCTCCACTGAGTGCCAACAGTTTGACTGCCCAGAGGTTAATAGTCTCACCACACAGAGAATGGGAACTGGTTGACCTTAAAAAGAACTGCTCAGTGCGTGGTTTAAATTTCTCACATAAGCACAGCCAGAGAACTAACAGCTTGGAGAGAGGTCATGCTGAAAATCCAGTTGCCAGCTAAAGGAGATTGTAGGAAATTCGTGCAGAGGATGGAATGGAAAGAGAAACAGAAAATGCTGGAAACCCTCAGCTGATCTGGGAGAGATTAACGTTTCGGGTCAATTACCTCTCAGCAGGTCTTGATAGCAGAGCAGAACACTGTGGCAATAGTGGGAGGGAAGTGAAACTGAAAGCCATAGAGTCATTTAAGAAAAGGTTGATGGCAAGGGATAAGACAAAATGGAATTTCCTCAACTACATTTAGCATGTGACATCACAAAAGCACTTGGTATAGTCAGTATCTAGGTGAAGCTTCCACCTGTCTCTGTTCCACCAAGTCATCCACATCAGTGGCAAAGGATATGTGGGTAGCTGATGGGTAATTGGTATATGGTTTATTCATGTCATATGTCCGGAGATACAGTGAAAAGCTTTTGTTTGCAAGCCATCCAGACAGATCGTTCCACACATAAGTACATCGAGGTGGTACAAAAAGGAAAACAGAATGCAGAATATAGTGTTACAGTTACAGAGAAAGTGCAGTGCAGGTAGAAAAATAAAGTGCAAGGGCCATGACGAGGTAGACTGAGAGATCAAGAGTTCATCTTCAGTGTGTAAGAGGTCCATTCAGAAGGACAGAAGTTGCCCTTCAGCCTGGTGGTACATGTTCACAAGCTTTTGTATCTTCAGCCCAATGGGAAGGGGGAAAAGAGAGAATGACCGAGGTGGGAAGGGTCCTTGATTACGTTGGCTACTTTCCCGACGCAGTGGGAACTGTAGACAAGGCAAATCTACCAGAAACCTGAATCCCTGAAAAAAGTTTTACTGTAAGCACTCTGATTGCTCAGTGGAATGATCATATTGCCAGAGTGAGTGTCAACAGGTTATCCACCTAGGGAGAGTGTCGAGTCTACAGGACCAGGAGTAAGCTATTTAACTTCTGGGGTCTGGTCCACCATTCAGTGCATTCTTGTATGTTCTGAACCACACACAATCCCACCATCAACCCACACCTACCACAGCACAGCAAACAAGGGCAGAGCTCGTGGGTGACCTTTTTCTCTGATCAAGCACCTTCGCACATACTCTGGGGACACTCTCTCTCAACCAGATTGAGAAATACAAACTCAGCACAGCCCTGGCCCTTGCCCGGGACTTTCATTTGCCCAGGTGGTTCAGTCTGACACTGCTGCCTTTATAAAGAAATGCACCTTGTCTGAACAGCCAATGGAATCAAGCAGTAGAATACCAAATGAGTCCATTCAGCCTAACATTTCTATGCTGGCCTTTAAAAGAACTATCCAATTAACCCCAACCTCCCGCTCTTTCCCCACTGCACTACAAATACATTCCTTCATTTATTTATTCAAGTGCTTTTTGAAAAGTATGAACTTCCACCACTCATTAACATCCATTCAGCCATTGATTTTGCTTCCCACATGTCATCTCCATTGCCAATCACCTTGATCCTCTGTCCTGTGGTTACCGTCCCATCAGCTGCTAGAAACAGTTTCTCCTGACATTCTATCTGCAGCAGTCAGTGTCCCCGATGACCCTCACCAATTTTTACAGATACACAGATCCGGATGCATCATAGCTTGTATGGCAACTGCTCTGCTCGAGACTGCAAGATATTGCAGAGGGTTATGAATGCAGCTCAATCTACTAAGAAGACTAGCATCCCTTCCATTAATTCTGTCTACACTTCCCGCTGCCTCGGGAAAGCAGCCAACATAATCAAAGACCCTTCCCATCGGGCAGAAGATACAAAAAGCTTGAGAACACATACCACCAGGCCAAAAGACAGCTTCTACCCCTCAGTTATAAGGCTCTTGAATGGACGTCTTATACAATAAAGATGAACTCTTGATCTTTCAATCTACCTTGTCATGCCCCTTGCACTTTCTTGTCTACCTGCACTGCATGTTCTCTGTAACGGTAACACTATATTCAGCATTCTATTTTTTTTTTCCTTTTGTACTACCTCAACGTATTTATGTATGGAATGATCTATCTGGATGGCATGCAAACAAAAGCTTTTCACTGTATCTCAGTACATGTGACAATAATAAACCAATTACCAATTTTCAACATTTGTCTTAAGTCTCCCCCAAGACTTCTCCAAGAAGAACAAGCCCAACATCCTCTCATGAAGCTCTCTTCTCCAGTCCTCTGTTCAGTGGACCCCACTTGCACAATGCATTGAGAAGTTTCAAGTGTGCTGCCTCCAAAGCAAAGTGCCTTCATCTGGCAAGTTAAGTGAAGGTACCGTCTAGCTTCCAGATTAACCACGTGACTGAAACACCCACTCACCACCGAGGCGACGCGACAGGTTGGCGCAGCGTGGGGCGTTGGCTCATTGTTGGCAGTCCGTGTATTCTTGGGGTGTTTTGGCTTGGTCTCAGGGGTCAGCCTCTTCTGCGCTGGCTCCTCACTCGAATCGGTGGCCGGTCTCTTAATGTGAGCCATACCGCCAACTGCAAAATAGAAGCACAGTGTTAAAGGCAGAAAGTAACATAAAAAGCAGATGAGCTCTTTCACAGAAAAGGGTGAAATTTATACCATCTGAGCTTTAATTTCACATGCTACCCATGCTACGGTTATAATTAGATCTTGATTAACACAGATATAAGACCACAAGATATAGGAGCAAAATTAGGCCATTCAGCCCACTGAGTCTGCTCCACCATTCAATCATAGCTGATATATTTTCAACCCCATTCTCCTGCCTTCTCCCCGTAACCCTTGACCTCTTTACCAATCAAGAAACTATCAATCTCTGCCTTTAGTACACCCAATGACTTGGCCTCCACAGCCCCCTGTGGCAAAAAATTCCACATATTCACCACCCTCTGGTGTAATCCTTCTCTCTCACCAACACAGGAAGACAAATTTCTCTTCTGGAAATCCCAATTCCATTATCTTATGTAATAAAAATAGACAATGCTGAAAGCACTCAGCAGATCAAGCAGCATCTATGGAGGGAGAAACAGAGTCAATGTTTCAAGTCATAAAGGTTAACTTTGTTTCACAGATGCTGCCCGACCTGCTGAGTACCTCCAGCACTTCCTGTTTTCATCTCAGATTTCTGGCATCTGCACTTTTTTGATGAACACGTGACTGGAGAAGTTGGAAAGCCCCAAATTTAAACTGCTCAGTACATAAGCCAATCAAAGACTGAACAGATCACCATTAGTGACCTGCAGTACTAGAGTATCAGTTGTTCTATATAAACAAGAAAAGACTGGAGGTTCCTCCTATGACTACTGATTACATAAATAATTAACAATTAGCCTCAAGCACCAGGATGGTAGAAACCAGCAGTATGATGGAAGAGTGGGTCTGTCCCTGAGCTCTTCATCTAGAGGCCTGGACTAATGATATGGAGACACGAATCCCACCATGTCAACTGGGGAATTTAAATTCAATTAATTAGATAAATCTGGGCACAGTACTGGTGGCCATAAAACCATTAGAATACAAAGAACATAGGACATAGAACAGTACAGCGAAAGAACAGGCCCTTTGGCCCACTATGTCTGTGCCAACCATGATGCCATTCTAACTAACACCATTTGCCTGCACGTGGCTTGTATTCCTCTATTCCCTGCCTCTTCATGTTGTCTGTCTAAATGCCTCTTAACTGTCACTATTCTGCCTACTTCTACCATCTCCCCAGCAGCTCATTCCAGGCACCTACCACTCTCTGTGTGAGAAAAACCTTGCTTCACAAATCTCCTTTAAAGATTTTCCCTCTCAACCTTAAAGCTATGCCCTCTAGCAGTGAAACCAATCCAAGTTTGTCCAACCTTTCCTTATAGCTGATGCTCTCTAATCCAAGCATCCTGGTGAACATCTTCTGTACCCACTCCAAAGCCTCCAGAACTGCACACAATACTCCAAAGTTTTATACAGCTGCAACGTGAATTTCTGACTTTTATACTCAATGCCCTAACAGATAAAGGCAAGCATGCCATATGCCTTCTTTACCACCTTATCTACTTGTGTGATGCCTCTTTCAGAGAGCTATGGACTTGCACCCCAAGATCCCTGTCTTAAGGGTCCTGCCATTTACTGTATCGTTTCCTCTTGCATTTGACCTCCCAAAATGCAACACCTCACACTTGTCCAGATTAAACTCTATCTGCCATTTCTCTGCCCAAATTTCCAACTGATCTATATCCTGTCTTATCATTTGACAACCTTCCTCACTATCCACAAATCCACCAATTTTCATGGCATCTGCAAACTTACCAATCAGACCACCTACATTTTCATCCAGATCATTTATGTATATTACAGAAAGAGACCCCAGAGGAACTGAATATTATAAAATTCCACATGGATCACCGATGCCCTACAGAATAGTAACTCCATCATTCTCATATTTCTTTTATTTATGGAATGTGGGTGTGTCTGGCAAAGTCATCATTTATTGTCCATCCCTAACTGCCCTGGAGAAGGTGGTGGTGGGCTGCGTTCTTGAACCTTCTGTGAAGGTGCTCCTGCACTGCTGTTGGGAAGGGAGTTCCAGGATTTAGACCCTGTGATAATGAAGGACTAGTGATGTACCTTCCAAATCTGGATGATGTGTGACTTGGAGGGGAATCAGCAAGTGGCACCTGCTGCCCCCTGTCATTCTTGCTGGGAGAGGTCACAGGTTTGGGAGGTGCTGTCGAGAGAGCCTGGGTGAGTAACAGCAGTGCATTTTGCAGATGGTTCACACTGCAGCCTGGTCTACAATGTAGATGAACCTTTGAAATGTCCACAGGAAAATGAATGCCAGCCTTGCCAGTGATATACAGGTGAAACATTAAATAAAAGTGGGGTAACAATCCAATTGGTTCACCCGTACATTGCATTCACAAACACGATTGGCTTGAATGATGAGGAGTGGGAGGAGATTGCAAGTAGCATGGTGGCAGAAGAGTCTGGTTCGACCAAGTGACCATTTCCCTGCTGTTGATTCAATAGACCTTTTCCCACAGAGACTGTGCTCCAGAAGGAGCTGCAACAAAAACAGCTGGATGGTAGTCAGCGGCTTCAACCTCACTGAGGCTCAGTCTCATTGCTCGATGCCAGTTCTGACTCACACTAATCCACACAAAATGACATTGGCAAGAGTCAGCAAAACCTGTCCTTGCAGCTCACCATGTGGGCTGTGACCATGTCTGGGCCTGGATATTATCTGATGCTTTGCTTTACAGCTGACTTCAGAATGTTAGCAATAAGAAGGGGATTCGGTCCCTCGGATGCTCAGCTCTCAGTAAGATTGTGGCTACTCTGACCCCGACCTCAGGTCCATCTTCCTGTCTGATCCCCACAGTCCCCAACAGACCAAAAATCTGCTGATTTTGGCCTTGAATATATTCAGTAACTCAGCCTGCACTGGGGTACAGAACTCCAAAGACTCCAAGAGAAGGAATTCCTTCTCATTTCTGTCTCAAATGGGCAATCCTTATTCTGAAACCATGTCCCCGACTTTCAATTCCCCCTAACAGAGGTAAACTTCCTCCCAGCAACCTCCCCATCAAGTCCCCTCAACATCCCTCGTACGACAAACTCTTTGTCTCATGAATCAACCTGCTGAGCCTCCTCTGAACTGCCCTCACTATAAGTATATCCCTCCTTAAACAAGGACACCAAATCTACACAGTTAAAAATATAACCGCTGTTATGAGCGATGTTACTCCAGTTTGCATTAATCATCCCACTTTCCCAAGGATGAAGAGGGCTAAAGGGCAATAGCCATGCCTCAGATTCCAATGCTCACAGCTCCAGCCACAGAGCAAGGAGACCCACACCCTGCATCAGTCAAAAAGGTTTTCAATCTTACAGATATAATTGCTAACACATAGTCCTTCATTGTTGCTGGTTCTCATTCCTGGAACTCCCTCCCCCACAGCACTGCAGGAGCACCATGGGCTGCAGACCCCTCCACCCCAGGATGAGGCAAGCAGCACCACTGCTGACACAGGGGATGGGTACTCACTGGGCGACCGGCCTGTGAAGAAGTTGTAGTACTGAGAGACATAGGTCAGGATGCTCAGCCTGTCGGGGACTTTCAGCGCCACCATGTCTTCTGCATCCAGCAGTGCCGGGATGCCCAGCTCCTCCTCCGCCACACGGAAAGCCTGAAAGAACAAGCAAGACTTTAGACAGTGGCTTTGCGTGGTAATTGGTTTATTATGGTCACATGTACCGAGATACAGTGAAAAGCTTTTGTTTGCGTGCCATCCAGACAGACCATTCCGTACATAGGCACGTTGAGGTAGTACATAAGGAAAGCAATAACAGAATGCTGAATTATAGTGTTACAGTTACAGAGACAGTGCCAATGAGGTGCAGGTCGCCAATGAGGTGCAAGGGTAGATTGAAAGGTCAATAGTTCATCTTTTTTGTATAAGAGGTACATTCAAGGGTCTTATAACAATGGGATAGAAGCTGTCCTTGAGCCTAGTGGTACGTGTTCTCAAGCTTTTGTATCTTCTGCCTGACGGGAAGAGGGGAAAAGAGAGAATGACCAGGGTGGGCAGGATGCTTGATTATGTTGGCTGCTTTCCTGAGGTAGCAGGAAGTTTAGACAGAGTCTATGGAGGGGAGGCTGGTTTGTGTGATGGACTGAGCTGTATTCATAACTCTCTGCAGTTTCTTGCGGTCTTGGACAGAGCAGTTACCATACCAAGCTGTGATGCATCTGGATAGGATGCTTTCCATGGTGCATCTGTAAAAATTGGTGAGGTTCATAGGGGACATGCTGAATTTCCTTAGCATTCTGAGGAAGTAGAGGTGAAATAAAGGGAATTAGGAATTAGTGGCCCAGTTGCTCATCTCTCTGTGCTGTGGGAAACATTCACTTCTGCAAAACTGGCTTAGAAACTCTCATACATCAGACATCGTAGTAATGATAACCAAGGGCCTCAAGCTCCATTGTGTGTGGCCCAGGACCAAGGTCCAGCTGGTAGTCAGAGGGGGAGAGAGAGATAGCGGATGTAAGTACAGTCAGGGAGCCAGTATAGGGGTGGATGTCAGCAAACAAGCTCGGGGCTAGAAGTGGAGACCAGGTCAGTGGCCGGGGGAATGGGTGAGGGGGAATTAGAGCCTCCATCATGGGCCAGGGAGAATTGACAAGGGGGAGACTGGGGGGCAGTGGAGGAGATTGAAGCAAGAAGGGTTCAGTATTGTGTTTTAAAGGGGGGAACCTTGAAGGTGGGAGGGGAAGTGTGGGACTGACCAGAGTGGGGACCCTGTCTGGTGTTGGACAAAACTTGATAACCAGGCACCATATGTGATCAGTGTCACGCCAACCAGGCACCACATGTGATCAGCGTCACACCAACCAGGCACCATGTGTGATCAGTGTCACACTAACCAGGTACCACATATGATTAGTCCACACTAACTGGACAGTCTCTGCGTTAGCATAGTTAGAAATGTTAAATCCACAGTCTGAACTGTTCAAAACATTAGGCAAATTGCATACATCAGTTTTAACCAACTGTGGGTGCACTGTCCATGATTGTAGCAGAGACTACATTAACATTTAAAAGCAAGTTAGATTGCTTTAAGGGGGAATAAAGGGGTTTCTAAACACATACACAGGATTGTATTTCTGCACAGTGCTCACAATATCGGAGCACTAGTCACTGCATATTAATCAGCTATCTGTGTCTTGGGCAACTTCTCCTCCGAATGCAGACTCCCCACACATGACGAACAGCTCATTAGTCTAAGCCAAGGTCCAGCCTTGCTCATCGGTTTGTAGTTCCCCAGCATACAGTATGTTCACCAACTGAGACATCAAAGCATTACTCCCAAAGATTTATTGCCTAAAAATAATTGATATTTACACAGACCAATTTGCACATCCTATTATACTTTAACTAATGACTCCAGGGCAATGAGGCCACTCACAATTACGGTTTGGCAATTTCATTCCAAAATCTGTGCATTATTTAAAAATAGGGAGAAAAAAATATGGTTAATTGATTTATGAAGCCCATTTGAAAACTCTGCCAGAGGTAGAGGTGTTCCTTCCCCTGTCACGCATGGAACATCTTTAGACTGAGTACTGATGAATTCACAGTAATTGTCACCACTAGTACAATATAAAATTAATAACAAAACTGTAGCTGCTTTAATGCAGAGTTTAATTAATATTGGGATTATCCAAGGCACATTTATAATGATGTCAGAATTCATCATTTTACCATCATTCACTTCATGCTTACATTTATTGAGAAATGCTTATGAAAGTAGAAAACTATATGATTTGCTGATCAAATTTAATTCTCTCCTAGTGTGCACTCCAATTTAATAAATGATAATGCTATTTTTTATAATTTTTTTCAAAATTGAAACTGAAAATGCTGTAATATTAAAAAGTAAACATTACAATGTATATATTACCCACTTTCTGTTTTGTAAGGTATGAAGTGCAAGTGTTAAATTTCTGGTGCAGCCTCTTAAAGTATAGTGATTGAAAAGGCATTGAGCTGAAAAATTAATTCACCCTGCCAAACCCAACACCCATCGCTGATCCCTCAATGCCCTTTAGAAGTCTATGGGGAACTGCAGCTGGAACTGTTTCACTTTGTGTGGTCAAGGTATTCCCACAACACTTAATGATTTTCAAACAGCCCAGTGCTCCTCTGGGCTACTTCAGTTTAGTCAACTGCAATTTCAGTGGGTCTGGAGTTACTCATAAGGAAACCAGCTAACGATGGAAGAAGTCCTTCCTTAAAAATCATTAGTGTTGTTTTTACAGCAAAATAGTAGTTTCATGGACATAATTGCTAACACAAACTTTTCAATTCAATATTTTATTAATTGAATTATCCATTTTAAAGAGTAGAATTTTGACCCATCTGCAGTTGTGGGATCTGAACTGTTGTCTGTGGATTATTTGCTAATAATATAACCCTAACCCTACAAACTCTGCCCATCTGAAGAGTGCAGAGATTAATGGACAAGGTGCAGTCAGAAAGTCAATTTGTCACATGCCCATGGTACCCAAAGGGTACCCACATTCCTCCCCAAATAGAGCAGGAAGTGAGCTGGATCCATGGGGAAGTGGCAAGCTGATTTAAAAATGGTCTCAGTGTTGGTGTTTTGGTGATTGAAGGGTTCTGAGCAGTGAGAGTTCACAGGGTTCAGAGACAGATCCCTTCCATTTGGGCTCCAGAACTGATTTGGATTTATATGTAGGGACCGTGATTAAGAAGTTTACAAATGCTGCCAGTGTTGGCAGTGTGGTAGATCGTGAGGAATGAACTTTCAGGTTGAGGGAGATATCAGTGGATTGCTCTGGTGGGCATAAAAAATGGGATTGAAACGGGAGAAGCATGGTGGGACACATTTGGGGAGGGCAAAGAAGAGGGAATACAAGAGAATATGTAAGGGAACCAAGGGATCTGGGACCACATGTCCACAAACCTCTGAAGGAGAAGGAAAGGTAAGCAAAGTGGTTAAGCAGGCACATAGTATACTTGCCTTTTATTGACCCAGATATGCTATGTAGTTCTTTATTATAACCACATAATAACACATCTTCCCCCTTTAAAGAAAAACAAACATAATACTTTGTCCTTATAAACCTGCCAAGAACCCTTGTCCACTCAGCAGTTTTCAATCAGTCTCTGAGGTGGTTTAATGGTCCTTTTTTGGTCTGATACTTGTTTTCGCAGGTGTGTTGCTTTCATTTGCTGCATTACTATTGGTGTTTTCCTGGGAACTCTGGTCCACATGTTCATTTTCTCCATATGCTGGCTCCTTTTGTGTACTGACAGGGGACGGGTCACAACCATGGGTTGGAGCTTGTGGTCGTAGATCCACGCGGTTCCTCCTCAAAGGTGTCCCTCGCTCCGTCTGGATCTGGTATGAACGTGGATTTACTTCCTCTTGCACATCTCCTTGCATGGACCATGTGCCAGAATCATGATCTCGGATTCGCACTTGATCCCCGGGCTTCAGGACTGGTAGGCTTTTCACTGTCCTGTCGTGATTCTGTTTCTATTTTTCTTTCCCTTACTCTTTAGCCTGTTTGACCTTGTGTGCTCCTTCAGGTATCAACAGGTTTTCATGTATTGGAAGGTTAGTGCATATGCGTCAACCCATCAGCATTTGGGCTGGTGAAAGGCCGTTCTGCAGTGGCGCACTTCTGTAAATCATTAGACTTCTGTGCAAATCTTCTTGTCCATCTTGTGCTTTCTTCATGAGGCCCTTCACCACCTTAACTGAAATCTCTGCTAGGCCATTAGATTTTGGGTGATGTGGGCTTGAGGTTATATGTCAAAACCCCCAAACATTGGCAAAGGATTCAAATTCACTGCTCGAAAATTGTGGACCATTGTCTGATACTACTTCACATGGAACTCCATGCCTCGCAAACACAGCTTTCAGGAATGTGATAACTGCTTTGCTGGATGTTGATTGCAGCATGGCAACCTCTGGGTAATTGGAAAAGTAGTCTGTTACAAAAATATGGCTCTTCCCATTACAATCAAACAAATCCACTCCAAATTTGAAATACGGCCTGTCTGGTACAGGGTGTGGTGTAAGTGGTTCTGCTTGCTGCTTTGGTCTGTAGCTAAGGCATATTTCACATGAAGCAGTGGTCCGGCTGATGTCTTGGTTCATTCTTGGCCAGTACATCACTTCACGTGCTCTACGTTTACATTTTTCCTCCCCAAGATGCCCTTCGTGTATCTTCTGGAGCATCTCCTTGCATAGTGACACTGGAATCACAAACCTGTTCCCTTTGAAGACCATATCTTTCACTACTGACAGTTCAACTCTGCATGCCCAATAATCCCAAATACACATTGGACAGTCATCCTTTGCTGCTGGCCATCCTTTTCCGTATTGTATCATTGAGTACTTTCATTGTTTCATCTACCTCTGCTGCTTTCCTAATCTGCTCTGTTCTATCCTGAGATACTGGAAGAGAGGTGACAATCATGTCAACATAGGCCTGTATATCTGCATTAACCTGTTGGTCACTCATTTCTGTCTTGTCGTCTGCTCAAGACAGTGCATCAGCAGCAAACATATATTTTCCCGGTGTGTAGATCATCTTCACATCATATTTCTGCAGCCTTATCAACATGCGCTGTATCCTCATGGGACAGTCATTCAGTGGTTTGGACATAATTGAGACCAATGGTTTATGGTCTGTCTCCACTTCAATAGCTTGCCCATAGATGTACTGATGGAACCTTTCACATGCATATGTACTGGCGAGAAGCTCTTTCTCTATCTGTGCATAGTTGGCTTCCGCACTTGTTAAAGCCCTTGATGCATAGGCCACAGGTTGCCATGTGTCATCATGCTGCTGCAGTAGTACTGATCCAAGGCCACTCCAGGACACATCAGTTGATATCCTGATACACCTTTCCCGTTCATAAAACTTCAGCACGGAGTCTTCAGTTAGGACCCTTTTCAACGTCTGGAAACACTCTTCTTGCTCATGAGACCAAATCCATTCATTTTGTTGCTCAAGGAGTGACCTAAGTGGTGTTGACAATGTTGACAGTCGAGGGATGAACTTAGCCAGGTAAGTCATCATCCCTAAGAAACATCTCACCACCTCTTTGCTCTGGGGCCTCTCCATGTTTTCAATGGCTGACATCTTTCTTGGGTCAGGCTTCACTCCCTCTTCAGATATGACATCTCCTATGAAGATCAGTGTCTTAACACCAAACTCACATTTCTCTTTATTTAATTTCAAATTGACATTCCTTGTCACGTTAAGCACTTGTCTCAGTCAAGTATCATGTTCCTCCTTGGAGGACCCCTAGATGATGATGTCATCCATCATGGTCTGGACACCAGGTATGCCCTCAAAAATCATGTAGATGGTTTTATGGTAGACTTCTGGTGCAGACAGGATCCCATATGGCAGCCGAAGATAGCAATATCTTCCCTGTGGTGTGTTAAAAGTACACAGTCTCGAACTTGCCTTATCAAGCTTCATCTGCCAAAACCCAGATGATGCATCTAGCTTGCTAAACCATTTGGCACCTGAAAACCAGGACATGATCTCCTCCCATGTTGGCAAATTAAAATGCTCTCTCTTGATGGCTTTATTGAGATCTCTTGGGTCTAGACATATCCGCAATGCTCCAGTTTTCTTTTGCACAATGACCAGTGAACTCACCCAATCTGTAGGTTCTTCAATTTTCTGTATGACCTTCATCCGTTCCAAGCATACTAGTTCTTGTTTAAGTTTATCTCTAAGTTGAAACGGAACTTTCCTGCACGCATGGATGTGAATTTTGTGTACACCAGGTAAGCATCCAAGCCCCTGAAAAACATCTGCATACTCTTCCATGAGTGTTGTGTGGTCATCTTTGGTATGTGAAGCTACTATGAAAACTTTTTCCACTAGGTTGAGCTTTTCACAAGCACTCAGACCTAATATTGGCTGTACTCACTTTTCTACAATCAGTAGCTGTGATTTTAAGTTCTGCCCCTTGTGCTTAAAGGTCACCATACAGCCCCCTTTTACTGGAACTTTCTCTCCAGTGTAGCCTGTCACTTTTAACTTCACAGGGTAAATCTTACTCTTTACTGTGAGAGTCTTATAATCATCCATGGATAACAGATTCACCTGAGCTCTGGTGTCAAGCTTGAATGGAATTACTGTCTCATTCACAGTTACTGGAACAATCCACTCTGTTTTACCAGCAGCCACAGTCTGTACAGAATCCACAAAGAATTCCTCCATTTCCTCATCAACTGTGTGCACCTTTCTCTTGTTAGCCCCAGCTTTGCAGCACCTTGCAAACTGATTCTTCTTCCCACAGCTATTGCAGGACTTCCCATAAGCAGGACACATCTTTAGAATGTGTCTACCTCCACATCTGTTGCATTTACTGTTTGAGCCTTTCTCTTTGCTTTCCTGTGGCTTTCGGAAATGCCTTGTGTGCTGCATCTCTGCTTTCACAGCATGCACTGTTGTGTCTGCCCTGTGCAGCTCCTTAGCTTGTGCTCGTGTGGTTTCTGCTGACCTACACATATTCACTGCCTTTACCAGGGTCAAATCTTTTTCACGCAACAGTCTTTTTCTGAGTCCATTATCTGTAATTCCACAAACTATTCTGCCTTTAACTGGTGAGTTTCTCAAATCTCCAAATTCACAAGACTTACTCAGTGTGTGAAGCTCAGTTAAGTATTGGTCAAAGCTAACACCTTCTTTCTGGTCACAGGAAAAAAATTTAAATCTCTCACGTGAAGTTTTTACTTGGGATAAAATACTCATCAAATTTTTTCATCAACTCAAAAGCTGTCTCATCAACTTGAAAGCTATTATAGATGTCCAAAGCATCTTTGCCAATCACATGCAGAAAAATAGATGCCTTCAATTTTTCATCATTCCCTCCCTCTCCACTGACATCTAGATATATGTTGAGTCACTGTTTGAAGCGTTTCCAATTATCGGTTGGATTGTCAGTAAACTGCATTGGCGTGGCAGGACTTAGCTTATTCATAACGGGAACTCTCGGCCGCCCACCTGAATCTCTCTTGGCAAATCCGATGACTGCTGAACTTCAGGAACAATGTGCTCCCTCGCCACGCCAGCCAGCTTTTTCTCTGTCTTATTACAGCTTTTCTTCCATACTCACTGAGTCTCTTTCTCAATTGCACACAGTATTCATCTACTCTCCCTGTTCAGACCTCACACCAACTTCTGACACCATGTTGTGTTTGTTCTTCATCAAGAGACAAGCTTCATGTGGGTTTAACATTTGAACATTTTATTAACCAACAATAGACAGGCTTGCTTTCCCTCTCTTTTTACAGCCACCTCCTGTTCTCCCATGTGACCCCTTGCATTGTCTACTGGGAACTGTAGTTCTTTATTATACGGTAACGACATAATAACACACTTCCCTAACCATGCAAGTACATGGATACATTTATGGGAATGCTGTATCCGTACATGAGGGAGGAAGCAGTGGAAGGGTATTCTGATAGAGTAGGGAAAGGCTTCTCTTGTTGAGAATTAACATGGGCAAAGACCAGTGGTCTGAATGGCTTCATTCACCATATTCTATGTTAGAATAACACACAAATGACATTCACTGTAGCTCTGACAATGGGCTGCTATTGTTCCTCATCCTTGCTGCACCCCTTGCAAAGGTTGATCATGCCATCCAGCTCCAACTATTCCCCTTTGGCTGTTTTGGGCTTGGGAAGGAGTGGGAAATAGAAAAGTTTGAATTATCCTTGAGACCTGAGCTTTGTGTGGATTTAGAGTAACAATTGCATAGAAAGTTAAGAAGCCATTAAATTTGCTTGCTGATCAGAGTTTGATATCTTTACTTAGAGTTCCAAGAATTTGGACTTTGATCTTTTCAGGGAATATGTAAAGTTTATTACTGACAGAATAGGTCAAAGTTATAACTCAAGTTGCAGGAATTTGACGCATTTGGAGTTACTGCATTGATTATTGAAAATAACATACGGGTTGGGAAAGTCCCTGCTCATTTACACAAAATTTATTTCTGCTGCATGCCAAACATGTTTCATTTTGGGCTTTCAGTCACCAGACACTCCCAACTCAGCACAGGTTAGGAGGAGCCCTATGTGGAGAAGTGGATTAACGTGATTAGATGTAGCATTATAAAAGATTTGCTCAAATCAACTCTTCTTTAACTCTGCATTCTGCCAGTAATTAACCTTACACTGTAACAGCAAAACCCAGTTTAAAAATTGCCTATGCATCTTTGATCGATATGCTATCTTGCATTCAAATTAGTGGGGGTGAAAGGGGTTGGGGAGGGGTGGGATACAGCCCTTCTAGTGGGGGTGAAAGGGGTTGGGGAGGGGTGGGATACAGCCCTTCTAGTGGGGGTGAAAGGGGTTGGGGAGGGGTGGGATACAGCCCTTCTAGTGGGGGTGAAAGGGGTTGGGGAGGGGTGGGATACAGCCCTTCTAGTGGGGGTGAAAGGGGTTGGGGAGGGGTGGGATACAGCCCTTCTAGTGGGGGTGAAAGGGGTTGGGGAGGGGTGGGATACAGCCCTTCTAGTGGGGGTAAAAGGGGTTGGGGAGGGGTGGGATACAGCCCTTCTAGTGGGGGTGAAAGGGGTTGGGGAGGGGTGGGATACAGCCCTTCTAGTGGGGGTGACAGGGGTTGGAGAGGGTTGAGATACAGCCCCTCTTATTCAGAGATGTTAAGGTGGAGAGACATTAGGAGACAGACTGTGGAACCATACAGTACTGTACAAGTGCAAAACACATGTAAACCCGAACAAGCCAAAGTTCTAGCGGGGCACCCATGAAGGGTTGGGTGGGATAGTAATGGCTCACTCTTCCTATTGCTGTGTGTGGGATCTTTCTGTGTGCAATATGGGCAAAGAGATTCCATCAACGTAGAAGAGGTATGCTGGAGGAATAAGTACAATGCAATGTTATTCGGGATCCCCCAGGATTGTGAGAGGTGCTACATCATTGCCAAATCTTTTCCTTGGTTTGGTATTGCCTTCAAGCCTCTGATCTCCCCAACTTGTGACCCTCCCATATGAAGCCCTCACCAAGGGGAGCGATTTGCCTGAAGCTTGGATTCCTTTTTCCAATTCATCCCACAATGCTAAAGCTGGCAAATCATGATTGCCCCAAAGGGAAATACACTCATTTTCCAATCAGTCAGATTCCTGGGCCTCATAATCTTTCTCAGTGCACGAGCCAAGAACGGCTTCCTGCCATTATAGACCAGAGGAGTGCACAGCAGTCTAGCTAAGAGCAAAGAGAAAAGCAACATGCAGCAATAAAATTGAAAAGGATCAGTGGTAAAGTTCAACCAGAATTGACACAGCTGTGTGGCACAGTGGTGCAGCTGGCAGAGTGCTGCCTCACAGCCTCAGTGACGTGGGTTCAATCCCGACCTCAGTTCCTGTCTGTGCAGAATTTGCATGCTCTCCCTGTGACCACATAGGTTTCCCCCGAGTGCCCTGCTCTCCTCCCACTTCCCAAAGACATACAGGTTGGTGGGTTAATTAACTTCTGTAAACTGCCCCTAGTGTGTAGGTGAGTGGCAGAATCCAGGGATATTAATAGGAATGTGGGGAGAACTGATAACAAGGAAAGTGAATGGGGAAATGAGATTGTTGTGACAATTGAGGGCTGATCTGATAGAGGTACGTAAGATCATGAGGGGCATAGACCAGGTGAAAGCACATAGTCTTTTTCCCAGGGAAGGGGTGCTAAAAACAAGAGGGCATAGGTTTAAGATTAGAGGGGAAAACTTAAAAGGTACATCATGGGCAGCTTCTTCACGCAAAGGGTGGTGTGTATTTAGAATGATCTGCCAAACATAATGGTTGAGGTGGGCATATTAGCAACATTTAAAAGCCTTCTAGATAAGTACATGGATCAGAGAGGTTTAGAGGGCTATGGGCCAGACACGGGCAGATGGGACTAGCTCACTGGGCAACACAGTCGGCATGGACAAGTTGGGCCAAAGGGCCTGTTTCCATGCTGTATGACTCTGTGACTCTATGACACTATAACTGGCATAGTCAATAAACCAAATGACCTTGTGTGGAAATATGATGTATGGGCTCATGCAAAAGGCTCCGGGGGCAAGGGAACAGCCTTTTCGTGCATGAGATAAATTCTCCTCAAATACGGTACAACCACATAATGAGGGTGACCTATGTTTCAAGAGCAGCCTTCAACATCCTCAGGGGTGAAAGGGAGTGGAAAATTGTGGCATTGTCAGCCAAAAGAGGAGAAAAGGATAGACCAAGTCACTTTGGGCAGTCAGACAGAAATCAATGGAGGGAAAACCATCAGCGAAAGAATCCAAGAGATGGTATAAATAATCAGTTAGAAAGGAACACCACAATCAAGGATGAGCCGCAGTCTGACCATCTTTTGAGGAGTTAACAAGAAGAGTCAATGAGGGGGTTGTGCGTTTGATGCAGTCTACATACCTTTCAGCAAGGCTTTCAACAAGGTCCCATGTGACTGATCAGAAAAGTAAATGCCCTGGGATCTAAGGGAAAGTGGTGGGCCGAATCCAAAGTTGGGTCAATTGTAAGAAAGCAGTTAACGGGGCTAGAAGGTTACATGCAGTAGATTCCCTGAGCTCAGTGCTAGATTCATTGCTTTTCATGGTGTATTACAATGATTTGGATGCAAGAATAATTATTAGTAAGAAGATCACAGCTACAAAATTCGTGCTTTACCAAAACTGCCAATGTGGTTGAAAATGAGAAAGAAAATGGTGGATTGCACAAAGATATCAATTGACTGCACAGGTAGGCAAATAGATCAATGTGAGATAATGGCTTTGGTGAGGAGGATACACAGTGGGAGGTCGGACTCTGAAGTGCGTGGTGTGGAGTGCATGCACTCAGATCCCTACAGGTCACAGAACACGTTACTGTGGGATGTGTGGCTTTGTTGGCTGAGGCCATGAATGGTAAGAGCAGGCAGAATCAGTGGAGCTGTGCAAAATACTCATCAGATCACAGCCCTTCAGGACTGCACACACTTCTAGTCATTCAACAGTGGCCTGATAGCATGAGGGTGTATCCAGCAAAAAGTTACTGTATGTTGCCGGGGATAGAGAATTTCAATGAGGAAATATAAGGCAGATTGATGTTGTTTTATTTGAAGGAGGGTAAAGGCATGTTTAATTAAGGTGTGTGAAACAATAAAAGAGACCAAGACACAGTGAAGAGAAAGGACCTATGTGTACCAGCACAGGAACACCACCACTTCATTGGAACATCATCTCTGCAGGTTCCCTCCAATTCGCACACCATCCTGACTTGGAAACATATCACTGCTCTTTCATCATTGTGGATCTAGATCCTGGATCTCCCTCCTCAACACCACTGTGGGAGAATCTTCACCTGACAGACTGCAGTTGTTCAAGATGGTAGCTCACCACCTCATTCTCAGGGACAATTAACGATGGATGATAGATGATGGCCTTGTTAACTCTACCCAGATCCCAAAAATGAATGAAGCCAGGGATATATCTTTAAGTTGATTGAACAAAGGATTGGAGGAGAGATGAGGAAAAATGTTTTCACCCACAGAACAGGTGCCTGGAACGCGCTGCCAGGGGAGGTGGTGGAAGCAGATATGATAGCAGCTTTTAAGAGGCATTTTGATGGACACATGAACAGGCAGAGAATGGAGGGATATAGACCACGTGCAGGCAGATGTCCAGATTAAATTGGCATCATGGTCGGCACAGATATCATGGGCCAAAGATGCTGACCCTACGCTGTATTCTAAGCAATGAAGGTATTGTGTTGATACAAGAGACCGCAGATGCTGGAATCTGGAGCAAAAAACTTTCTGTTCATAATGCAAGCCCACACACTGCCTGAAAAGGTGGGAGGGGGAAAAAGTTTCATCGACTGATAATGCAGGCAAGTTTTAACCACACAGTTCTACAACCTGCAATGCTACAGAGCCAGGGCTGGGAGAAGTATTAGTTTAAATAGCATTTTTTTTGGCCAGGATGGGCACAATGTGCTCAAAGATCATCCAATTCTGTAAACTTCTGTGATTCTGTGTCCCGAAATACCAGCAGGGACCCTTCATGCAAAAGTGTACGCAGTGGAACTAGGAACCATGTTCACTTTCCCATCACCAGACACACTAATCATGGGTAATTCACCAGCACTACACTAATAGACCAGGGTTAACCAATGGCAGGGCTCCATCTGTTAAAGGGGAACTGACCACTGAAACCAGCCACTGCTCGGAGTCGCGGGCCAACCTCTCAACCCCTGGTGAGGACAGCCACACATGTCTGGCCACAGGACAACCGACGACAACCTCGGTGACCTGACAGAACAATAGACTGCAGTCCAGCACAGGCAGAGGCCACACCCCCACCCCTAGACTACTGCCCAGGCTCAGACTGCTGCACTCTAGAGCTGGAACACACTGCTAGCGAGGGCTCCAGGGCTGTGACAGCAGCTCTGTGATCTGCCCTCCCTGGCCCGCACAGGTAGAGGCAAGTGGATGGGCTCAGTCCCACTGGTCGGGGCTTTCCTCAGTATCCCCAGTGTTACCGACCTTCTCCCACAGCCTCAGAGCTGGGGTGACAGGTTAGTGAGGTACGGGGACTGGACCACCCCCAACACCCTGCACAGCCCCAGGGATCCCCAGCCTGGATGATCACAAGTAACCCCGCCCTGTCTCTCCAGTGGGGGCTGGCCAATGGCAAGACCACTGAGGGCCCCCTCGATGGAGATGCTCATGGCCAGGCAGTGATGCGATGGCTTGGTCACCTGCTACTCAAAGACCTCATGCACAAGGATGGAGCACCCTCAGGTCAAGGATGGAGCTGGCTGGGTGGGGGTGTTGGGATCCCCAACAGAAACACAAGGCTCTTGAACGGACGTCTCATACGCTAAAAGATGAACTCTTGAACTCTTGATGTTACAAGCTACCTTGCCGCTGACCTTGTACTTTATTTGTCTTCCTGCTCTGCACTTTCTCTGTAACTGCAATGCTATATTCTGCATTCTGTTTTCTTTTTACTACCTTGATGTAATTATGTATTTAATGATCTTTCTGGATGGCATGCAAAATAAAAGCTTTTCACTGTATCTAGGTATATGTGAAAATAATAAACCAACACCAATATATGTTGCTGAGAGGCTTTTCCGTTGTGCTCAAACAATGAAGTGGTCACACATGCAGGAAGCAATCCTCTCCGTGGAGTGCTGAAGGTCAGTCCCCAAGTGATCCAGTCAGATGTCACTCTCCAGCACTGTGACAGTGATTGGAATTCTGTCACGTAGCAAAGCCAGGAGCCCAGAGGAGAGGAGGGAGAAGGGGATAGCCTCCACCCCACACTTCCGGTGTGCCATGCTGAAGGTGATAGGTAGAACTAATTCACTGTGGATGAGAGTGTGACATGAGCTTCCTGGATACAGGGCCCTTTCTGCAGATGGCCACACTACGCCTGTGTGAGGGGGGATCTGCCTTTGTCGTTCTGATAGGGTTCCACTTGAGTGCAGTCTATCACTTCGGGCTATCATGAACCTCCAGGAAGCCCATAATCCTGGAAAATCCATGTGTCCGTGATGCCAGACGGTATCTGCTACAAAACAAAACCTGCTCTCCTGTCCCAGCCAGGACCTATATGTGACTCCAGTCCCACAACAATGCAAATGGCTCTCGATCCCCTCAGCTGTATCAAAATCAGCTTTAGGAATACCTAGCTGCTCAGGGTAAACTGATGATTGGCTGGTGAAAAAAAATTGTACACAGCAGGATCCCATGAGCAGCAACTGAGTTAAATGTCCAGCATATCTAATTTTGTTGACTGGTACAGGGACATCAGGGCAAGTTCTTCTTCCAATATTGCCAAGGATCAATCACATCTATAAGTCCAACAGGCTGAGGTTTGACTTAACATTTTGCTGCAAAGTCACCATCTCTGACAAAACAGATCATGTTAAAGTTTTGGCCTGGCTGAGGAGTTCAAGTCCATGGTGGAGCTTGAATCTGGGACTTGAAGGGCAGAAACTCTATGGAAAATCACCATCAGCACCAAGTGTGTAAATAGTCTCCATCATTATCGAACACAAATAAACCATGAAGTTGGTGGAAGCACTTAGCTTCTCAGGTAATATCTGAGGAGAGAGAAATAGAGAAATAGAACTGGGAGAAGTGAAAAACAAAACAAGCTGTAAGAGGCAGGCTGAATAGAGAGGGATGAGATCTCCTCCACACTGGGCAGACCAAATGTAGGTGGTATGATCTCTTTGCAAAACATTCCCATTTAGTCAACAAACATTAGCCCAAAACTCTGGACAACTGACATCTTAACACTTTATCTCACTCCCACTCAGTCTCCTCTAATGTTCCAATGTAACTCACCATAAGTCAACACTTCATCTTCTGACCGGGGACATTGCAACTTCTGGACTCAAGACTGAGTTGGAGGGTCATAGAGTCATAGAAAGATAGAACACAGAAACAGGCCTTTCAGCCCACTGAATCCGTGCTGACCATTAGACACCCATTTACACTAAATACTACCCTAATACAAGTTATTCTTCCCACATTGCCAACAACTCTCCCAAGATTCTACCACTCAGCTACACCCTAGGGGAATTTTACTGTAGTCAATATAGATCAGGTGGAAAGCTGGGTGGAGCATTGACTGTTGGAATTTAATCCTGACAAGTACAGGGTGATGCATTTTGGTAAGTCATATAGGTACAGGACATAACAGAGTAAATGGTAGGGTGCTAACGAATGTTGATGAATAAAGGGACTTTGGGTTCAGAGCTTCCATAGTTTTCTGAAAGTGGCAACACAGGAAGGTAGGGTGGAGAAGAAAGCATATGGCATGTTTGCTTTCATATGTCAGGCATAGAATATAAGAGTTGGGATGTTATTTTGCAACTTTACAAAACAAGGGTTAGATTAACTTGGAGTATTACGTGCAATTCTGGACACTACACTATAGGAATGATGTGGTTGTGCTGGAGAGAGTGCAGAGGAGATTTACCATGATCTTGCCTGGATTGGAAGACTGGAGAGATTGGATACACCAAGCTTGTTTTCCCTGGAGCAAAGGAGGCTGAGGAATGACCTGATAGAAGCATACAAAATTATAAGAGGCATAGATAGGGTAGACAGTCAGAATCTTTTTCCCGTGATGAGGGTATCAAAAACAAGAGGGCATAGGTTTATGGTGAGAGGAAGGAGCTTCTAAAGGGGATTTGAGGGGAAGGTTTTTTTTTCACACAAATAGTGGTTGATAACTGGAACTCACTACCAGAGGAGATGGTGGAGTCAGATACAATCACTACATTTAAGAAACATTTGAACAGGCACTAAAATAGGCAAGGCAGAGAAGGATATGGACCTAATGCAAGCAAATGGGATTAGTGTAGATGGGCAAAAATGTCAGCATGGCCATGGTGAGCCTAAGGCCCCATTTCTGTGCTGCACAACTCTATGGATCTATGAACCTACCTACCTGCACATCTTTGTGATGTGGGAGGAAGTCAGAGCACATGAGGGAAGCCCATGTGACCACAGGGAGAACATACGAACTCCACACAGACAGCACCCGAGATCAGGATTGAACCGGGGTCACTGAAGCTGTGAAGCAACAGCTCAACTAACTGCACCACTGAGCCGCCCAGATCGAGTTCAGCAATTTCAGATCATGATTCTGCTTACACTTCACCTCAATTCATGTTTTGTTTCTTTTGTCGTCCCATTATCATGCCCTTTGACAGCATCAGGACTGAAAAAGTATACTTAACAGAAAGATTGGACAAGTTAGGGTTGTTTTCCTCAGAACAGTGGAGGCTGGGGGAGACTTTAATGGGGTGCATAAAATCGAGGGGCCTGGATAGAATAAGTAGTTTGGAGCTTTCTCCCAAAGCATGGGCATCAAAACCCAGATGACATAGATTTATTGGTAGGAGGATTATAGGGGAGATGACAAAATATATCTTCACCCAGAGGTATCATTGCCTGAAAGGATGGTGGAAACAGAAACCCTCATCACATTTAAACAACACTTGGACATGTGCTTAAGAACTGTTTCCTGCAGAGCTAGGCACCCTGTGTGGGAAGGTGGGAAGGCTCATTTTCAATTAGCACAGACACAATGGGCCAAATGACGTGCATTGTAAATTTTCTATGATTCAGTCATCCTCTTTGTTACGTAAACACCCTGCCTTCCACCCTATCATCAACCTTCCATATTCTCCCTTCTTCTTCAACCCCCATTTTCTCCACTTCAAGTTTGCTTCATCTCCGTCTATTCTAATTCTGATGAAGGATGATGGTCCAGAATCTCTGTTTCTCCCTCCCTGGTTGCCTCCTGGATGTTTCATACTTCTTGCTTTATTTCAGATTTTCACTATCTGTGGTATTTTGCTTCCAAACTGAAGAAAATTTAACAAGAAAATCTCTCTCTCTCAAACAGGATGTGGCACTTACCAACTTATTGTTCTCATATACATCTTCTTTCTTAAGCGAATCAAAATCTCTGCAATTGAAAGAGAATAGGAGTCAATGTCAATTGTGCGCCTTATACTGAGTGTGTCCTTATAGAGTATTAACTATAGTTAGAAATGACCTAATGTCACTTCATAGGGCCCACATATGCTCAGTCAAGAAAATCGCTTTCAATGAGCATCTTAAAGCAAAGTCAAGTGTAGAGTCTAGGTTCAGGGCTTGGCTGCTTGTAAGGACAGCCACCAAAGATAGAGCTGTGGAAATTAGCAGTGACTCTTGGGCTAGAATGGGAGATGCACAGAGATCTGGGAGCACTGTAGAAGTTGGAGCAGATTGTATGACCTTGGAGGATCAGAATTCTAAACAGGAGAGGGTACTGAGTCTGTCTAGTCCAACAAATACAAGGTTGATTGGGAAACAGAACAGGCACAATTCATGACAGAATGAACTGAATCTTGAGAACAGTGGTTAATACCCAGACTGATCCAGCAACACACCCAATCGTTTATACAGTACAGGCGGAAGACCCCAGTTGCTCCACAAGCAAGCCAAACAGACCTGTAACGATACATAACTAAGCAACAGTAAAAACATGCTGGTAGGTTATTTGACTATTGTCGCATAGTCTATAGTGTAGGTAAATGGCAAAAGAAACACAGAAAGTTGATGGGAAAGTGAGAGAGAAAGGCAGCAGGAAGAGATGTACTGAGGGGATTGTGCCCCCAAGAGTCAGCATGGATTCAATGGGACAAGTGGCCTCTTTCTGTGGCAACACAATAAGTAAATACACTGAAACAGATTAGCCTATTCCAAGGTGTACAGCTTCTGAAAATTTTCCCCTCCCCTACCCCCAACCCCACCCCCACCCTCTCCATCTGCCCATCACTCACACACTCCTTCTACTGGTTCCCCTCCCCACCCCTCTCCCTTTCGTCCATGCTCCACCTATCAGGTTCCATCATCTTCAGCCCTTTGTCACTTCCACTTATCACCTCCCAGCTTCTGATGCCATTTCCACTCTCCCCCCCCCCCCAGTCATCTGCCATCACCACCCATCCCCCCGCCCCTCACATCAATCCATCTATCACCTAGCTGCTCTTACTACACCCTTTCCCTCCACCATTTTGTACTGGCCATCTCCTGTCTATCTTTCAGTCCAGATGAAGGGCCTTGACCCAAAACGTCGACTGTTCATTTCCCTCCAGAGGTGCTGCCTGACCCGTTGAGTTCCTCCAGCATCTTGTGTGTTGCTCCAGATTCCAGCATCTGCAGTCTTGTGTCTTCTTTCTGAAAACTTCTATTGGGTACCCAGCAGCCAATCACTAAGCAGCTCTTTATTCCTACACCAATATCATCGTAGGTCCACTACATTCAGCCACTCATGACCAATAAGCATCCTTTCAATTGACCCCAGTGTCCTGTGACATTGGCCCTTCAGAACTGTTCACCACAAACTCCAGCAACAATCTATAGGGGAAAGAAACACACACCAAGCAGGAAGCCACTTTCTTGCAAACCAACAGAAATCAGGGTGGGATTTTGGTATCAGTGGTGACATCCTCTCCTCTGAGTTGAAGCTTCTGAGCCTCACTCTGGACATCTGGGCAACGAATTTACTTCTGGTCAAAAGTTCCATTGGCTCAGGTGACCTTTTTCAAATGAGGCTAAAGTCACATCTGTCAATGAGGTGGATGTGGGACATCCCAGGACATTATCCATGGGAGAGGAAAGCCAAGTTCCCAGTACCCTGGGCAATATTTATCTATTAATCAGGTCTTTCTAATCTCATTGCTATGCACAATTTAGCTGGCATGTTTCCTAGAACAGTAAATACACTTCAGAAACTCACTCAGCAGCTGCAACATGTTTAGGATGCCCAGGAGCCCAAAAGATATGACTTAAATGTAAACTCTACACCTTGGAGAAAACCTACTACAACCAACAAACAGAGATGCAATATCTTTAATTCATCACCCAAATATACCAGCATAATTGTACTGTAGTTACTGCCACTGTACCCAGTTCACCTACATCCCAGAATAGTGGGTCTGGATGATTTTTACACAGGAGTGGGACCTTTCATATACCTACACTGGACTTCACTGAAAACATTGGGATGGACAGATCCAGGGGCAGAATTGAGAGCCAGTATAGTCAATCGCATCAGCCTTGTGTATCACCTTACAGAGGCACAATTGCACTGGTTAGGATTCATCTTCTCTCCTTAAGATGCAGATTGGGTCAGGACATCAGAGAGACATCAGACGATCTGCTAATGATAGGGAATTTATCATAATGGAGTGACAGAGAACCATTAACCAGCAACCCCAAAAATCAAACCACAGGATAAGCCAAGATGCAGTGATTGTACAATTGACAGGATTCAATGGCAGGAAATGTCACCTAATTCATGACGCATTGCAGGCAGCTATTTATAGTAGTTCATTGTTTTAGCCATAAGGTCACTGCACATTGACAACTCCAAATGCACATACCACTATTTCTCCTGGGGGAGACACAATGGAGCTGTTCACAGGAACCCTACCCTTTTAGGCAGTAGTTGAAGAAAATTCATCATTATTTTCCTGAGTGAGTTATATTTAATTTGCCTACCTGCCCTCTGAAACAAAGCAGGGCCTTGGATATGAGACGACCCAGGCTGATACTCCAAATCCATGGAGGGAAATGGACAGTTAACATTTCAGATCAAGACAGTTGGATTCCACTGTTTTAAGTAGTTTTTTAACATATATAGTATTTAATAAATGGCTGCTTCTTAGCTTATTGGTTCGTCCATCAGATGAATACGTGTTTTCTCATTGGTTGATTTTGCCACAGGTATCCTAATAGGTTTTCTGTTTGGACTATTGTTATCTGAGGAGTACCTCTTATCTCAGGTATAAAAGGTGTTGCTTTTTGTTAATCACTCTCTTGCTTATCTCTCTTTCTCTTACTTATCTTGCTCCCTTCCCACCCACCCCGCCCCCCTGACCCTAGCTCATTTTTAGTTCCTTTGTCTCAGCTCATCTCCTAGTAGTAAAACTAGTGCCATGTGCTCTGTGACTGTTTAAATTTTTACAATAAAACTTTGTGAGGCACCAAGTTGTTTTCAACTCATTCTTGGACCCCTGAAAGAACCTGCAGATTCGAAAATAACCAGATCCGACAAGACCCTTCATCTTGACTGAAAGATAGCAGGGAGATAACCAGTACAAAGAGATAGAGGAAAGGGGTGGAGCAAGAGCTGGCAGGTGATAGGTGGATCCAGGTAAGGAGGGGTGATAGATGGGGGAGGGATGAGATTGGGAGTGGCATCAGAAGCTGGGAGGTGATAGGTGGAAGTGACAAAGGGCTGAAGATGATGGAATCTGATAGGAGAGGAAGGTGGAGCATGGAATAAAGGGGAGAGAGATGGGAAGGAGAACAGATGAAGGGTCTCGACCCGAAACGACGATTGTCCATTTCCCTCCACAGATACTGCTTGACCCTCTGAGCTTCTCCAGCGGTTTGTGTATTGCTCCAGGTTACATCATCTGCAGTATCTTGTGTCTCCATGATGCTGCAAATCCACCCACTTTCCAATAGTGGTCATTGAGTAGGAATTCAGACCAGGTGGACCCCGGTTGGTTTGTCCTTACACTACCTGGTTTAGTAGTCTCAATCAGTGCCTGATGAGGAGCAACATGCCTGCTTGTCTGCCAATGTGGCTTCCTCAGTTGGCATCTTGAATCAAAAAGTTGTTCAAGCCTCACTCCAACAGCTAAGAGCATATCTACACTTATTACTCAAGCCAGGAGTGAGTCACAGCTCCAGTAACAAAAGACATCAACCAAAGGTCGCCAATCTTCCAGGAATGCCCTGGCTTTTCCAGGAATTACAAACTGATCTCCCGGACTAAAGGTGACAAACTGTTCCTATTTGGTTGGGACAATCACAGCTGCAAACAGCCACCTCTCGTATAATTACAGGACCCTATTTCTCCCCCGCCAAGCCTCAGACACCTCCTCCCACTGGTGCCCCAGGCTTCTGTATATCCAATCAGGAGCTCTGCCCAGACTCCAGTGCCAAAGAAGATTTATGCATCTCCTGGACTGCCATCTCCACCAGTAAGTGACCACCTTCCCCCTCCCTCTACTTCATCCATCAGTGGTACTGCTGTCCAGTGAGGCTGGATTGGCTGGGAGTGACTGGTAAGCAAGTACAGAGAAAGACAGCCGGGGACAGTGGCAAGGGGACTGAAGGCCACTGCAGGGCGGTAGATGGTTCCAGTGGAGCAAGCCCAGAGCTGACGACCACAGGGGAGGGGAGGGTTAAGCTGGGCACTGCTGCAGGGGGGGGAGGGGGATGCACATCTTTGGGATGTGCGAGGAAACCAGAGCACCCGGGGGTGGTGGGGGGCACCCACACAGTCACCCGGAATCATACAAACTCCACCCAGACTGGACCTGGATCACTGGAGCTGTGAGGCAATAGCTCTACCTGCTGAGCCATTGTAATCAAACACACAGCTCCTCTCAGCATGCCTCAAGCAGAGAGATAGTAAAGAGTGAGGGAGGGGCTAAACAAACAAGGCTTGGAAGGCAGAACACCAGAAAGCATCAATTCACACATGGACAGACAAGACTGCAGATGCTGGAATCTGGAACAACAAACAAACTGCTGGAGGAACTCAGCAGGTCAGGCAGCATCTATGGAGGGAAATGGAATTGTTGACATCTCGGGTCGAAACCCTGCATCAGGTCTAAGAGATGGCCAGTATAAAGAGGAGAGAGGGAGTAGTTAGACAGAGACCAGTAATGATTGACAGACCAAAGGGGGGGGGGGGTGGATGATGGGCAGATCGAGTTAGGGAGGGGATGGTGAGGGTAGGTAGGAGTTGGAAGGAAGGGGCCAGTGGATGATAGATGGAGGCAGACAAAGAAAAAAGGAGGCAGATGAAGCCAGGTTCAGGGGGTAGGGGTGGAGCGTGAAGATGGGGACATCTGGGAGGTTGATAAGCAGGAGCAGCAAGACTACCAGTGCTGGAATCTGACAGGTAAGGAAGGTGATAGTGGGAACCATTAGGGGAGAGGTGAAGGGCAGGTGGAACCAGTACCAGATGGAGGAGGGGTGGGAGAGCTGGCGGGTGAACTGTGTGGATGGAACAGGGAGGGCAAGGAGGATGAAACTGGTGGTGGGGACTGAAGAGAATCGAGAAGTGACACCTCCAGTGAGTCCACAGTTGAATGCTCCGGCAACATCATCTACTGAATGTCCAAGATCTACACAGACACTAGTCTACACCCAGCTAGTTACAAAGGTCAAAAAGAATTCAAGATCCAGTAAATTGCTTAGAAATTTTGTTAAGCTGGTTTCATTCTTCCTTTTCTTTGAAAAGGGGCAAGCAACATAGTTTGTGTCCTTGAGTACATGTGTGCAATCTAAAAGGAACATGGAATAAACCACACACCTTTGGAGCTCTCTGTGCTCCCGGTACTCTACACTTACTGCACTTAGGGTGCAGACTTCACAGTTACTGCTCGACTGAACATAAAATCTGGTGATTAAATCACAACGGTGTATGTCTCTGCACCTCATCTGCCACTGCTTTTGAGGACTTCAATTTTAGGAAAACAATTTTCATGAAAAATCCCCAGCACCTTTTGACACACTGTTTCACATGGGTAAGAACTGCCCATGCTGCAAACGGTGCACGGTCTGGACCAGGACACACAGATCACAAGGTATGTAAGGCTTGAAGCAGGGACACCATAGCCCTTCAGCAGTGAGGCGGCAGGAGAGGACAGTGGGAGAGGAGCAGCTGGTCCAACAGAGAGAATGGACATGGTCCTATAACGGGAGAGGTGAAGTAATTCCAAAAATGGCAGTAGAGGGGTCAGTGGGAGTGGAGGGGTCAGTCTGAGACAGGGGTGGGGGTGTCAGTGGGAGTGGAGGGATCAGTCTGAGGGTGGAGACGGAGGTGGAAGACAGGAGTGAAGGCAGAAATGCGAGACGGGAGTGGACGGGGAGGTGGGAGACGGGAGTGGAGTGGAGGTGGGAGACGGGAGTGGACGGGGAGGTGGGAGACGGGAGTGGACAGGGAGGTGGGAGACGGGAGTGGACGGGGAGGTGGGAGACGGGAGTGGACGGGGAGGTGGGAGACGGGAGTGGAGGAGCAGATGGAAGATAGGAGTGGAGGGGAGGTGGGATGATCTAACATCTGCTTCCATGTGGCAAATAAGCCCACGGTTGTCACCACTCATAGTTAAGTATAAGTCTGCAGAAATTCATCTTATACATTGGACTTTACGGTACTCAGTTTAAACTCATACTGTGGTAGATTCCCCAGCAGATTGGCAGGAGCACACTACACCCACACAGAGAACATTGTTTCAAACAAGGCACGCTAGAAGTGGAATGTACTGGAGCCTGGACAGAACTTGTCCATGACAAATACTACTCTTCAGTGGCTCACTGGGAAAGGCAGCAGGGGTGGGAGTCGGGGGCTAGGGTCACTGCGCCCCCTCGCCCGGTCTGGTGAAGGAACAGTTCAGAGGTGACAGCATTGGAAGTGAGGCCGCAGATCACAGTGAGGGCTGGAGACACAGCAACAGGGGTAACAGAGCACGGGATCCAGCACACACCCTGCCTCAGCCCCAGATACTTTGTTGCCTTGTCTGTGCCCCTCTGCTAAGGTTATGAGCTGCCATGCCAAGCAGGTCTCCTGGTGTATCCAACGCCGGCCGCTTCTGGGTCCACACCACCAGCAGGACCATGGTACCACACAATCTGCTCCTTCTCCTCACGCAGTCCCTCGAGACCGATGGTGATTTGCCTCGAGGTCCCTCAAGACCGATGGTGACTTGCCTCGAGGTTCCTTGAGACTGATGGTGACTTGCCTCAAGGTTCCTCAAGACCAACGGTGACTTTCTTCAAGGTCCCTTAAGACCAAGGGTGATGCCCCGAGGTCCCTCGAGACTGAGGGTGACTCGCCTCAAGGTTCCTTGAAACTGAGGGTGACTTGCCTCGAGGTCACTTGAGACCAAGGGTGACTTGCTTCAAGGTCCTTTGAGACTGGGGGAGACTTTCTTCCCCTGTTTTTTCATGTGACTGCTGTGGCCAATGTGGGAACTGCAGACTCTTCCATAGATGGGGCAGGGGGTGGCTGATGGGCAAAGCACTTTGTGAGCTGGTGTGATCCTCCTGCCTCTTAAACCTGGCCTCTGTGTACTCCTAACACATGGCCTCAAGATTTTTCAACCCATTCACGTGCTCCTTCTCCACTCAGCAGTCATAGGCCAGGGATTCCCAGGAGTCAGTGAGGATGTTACATTTCTTCAAGAAAGATTGAAGAAGTGTATTTAGAGCCACAGAACAGGCAACATTGGCCTGGGAAAGGATACTGACATTGGCTTATCTATTCTGCCCGCTGATTTGGAAGATTTTGCGGAGGGAGAGTTGTGGTATCTCTCCAGTGCTTTGAGGTGCCTGCTGTAAGTAGTCCAGGTCTCAGAAGCATACAGAATGGCATGAGTTTTGTGCTGGGTTTGAGGTATTGATCTTCAAACACACTTCTCCTTTGAAGGTGGTGGTGAATTTCATCATGGAGGGAATGCTGCCAAGATGTGGGACATGGTGTACATTTTCAAAGACCACCTTTTTAAACCTTTATTGTTGAACTGCGGGGAGAGATGGGAAGAGGACATTTGTTTTGAGGATGCTCCGTGCATCCTCTCATATGCTTCCATGAATGAATCGATGACGAGTTTGAACTCAGTCTACAAATGTGCACATACACAAGCATCATCTACATACTGCAGCTCAATGCTTGAGGTTGGGGTGGCCTTGGTCCCAGAGCAAAGGCAACGGAGGGTGAATCTTTTCCTATTTGTCCTGCAGATTAGCCCTACTCCATGGGGAAGCTTGTTGGAAGTGAGCAGCAAGAGAGATTGGAGTAATAACACAGCATTGCTTGACCCCTGTTTGCACAGGGATTGGGTCTGTTGGCTAGGATCATGGCTTCCATCTGTGCCTGAAGTTGCTCTGCACCAAGTTTTAGCACTTCAACAGAGATACCCATTCCCACCCTGCCAGTTTTAAACATCCCTCCGAGAAAGATCTGTTTTCTCAAAAATAAACTACTACTTGCTGGAGTGTATGTACAAAGCTGGCCTGATCCCCCTGGAGAAGGTCCTGCCTACAGACAGGCCCACCATTACATGGTTGGGGCTAAAACTGTTTCAGCTGGCTGGACCACACACTTTCTCAAATACCATGGCTTATACTTTACCATCTTATAAAGGCAACTGGACACTGGAGTAAAGTTAATGAGTTTATTTTCATTTTTTTATTTAATTTCTTTAGTTCTTTCTATTGAACAGAGGACAGTACAGCACAGGAACAGGCCCTTCGGCCCACGATGTCTGTGTCGACCATGATGCCAAATTAAACTGAACCTATCTACCTACACACAGTCCATATTCCTCCATTCCCTGCCTCCTCACGCCTCTGTCTAAATGTCTCTTAATCTCCACTACCATATCTGCTTCCACCACTATCACTGGCAGTGCGTTCCAGGCACCTACCATTCCCTGTGTAAAAACCTACCTCGCACATCTCCTATAAACAATCCCCTTCTAACCTTAAAGCTATGCCATCTAGTATTTGTCATTTCAACCCTGGAGAAAAAGACTCTGTTTACCCTATCTATGCCTCTTATAACTTTATAAACCTCTATCAAGTCTCCTCTCAGCCTCTGACACTCCAGAGAAAACCATGCAAGTTTGTCCAGCATCTCCTCATAGCTAATACTCTCTAATACAGGCAGCATCCTAATGAACCTCTTCTGAAGTATCTCCAAAGCCTCCACATCCTTCCTGTAATGGGGCGACCTGAACTGCACACAATACTCCAAGTGCGGATTAACCAAAGTTTTATACAGCTGCAACATGTCTTATTATAGATGAGGATATAAAAGTGATAAACAATGGCCCAAGGAGATAATAAAGAGTCTGTTCACTTCCCAGTGTGGATGGGAAAGAGGAGGGCCACGAGGATGGACAAATCATGTGACCAATAGACATTGTGCAGAACTGGTGAGGTGTGGGCTGTTGGATGTGGCCAGAGAGGTAAGGGGAGAAGGGAATGAAATTTCCAGGCGTAGACACAATAGGCTGAAGAGCCTGATTCTGCGCTGCACTCCAGAGTTAATCAATCATGTCAACCTTCAGATGGAAAAGATGTCACCTCTGCTTAAATGAGCTGGCACCTCCATAAACCAACATTCCTCCCGTAATGTGACCAACTACAAATAGATCAGCTGGTCTATCAGCTTGGTATCATTTTTAGCGTGGGATCTTACAGTGCAATACAGCCAAGCTTGTCTAAAGGAATCGCAGCAAATCAGAATTTACTCGTCACAGATGTTTATCTCTATATTTCCTACACTTTAGTTTGCTCTCTGTATACTTAATGATTAAAACTAAATATACACAACTGGGAATAAGCACACAATGATGAAAAACAAAGGCTTGTTCAAACTTTGCATTGTGCTTTGTTGCACAGCTACAATCAGTAAACCCCGACATGGTAGATAACATCACCATAGCAATTGAGACTGAAATTAATCAGAGAGTGGTCCTGTGTCCTTCAGTATTGCCTTCCAAAGAACAACAATGGAGGTCTTTGACCTGAACTGTTAACTGTTTCTCTCTCCACAGATGCTGCCTGACCTCCTGAGTATTTCCAGCATTTGCTGTTTTTATTTCCAATTTCTAGCTTCTACTTTTGGTATTCTCCTGCAGCCTAGAACAATGCTTAGCCCAGAGCTAAGAGCACTTATGACACACATTGCAATTTCTGGGAGCTTGCCGTGCACAGATTAGCTGCTGTGTTTCTTACAACAGTGACAACACTGCAGAGCTGTAGTTTGTTGATTGTAAAGTGCTTTGGGTCATCCTGGGGTTGTGAAAGATGTTGAAGAACTCATTCTTTCTAATGTCATAGGACAGAAGTGAGGGGCCAATTGGCCTTCTGTCTCATAAATTTACAGACTCCCATATTTTACAGGCAATCTTTCATGCAACAATTGCAAAAATGCAATAGTACTCCAAGTAAACAGAGGCTCGGGAAGTTCCTTTACTTCCCCACAGGAACAGAAACATGCAAATTCAGGGAATGTGGGGAATGAGGAATTTTAATTGCAGCCCACAGATTGCACATAGGATGAAAGCTGGCTCAGAGCAATCTGTCTACATCTGGGAGTTTAAAAACTGGACAGGAAGAATTAAATAGACGTGGCATTGCTTCTGATGGTTTGAGAACTGTCCACCTCTCGCTTTCAGGAGGTGACTTTCCATTGCAACACCAGTCTGAGGCAGCACAGGTCTCTTCCATACAGCAGTCAGCCTCGTACTTAGGAATAAGAGGTCATTCAGCTCTGTCCTGCCTAACTGCTGTGGCTCCAATACCCCTTCCTACCCTCATCCACCCAAAATGTCAGTCCTGACAGTTTGGTCACAGCATAGAACATAGAAGATTGAACATAGAACAGTATAGCACAGGAACAGGCCCTTCAGCCCACAATATTGTGCCAAACTAATTAAACTAGTAATTAAACACCTAACTACACTAAGCCCTTCTGCCTACACAAGTCCATATCCCTCCATTCTCTGTACATTCATGTGCCTGTCTAGGAGCCTTTTAAACGCCTCTATCGTATCTGCCTCCACCATCACCCCTGGAAGTGCATTCCAGGCACCCAACACTCTCTGTAAGAAAATTGCCCACACACCTCCTTTGAACTTACCCCCTCTCATCTTAAATGCATTCCCTCATTTCAACTCTGGAAAAAAGATACCAACTGTCTATCTATGCCTCTCATAACCTTATAAACCTGTCAGGTTTCCCCTCAGCCTCCACCACTCCAGAGAAAACAATCCATTTGTCCAACCTCTCCTTGAAGCACACACCCTCTAATCCAGGCAGCATCCTGGTAAACTTCTTCTGCACCCTCTCCATAGCCTCCACATTCTTCCTATAATGGAGCGACCAGATTTAAATGCAATACTACAGATGCGGCCTAATCAGAGTTTTATAAAGCTGCAACATAACTTCCTGACTCTTGAACTCAATGCCTCAACCAATAAAGGCAAGCATGTCATACATGTGCTTTACCACCCTACCAACCTGTGCAGCCACTTTCAGGGGGCTCTGGACTTGGATCCCAAGATCCCTCTGTCCATCAACGCTGTTAAGGGTCCTTCCAGTAACTGTGTACTGTCCCTTTACATTTGGTCACCCCAAGTGCAAAACCTCACACAGCCAGATTAAACTCCATCTGCTATTTTTCTGCCCATATCTGCAACTGGTCTATATCCTGATGTATCCTTTGGCAACCTTCTACACTATCCACAACACCACCAATCTTTGTATCATCCGCGAACTTATTAACCCACCCACCCGCATTTTCATCCAAGTCATTTGTAGCACAAACAGCAGAGGTCCCAGTATGGATCCCTGCAGAACATCACTAGTCATGTACATCCAGTCAGGATAAGTCCCACCAACCACTACTCTCTGTTTTCTATAGGCAAGCCGATTCTGAATCCAAATGGGCAGATCGTCGTGGATCCCATCTACCTTAATCTTCTGGATGAGACAACCTTGTCAGACAGCTTACTAAAATCCATATAGACAACATTCATAGCTCTTCCTTCATCGATCACTTTTGTCATCTCCTCAAAAAACTCAACCAAGTTAGTAAGACACCACTTGCCCCACACAAAGCCACGTTGACTGTCCCTAATTAGGCTATGGTTTTGGTATTGGTATTGGTTTATTATTGTCACTTGTACCGAGGTACAGTGAAAAACTTGTCCTGCATACCAATCATACAGGTCAATTCATTACACAGTGCAGTTACATTGAGTTAGTGCATAGTCCATTGAAGTAGTACAGGTAAAAACAATAACAATAACAGTAGAGAGTGAAGTGTCACAGCTACAGAGAAAGTGCTGTGCAATAAGGTCATAAATCCTTTCCCTAAGAATCTTCTCCAATAGTTTCCCTACCACTGACGTGAGACTCACTGGTCTATAGTTTACAGGATTATCCCTATTTCCCTTCATGAACATGTGGGTCTCACTGGCTAGGCTGGCATTTACTGCCCTTCCTGAACTGTGCCCAAACTCACTGGCCTGTGGCCCATTTCAGAGGATGTTGAAGGATCAAATCACAAACTGCTGAAGGAACTCAATGGGTCAAGCAGCATCTGTGGGGGGAAAGGAATTGTCAATGTTTCAGGTTGTGACCCTACATCAGTACTGAGAGTAGGGAGGAAAGTAATGTAGCCGTTCAGGGGCAATTAAACTCCTTTGTCTGTGTAATGTGTTGCTAATTTTGTAAAGTCTAGGTAATACAATACACACAAAATGCAGGAGGAACTCAGCAGGTCAGGCAGCATCTATGGACAGAAACAACTAGACAACATTTCGGGTCGAGTCCCTTCACTAGGACTGGAAAGGAAGAGGGCAGAAGCTGGAATAAAAAGGTGGGGGGAGGTGGAGGAGCACAAGCTGCCAGGTGATAGGTGAGGGGGGAAGGTAGGTGGATGAATGGGAATGGTGTGAGAAGATATGATCACAAGATCACAAGACAAGGGAGCAGAAGCAGGCCATTCGGCCCATCGAGTCTGCTCCAAGGAAAGGGAAATAGAAATGAGAAATGGGGAATGGGGGAAGAAAAAAAAACTATTCTAATCCCAATTTCCGGCCTTATCCCCATATCCCTTGATATCCTGACTATTTAGATATCTATCTATCTCCTCCTTGAACACCCCCACTGATCTGGCCTCCACTGCTGTCGTGGCAAGGAGTTCCACAAATTCACCACCCTCTGGCTAAAGAAATTTTTCCTCATCTCTGTTTTGAAACTGTACCCTCTAATTCTAAGATTGTGCCCCCTGGTCCTGGACTCACCCACCAAGGGAAACAGCCTAGCCACATTTACTCTGTCCTTTCCTATCAATATTTTAAATGTCGCTATGAGGTCCCCTCTCATTCTTCTGTACTCCAGTGAGTACAGTCCAAGAGCCGACAAATGCTCCTCATACGTAAGCCCTTTCATTCCTGTAATCATCCTCGTAAATCTCCTCTGAACCCTCTCCAACGTCAACACATCCTTCCTAAGATGTGGGGCCCAAAACTGCGCACAATATTCCAAATGAGGCCTCACTAGTGCCCCGTAGAGCCTCATCAACACTTCCTTACTTTTATACACTATACCTCTCGAAATGAATGCCAACATAGCATTCGCTTTCTTTACCACCGATCCGACCTGGTGGTTAACCCTTAAGATATCCTGCACGAGTACCCCCAAGTCCCTTTGTACTTCCGTGCTTTGGATTTTCTCTCCTCCTAGATAATAATCTGCCCACTTATTTCTGCTTCCAAAGTGTACAACTGCACATTTCTCTACATTGAATCTCATCTGCCATTTCCTTGCCCATTCTCCTAAACTGTCTAGGTCCCTCTGCAACCTTCCTATCTCTTCAATACTCCCTACTCCTCCCCCTATCTTGGTGTCATCCACAAACTTAGCCATGAAACCATTTATTCCATCATCCAAATCGTTAATGTACAAGGTAAAACGGAGCGGTCCCAACACCAACCTCTGCGGCACACCACTAGTAACCGGTAACCAACCAGAACGAGATCCTTTTATTTCCACTCTTTGCTTCCTGTCAATCAGCCAATGCTCCACCCATTCTGCTATCCTACCCGTAATTCCATGACCTCTCATCTTATTAATCAGTCTCTTGTGAGGCACCTTATCAAAGGCCTTTTGAAAGTCTAAATACACAACATCTACCGCCTCTCCCTTATCCACCTTACCTGTGATTTCTTCAAAAAACTCCAATAGGTTGGTCAGGCAGGATCTTCCCTTCACAAAACGATGTTGGCTAGGACCTATCTTGCCTTGCGCCTCCAGGTATTCCGTAACCCCATCTTTGAGGATAGATTCCAATAACTTTCCCACCACTGACGTCAGACTAATAGGTCTGTAATTTCCTTTATGCTGCCTCCCACCTTTCTTATACAACGGAACTACATTTGCGACCCTCCAGTCCTCCGGAACCATGCCAGAATCTATCGATTTCTGGAAAATTATCGCCAATGTCTCCGCTATCTCTAAAGCCACCTCCTTCAGAACCTGGGGATGCACCTCATCCGGTCCGGGAGACTTATCAGTCTTTAGCCCATTTAGTTTTCCTAGCACCTTCTCCCTAGTAATCTTAACTGAACTCAATTCCATTTCGTGAGACTCCTGACTAACCGGCACATTGCTGATGTCCTCCACGGTGAAGACCGATGCAAAATATTCATTCAATTCCTCTGCCATCTCTCTATCGTCCATTATAATAGCTCCTGCACCATTATCAATTGGTCCTATATCAACCCGTGTCTCTTTTACACCTTATGTATTTAAAAAAACTCTTAGTATCCTTTCGAATGTTATCCGCCAACTTCCTTTCATAATTCATCTTTTCTTTCCTAATGACCTTCTTAGTTTCTCTCTGCAGGTTTTTAAAAGCTTCCCAGTCTTCTGTTTTCCCACTAATTTTTGCTTCTTTGTACGCCGCCCCTTTTGCTTTTATTTTAGCCTTCACCTCTCTCGTTATCCACATTTGTGCCTTTTTTCCATTCAAAACCTTTTTTCTTGGAATATATCTATCCTGCAATTTCCTTATTTCCTGTAGAAGTTCCTTCCATTTCTCCTCTGCCGCCCCTCCAGCTAGCTTACTCTTCCAATCAATTAGGGCCAACTCCTCTCTCATACCATTGTAATTTCCTTTGTTCCACTGAAATATCGATACAGCAGTTATCAGTTTCTCCTTCTCAAACTTGAAACTGAACTCAATCATATTGTGATCACTGGTTCCCAGTGGTTCCTTTACCTTTAGTTCCCTAATCACCTCCGGTTCATTACACAGCACCCAATCCAAAACAGCCGATCCCCTGGTGGGCTCTTCAACAAGTTGCTCTAGAAAAACGTCCCTTAGACATTCCACAAACTCCCTCCCCTGAGTACTACCGCCATTCTGGATTTCCCAGTCCACCTTCATGTTAAGTGGAAGTGATAGGTGGAAGAGGCAAAGGGCTAGAGAAGAAGGCATCTGATAGGAGAGGACAGTAGACCATGGAATAAAGGGAAGAAAGGGAAGGAGGTGGGGACCCAGAGGGAGGTGACGGGCAGGTCGTGAAGGCAGGGGAGGGGAAAGAGGAGGTGAAGGGCCACAGTAATGAGGGAAAAACAACGTGGGGGGGGGGGAGGAGAGAAGGAAAAAAAGAACAAAAAAGTCTAGGTAATGTTGTATGGTCTGACACATTGGAACATGCCCAACAGGCCAGAATATACAAATGAAAGAAGGACAAGGCCGGTGGCAGGTAAAAATGGCTGGTCCTGATACAAACTGAAAGAAAGTGAGTTAGCTAAAGATGAATTGAAAAGTTGAATCGTCTTCACCAACTTGGGCGAATCCCCGGCCCATGACTGCTCAAAGTGGAGGAGGGAAGTCAGGAAAGTGCTGAGAAACTCCAGTATCTTCATCAGGACCACACAGAACGCAGCAAAAATGATGGAAGGAGCGTACCATTTCCCATTCTACCTACCCAATCATCCCGTCAGGTGCCTCCTGCCCCACCTGTGGCAGAATCTATGGGTCTCACATTGGCCTCATCAGATGCCTCAGCACCCACAGAACTGCAGAAGAAGTAGGTCATCCTCAATCCCAAGAGACTGCCCACAAAGACAGCAAACCACACAGGAGTCAATGATAATGAAGTGCTGGACAGAAACTAGTGCGAAGCTCTCCTTAGTTGAATACCATGCCACATCTGGAGTTCAGGGATACACTGCTGAAACTCATCAGTAGAATTGTGGGCCATTTGCTTGGATTAGTCAATTCGATGCACATTGTGATGAACATTTTCTTGCTAAAACCCTCTGTGCCAACAGCAGCTCTGCCACACCAATCCTAACATCCAACGAGAGCACTACATCTCACAGGGTGCCTTTGTGTCAGCACTTAGGAGTAAAGTGACCCTTTATACTGTTATTGTTTTTACCTGTTCTACATCAATACATTCAGTACTAACTCAATGTAATTGCACTGTGTAATGAATTGACCTGTACAATGAGTATGCAAGACAAGTTTTTCACTGTACCTCAGTACAAGTGACAATAATAAACCAATACCAATATCCTCCTTGCCCGACACTGCTGCATCCAGCCACTTTAAAATAACTGCCCCACATTAATCACACAAGGATATTTCCAGGCGGTTGTAGGGTCTGGACACTGGTGGTCAGAAACAGCTTGGGAATGGCCAACTTTATACATGAGTGGTGAGGACATGCTATTCACTGTGGTATCATAAGATAGGCAGTGCCAAAGAGATAATGTTGTCCACATTAATGTAATCAGTGTCTGGGAGGAGAAAGGGGGGCACTGGGGAGGCAGCAGGTAAAGAAGAGAAAGCCTCCGCAGTGTCTGTTCCCAGAAGGAGTTGCCAGTTCTTCAGGAATCCTTTGGAATTAAATCTCAGGGTTCTACTTCAAGCAAAAACAACACTGGAGGAAATTCAGAAGGATGTTAAAAATATCTTGAGCATTTCCATTTCATGTGACCCCTCAAACCACCAACCCACACCCTTTGGCTTATTAATTAGAAAATACTGGAGAAAGGGAGAAAGGCTATTTAGTGGGCAGGGTGGTTGGAGATAGGATAAAACTTCCAGGGAAATGTCCACCTGAGTGCCATACCTGAGGAGCATACAGCACAGAAACAGGCCCTTCAGCCCACTGAATCCATGCCGACAATCAACTGTCCATTTACACTAATTCTATTTTATTCTCCCCACATTCCCATCAACTCCCCCCAGATTCAACCACTCACCTACACACCAGAGGCAATTCACAGTGGCCAGTTAACCTACCACCAGCATATCTTTGGGATGTGGGAAGAAAGCAGAGCACCTGGAGGAAACCCACGTGGTCACAAGGAGAACGTGTAAACTCCACACAGACAGCACCCGAGGTCACCGGAGGTGTGAGGCAGCAGCTCCACCCGCTGCACCGTTGTGCTGCCTTTCTTCCCTGCGGCTGCAACAAAGTGGCACAGCCAGTAGACCTGCTGCCTCACAGTGCCAGAGACCCAAGTTCAATCCTGACCTCGGGTGCGGTCTGTGTGTAATTTGCACATTCGCCCTGTGACGGTGTGAGTTTCCTCCAGGTGCTCTGGTCTCCTCCCACATCCCAAGGACGTGTGTGTTGGTTGGTTAACTGGCCACTGTGGACTACCACTAGTGTGTAGGTGAGTGGTAGAAACTGGGGAGAGCTGATGGGAATGTGGGGAGAATAAAATAATGGGATTCGTGTGGGATTAGTGTAAATGGATGGTTGATGATCAGTGCGGACTCAGTGTACCGAAGGGCCTGTTTCTGTGCTGCACCTCTCAATGAGTCTGTGCAAAGTGACTTCTGATTTGACTTTAGCTCACTTGCATTGAGGGGTGGTGCAGGCTGAAGTGGTGGTATTGAAGAGACCAGCCACAGACTGCCATGCATCCCAAGACAAGGAAACCATGCAACTTCACTGCTGGTGCTCAGGAATCTTTCAATATCCGTATTTCAGGAATGTCCTGCTTGACAAACATAAAATAAGAGATACGATATCTTTATTAGTCACATGTATATCAAAACACACAGCGAAATGCATCTTTTGTGTAGAGTGTTCTGGGGGCAGCCCGCAAGTGTCGCCACGTTTCCGGTGCCAACATAGCATGTCCACAACTTCCTAACCCATACGTCTTTGGAATGTGGGAGGAGCACCCAGAGGACACCCACGCAGTCATGGGAAGAACGTACAAACTCCTTACAGACGGTGGTGGGAATTGAACCCGGGCTGCTGGTGCTGTAACAGTGTCATGCTAACCGTTACACTACACTACCGTACATGCCATTTAGTGAGAGGAATGGAGGCAAGGCTGTATATTTATTACCATTGTTCTGTCCCTCTCTCCACAGATGCTGCCTGACTAGTTGAGTGCTTCCAATGCTCTTTATTTTTATTTCATATTTATCACACTGGGTCGCTGTCCTCTTTAGATATCATCAGTTCTCCTAACCACCCATACAGTCTTCCAGTCTTGGTGTACAGTGAGCGAGTTGGATAGGGAATCGTAGAGAGAATATTGGAGATGTGTGGTGGAAGGAAGGAATAGGCCACAGCAACAGGGCAAGACAGAGGCAGAAACAGGCAGAGAGGGAGCCTGAAACAAACAGAATTGATACCTACAGCAGGTACTTCTAGTGGGTCAAATGACAGCACTGGCATGGTTAGATCAAGAGGCAATGCAGGTCAGCAAGGGCAGGGAGTGATAGGTGAATGAGTTTGGATACAGGCAGCAGAACATTGGATGAGAACTGTACCATGCCAGACAGCCCTCCTGTACCACAGTACAAATGTGCTCAGAGAGTGGGATCCAGTCCAGATCACAGAGATGATATATCACATCTTTGGCACTGCCTTCCATGCCACGTATACTAACTGGTTGTTGTAACCTACTTGTTTTTTTTCCTTCCAGTAGATTGGCTTGTTTGTGTTTCCTCTCCAAGGCTTCTACTTGTATCCCAATCTGTGTGATCCCATAAGACAGGTAGGAACACACTCAGTTCCAACTCATTTCCCTTAAGGACCTGCTGCATTCTGGAGCTGGCACAACTTCAGCCTGATCTAGATTACTGTCCAACAGCCATAATCTGATTAAGTGTCCTGCCCTTCTTCTTATGCTCTTAATCTTTGCCCAACATCTTAAATAACTTGTCCGTTAATGGAGGATGGGGAATGGGCTGAGTGTTTGAATATTCGCCAGTTCCTGCTCCCTTGCTGTGCTAACAGTTTTAGCCCAAGCGGTAGGAGGATTGGATTCTAATCCCACTCCAGATACCTAGGCTGATGCACCAGCACAGCACTGACGGAGTGCTTCACTCTTGGAGATGCCATGGTTCGGATGAGATATTGAATTGAAAAATAGGGAGATTATTCTTGGTGTCCTGGTGAACATTCATCCTGAAAATGGGAAAGGGGTTTAGAAAAGTGCCTTTTACAGAGACTCAGGAGGTAGAAAAAAAACAAACTGCTGGAGAAACTCAGTGGATTAGGCAGCAACTGTAGAGAGAAATGGACAATCAATACTTCCAGTAAAGACCCTTCATCCACTCCAGATGAAGGGTCTCAACCCAAAACATTAAATGTCCATCTCTCTCTGCACAAGCTGCCTGACCCACTGAGTTCCTCCAGCAGTTTGTTTTTTGGCCCAGATTCCAGCATCAGCAGTCTCTTGTGTCTCGTGGTTTCAGGAATTGCTAGGTTGAGAAGAATTAGCCAGGGTTTGGTCTCCTGCTGAACTCTGCTAAATCAACATCATTAAACCAGATTATAATAGCATTACCACTTTATTATTTGTAGGACTTTGCTGTATGCAAATTGAGTGCAGCATTTCCTGCACTATGACACTGAGACAAGTCTGAAGAGTTTGGTGATAGTGAGTGTGAGTAATTGGAGAAAGCCAGAGCACATTGTTTCGTTAGCTGATTGCTTCACTTCACATCTTGGATAAGTGTTCTGCATTAAAGTTACGGGAAGCAGATTTGGCTGAAGTGAGATTAATTTCCCCTCAGCTACATACATGAGTGAATGTGGACATGGTTCCCTTCAATGGAATACAAAGTGGGTGGAAGAATTACTCCAGCTACTCTGGAAAAATGATAGAAAGATAGTTCTCTCCCCTCCCCCAGATTCATTTTGGGAAGTCAATTAGGGATAGGACAGAGTCCTTGGGGTTCAAGTACATAGTTCCCTGAAAGTGACAACACAGATTGATAGGGTGGTGGAGAAAACATATGGCACGCTTCAAAGGTCAGGGTATTGAATATAAGATTTGGAATGTAATGTTGCAACTTTACTAAACACTAGTTAGTTCGCACTTAAGAACTTCTGATGAAGGATCAGCAACTGTTTCTCTCACCGCAGATGCTGCCTGACCTGTTGTATTTCCAGCATTGTTTTTATCTTTAAAAGAATATGAAGCATGTTGGGACAAGCACAAGATATATACAAGGTTTTCTTTCATCTTCCTTGCAGTTCAAGCAGCTGCAGAGTTCAGCAGGAAATCAAACCCTGACTGATTCTCCTCAACCCAGTATTTCCTGAAATAACACTACCTTTGTAAAATGCACCCTTTTAAATCCCTTCCCCACTTTAGCACAACTACAAACACCCAGTTATAAACCCAAGAGTGATACAACAGGTCCGGTTCAATGGTCTTCAGAATACCATGGCTCAAAGGAGGTATAAAGCCAAGCTCCCGTTAACAAGAGTGCAACAAACCTGGAGAGGAAGTGAAGGCCACCGCCGAAAGGAACAGTGGCCTTTCAGGGAACATAGGTCTTTCAAGGAACAGAGACAGGAGCAGGTACATGATAGTACTGAACACATTGGAGATGGTTACTTATTATGACACAGAAGGAGGCCATTCAGCCCATTGAGTTCATGCCAGATCCACGCAGAGCAACTCAATTAGTCCCATTCTCCCTCTCCTTCTTTACCTGTAACCCTGTGACATATTCTCCCTCAAATCATTTGTCTAATGGCTACTTCAAGCAGAAGCAGCTAAGCATTTTAAAAATCAACATGTTAATTGTAGTGACACCCTTGAGGTTCCTTTCAGGGACATCCCATGCCATTTGAATCAATGGGGTACTCAAGTGTAAAAAAACGAGTCAACCCCTCCTCACCTGCATCCACCTATCACCTGCCAGCTCTTATCCTCCCCCTCCCCTCTTTATACTGGTTATTTCACCTCTACTCTTACATTCTAGATTGGTATCAGTTTATTATTGTCACTTGTACCGAGGTACAGTGAAAAACTTGTCTTGCATACCGATTGTACAGGTCAATTCATTACACAGTGCACTTACATTGAGGTAGTACAGCCTCAACCCGAAAGGTTGACTGTTCATTTCCCTTCACAGATGCTGCCTGACCCACTGAGTTCCTACAGCAGCTCTTTTTTTGCTCCAAATTCCAGCCTCTGCAGTCCCTTGTGTCTCTACTTTTGAAGCGTATTCACTGTTATAATGTCAGGAAAATGGTGGCTGATTTGTGCCAAGTGAGTTCCCCGAAAAACCAATCTGATAACAACCAGATGTCTGTTTTGTTAATGTTGGGCGAGGAATAACATTGGCCAGGACATGGGAATAACACACTGTTCTGCTTCCAAATAGTAGCTTTCACATCCACGGGCCCTTGTGTTAATGCCTCATCTGAAAGAGGACATTTCCAACAATGCAGCACTTTGTCTGTACTCCACCAGAGTGTGACTCGAGATTCTTGTGCTCAAGTCTGTCCTGCCTTTCATGAAGATTTTGTCAGCCTGATCTGTTCCTCCCATCCACTGACCAGCCTGAAGCCCCATTGCCCCAGATTCCCCTCACGTCCAAATACTATTCATTCACCAGGCCCCACCGGGCCTGTTACCTTCCCTGGACCTATTCATAGCCAACTGTTGGTGCGACATCAGCCGCCTTGACTGTTCTGCCCCCCTCACCTACTCCAACCTTACGTCATCTGAACGCCCTGCTCTCCACTCCCTCCGCACCAACCCTGACACTGTCATCAAACCAGCCAATAAAGGTGGTGCTGTGGTAGTCTGGCGTAGTGACCTCTACCCTGCAGAGGCCGGATGCCAACTCTCTGACACTTCCTCCTACCTACCCCTGAACCATGACCCCACCGAGGACCACCAGGACATTATCTCCCGCACCATCAAATCCAGCGTCTGCAGTCCTTTGTTTCTGTACTATTAATTCAGCCTTTGATGGTTTCAACAGTGGGACACAGAAAAGAGGGCTGCAGAATGAGCCACTTTCCAAACGACCTTAATCCTAACCCCAGACTCCATCACAGTTGCCAGACCCAATGCTACCGATCCCCATCCTTGCGTGCCCATATCCAGATCTTGACGGTCACCCATCCCCCCTACAGCATGTCTATCACTCGGTGTGGGATCCTGCTGTGTACAAAAGCAGCTTCCACTCCTGTCCAGGGAACACTCACTCCACCTGGCTACTGATTTCACGGGGAGAGTTTACGTTTGAGGGGTGTTAGGGTGGGGGACGATTGCATTAATTTAGACGAAGGATTGTAACGTTAAGTGCTGATTTTCCAGCTATTAGCCAATCTCGGAAACTTCCGCAGCCGAACCTCTGGGGGAAATCTATGCAGCTGTTCGTGATTAGCCACACAACTGGCGCAAATATCATCCTTTAAAAAGAAAAGCTATATTCTATCAGAAACATCTGTGGATCCGGCAGCGCGAGTCACAAATCAAACCCGGCTACAGTAGCCAACATGTACACTTCTCTTCACTTGTAGAGAATAGCCGTCCCGTCAAATCCCATTAGCCTCATGTTCCACGTTGAATAGTAAAACAGCAGCCGCTCCACTCACAGCCGGTCTTTCAGTTCCCCCGATTCACTCCAGGGTCCTTCCCTGCCCGCCAGTATAGGATAGTCCCAAACACTGACACCTGGGGAAGTTTCAACTCTACAAACCAAACCAAAAGTGCATTTGCAACTGTCTCTCTCACTGACACACGGTTCAGAACCGGCAGAACCGGTTATACAGAGAACTGACTCAGCCCAGAGTTTACAGTCTAACGTTGCGCCGGATTCAACCGCCCAACAAGCCGTGACTCGCTCTCTCATCCCCTCCGACACAAGCAGAGAAGCACGTTCCAACAGTTGCCCTTTCTGTACCCGGGATAAAGACCGCTGTTAGTTGCTGACTCACATGAGATCGGGTCTGTAGTGGTGCAGGATGGCACAGAAAGCCAGCCCATCCCGCCAAGAGGTCGTCATGTTAGTGATCTCCACATCGCGATAGCCCTCGCACTGTTTCTTACACCACTGCTGTAAGGCTTTGATCGCAGCCATGTGGAGACGAGAGAGGATCGGGATCAAGCGACCGGGAAATCCGGGAGCTGTAGGAGCAAGGAGATGAAAAGCGTGCGAATGAGCGAGAGAAAGTGGGAGGAGTCTGGCGAGAGGGAGGGAAGGAACAATTTGGAAACACGGACAGATTCTGGGAGGCAAAAGACAGCGGCGAGACAGTTGTGCCGCAACAGGAGGCACAGACTTGGAGACAGGTTTCGGCAGCAGACAGCAGGGTACAACCGAGAGAGAAGGGGTGAAAGGGGCCGAGCGAGTCTGCCCGGATCCCCAGGGAGAAATTAGCAAGGAGCTGGAGCGGAGTCCTGGCTGCCTGACATACACAGGACCACACACACGCACCAGGATCAGCGCTCCTGCCCTAAAGTAACCCCAAACCCTGATATATCGACAGCTCCTCCCGTACTGTTAGCCCCGCCCACACCGAGGTAACTAACCCCTCCCACACTGTTAGCCCCTCTCACCCCAAAGTAATCAGCCCCTCCCCCCCCCACTGTTAGCCCCTCCTGCCCCAAGGAAATCAGTCACTCCCACACTGTTAGCCCCTCCCATCCCAAGGTAATCAGCCCCTCCCACACCGTTGTTAGCCCCTCCCACGCCGGTTGGCCCCACCCACACCGGGATATATCCTCCTCCCCGAGGAAATGGGCTCTCACGCAGTTAAGTAATCTGAGCCGCTCCCATACTGAAGCAAATTCTGCCTTTCTCACACCTGTGATAACTAAAACCCCCCACACCTACACCCACATCTCATCATAGATTCATACAGCTGGGAAACAGGCCCTTCGGCCCACTGAGTCCATGCTGATCATCAAGCACCATTTTACATTTATTCCATTATCATGTTAGTCTTTCCCACATTTGAGCTGGGCAGCTAGTAAAGGCAATCCTTTATCAATCCTTTTATCCTTTGTTCTCCTCTCATATCTCACCCTTTCCCTTCCCTCCAACCTGCTATTCCACTCCCCTCTCTCCCCATTATCCCTTCTCATCACCAATCTTCATGCAACACCCTCCCCTCCATTTCCCTTCCCATCACTCTATACACCATTCCCTTTATCTCCCATTATCATTCCCACTTACCACAACACCTTTCTTCCTCGTCCTTCATGTTTCCCCTCCCTCTTTCCACTCCTGATATTCCCTCCCTTTTATCCCACCTATCTACCCATCACTGTCCCCTCCTGCCTTCTTCCAGTCTTCTCTCCATGTCCTCTCTATCCTCAGCCATGCCCCATCAGCACCCCACCACCTTCAGATTCAAGATTCAGGAAAGGCTCAGTTGGAGGAGGGAACAGCTGGTCCTTGAGACAAACCAAGGTTCAAACGTTGGACATTTTGTGGGACTGGGTCATTAGCGCGCTGCATAATTCTGGGCAAGAATCTCCTCTCAACCACTTTCATCAGACCAACTTCCCTGCCCTTGGACATTGAAAGTCTTGCATTTTTATTTTTTCCATTAATAGTTTCCACCTCAAAGGAGCATTTCCCTCTATCCTGCTGCTCAGATGTGCTGTCAGTGGAATTTATTGTGTAAGGACTTGAGTTTATATAGCATGTTTCATGATCTCAGGATGTTGCAAAACATCTTTCAGCCAGTGAAGTCGTTTTGAAACATAGTCACTGTTGTAATGGAGGAACTGCAGCAGCCAGTCCAATTTACACAGAGGAAGATCCACAGTGTGATAATGACCAGCTAATCTCCTTCTCAAAAGAGTGCCCAGTGATCATTTAAAGAATTCGCTTATGAATATACTGTAGATTAGGCCCTCGCATTCACACGCCAACTGAAAGATAACACCTGACAGAACAGAACTCCTTCAGCACCTTATTGCAAATACTTTGTGCACAAGTATGTGGTCTAGGACTTTAACTACCCACCCAGCCACCCTCCAGCATTTGCTATGGTGCAATACAGTGTGGTCTAGATTTAATTAATAGGGTAAACTGCTTCTAGATGTTCCAATGTTTTACTTTGTAGAATCAATAATGTCAAGCAACCTAGTCTGAATTATGCCTGTTCCAAATTTGTGGTAAAATCACCAAATAGAGATTGGATTACAATCTATTTAATTATGAGAACAGGTTGCAAGTTTGAGGTAAACTGATAACAATGTTTAATGAAGGAGATAGCGAGCCATGGTATCATGACAACAACCTTTCCCTCAATATCAGCAAAACAAAAGAGCTGGTCATTGACTTCAGGAAGGTGGCAGTGCATGCACCTGTCTACATCAACAATGCTGAGGTCGAGAGGGTTGAGTTCCTAGGAGTGAACATCACCAATAGCCTGTCCTGGTCCAACCACATAGACGTCACAGCCAAGAAAGCGCACCAGCACCTCTGCTTCCTCAGAGGGCTAAAGAAATTTGGCATGTCCCCTTTGACCATCACCAATTTCTATCGATGCACCTTAGAAAGCATCCTATCCGGATGCATCACGCCTTGATATGACAACTGCTCTGCCTGGGACCGCATGAAACTGCAAAGAGTTGTGGACAAAGTTCAGCACATCACGAAAACCACCCTCCCCTCCATGGACTCTGCCTATACTTCTCACTGCCTCAGTAAATCAGCCAGCATAATCAAAGACCCCATGCATCCCAGACATTCTTTCTTCTCCCCCCCCCCTCCTATCGGGCAGAAGATAAAGAAGCATGAAAGCATGTACCACCAGGGTCAAGGACAGCTGCTATCCCACTGTTATAAGACTATCGAACGGTTACCTAGTACGATAAGATGAACTCTTGACCTCACAATCTACCTTGTTATGACCTTGCACTTTATTGTCTGCCTGCACTACACTTTCTCTGGAATTGTAACACTTTATTCTGCATTCTGTTATTGTTTTACCTTCTACTACCTCAATGCACTGTGTAATGAATTGATCTGTATGAACAGTAGGCAAGACAAGTTTTTCACTGTACCTCAGTACATGTGACAATAATAAACCAATTTTTCAATTTAACTCATCACTGAGAAACGACACTGCTGGAAGTATGAAATTTCAACAGAAATAGAGAACAGAGAGAAGAACAGTTCAAATCAATGACCTTTCATAGGATGAACTCACATCAGAGATGAAAGATCATTTACCTGAAGCAGCAAATGAAAATTTAAAAAAACTGCAAATGCCATGAAACTGAAACAAAATCAGAAAATGCTGGAAAAACTCAGTAGGTCAAGCAGTATCTGTGAAAAAGAAATAGTCAATGTTTCAGGTTTGCAACCCTTAATTCTGTTTCTGTCTCCACAGATGCTCCCTAACTTGTTGAGTACTTCCAGAATTCTATGTTGCTATTATTAGGGTGAGTATGGGGTTTGGGGAGGAATACGGAAGATCCCACGACTATTAAAATTAAACCTTCACCCTTCAGGAGTAACTTGAGAACATACTTTGTAATACAAGAAACCAAGAGTTCTCTGCTCCAAAGCTTTGGATTCCAGTGTGGGTCCATTGGGACCTTCAAGATCAAGATTAACAGATTTTTATTTGGTAAGAGATATAGAGTAAAGGGAGGTAAATGGATGAGTTACAGAGTGCCATGATCACTGGAACAGCACTGAGGGGCTGAATGGTCTCCTTCTGTTTCTTTGTGATTTAAGCTATTTTAAAAGTATTAAAGGAATTGTTAAACAGGGTGACCCTGGAGCCAATGCATGGGGTCCATTAGATGGTGCTGTTCCCTCAGAATGAATTAGTCTGCTGGGAGGTTGAGAATGATTGGCACAAAAATCGGCTCCTGTCTTTAGCACATCACCATAGTCTCTTTTAGTCTAATGTGACATAGTTTTACATCTATGTATAATGCGTTGAATGCTCTCCACAAAAGCAGTGTTTGTCATAATATCATATAGTTCCATATCCATTATATGCAGTCACTTCTTAAAAAGCATATCTGCCATACCCACATCTGCTATCAGCAGGAGTGGGCGTGAAGTTGTTCAATTAAACCACAAACAATGTCCTGCGGAGGATTAAACCTGTCTCCCTCACTCAGCCCTGGTGAACTCCAGTCCCTCACCAAAGTTGTGTGGGGTCTGGCTTGCCATCTCTCTCGCTCTCCCTATGTTTTATACAGTTCCCTTGTGAGCTAATATCCTCTCTGGGTGTTATACAGTCACTTGCTGTAATATGGTCTCTTTCTGTACAGAGCCTCCATGTACATTCTCTGACTGTGCTGGACATTCTGTGCATGATACAGTCTCTGTGTGTATTCAATGCCGCGTGTCCGTCCATTGCACAGTCGCTCTGTTGCAGGTCCCCTCTGAGAATTGTGTACAGTGTGATCTGCTCGCTCAGTTACAAACCACTGTCATTGGCATCGTCAATGGTCTCCTGAGTCTCTGGGGAGACAGGGAGCAGCTTGGCAGCCCCACAGTGTATCTCGGCCTCGTGTTCCCTTGCCTTTGCTCGGAGTGTGGCAATGCTGCAGCTGCGAATCTCCTCTGGACTGGGGCTGGGGCTGGAATTGTCTCTGATCCCCTGGACCACTGCCTGGAAAGGGGGAGCGACTAGGTGCTCCCCTCGTTGTACCTGGGATCCAGGCCAGGGGAAGGTGGCTTTCTCCGTCTTGTCACTGACCACATTGATATTCAGATGGTCGCCTTTCTCCTCCTCTGTACTGTTGCTTGCCTCTTGGACTCTGCTCTTCTCCGAGGATCTGCCCTGCACCTTTAACTGTCTCCTCATCTTAGCCCTGCGATTCTGGAACCAAACCTGTAGAATAAATCTGTCAGTCAATTTTCTCATTTAGATAGGTATGGAAGGAAAGCTTCCCTTACATTGTACTTAACTGCCTTACCTTACTCATGAAAGTTAAAAGAAGACTGACTCCCTAGTCAAGTGGATATAAAATAGCAATAGCTCTACTTTAAAGAGGAGCAGGGAGGTTCCCTCCTGTGTCATGCCCAATATTTATTCCTGAACCAAGGTTATTAAGAAGGCAGTTATAACCATCCTTTCAGCCTCTCTCCACAGATATGGCTGGTTTTTGTCCGTTTTTCTCTACTGTTGCAAGCAGTCAGTTTTTCTTTTAGTTCCTCCTGACAAAGACAGAGGCCATTTGGCCCATCGAGTTTATGCTGGCTCTCAGAGCAATCCCCTCAGTCCCATGCCCTCCCTCATCTCCCTGTAACCTACCTTCTCCCCATATTCCCATCACCTGCCCCAGATTCGACCTCCCACTAGGGCCAATTTACAGTGGCCAGTCAGTGAATATCTCTGTCATTAGCCTTTTAATATGGTGTAGACCCAGTTAAAGACACTGGACTATCTAGATCACCTTCTGCTATCCTTGCAGTTGAAATGATGTGTTTCCCTATCAAAGGGGCAAAGATTTAAATGTAGGGAGGCCACATCTAACCACACAATGAATGAAACCAGCTGCCATCTAGAACCTTTGCCAAGGTGTTATTCTAGTGCGATCAAATATTCCAGGTACTTGACTTTTAATCAGTCCCATTGCCCCCTCTTTCCCCTCTGGTCCAGCAAATTACTTTTCCTCAAGTGTCTATCCAATTCTCCTTTCAAAGCCCTGAGTGGCTTACTACCCACCCCCAACCCCTCTCTTGGCAAGCAGGCAGTTCCAGATGCTTGCCACTCTCTACGGTAGACATTTACCCTCATTCCCTAACCCACCCTGTGACTTCAGCCCATTACTTTGAGTCTGCATCTCCAGTCCTTGAACCATTCACTAATGGGATTAGTTCGACAATTGCCCCAATGCTTTTCTCAATCTTTCTTGGTCCAATGCCATATCACATCTACAACAAGCCTCTGCAGGACCAGTGGGAAACTGTTCAACCCATGGTGCCTTCACTACAGAACCAAAGCCACCCTAACCTCAACAGTCCAGCAGCATGCAGGTGACACTTGTGAACACATATTGATTCCAAGTCGTCTCATTCACTGAAGCATACAAGAGGATGGGCCTTACACTCAACATGCAAAACACAAGGGTCCTCCACCAACTTGCCCCCACTGTATAACACTGGCTTCTAACAATAAAGGTTCTCCTGAGAACTTCCCAGCTCTCAGGAGCCACCTCTCAAGGAAAGCAAACATCAACGATGGTCTGATATTCACCATTACCTTCAATATGCCAGCACAGCCTTTGTCTGACTGAGAAACAAGGTGTTGATGATCAAGACCTTACACCCAGCAAAAAACTCATGGTCTACTGGGCAGCAGCAATCCCTGCTATGAGGCCTGACTATCTCAAGGCACTGGAGAATCTGTGGTTCCCATATTGCCCTCATCAGTTACCTCAAGTTCCTAGAACTGGACTGGAAGCAAGTCATCTTCCATCCCAAAGGAGCAGAATCTCAGTGTCACAAGGTTGTGAATTCCAGTCCCATTCCTGGTTCTTCAGTGGGATCCAGGCTGACTGATTGGGCTACAAGGGTCTCCCACAATCACAGACTGGTAGCTTATACGATTCAGAATATTCCAAAATAATATGACTCACAATAATAAACAAGTACAAAAACTAACATCGCAGAAAATAATTGTAATTCAAAGAATATTAGAACAAGTGGCGTATGCCGAGAATGCAGTTCATCACCAAAAAGGATACAAACTAATGAAGTACATATTCTGAAACATTTAACACAGAGTAGGATACATCAGGAAGAACAGGTCATCCATCAAATGTCTCCTATCATCCTTTACTCACACACAGTCCATCACCTACAACCTTTCACCACCCTTTCTCATTTATCCCCACACTTTGACCCTCACATGTCCTTGCCCACCTCTCTGACTCACCCACCCTTTCCTTCATACAAACTTTCCCTATGCCACACAGTCACTTACATATATTTCTTGCCACACACACCTTCAACTCAATCCCTGCTCCCTTGCTCCTCTCCTTCTTGCTCGCAGCCACACAATCCCAAGTCTGGTCTTCCTCTGCCATTCTCACCCTCTGCTATATTTGAACTACCCCCTCACACACAGCCTTCCCCATGTCCACAAACTGCCTCACCAAAACTCCCTCTCCTTTGTCCATCAGTGAATTCTGCCTTATCCCTCTCCGTGACCTCAGCTCCTGGAGCTTCCCACTGCATTGCCTGTCCTCTGACGGTTGGACACTCACTCACCATCCCACACCTTACCCACTGCCTCATTCTCTCACTGGACTCCCCATCCAATCTCCCCACTATAATTAACTTTCTATTTTCTGAAATCTGATAATTATCTGCCCATTTATTACCTCTTACACTCATACACACTCACACGCACACACACGCACACACACGCACAAAACACGCACACAAAACACGCACACATGCACAAAACATTCACTCATAGTACAACACACAACACATACATACACATTTACAAAATATATAATACTTATACAATGCCACACATAACAGATACATATACACACATATGCACACAAAAACAATCATACAGGGAACACATACACAACACACATACATACAGGAAACACGCGTACAACTTTCTCCCAAGCCAAGGAAGTGACAATGGATTCAGGGTCAGGGGTGTGTTCTCCCTGCCAGATCTGGGAGATCTCATCTGTGGGAGGTGCATCCAGCTGCAGCTCCTTACAGACCGTGTTAGGGAACTGGAGCTGCAGCTGGATGACCTTTGGCTCATACGGGAGAATGAGGAGGTGATAGATAAAAGCTACAGGGAGGTAGCCACACCTAAGCTGCAAGAGGCAGGTAGCTGGGTGACTGTCAGGAGAGGGAAAGGGAATTGGCAGACAGTGCAGGGTACCCCTGTGGCCATTCCCCTCAATAACAGGTGTACCGCTTTGGATACTGTTGGGAGGGACGACCTACCAAGGGAAAGCCACAGCAGTCAGGTTGATTCTGTCTCTGTAGCTCAGAAGGGAAGGGGGGAGGAGAGGAGAGCAACAGTGACAGGGGACTCTATAGTTAGGGGAGCAGACAGGAGATTCTGTGGATGTGAAAGAGACTCCCGGATGGTATGTTGCTTCCCTGGTGCCAGGGTCAGGGATGTCTCGGAATGGGCCCACAGCATTCTAAAGGGAGAGGGTGAGCAGCCAGAAGTCATGGTACACATTGGTACCAATGACATAGATAGGAAAAAGGATGAGGTCCTGAAAAGTGAATATGGGGAACTAGGTAGGAAGCTGAAAAGCAGGATCTCAAGGGTAGTAATCTCTGGATTGCTGCCTGTGCCATGTGCCAGTGAGGGTAAGAATAGGTTGATTTGGCAGATGTATGTGTGGCTGAGAAATTGGTGCAGGTGGCAGGGTTCCAGATTTTTTGATCATTGGGATCTCTTCTGGGGAAGGTATGACCTGTACAAAAGGGACAAGTTACACCTGAACTGGAGGTGGACGAATATTCTTGCAGGCAGGTTTGCTGGAGCTGTTGCGGAAGTTTTTAAACTAGTTTGGCAGGGGGATGAGAACCAGAGTGATAGGTCAGAGGATGGGGCAGTTGGTGTACAGTTGATGCAGCGTGTAGAGAGACTGTGAGGAAGGATAGGCAGTTGATAGGGCAAAATTGCAGTCAGTTGGATGGGTTGAAGTGTGTCTATTTTAATGCAAGAAGTATCAGGAACAAGGGTGATGAACTTAAGAGCATGGGTAAGTATATGGAACTATGATGTTGTGGCCATTACAGAGACTTGGCTGTTACAAAGGCAGGAAAGGCTGCTGGATGTTCTGGGATTTAGATGTTTCAAAGGGGACAGGGAGGGAGGTAAAAGAGGTGGGGGAGTGGCATTGCTAATCAGGGACAGTGTCACAGCTGCAGAAAGGGAAGATGCCCTGGAGGGATCATCTACTGAGTAGTGTGGGTGGAAGTCAGAAACAGGAAGGGAGCAATCACTCTATTGGGAGTATTCTATAGAACACCCCCCGCCCACCCCTGCCCCCCAATAGCAATGGAGACACTGAGAAACAGATCAAGAGACAGATTTTGAAAAGGTGCAAAAATAACAGGATGATTTCAACTTTGTCAAGGGTGATTTTGTCATGGGTGAATTCAACTTCCCTGATATTGATTGGCACCTCCTTAGTGCAAAAGGTTTTAATTTGTTAGGTATGTCCAGGAATTATTCCTGACACAATATGTAGACAGGCCAACTGGAGGAGAGGCCATTCTGGATCTGGTACTGGGCAATGAGCCAGGTCAGGTGTCAGATCTCTCAGTGAGAGAGCAGTGACCACAACTCCCTGACCTTTACCCTTGCCTTGGAGAGGGATAGGAACAGGTGGTATGGGAAAGTATTTAATTGGGGGAGGGGGAATTATGCTACTAGGCAGGAACTTGGCAGTGTAAATTGGAAGCAGATGTACTCAGGAGAAAATGCACAATGGAAATGTGGAGGTTGTTTAGAGATCACTTGCATGCGGTTCTGGATAGGTTTGTCCCACTGAGGCAGGAAAAGGATGGTAGGGTGAAGGAACCATGGTTGAGGTGAGATGTGGAATATCTAGTGAAGAGGAAAAAAGGAGCTTACTTAGGTTTAGGAAGCAAGGATCAGACAAGGTAGACAGGAAAGAGCTCAAGAATGGACTTAGGAGAGCTAGATGGGGGCATGTGAAGGGCTTAGCAAGTAGGACTAAGGAAAACACCAAGGGATTCTACTTGTATATGAAGAACAGAAGGATGACTAGAGTGAAGGTAGGACCGATTAGGGATAGAGGAGGAAACATGTGCCTGGAGTTGGAGGAAGTAGGGGAGGTCCTTAATGAATACTTTGTTTCAGTATTCACCTGTGAGAGAGACCTTGACATTTGTGAGGACAGCGTAAAACAGGCTGATAAGCTAGAACATGTCGATGTTTAGAAGGAGGATGTGCTGGAACTACTGAAAAACGTTAGGATAGATGTCCCCAGGGCCGGACAGGACATATCCCAGGATATTACGGTCAGCAAGGGAAGACGTTTCAGAGCCCTTGGCGATTATCTTTGTGTCCTCACTGGCCACAGGAGTAGTATCAGATGATTGGATGGTGGCAAATCCTATTCCTTTGTTCAAGAAAGGGAGTAGGGATAACCCTGGGAAATATAGACCAGTGAGTCTTCTTCAGTGATGGGCAAATTATTGGAAAAATTTCTTAAGGACAGGATTTATGAACATTTGGAGAAGCATAGTCTGATTAGGGATAGTCAGTATGGCTTTGAGGAGGGCAGGTCATGCCTCACGAGCCTGATTGAATTCTTTGAGGATGTGACAAAACCCATTGAGGGTACAGCAGTGGATGTGGTGTAAATGGACTTTGGTAAGGCGTTTGATAAGGTTCCCTATGATAGGCTTATTCAGAAGGTAAGGAGGCATGGGATCCAGGGCAACTTGGCTGTGTGGATTCTGAATTGGCTCGCCCATAGAAGTCAGAGGGTTGTTGTAGATGGAGCGTATTCTGCTTGGAGGTCAGTGACCAGCGGTGTTCCGCAGGGATCTGTTGTGATTTTTATAAATGACTTGGATGAGGATGTGGAAGGGTGCATTAGTAAGGTTGCAGATGACACGAAGGTTGGTGGTGTTGTGGATAGTGTAGAAGGTTGTTGAGGGTTGTAACAGGACATTGATAGGATGCAAAGCTGGTCTGAGAAGTGGCAGATGGAGTTCAACCCAGAAAAGTATGAAGTGATTCACTTTGGAAGGTCGAATTTGGAAACAGAATACAGGGCTAATGGCAGGATTCTTAGCAGTGTGGAGGAACTGAGGGATCTATGTCTATAGATCTCTCAAAGTTGCCGTGCAAGTTGATAGGGTTGTTAAGAAGGCGTATGGTATGCTGGCCTTCATTCGTCAAGGGAATGAGTTCAAGCCGCAAGGTAATGTTGCAGCTCTATAAAACCCTGGTTAGACCACACTTAGAATATTGTGTTCAGTTCTGGTCACCTCATTATAGGAAGGATGTGGAAGCTTTAGAAAGAGTGCAGAGGAGATTTACCATGATGCTGCCTGGAGTGGAGAGCATGTCTTATGAGGATAGGTTGAGTGAAGGAGGATGAGAGGTGACCTGATAGAGGTGCACAAGATGATGAGGAATAGATCAAGTGGACAGTCAGAGACTTTTTCCCAGGGCGGAAATGGCTAACATGAGGGGACATAATTTTAAGGTGATTGGAGGAAAGTACAGGGGAGGGATATCAGGTTTTTTTTACAGAGTGGTGGGCGTGTGGAATGCACTTCCAGGGTGCTGGTAGAGGCAGATACATGAAGGACATTTAAGAGACTCTTAGATAGGCACATGAATGATAGAAAAATAGAGGGGTATGTGGGAGGGAATGGTTAGATTGATCATAGAGTAATTTAAAAGGTTGACACAACATTGTGGACCGAAGGGCCTGTACTGTGCTGTTATGTTCTATGTTTCTATGTTCTATGTTAATTGACCTTCATTGAAATTGTTCATTTCTAACTTGTATAAAAAAAATTGTTTTTTTAACCATTCTTGGGAACAGAAACCTTGCATAACCCAGGCCTGCCTGTGTATTTATCCCCAACCCTGTGCACTCTCATTCTGTGCAATAACCTTATATCAAACACCTTATTGACTGGTTTCTGGAAAGCCAAATACATCACATCTACTTGTTTCCCTTTATCCACCCTGTTTGTTACATTCCCAGAGAACACTAACCAATTCGTCAAACACAATTTCCCTTCCATAAAACCATGCGGACTTTGCTTAATTTTGTTATGATTTTCATTAAATGTCCTGCTGTTATCTCCTAAATAATTAATTCCAGCACTTCCCCAATGACAGAGGTCGGGCTAATTGGCCAAACGTGTGCACACACACATACACACAGGCATGCGTGCACACAAAGGCAAGTGCACACACACAGAGGCAAGCTCACACACACTGGCAAATGTACACACAGACACACGCGCAGGCAAATGCACAGAAAACACAATATACATAGATATACATGAACACAGCACACACATATATAAAACCAAAGTACACACAACACAGACAAATAAAACACAAATGCACACAGCACATGTATACACATAAACAGACGTAAAACATACATGCATAACACACACATACAGTAAACATACAATTCACACAAACACATAACCTCAGTTCACATACATATACACACACACACACAACTCAACATACATAATTTAAGCCCACATTTACAACTCGCATACACAGTGTTGACACATACAACACATACAGACACACTAACACATGCAGTGCCTCTGAACACCTGCACCAACTGTACCTGTACTCTGGCCTCGATCAGGTCCAACCTGAGTGCCAGGGCCTCTCTCATGAAGATGTCTGGATACTGTGTTGCCTTGAATGCTTTCTCCAGCTCCTCCAGCTGCCAGCTGCTGTAGTTAGCCCGTGCTCGCCGCTGCTTTACCGGCTTCGACTCATCTGCACAGGGAGATCGACAAAAGGCTTCTGTCCACACCCTCGGACTGTGCTGACACATCTTTACAACCCACTAACAAAGCATGCTCAATGTGGCAGATATTCCATACAGAGCAGTTGCCATAAAGAGCCAAGTCTGCTGTTCTTGCTGCTGGTTTAGCTGTGAGTAACACCACACACACACGGATACTGCCAATGCTGCCAGGGGAATGTTTTGGACATGGAGATGGTTTAACAACAAAGGTAGCATGTCTGACAATACAGGTAACCTCTGGTACCTCACTGAAGTGTCAGCTGCATTAGATATAAAATGCACCCTTAAATAAAATAAGAGTTAGAAACCCACTCCAGCTACAAGCACTATACACACAGTGCAATGGCAGCCCCTCATTGCATCTCCTAACCCAAATCTGCCTTCACTAAAGCCAATGGGATTGAATGCCAGTAGGGAAGCTGCAGCTACAAGTGCATTGAGACCATGTGTCCAAGAGTGAAACTGTATCCCCAGGACACTTCCAGGGAGATGATGAAACAGACAGGACAAGAAAAAAAAACATCTTTAAAAAGAAGCAGAAAATAAAACAGAAAACAATTAAAGCAAGCAGTGAGAAATCATAGATTTCTATAAATTTAGGGCGGAGAAGAAGGACATTTGGCCAATCATGTCAATTCCAGCCAAAAACTGGTTAATCCCACTTCCCCCACCCTCAGCTCCTAGTCCTGAAGGTCATGGCTCTTCAAGTGCTCATTCTGGTACTTGTAAGTGTGCTGTTGTTCTTCTGTGTCCACCAGCTTCCATCATGCTATTTACTACACTGACCTAATTTAGGTGCCAACAGCAAACTTTAGTTGAAATTGTTGATATGTCCATGTTAAGCAAGGGACTTAGCACTGAATCCAACAGCTCATTTTCATGTTCCAGTCACTAATTCATCCATCAACCAGTATTCTGCTTTCTGCGACAAATCCAATTTTGGATCCAACTTGTCATTTTTTTTTCTTCTTGAATCCTATGAAACTTTTCTTTTCTCATGTCTGTCAGCTGGGACCTTGTCAAAAGCTTCCCCAAAGTCCATCTAGACTAGACCTAGTTGGGATTCTGTCCTGACCTCTGGAGTTTGCATGTTCTGCTCCGGGTGCTCCAATTTCCACCCATATCCCAAAGACATGCTATTTGAAAGATTAGTTAAGTTAGTCCTAGTGTAGGTGAGAGGCAGGAGAATCAGGGTGGGAGTTGATGGGCATGTGTGAGAGAACGGGTTACAGGGAAATAAATAAATTACCCCTCAGTGTAGGTGAATGGCAAAAATCATTAAAGGGTAATTGATGGCCATGTGTGTGTGTGTGTGAGAGAGAGAGAGAGAGAGAGAGAGAGAGAGAGAGAGGTGGGGGGGGGAGAGAGAGACAGAGAGTTGCAGGGATACAAGGGAATAAGGAGAGGGTGTAAAGAACTAATAGGATTAATAGGATTGTTCTCTGGGGCTGGCATGCATCTGATGGGCAGATCAGCCTCTGCCATTATTGTTGTAAGATATAAGAAGATAAATGTGCTTGCCTCAACAACCTGCTTATTACTTTGTTAAATAAAACCCTGTCAGATTTAAATAGGTTTAAAGGACATAAATAAAGGTAAAGGTGAAGATAAAGTACCCTAAATATAAATTAATTGTGAACCATATAACACAACTCAAATTAGATGTAAAACGGCTTTAACTATCAAACAAGCTAAAAGCTAACCCAACATTACCAAATATAAATTATGAAACAGAAAAAATACACAGAGAGAGTTATAAATAAAATTTAGACAAATAAAGAAAATGATAAGGAAACAAAAAAAAGCTGAAACATTGAAGATGTGAAATATTAATTGCATAAAAGAATAACAATCAAAATATAAAACAGTTAAAACACAGATATCAAAACATAAAACTGATCAAACAGTTGGACTGAGAAAGTGGATATAAAGCAGACGCAATTATGAAGTATGAAGTTGGTGGTACACATAGGGAAATATATTTTATACATTGAACAATAAATTAAACATAGATTTAAAAATATCCTTAAACAGATAAAACACAAAATAAACTAACAGACAGAAAAATTAAACTAAATTAGTCTGACAAATTGCAAAGTATGCAGAACAAGCAATAAATATAAACAGATAACGGAGAACAAAATTAAAATACTGTATAAAGCATGCAGCCAAGTAAACCACATAAACAGAACATAATTAAAAGCTGAAGTGCAGTACTAGGACAGAGTGAATGTATGAAACTTAAAACAGACAACCAGTAGAGTATCCTTCACAATTTCCACCAGCTTAAAGAAGATTCCACCAGCAGACAGATATTTCACATGGCTCTCCTCTTTCAGCATTTCAAAGGGAGTGTTCCCTTCATGAGTCCCTGGTCCGCACTCCTGTCCCCACCAAACACTCCCTGTCTTGTGGTGCTTTCCCATGAAACAACAGGAGAGGCAACACCTGTCCTTTCACCTCTTCCCTTCCCACCATCCAGGGACCCAAACAGTCTTTTCAGGTGAAGCTGTGATTCACCGGCACTTCTTCCAATCTAGTGTACTGCATTCAGTGTTTACAATGTGGTCTCCTCTACATTGGAGAAACTAGAAACAGATTGGATCATCACTTTGTGGAATACCTGCTTTCAGTCCACAGGGGTGACGCTGAGCTTGTTGCCAACCACTTTAATTCTCCATCCCACTCCCATTCTGACTCATCTGGCTGTGGCAATCTGCACTGTTACAACTACACCCAACACAAACTTGAGGAAGAACACCACTTCTTACATGTGGGCAGTTTGCTGCCTTCCAGACTCAATATCGAATTCTCCAGATTTAGGTAACTCACTCTTTCTTTACGTCTATCTGTCTGTCAATTCTGCCTGACATCCATCTGTGATCTTGGCTCGATTTTCTCTATCCATTAATACAGTCTGACTTGCTGGGTATGTCCCACAGCTTTCCTAAATAGAACACATAACACTGACAAAGTAGCATAATCTGCCTCTATCTGCCACACTAACCAATTTAGTCCCATCCTGTCACAGATATTCCCTTTGTCCTATCCATTCCTCCCCATCGTCTCTGCAACAGAAAACTAAATTATTTTCTTCCTTTCCGAGTTCTGACAAAGGATCTCAGATCTGAAATGTTAACTTTGTTTCTTTTTTCACAGGTGCTGCCTGACTTGCTGAGTATTTCCAGCATTTTCTGATTTTACCTCAGGTTTCTAGCATCTGCAGCTTTCTGCGTAAGTAGCTTCAGCATAAGAAATAAAAGTCAAAATATAGCAAACACACAAAGCAAAAGTAATTCAGAAAGCAGGGCAAACATATTGGATAAAATGAAATTATAGAGCATAGAGTAAAAATATATCAATATATCAAAGATGTGTTGCAACCAAAATATAAAGCAAAAAATACGGAGCAAATAAATATGTAGAAAATTAAAAGCACAAAAGAATTAAACCTTTAAATTAGGAAAGCACATGTTTTAAATACAGTAGAAAAAACATTAATACAGAATGATCAAAAAGCAAAATATAATTCATATAACAGTCATCAAGCCACAAGACAAACAATAGCATAAAATTAAAAGAAATACGGAACATAAAATATGATAAAATACCAAACTTATGTATTGTATAAATTAGTTACAAAAGAATGATCAAAATAATGTAAAACTGATAAAGTGGAGAATAAAGTCGGCTGCACAAAATAAGAAATAAAAATATAGTAGATGCCTGCATGAAATATAATAAGTTCTGTGCAAGAAATAAACATGCAGAGCAGTAAATAAAATCTAAAGTGAACTGAAGAGATAGAAGGACATAAAATATACAGAGAAAGAAGTATATTACAGGCTGATAAAGGATGATACATCCAATAAAATGTGCAGTAGACCAAATGAACATAAAGAGAAGAAAACATGAGGCAACCAACACATGAAGCATCAAATAAACTTTCAAACATATAAACTCACTAAAAGAAATAAATGCAAAAAAGTCCAGGTGCTGGATATCTGACAAAAACAAAAGGAGAAAATGCTGGAAACACTCAGCAGGTCAGGCAGCATCTGTGGAGAGAGAAACAGAGTTAATGCTTCGGGTCAAAGCACCTGAGAAGGGTTATCAATCCAAAATGTTAACTCTGTTTCTTTCTTCACAGATGCTACCTGACCTATTCCAGAAATTTCTGACTTTATTACAAGAAATAAAAGCACTTATAACATACTCTTTAGCAGAAATTAAATTGATCAAAGAGAAAAAGCACTGGAAACAAAATATAAAACATATTTTAAAGAAAAACTGTTAATAAAATGTAAAGTGCAAAGATAGGATACACAATAGATGAGATAAGATGCAAAAAGGTGAAAAATGAGCATAAAATGCGCATCAAAAATGAGTAAAGCACACCATAATACATATTACAGACTATACAGGTCATATAATGAAAGACAAAGCCTATAGAGTGAATACACAACTGATAAAACATATGTAACAAATATAAAACTGACGAGGCAGGAAATGAAATACAAATCAGAGAAAACAAATGAAATGAAAGAGAAAACAAGAAATAAAATATAAAAGAAAATGAAACAGGCACCAAGAGATTAATCTACACTGCTTAACCCAGTCACAGCAAGTATTTATTTGGCTAGTAATGCACAACACACAACAGCAGATGGAAAGCCCATTTATTACCTGCCCAATTTTATTTTCCATTGAAGCCAAAGGAAAAGAACATCAGGCAGGGTATAAAGTTCTAATGAAAAGTTGTCGACCTGAAACGTTATGGAAATGGATTTGAAATGGTACAAAATGCTATCAGTAGTCATTAGCAGAAAGTAGCTCACAGCGAATGAGTCACTAGTTCTCATAACTTCCACACCTATCATAATTCCTGGGTAATAGAAGTCCATAAAGCTCTGGGGGAACTGGTGTCTGCAGACAATAAACCAAGACTCTCCTATAAAACCATCCTCCGCTCTTTTCTCACTCCACTCACTGTTTACTCCCCTTAGTATTCGCACACCTCTTCATTCATGCACTTTGGATTCACTCTACTCACTATTCAATCAACAATCTGTACTCCCTTTCTTCCCTCTTGTCCTGCCCACTGCTCACACCCTGTTCTGCTCACCCCATTCTCTGCCACTCTAATCTCCAAGCCCATTCCATCTGCTCACACCACTCTCCATTCACTAAACTCTGGTCACTCCATTCTCTCAGCTTTCTACCCTGTCTCTATCACTCTATTTACATGCCCACTCTGTTCACCCCTTTTAGTGTTCAGTCCCCTCTTTGTTCGTTCTTCTCTCTGTTTACTCCAGTCTGTTCACCGTGCTCTCTCCTCAACCCATGCTCTGTTTACTCCACTTCTGATTGCTCCACTCTTTCTTTCATTCCATCCTCCGTAACTTTCTGCTATCTACTCTCTTTTTGTTTGTTCCACTCTATTCTCACTCAACTCTGCATTCGCTTGACTCCCACCACTCCACTCTCCTATCATTTTGTTTCTGTTCACCCCACATTGTTCACTCTCTTTCTATCCGATGTATTCTCTGCTGAATTTGTTCTCTGTTGTCTTCCTCCCTGTACACTTCTATCTGTGCACTTCACTCTCTGTGCACTCCAACGTCTCTTCATTCCCTTTTCATCTGATCTGCTCTTTGTTCACGATGCACTCAGTTCACACGCTTCCTGTTACCTCTTTTCTGTACCCTGCCTTTCTATCCACTGATAGAACATAGAACAGCACAGGAACAGGCCCTTCAGCCCACAATGTCTGTGCCAAACATGATGCCAAATTAAACTAAATCTCTTCTGCCTGTACATGATCCATACTCCCTGCCTATCTACATAGAACAGTACAGCACTGGACAGGCCATTCGGCCCACAATGTTATGCCGATCTTGATGCCAATATATACCAGATGTCCTCTTCCTGTGCATCATCCATATCCCTCCATTCCTTTCATATTCATGTGTCTATCTAAAAGCCTCTTAAACTCCACCAAACTGCCTGCTTCCACTACTATGCCTGGTAACTCATTTCAAGCACCTACCATTCTCTGTGTAAAAAAAACTGCCCCTCACGTTGCTTTTAAACTTCCCCCCGGTAACCTTAAAAGCATGTCCTCTGGTGTTTGACATTTCTCTCCTGGGGAGGAGATTCCGACTGTCTACCCTGTCTATGCCTCTCATAATTTTAAAAACCTCTATCAGGTCTCCCCTCAGCCTCCACTGCTCAAGGGAGAACGAGCCAAGTTTGTCCAACCTTTCCTTATAGCTCATACCCTCTAATCCAGGCAGCATCCTGGTGAACCTCTTCTGCAGCCTTTCCACAGTGTCCACATCCTTCCTATAATGGGGCGACCAGAACTACATACAACACTACAAGCGCGGCCTAACCAAAGTTATGTTTTCATTTGTGCTCACATCACTCCACCCTCTCTTTAGTTCACCTCACCCTCAACTCAATACATTCTTTCATATCAATCTATTTTCTTCAGCATCCTCTTTTCTCCATTTTTGTTCCCTCCTCTCTCTGGTCACACCAAGTTCTGCGCACTAAACTCTCTTCATCCACCATCTAGTTCCTGCCTTTGTCTTCACTCTCTTTGCACCATGCCCTGTTCACTCCTTGTTCTGTTCCCTTTAACTCCACAGGATTCATTCTCTTTCTGCTCACTTCACTCTCTGTTCAATCCACATTATGTTCACTGCTCTGTCTTCACTCGGTACTCAGTTCACTCACTCTGAATTCACTCTGCTCTCCATTCGATCCGCTCTCTATTCACCCATTTAGCCTGCTCTTTGCTCATTCTCTCCTTGTTCCGTTTGCTCTTCACTCTGTTCACTCCCTCTTTGCTCTCTACGTTCACTGTTCACATCCCTCTCTACACTCCCGTCTGCCCACTCCCTTTCCTGCACATTAACCTCTGCTCCCTCCATTCACTGTTCTTCCCCTTCTGCTCATTCCATTCAATGTTCACTTCCCTCTCTTCACTCCCCTCTTGCTCGCCCCACTCACTGTTCACTCCCTCTCTCTTCACTTCCCACTCTGTTCACTTCACTCTCTGTTCACTACTTTTACTGTCACTCCCTTTAAGATCAGTCCCTTCCCTACTGACATCCATCTCTAATCACTCTCCTCTCTGGTCGATTCCCCCATACTCACTCCCCTCTCTCTCCCTCCAGTCACTGTTCACTCCCATCCCTGCTCCTCCACTTCATGTCTGCTCACACTACTTAACCTTCATTCCTGTCTGTACTCACTCCTCACTGTTCACTCCTCTCTCCATTCTTCCCTTCTCTGCTCACTCCGTGCACTGCTCGCACTCTCCTGCTCACTCCATCTGTTTCCACGTTCCTCCTCCTGTTCACTGCCCCCTTCCTGCTCATTCACTCCTCTACCCAGGCCACCCTCCATTCACTCCCCCACTCCCTCCCCTTTCTCTTCGCTGCTCTTTCTGCTCACTCCTCTCCCCCCATTCACCCTCTGCTCACTCCACTTCCTGTTCACTCCATTTCCTGTTCTGATCCCTCTCTAATCAGTCCTCTCAAGTCAATCCCCTCCCTACTCACTCCCCCTACACTCAATCACTCCTCTGTTCACTCCCAGTTCTCTCAAACCCCTCCCCACCCTGTCCCTATCTGTCCGCTCCACTTTGCTCCTTCCCCTCTCCATTTGCCACCTCCCTGCTCCCCTCTCTGTTCACTTCCCTGTCTGCTCTCACTGCACTGTGTTCACTCCCTTCCCTAGTCACTCCCCCCTCTGCTCACTCCCCCTCCGATCACAGTTCACTCCCTTCACTGCTCACAACTCACCATTTGCTCTCCCCTCTGCTCCCGCCCATGTCTGTTCACCCATCCCTGCCCTGCCCTGCCCTGTCCTCTGCTCCTGCCCGTGTCTGTTCATCCGTCCCTGCCCTGCCCTGCCCTGTCCTCTGCTCCTGCCTGTGTCTGTTCACCCATCCCTGCCCTGCCCTGCCCTATCCTCTGCTCCTGCCCGTGTCTGTTCATCCATCCCTGCCCTGCCCTGCCCTGTCCTCTGCTCCCGCCCGTGTCTGTTCATCCATCCCTGCCCTGCCCTGTCCTCTGCTCCCGCCCGTGTCTGTTCATCCGTCCCTGCCCTGCCCTGCCCTGTCCTCTGCTCCTGCCCGTGTCTGTTCATCCGTCCCTGCCCTGTCCTCTTTCTCTCTCCTCTCTCTTCACTCTACACACTATTTACTCTCCTCTCTGCTCACCCGTCCCTCTGCTCACCCCTCCCTCTGCTCACCCCCCCTTCTGCTCACCCCTCCCTCTGCTCACCCCTCCCTCTGCTCACCCCCCCTTCTGCTCACCCCTCCCTCTGCTCACCCCCCTCTCTACATTTCCACTCACTGTTTGTTCCCCACTCTGTTTAATGTTCACTCTGGTCACTCCCATCTCTGTCCGCTCCCCTCCGCTCACTCCCATTCCTGCTCATTGCCCTCTCTACTCACTCCACTCACTGTGCATTCCCTCCCTGCTCAATCCTCTCTCTGCCCTCCTTTCTGTTCCCTTCCCTCTCCATTCACTCCATTCACTGTTCACACCCTCTCCCCTCTCCCCCCACTCTCCTCTCTCCCCTTCCCTCTCATATTCCTTTCTGCTCACCACTCACTGTTCACTCCCCCTCTGCTCTCTGGCCTCATTATTCACCCAACTCTCCACTCTGCTCAACCCCTTTCTCCTCAGTCCCCTCTCTGTTCACCCCCCTTTCTGCTCATTCCAATCCCTGCTCACTCCACATGCTGTTCACAGCCTTCTTCTCACTCACTGTTCATGCCTTCTGCTCCCTCTCCCTCTGCTCACTCCCCTCACTTGATTCCTTCCCTGTGCTCTGACACGGGTCACTCTTTATTTTCCTCTTCTCCCTCTTTTCACATCTCTCAGTTCCTCTCTCCTTTGTTCCTTTTCTCTCTGTGCTCCATTTTTCCCCATCTCATTCCTTCCCTCCCTTTGTCCTTCAGTTCCACACTGCGCGGCCTGGACCACTGACCTTACTATATCCTCACGCCTGCTCAGCGTGGTTCCTCCACCCTTTGCCTCTGGCCGGTGACGTCTTTTTGTTGTCTGATCCCTTAACATCCCTGCTCTACAATTCCCTCGCTTTCACACACACGTTCCCACTCCAGGCACCGCCGTGCTCTCTCCTCACCAACCCACACTCGCATCCCATCTCCCTCACTCACCTCACAATCTCTTTACCCACCTTGCTCTCTTAAAGTTCATCTGCACATACTTACATGCTCTCTCTCTCTCACAGATACAAACACACACACACACACACACACACACATGCACACATTTACACATATGCACACATTGGCATATTCACTCACACACATATTCAAACACACTCGTGTATGCACACCACTCACAAACTCACATTTAAACACTCACACAATGCACACACAGATACACAGTCATACACATGCACACACAGACATGTACACAGACATACACACACACTCACGTACACACACACACACACACTCACATACATTCACACACTCACACATGCACACTCACACACGCACACACAAACACACACACACATTCCCATCCCTCCACCACACCCCTCAATTAGACATTTCATTCAAACCTCACATACACGTGCATTCTCTCCATCTCTCACATGTACACAGACCACTCTCTCATTCAAAGTGTATTCAGGCATATGGACCGAGCCAGGTAAATAAACTTGTCCCATACTTGAGGAACTGCATTGTCTGCTATTTTCATGTTCTCCGCCCTCTCTCATTCTCTCACTTACTCACTCACACACACTTTCCAATCCTTCCACTCATTCTCTCAAGCACAAATTCCTGGTTTTTCACAATGCGTCCCTCTCAACTGAACACAATCAAAATGTTCCCTGATACACTTTCTCTCTCCCTGTAACATTCATACAGTCTCCCTCTCTAACACACACGTTCCTGCTTTCTAACACTCAGGCTCCTCTCACCCTCCCTAACACTCTCTGACACTCACTCACTCTAACGATCTCTCTCCAACTCTCACACACTCCTAAATCCTCTAAAACCTAGTCTCCCTCTCTCTCTAACAGACACACTTCTCTCTAACAGACACACTTCTCTCTAACACACCCCCCACACTATCTTTAATACTCACACTCTCTCCAACACTAACACTCAGAAATCTGTCTCCTACACTCACTCTTACACTCTCTCCAACACTCTCGCTAACACTCTAAAGCACTCACACATTCTTTAAGACTCCCTCTTCCACTAACACACACACAAACTCTCTCTAAAACGCATACGCTAACTCTAATACACCCATACTACAAGTCTCTCTAACACTCTCTCTGTTTCTAACGCTCGCTCTCTCTCCTTCCATCACTCACACACTCCCTCTCTTACCGGGGTAGTCTGTGAGGCCGGCCAGTCCTGCCGCCTGTGTGGCGAGCAGAAGCGCTTGCTTGCAGGGGTCGGGCGGCACACAGCTCTGGAGCAGACCGTAGCTGAAGATGGGAGCGGGGGGCAGGAGGACGTTCGACAGCGGAGAAGAGGCAACTCGGGTCGGGAAAACGGGACAGATGTGCCCTGCGTGCTGGGAGAAGATCCCGACTGGAATCCGGGGCAGCGAGTGTCCGGGGCGGAACATGCTGGAGCTGCGACTGCGCTTCACCTGTCCAAGGTGTGTGTGAGAGAGAGAGGGCGGCGGGACTGAAATTCACCTGCAACTAACTTCAGGGGGAGAACTCCCTCTGGTACACGTCATGCCGAGAATCCGCGGCTCCCGCACACTTCAAAGCAGTCTTCAATCAGCTGAGAGGCTTGGGTTTCTCTGTCAATAGCGCCAGCTCCATCTCCAGTCTTTGCAGAGACCCAGGCGAGCGCCCCTCTCCCCCGAGGCCACTCACAGCCATCGCCCTGGTCTCCACCCCAACCCTCCCGGTACCCCGCCTTATCCAAACGCTCTCCCGGTCAAAGCAAACCCACGACTCCCGCCTTGTTGGGTTAAGTAACAAGTCCCACAGCTCCACAACCGTCTCCCATCACCTCACCCACTCCCTGTGGTTACCTTGGCCACGACCAAGATGTTTTACGGCAGATGTTTTCTTCTCATTCCAGCTGTGCTCCACCCAGTTCTGTCAATGGGTCAGCGACCTGGACATCGCTAGATATCCCGCACAGCTGCGGACCAGCCCCCCCCCCCCCCCCACCACCCAAGGGCTCCACCGGCCCGGCCCCGTGTCTGAACCGTTCTCCGCCACCTATTTGAGGGAAAATCTTCAACCCAGTCTGGGTCTAATCCTTATCCCGGCACTCAGGACGATGCCTGGCCAGCCTCCCCCCATCTGTGCCGTTGGAACAAGTCCCGTTTAACCAATTTAACCAATTCTGCTGATACAGGTCTATCCCGTTGAGGTTTCTCCTTGTGTGGGCGCGGGTTTGTGTCCGGATACACCGCTGATAAATGCTAACGTTACAGCCACCGGCGCTGGTTTTAATCTGCCGGATTTCTAACTTCTCCCAAGTCATTGACCCGAGACGTTGATTCTTTCTTGTAGAATCGTAGAGTTATACACCCCGGAAACAGAGCCTTCGGCCCAACTCGTCCATGCCGACCAATACCTATCTAAAGTAGTCCCATTTCCCTGCATTTAGCCCATAATCCATGTACCTGTCCAAATGTCTTTTAAACGTTGTAATTGTACCTGCCTCAACCACTTCCTCTGGCAGCTCGTTCCATATGCCCACCGCACTCTGCGTGAAAAAAGTTGCCCCTCAGGTCCCCTTTAAATCTTTCCCCTCTCACCTTAAACCGATGTCCTTTAGTTTTAGACTCCCCTGTCCTAGGGAAAAGACTGTGACCATTCACTGTATCTATATTCCTAATGATTTTATAAACCTCTATAGGTCACCCCTCGGCCTCCTCTGCTCCAGAGGACGTCCCAACCTGTATCCTTATAACTCAGCCCTCCAGTCCCGGTAAGATCCTTGTGAATCTTCTCTGCACCGTTTCCAGCTTAATGACATCCTTCCTATAGCTGGGCGACCAGAACTACACACAATGCTCCCAAGTGAGGTCTCACCAATGACTTGTACAATTGCAATATGACGTCCTGTACTCAATGCCCTGAAAGATAAAGGCAAGAGTGCCAAACGCCTTCTTCACCACTCTGTCTACTTGAGTCTCCACTTTCAGGGAACTAAAGTGCACCCCTAGGTCTCCCTGTTCAACGACACTCTCCAGGGCCCTACCATGTACTATGTAAATCCTGCCCTGGTTTGACTTCCCAAACTACAATCTCCCACAAACGCTGCCTGACCTGCTGTGTTCTTATTTCAGATTTCTACCAGCTGCATTTATTTTTTCCCTTTATTCTGTTATTTATCACCGTCAAATGTATTCTGTGAGGTGGCAGTCACTGCTCAGCAGCGGGACTCCCACCTACATGTCCCAACCCTGAGGCACCGGTCCCAGGGTTGTCGGAAAGTCATTCCGCGAGGAAACAGGCCCTTCAGTCCACTGTGTCTACTCGATATTCCGTACCGTTTCCGATCCTGCAATCAATTGTCAGAAAGAACAGTCACAATAACATCCTGTTTATGGGATCCTGTAATTACATTTCTAAAATATCCGTCTGTAGGGCACTTTGAAATAACCCGTGGTCGCGAAAAGCGCTATATAAATGTAACTGATTTACTCCCGGGCACACACACACTAGGCTCAGGAACACTGCACGTTACCTTCCGGACAGATGTTACATTTCTACTGCCAGGTGATCGTAAAAATAGTCGAAGGTGCCTCTGATTACGTAAAAAGTACAAATTAATTGCAAAGCATCTCAAGGTGAGTTTACATTGGCCTGGAGTTATACTGCGTGTGGTCACCCTAGAACTAGGAAACAATTTTACAGCTGCCCTATAATTTAGTTTACCTTACTGACTCGATTCTGAACTACCAGTTCTGTTTTATTAGCTGATTAATAATATACTACATTGTATAGTGCAATGGCAGACTTACATGTGTGGGTCGGATTTGTAATGTAGCAGATTGTAGGCTATTAACTACAATATATTAGACTGTAACATATCAGGGGCACACGCTGCCAGACTTCCGGTCTCAGTCTTCAAAGATTTCGGCTGAAATATTTGCAAGTTTGCATTCAGGTTTTAATTTTGCATTCAATTTCTAAATTAATTTTTTTTTGCGTTTTTGCCCTTTGAAGTAAGTTGTTGCTTCGCTTTTCGAACGCGTGGCCTTTCAAGTTCGAGTGTCAGTCCCCAAATCGGGCGTTGAGAACGTTGCTATTGCTTGAATAGTTCACGCCCAAGGTTCAACTGCTGTGATGGAGTTTTACTTATCTACCATTACCAATAGTACTAACTGCGCTTGTTTGGCCGAATTCAGTCAGTAGTTTGTTTAACCGACCTTTAATTCAATTGCATGAACTGAATGTTTCAAGCAATTGTTTTAAAAAGTATAATAGTGCGTTCAACTATATATTGGAGAGTAGATCACTGTTAGGGGAATAGCTTTGGTTCGGTGGCGTTGAGTGCAGACAGCCCTCACCAGTCCTCTCTCTCTCTCTCTCTCTAGCTGCTTGACGATATTTTTTTGCGCATCTCTTTGCGCGCTTTAGCCCCACCTACAACCTTTGTCTGGCGAGGGGAGATGTTATCGAGTTAATTGAGGGTTAAATTAAACAAAACCGCTCCAATTTGGTTGCAACCGCTGTCAAAAGTCAAAACTTTGACAAGTTTAACTATTTGGAGCTCAGTATCATAAAACAGAAAAGATCCCATTTTAACCATGTTATTTCTGGTGAGTCGCTCTGTTCTCTGGAGAACCAACTGAGCGAGTGTAACTTACAAACAACGCTGGAAGTTCAGTGAGAAAGGGTGGCTTTGTTCCAGAGCTTTCTGAACGGTAGAAAATCTCCTCAACCATTTATGCGTTATCTATACGCATTATGAGTTAGAATCTGATTCTGATTGTGTGATTTAAGGTCACAAGAAGACAACTTCCAGTATAGTGTGCAGAAAATCATTCCATCTTATCCAAGCTGCAAAAGGAGCCCCTATGTTAAGGTGTTAATGGATTACTTTTGCAGGCATTTGAGATTTGATCTGAAGAATGTCTTCTAGGTAATGCGAACTGTCACGCGTTTGAGCTAAACACGTTCGTTAAGGTCAGGGAGCCCTCACAGTGTCTTCTGCTCACAGTGTGACACCCTGCTTTCTCTGCAATCCCCCACCAGATGTTTTGTCCGCTGCTTGTGTGGTTCCAACAACCGTCCAAACACCGTGCTGACCAATGTAAACCCGCGCTTCCTTCCCAGTGTCCTGGTTCACAAAGCTTCATTGCGGTGACATTCGGGAATAATCTGTACACTCAAAGCGGGATAGAGTCATAGAGCTGTACAGCACGGAAACAGGCCCTTCGGCCCAATTCGTCCCTGTCGACCAAGTTACCTACCTGAGCTAGTCCCATTTGCCTGCGTTTGGCCCATATCCCTCTGAACCTTTCCTATCCACATAGCTGCTCAAATGTACTTTAAAGGTTGTAATTGCACCCGCTTCTACCACTGGCAGCTTGTTCCATATACCCACCACCCTCTGTGTGAAAAACTTGCTCCTCAGGTTTCCTTTAAATCTTTCCTCTCTCACCTTAACCTATGTCCTCTAGGTTTAGACTCCCCTACCCTCAGAAAAAACTGTTACCATCCACCTTATCTGTGCCCCTCATGATTTTATAAACCTCTGCAAAGTCACCTCTCAGCTTCCTTCACTCCAGGGAAAACAATCCCAGCCTATCCAGTCTCTCCTTATAACTCAAGCCCTCCAGTCCCAGCAACATCCTTGTGAATCTTTCCTGCGCCCTCTCCAGCTTAATCACATCCTTCTTATAGTGTGGCGACCAAAACTGCACACAATACTCCAGGTTGCAGTTCTCACCAATGTCTTGTACACAGTAAATGTGTCCTAAATCACACTCACATCATACGCCATCTCTCCCCATTAACCCACCCTTTTCACAAACCCAGGTTCATCCCTGTCTGGGCTGCAAACACCTTGACCTCTCCTTTCCAGCACACACCTCCTTAATTTAGTGCTCCCTTTGAGGACCCTGCCTTAGTCCCTAACCCAGTCTAAAAATTCCCACCTGGGATTTTAATCTCATGTCTCCGGAAAAGGAAGAATTCGAGGTGTGAGAAAGAACAGAGTTCAATTGATAGAATTGACAGGTTATAGAAAAGACTATCCGGCAACTCAAATAATTTGTGTGTTTGACCAATAGCATCTCACCAACTGAGATAAAAAATACTGTGGCCTGGATGTGGAATAGAGTGGCAGGAGGAGGCTATCAGCTGAAGTGTGTGTGTGTGTGTGTGTGTGTGTGTGTGTGTGTGTGTGTGTGTGTGTGTGTGTGTGTGCGTGCGTGCGTGCGTGCGTGTGTGTGTGTGTGTGTGCGTGCGTGTGTGTGAGAGAGAGAGTGAGGATGTGTGTTTGTGTATGTGTGTATTAGAGTGTGTGCATGTCTGTTTTTACGTGTGCATGTGTGTTTTTGTGTGTCCGTGTGGAATGGAGGATTGTGGGAGTCCTGAGCTAAAAGGCCAAAAAATATGATAAAAATGTGAACAGATAAATTGAGAGAAGTTGCACACTGTAGAATGTACAGGGTAGGAACAATCCGTGCAGCCTGGCCGGATTGTCCCAGTGATTGTGCTCCACACAGCTGGACTCTCACACTATATTATCTCAACCGATGCATATATCCTTTTGCTCTTTTATTCTTTCCTCCCCATTAACATCTAACTTCCTCTTAAATGCCTCAACGCTCAACATGGCAGTGAGCTTCACATCCTAGCCATTCTCTCAGTTAAGTAACTTCTGAATTTCAGCTGGGTTTCTTTAGTATAATATTAGCCTATGGATTGAAAAAAGGCTCAAAAATGGCAGTGCGATGTTTGAAAATCCCCTCTGCCCATCTTCCAGCTCTACTGGGAGATGGAGGCTGCTGGAAGTTGGCCTGCAGGACATCAGTCTGCTTGGGATCAGTTTCCTCTCCACCTTTGAAGACTGTCGTGTGCCGCCTGAGGATTCTCACTGGCATTCCCTGGAAGGAATCCAAGCACCGTCCAGAGCCGTTCAACTGGGCCAATGGGTGATGTAATTAGATCCCAGAATGATGAGGGGGATGAGGGAAGTAATATCGGCCACATCGTCCTACATACACCGCCCTTCGTTTTGGGTAAATAAAGCAATTATCTACTTAATGGAAGCTTTCTGCTCCATTCCCTTTGATGTGTTTGTTTACACTGAGCCAGGAATCTTTGCTTAGTGAACATTATTTACCAGATCTGTCTTAATCGCCAGACATGAGAGAGACTGCAGATGCTGGAATCTGGAATGAGAAACAAACTGCTGGAGGAATTCAACGGGTCAGGCGGCGTCTATGGAGGGAAGAGGATGGTTGATGTTTCAGATTATGACTCTGCATCAGGACTAAGAGTGTAGAGTTAGGTAGCGGGCATAGAGGTGAAAGGGAGGGGTGAGTCATTGGCTGGTAGGTGATAGGAGCAACCAGGTGAGGGACGGGGGCATGATGGGCAGATAGGGACAGGTGGGGAGTGGATGTGGAGACAGAGGCTGGTGAGTGATAGGTGGAAACGGATAAGGAAAAAAATGAGCAGATGAAACCAAGTGGGGGCGGGGGAGGGGGGAAAGGGGCTGGAAGGTGATGTAGATCCAGGTAAGGGTGGAATGGTGGGCAGATGGAGCCAGGTAGGGGAGGGGCTAGGAAGGGTAGGCCGGGGAGAAGAAACACAGAAGAAATTCAGGTCCTAATCACCATATGTTCCATCAGGAGCACTAATGATGAATGAATAAACATAGGAGGTAATAATATTTATCTACCTCCTTTCCCTTCCTGAAGATGGGGTGTGATGGGTGAGGAGGGGTGTGACTCTAGAACGCAGAGAGTTGGCGGGCTGACTTATCATGGGGAAGGGGCTGGCCCCTGTGGCAGATGTTACTGGATGGTCAGCCAAGCAGGGCCCAGAGTTGGTTCAAAGTGTGGCATCAGAGAAATTTGTCATGTGGAATACATTCAGCTCATCACTTCAAGAGATTTACAGACTGTTCCTGTTTGGTATTGGTATTGGTTTATTATTGTCACTTGTACCGAGGTACAGTGAAAAACTTGTCTTGCATACCGATCATACAGGTCAATTCACTACACAGTGCAGTTACATTGAGTTAGTACAGAGTGCATTGAGGTAGTACAGGTAAAAACAATAACAGTACAGAGTAAAGTGTCACAGCTACAGAGGAAGTGCAGGTAGACAATAAGGTGCAAGGTCACAATAAGGTAGAACGTGAGGTCAAGGTCTATCTCATCATATAAGGGAACCGCTCAATAGTCTTATCACAGTGGAATAGAAGCTGTCCTTAAGTCTGGTGGTATGTGCCCTCAGGCTCCTCTTGGACAGTAGCCTTATGGTAATTGCACTTCTGGTGTCGTGCACTGAGGGTTTCTCCCTCTATCACTCTCCAAGTGTAAAGAGTTCTCCTCCACTCTCTATTAATCCAATTATTTCATATCTTTGCCCCTCACTATTGACCTCCATCTGTTCGGGCGGTAGTCCTTCCTATCTTGTCTTTCTGGTTCCAAATAATTTTATCCGACAATTATATCTTCCCCTACCTCTATCCACCATGTGACCAATCTGGAAGGCAAAGTGATGTGGTGAATAGAGCTGCTGCCTCACAGCTCCAGAGACATAGGTTTGATCCTGACCTTGGGTGCCATCTGTGTGGGATTTGCACGCTCTCTCTATGACTGTGAGGGTTTCCCCCGGGTGCTTTGTTTCTCTCCCATATCCCAAAGACATGCAGGTTGGTAGGTTAATTAGTTGCTACAAATTAATTCTAGTGTGTAAGTGATGGTAGAGTCTGGGGGGGGGCAGTTGATGAGAATACGTGGGGAATAAAATGGGATTGATGTAGGAATAGTGTAAATGGGTGGTTGTTGGTTAGCATGGACTCAGTGGGCTGAAGGGCCTGTTTCTGTGCTGTATGACTCCATGACATGTAGAGTTCTGAATGAACATTCTGCATTTCTCAAGGATGAAGGGGGGCAATCCAGGGTATTGACATTAAAGAGGAAGATTGTGAAGTTCAGGAAGTGATGAACCAAGAGAGAGGAGAGTATAGTCTCTCAAGGGGAAATGTATCCCAGGCTCTCAAAGCACAGCTGAGGAAAAGAGTCACCTCTGATTATCATTTCCCAGATGTCCTGGTATAACTGCTATAGTAAAATTGTTTTAAAAGGAAGAAGGGGATAGATCAAGACCGTATAGGCCAAACCACCTGACACTGGAGGTGGACACACTTAATTGGGAAAATGTTCTTTAGATGGCTTACATCAGCATTAGGAAGGCATGGGTTAATCAAACCAGTCAGTTCAATTTGTGAAGTGAATGCTGTGTCTGACTGCATTAATTAAATTTTTTGAGGATATAGCAAAGAGGATCACTGAGGGTAGAGTAGTTGATGTAATATACATGGCCTTTAACAAGTAGGTTGATAAAATTCCACATGCAGATTGAACAAGAAAATTACAGCCCATGGAATTTTAGTGGGGTTCTGCACAGCTCAGCACTGGGCTCCTTATGGTGTACATAAATGATTTGGACTGAAATGTAGGGACTACAGTTAGAACTTGGCTGGTGATACCAAAATTGCAAGTGTGGTTGACAATGAGCAAGGAGTTTCCACAGTGAGGGAGATATCAATGGATTAATCTGGTTGGCACAAATGTGACAAATGAGATTCAATCTGGAGAAGAGTGAGTGGATGCATTTGGGGAGAACAAACAAGACAAGGGTATACACAATACTGAGGACAGTAGGGAGTGTAAAGGAGTACAAGGTTCATGGAGAACGTGTCCACAGATCCAGGAAGGTAGCAGGGCATGTCTCTGGTACAAACGCATATGGGATATGGGCTGAGACATCGAGAAAAAGGAGGTCACATTGGCACAATATTACAGACCAATTGGACCATAGCTTGAGCATTGTGTACAGGGAATGTGGTTATGAGGAGAGACTGTCTAGGCTGGGGTTGTTTCCTTTGGAACAAAGGATGCTGAGGGGGGGATAACTGGGGTGTACAAAATTAGAAGGGGCCCAGACAGAGTGAAGGCAAAGTACAATTTTCCCTTGGCAGAGAGTCAGTAACATGGTGGGGGGAAGGAATTTATGGCAATTGGTAGAAGGATTAGAGGGAGTTGAGCAAAAGTTATATCCCTCAACAAGTGGTGTGGGGTCTGGACTTGCTGCCTGGAAGGACAGTAGGGGGGGGAGACACTCCCAGCACATCTAAAGGTACCTGGATGAGCACTTGAAGGGCCTTTACCTCCAGGGCCAGGGATAGAGCTGCGGAGCAGGAGGAACTGATCATCTCTTATTCAGAGAGTTGTGAACAAAGCCCAGTCCATCACGCAAACCAGCCTCCCCTCCATTGACTCCCTCTACATTTCCTGCTGCCTCGGAAAAGCAGCCAACATAATCAAGGACCCCTCCCACCCCAGTCATTCTCTCTGCTCCCCCTCGCAGAAGGGAGAAGGAACCGTCTTCTCCCCATGAGGCAGAAGGTACAAAAGCTTGAGAGTACGTACCACCAGGCTCAGGGACAGCTTTTATTCCATTGTTATCAGACTCTTGAACAAACCTCTCATATGCTAAAGATGAACTCTTGGTCTCCCAATCTACCTCATCGTGGCCCTTGCACTTTATTTGTCGAACAGCGCTGTACTTTCTTTGTAACTGTAGCACTATGTCTGCATTCTGTTCTACTTACTACCTCAATGTACTTATGTATGGCATGATCTGACTGGATGGCACACAAACAAAAGCTTTACACTGTATCTTGGTACACATGACAATAATAAACCAATACCAATAGAGAGATGTTGAACTGTGCTAGCCAAGCAGTACAGATGGATAGTTACAACAGAGAGGTGGTGAACATATTTTGTTAGTCCAGTTACATGGCAGTGTTTTTGTTCAACATTTCAAGACTGGATCCACCTCTGATTAATGGCTGAAGCTCTTCTCTCACACATCCAAAGTTGAAGTATTTTATGATGACACATTTACCTCACATTTTATCACAACCAAGCACCTCAAAGTGTTTTCTACATTGTGACTTTTGGTCATATCGATTTTGCTCCCTGTAGCGCATCTCCATGGAAATTAAAACTCAGAGATGTTTCTGGCATGTAGCTGAATCAACAGTCCTCATTTTGTACTAATAGCAAAAGATTAAATGTTCTCTAGTGAAGTGCAGTGGCTGTTATTATGTTGGTTATTTGGCATTGTGTCAAAGCGGTCCCTAAAGCAATGATTTTGATTTGAAGAGCTGTGATGTTACCTGTTGTCACCCATTTCCAGCTCACTCTGCCCAAACCCTGCAGACTGTGGGATCACACCCACAGCTCAGCTGTCATCTCCTGAACATTAAGGCTCCTTGGCCATAAGCCAGGAGCTGGTTAGTGTTTCATAACAATGCTAAAAGCTGGTGTAGAAATGCATGTCCCACTAGGGATGGAGATGGCAGCCAGGAATTTGGGCTGAATCCATTGTTCACATAACTGGGAGCTGGTGTTGGCCAGAGCCACAAACAGGTCTTTAATCTGACTCCAGGTGTGAAAGCAGCTGTAGAAAGTGGTAGTAACAGGCGTTAAAAAAAATCACCAAATTATAGCATTCAGGAAGTCTCTTCCACTCACCTCATCCCATCCAGTGAGGGAAGTATGCCAGGACTTATTTCACAACATCCAATGGGCCTTTAGAGAACTGAACACAGTGAGGGGGCATTGAGTTGATCATGCCTTTGCAGGATCTATGATCTAGCTTGACCTAGCTCGGGGCAGGCACAGTAGTGTAGTGGCTAGTGTAACGTTATTACAGCGCCAACGACCCGGGTTCAATTTCGGCCACTATCTGTAAGGAGTTTGTACGTTCTCCCTGTGTCTGCGTGGGTTTCCTCCGGGTGCTCCGGTTTCCTCCCACATTCCAAAGACGTACGGGTTAGGAAGTTGTGGGCATGCTGTGTTGGCGCCGGAAGCGTGGCGACACTTGCGGGCTGCCCCCAGAACACTCTACGTAAAAGATTCATTTCACTGTGTGTTTCGATGTACATGTGACTAATAAAGATATCTTATCTTACCTCACCTAGTCCCCCACTCTCTCTCCATTACCCTTTTCAGCATTTATCTAATTCCCCTTAAAAATTATCATTAAGGCTGTCGAGTCATTAAAGAAACTAATTGTGAGTTAACTGCAGTTTTAATGGCACTGTTAAACAATAATAAAATAACAGTTAATTTTAATAGTTAATGGGAAAATGCTTTACCTTTAATTTGTAATGGTCCAATGGAAAATGTTTTGCCCCAACAATCTCTATTGAAATGATTTATAATTTTCATTGTGTTCAAATCCCTCTGTGTGCTTGCTGCTATGTCTGCAACCTCCTCCAGGTATCTGCATTCCTCCAGTGCTGGCCTCTTGTGAAGCCACAATCTTTTCTCCCCCTCATCACTGATTGTGTGGCCTTTACCAATCAAATCGGTCACACAATGAGCCCACACAATAAGTAGTAGTTTTATTTTGGACCAGATCCTGCAAGGAAAAGGAACCTGCTACTCAGGTCCAGAATCACTTCCACCAGGCCTAATCCACTCCATGCTGTTCACTCTCTACTGTTCTATGAAGTGGACCAATGAATCTGCAGTGCCATTTGCTGGGAAGCAATGAGTGCATAGGAATTCTGTTCCTGGACTAGTGCTCCAAAGGAGACTCAAGAGCAGCTTTTATCCCGCCGTTTTCATATATGCTAAAGTTAAATTCTTGATCTCACAATCTACCTCGTCATGTCCCTTGCACTTTATGTGCTTACCCGCACTGCACTTTCTGTATAGCTGTAACAATATATTCTGCATTCTGTTTTCTTTTTACTACCTCGATGTACCGATGTGATCTGCCTGGATGCAAACAAGACTTTTTTTGCTGTATCTCAGTGCAAGTGATGATAATAAACTGGTACCAATAACAATACCAATAATTCAAACAAATACACTCAAATTCACTTTGGAATTTCTGTTATTCTGTTAAATGGAAATGGAAGTAACACCTTGGTGTCCATAAATGACACCCCAAAGCTCACTTAGACTCCAATGGTTCAATGATGTTCTTTCAGGGAAGCATAGCTTATGCAGGGTCTTGATCCAAAACGTTGACAATTCCTCTCCCCCTACAGATGCTGCTCATCCTGCTGTGTTTCCCCAGCAGTTTATCTTTTTTTGAAGCATGCCTGATATTCTGACTCACTCTGGGTAAGCACATAACTCCAGCAAGGGAGTTGGCTTTGATTTTTGGCTTCTTGCCAGCCAATTGGAGGAATATGATAACTGACCACTGTATTCGAGGGATCTCCACCATTTTGTGGCACTGTAGAACATAGCACAGGGATAGGTCCTTCAGCCCACAATGTCTGTGCCGGCTACGATGCTAAATTAAACAAAATCTATCTGCCCACACATGATCCATATCCCTCCATTCCCTGCAGGCACCTCTCTAAAAGCCTCTTAAATGCTGCTATTGTATCTGCTTTCACTACCACCCCCTGGCAGCCTGATCCAGGCACCTACCAAACTCTGAAAAACTTATCCCACACATCCCCTTTAAACTTTCCCCTTCTCACCTTAAAGCTGTATCCTCTCGAACGGCAGTGGCATGGGAGACAATGGGAGATAATGTATGGATGACTCTGGTTTGGCTGCAGCCTGCAATGCATCTGGGTGCCAGAAGACATGCTGACACTCCTTTTGATTCCACTGAAGCAAGGCTCTGATAAACGGTGCCTTACCCCATCTTTAATAGGTGGACACCCTTTAAGGACTGCTAGTTAGTCCATGGTGATCTTGGAACAAGTCCTCCCTTCCTTATCAATAACATCATAGGAACTCCAGGCTCCTAATTGACAAAGGCAAGGTGACAAGTGCTTGTTTGAGGTCGCCACCACATATCTGTAAGTATTTGAGCTCCTACAGAGCCACTTCACTAACCTGCTGTCTCTGCTATAGATGTATCCTGACTGGTTGCATCATGGTCTGGTACGGCAATTAGAATGCACAGGAACATAAGAAGCTGCAGAGAGTAGTGGACTCAGACCAATACATCATGGGCACATCCCTCCCCACCATCGGTGGTATCTACATAAGGCGCTATCTCAAGAAAGCAAGATCCATCAAACATCCCCATCATCCAGGCCATGCCATCTTATCACAGCTACCATCAGGCAGGAGGTACAGAAGCCTGAATTCCCACACCACCAGGTTCAAGAACGGCTACTTCCCTTCAACCATTTGGTTCTTGAACCAACCTGCACAACACCAATCACTACCTCAGTATGGCAACACTATGACCACTTTGCATTATAATGGACTTTGTTTATTTTTGTTCTAATTGTGTTTTAATTATGCAGGCACAGTGGTGCAGCGGTTAGCATAACGCTAATACAGCACCAGCGACCCGGGTTCAATTCCGGCCACTTTCTGTAAGGAGTTTTATGTTCTCCCTGTGTCTGTGTGAGTTTCCTCTGGGTGCTCCAGTTTCCTCCCACATTCCAGAGACGTACGGGTTAGGAAGTTGTGGACATGCTATGTTGGCACCAGAAACATTGCGACACTTGCAGGCTGCCCCCAGAACACTCTACACAAAAGATGCATTTCACTGTGTGTTTCGATGTACATGTGACTAATAAAGATATCTTCTTTCTTGTATAATTTTGTATAATTTATGTTTAATATATGTTTTGCTTGTGATTATTTTGTCTCCAATGCTATGTGCCTGTGATGTTGCTGCAAGTTAGTTTTTCATTGCACCTGTGCATACATGTAGTTGTGCGTGTGATAATAAACTTGACTTTGACTTTGCACCAGGTCACCAGGCACATGGGAATGTCACTACTTGCAACTCACACACCACCCTGACTTGGAAATACACCGCCGTTCCTGCATCAGCTCTGTTTAAATCCAGGAACGTCCTACGGAGGGAGTACCTCCACCACACCGACCACAAACACCTCCCCACCACCTTCACATTGTTAGCATTGAATGAATTAAGATAAGATAAGATAAGATAAGATAAGATAAGTTAAGATAAGATATCTTTATTAGTCACATGTACATCGAAACACACAGTGAAATGCATCTTTTGTGTAGAGTGTTCTGGGGGCAGCCTGCAAGTGTCTCCACACTTCTGGCGCCAACATATCATGCCCACAACTTCCTAACACATATGTCTTTGGAATGTGGGAGGAAACTGGAGCACCCAGAGGAAACCCACGCAGACACAGGGAGAACGTACAAACTCCTTACAGACAGCGGCTGGAATTGAACCTGGGTCACTGGCACTAAAACAGTCCTCCCCAAACTTAATATTTCTCCCCATAAATCAGGCAAAGTAATGTGCAGTACTTCCCCAAACCCATACCATGGCTCTGAACTATTTAAAAGATACTCCTTTGAGTACACTGTGAATAACACTTTGGCTCTCGGACAGCAGTAAACATGCAGGGCCCTCATATAGACCCAGGTGCTGACAACGAATGACTTGCTTTTAGAGCAGACACCCCCAATCACTGACATCTGTTTGAAGCACCAATTTCATTGTGTCAGTAAGAAGATCAACTTCTGAAAGAAATCAGACAGGGTACTGCGATCAGTCAAATAGTTCGGACAAAATCGGAGAATATTTCTTCAACTTACTGCATGTTAGAATGAACAGTATCCAATGCCGTAATGCACTAAGAGGAAAGCCCCTCGGTACTCTTTAGTCGGCAGACCCATTTCGATGGAGCCTCGCCTCTTTCCAATCACACCCTCTCCCTGATGAATCCAAGGTTTCTTCAACAACTGCAGATGCATCTACAGTGAATGTTCAGTGTAAGGTTGAGGTCACATTTAGCACAAAGATACCACTTCCCCCCACACACACCAGTTTGTTTCTGTGAAATTCACACCCTCCCTCATGGTCGCATTGAGGACTAATCACTGGATAGAAGTCAAGACCTCACATAAACAATTCCAATGGTAATTCCCTAACCGGCAATGCACAGCACCGGAAAAGACAAGGGACGAGGCTGCCTGAGAAGACCATCAGTTCAAATCAATACCATTTCCTTGGACATACATCCCTCCAAAGTCACTGGTTCAAATCCTAGAACTGCCTTCTTCATATCACTATGGGAGCACCTTCACCACCTCTATCACATAACTGTTGGCAGGAACCTGTTGTTTGCACTTTGGGTAAAGCATGGCCCCAGTACAACGGTGACGACACTCCAAAAGTACTTCAGTGTCCGTGTAGAGCTTGTGTTTTCCGCTCTTTCAAGAGCAATAGTTAATGGGTAGTCAATAACATGTCTGCATATCTAAAAGGGACATCAATAAAGCTGAATTTTACTCAGCTGATATACTATGTTCTGCATCACTAATGCTGGCATCATATTAGCATTCTGCTGTAAGAGGTTTTGCTGGTAATTTTTTCAATCACTTAAATCTTCCCTCTTTGTGCTACTGATGACCACTCTTACGATTCTATGCATTTATCTTCTTTTGAAAAAAATGTTGAGTGAATCCATTGTGAATATCAATCAGAGATGCCCTTACTTCCAAGACATTCCCTCGGGATCGAGGGTGACTTGTTTCCATTCCACTTCTCTGGGTTCTGAGGCCAATGTAGGAAGCATAGTAATGCAGTTAGTAGAGCCACTGGCTCACCGCGCCAAAGACCCGGGTTCAATCCTGACCTCGAGTGCTGTCTGTTTGGAGTTTGCACATTCTCCCTATGACCACGTGGGTTTCCTCCAGGTGCTCCAGTTTCCTCCCACATCCCGAAGACGTGAAGGTTGGTAGGTTAATTGACCACTGTAAATTGCACCCAATGTGTAGGTGAGTGGCAGAATCTGGGAGGAGTGGATGAGAATGCAGGGATAATAAAACAGAATTAGTATAAGATTAGTGTAAATGTTTGTTGATGGTCAGCATGGATTCAGTGGGCCAAATGGCCTGTTCCCATGCTTTATCTCTCCACGAATCTATGGAGCCACAGACTCTGCTACAGTTGGGGCAGGAGGTGCTTGATGGGACAGTTTACAGTTTGGGATAAAATAAATGCTCCAGATTGCAGCATCTGCAGTCTCCTGTGTCTCCATATAGTTTGGGATGTTTTGCCCACCTCTCACTCATCAAGCTTTGGCTCTGCACACTCTTGTATGAGTGACTCGTAGAGTCACTCCTTTCCCAGATCCACCAGTCTGAAGAGTCTTGGGCCAGGGATTCCTGTCATATTTCTTCAAGAAGGACGGATGTGAAGTCTTCTGCCTCTTGGCAGAACTTTTACTGTGTGTGTGTGTGTGGTCAAAATTCTGTGCACTAGGCTCTGGATTTAAGGGGACTAGTCCAAATCACAGTTGTTTTATTCAGCTGTTTGTTTCTTCACCAGTAAACTAATTCCACAGATTGTAGGAATCGGTGTAAAAGGTTCAGCACAGCACTCTGTCAATTGCAACTACAAATTACATTCAAGTCGCGAACCGGGGGATCAAAGGAACAATGAGGGCTCCTCTCTCGGTTACAAACCTCCCAAACCTGGGCAGTTCACTCTGCCTGTATCATGTTGCAGGTCACTGAGCCCAGAAAATCCTTGCAGGTGATGGAAGAAAATGACCTCCATTTAAGATGTCTGAAACACACAGAGGAATCCTGGTGTGAAATACCAGCTGCCTTGTGGTGCATATTCCTTACATCAATGCTTTCCCTGCCTCAAACCTCACCTCCCCCAACCGTCCCAGTTACTTCTCTTCTTCTTTCAGCACAGTACACTTCCATCTCCTCTCTATTATCTTTCCTCACCTGTTGTCCATCATAAGTGAGCTTGCTTCTGATGACAGGCAACCAAAGCCAAACTTATTACAGTCACGCACACACACTTTCCGGCTGGGTCCAAATGACTGCAATCACCTTATCTAATTTCTCCTTCCTTAGAAGCGTTATGTTCATGTAACTTCCCTTCGTAGTTGTGGATGTCAAAGTTTGGGAGGAGGTGGTTTGTTTATATCTTTTCAGACCTGGAAGGTTGGGGGTTGAAGCCATGTCTGAGGTCAAATTCTGTTAGGACATATAGAGGAAATGACAGAGATTTTGGGGCGCATGTGCCAATAGACATAGAACACAGAACATAGAACATAGAACATAGAACAGGACAGTACAGCACAGGGACAGGCCCTTCAGCCCACAATGTCTGTGCTGACCATGATGCCAAATTAAACTAATCCCACCTGCCTGCACATGGTCTGTATCCCTCCATTCACTGCCTGTTCATATGCCTCTTAAACATTGCTATCGTATCTGCTTCTACCACCTCCCAGGCACCTACCACTCTCTGTGTAAAAAACTTGCTGTTGGCGTATGCAGCTTAACCACTGGACCAGTCTGCTTCAGGCCACTACAGATAGGCTCAACAGTGCTCATGATTAACTTGTCAGTGTAGTCAAAGGAAGCCAGGGCTGAGGGGCAGAACACTACTGAACCACTACTCAATTTATGTAGGGCATCATTAATGGAAGGTAAGGCTCTGTGTATTTAGGTCCAGCACCATCCCATGTCCAAGCTCAGAAGAGCAACAATTTTCCATTTCCTACAATCACTACTCAAGTATCCACCTGGGTGAGATCTGCAAAGAACAAAGTCATTCGCCGGATATTGATGCTGTTGGAAATGCCACAATTTATTGGCCATTCCTGGTAGCCTATGAGAAGGAGGTAGGCAGCCTTCTTATGTGGAATATCTAACAGAACAAGCAGCCCGTATAGGCAAACCATGCCAAACTGGCATTTACTCGACACCTACACCACCTCCTGCCTTTCCTCTACCATTTTATCAAAATAATCCTCCTTTCCCATCTCGACACTATTCCTACCTCCCTGAAAAGCAGCAATGCCACCTGCTTCAACGTCTACCTGCGGCCTTGGGTTTCAATCCTGTCTCTCTAAAAACTAAACTTTGAACTCGACACTTATACTGCATTTGGTGTTCACAGTGTGGTCTCCTCTATATTAGAGAAACCAAACACAGATTGGATGAATACTTAGCTGAGCACCCGCATTTAGTCAGCTGGGATGATCCTGAGCTTCTTGTTGCCTGTCACTTTAATTCTCCATCCCTTTACCACTCTGATCTATCGGTATGTGGCCTCCTGTACTGTTAGAGTGAGAAACAGTTTGAGGAATAGAACCTTATCTTCCATCTGACCTTGCTGTAGCCTTCTAGACTCTAGAACTTCAGGTAGCTTGACTTTGCTGTCCGTATCAGTTGTCCATCTCTGATATTGACAATATCAGTATTGGCAGGCATGGTAGTGTAGCGGTTAGCGTAACGCTTTACAGCGCCAGCGACCCGGGTTCAATTCCAGCCGCTGTCTGTAAGGAGTTTGTACGTTCTCCCCGTGTCTGCGTGGGGTTCCACCGGGTGCTCCGGTTTCCTCCCACATTCCAAAGATGTACAGGTTAGGAAGTTGTGGGCATGCTATGTTGGCACCGGAAGCGTGGCGACACTTGTGGGCTGCCCCCAGAACATGATGCAAAAAGATGTATTTCACTGTGTGTTTCAATGTACGTGTGACTAATAAAGATATCTTATCTTATTGGCTCAGCTTGTTTGTTTTTTTTTCCTTTTTTGCTTTTTCTCACTGGGAATGGAGGGCATACCCAGCCTAAGCTGCTGTGCATGTCTTCCTGCTCTGCATTTTGTAACTCCTGCATTCTTTTGTCTACAGAGACAAAAGAAACTGCAGACCAATCTGTGCTTGGTTTCCGCAATATAGAGGAGACCACATTGTGAACATCACATGCAGTATAAGTGTCACTGAATGTTTACATTCTGGAGACACAAGAGTGAAACCCAAGGCCACAGGCAGACATTGAAGCACCTGCGTCACTTCCAGCCTAGTCTACTGCATTCGCTGCTCGCAATGTGGCCTCCTCTACCATGGTGAGACTATGTGTAGACTAGCAACCATTTGTGCTCTGTCAACAATGGCATCTCAAGCTTCTGGTTTCATGTCATTTAACTCTCCTTCCCACTCCCACACTGTCCTGTCTGTCCTCGGCCTTCCCCATTGCTACGGAGATGCCAAACACAAACTGGAAGAAGAATATTTTATATACCGCTTGGGTAGCTTACAACCCAATGGTAAGAACATTGAATTCTCCAACTTTAGGTAACCCACACTCCCAGTGTTCCCTCCCTCACGCACTCACCTGTTCACCTCGTGTTTTTCTCCCTTTGTTCATCCCTCCTCCACCTGTTTCCATCAGCCCATTATATTCCCTTTTCCACCTGGTTCCAGCTGTCACCTACCAACCTCTGTCCTACATCCTCTGTCCCACACCCTCTGTCCCACACCCTCTTCATACTGCTATACACAGGCAATCTTTCCTGTTCCCTCTCAGTCCTCATGTAGGGCCTCAACCCGAAACTTCAGCTTACACCTTTTCTCTCCACAAATGCTGCTTAACCCGTTGAGTTCTTCCAGTATTCTGTTATTCATTTGTCTGCGCTCTCACTCTCTAACTGAACCCGTTCAGTCACTGACCAGATACAGCTTATCCCCATGGTCACTCTGGCTTTACCCTATCAGAGACACCCCCGCCCCCCTCACCCTCCCTGCAGCTTCTTTTCTCTCCTTCCCATTCTGACAAAGGATCTTTGACAATAAATGTTTCTCTTCCCACAGATGCAGCCTGACCTGATGAGTATTTCCAGTATTTTCCATTTTTATTTTAGATTGCCAGCATCTGCAGCTTTTTACGAATTTCAACACGATCTGCCTTTTCAATTAATCTGCTGTTGCTTTCAGTGATTTGTTACACCAAGGTCCCTGTATTTCTTTATCCCACTTAGATCCATATTATCCATTGTATGATCCTGCTTTTCTAGCTAAAACAATATCCAAATGTTATCGCCATTCTGAAAGTTCATTGATGTCTTATTGTGACTAACTGCAGTACTGATCACTCCCCAACCCTTGATTTTAGCTGATGCACAACTTTAGAGACTTTGTCTTCACTTCTCACAGATTGGAAGGACACAAATGTAACTGCACTGTTGAGGAAAGGAGGGAGAGAGGAAATAGGGAACCACAGGCCAACGGTCCGACACTGGTACAAGCGAAGCCACATCATTTGTGCACGCATCAAGAAATGCTGGTTGAAAAAACATTGTGCTGACTTACTTTTTTTTCCACATAAGTTCTATCAGAGCAATTTTTTTTCTGTAACTCAAATTTTTGTGAATTCTGTGAGGGCGAATTTCCAAAACCAGAACAGCCATAAAGTGGAGATAGGGCATCTGTAGTAGGAAAAATGATGGAATCTATTATTGAGTAAGTAGTACATGGTCATTTGGAAAATAACTTTAGGATAGGCAGAAATCAACATGGATTTATGAAAGAGAATCCTGTTAAACAAATCTTTTGGAGTGTTTTGAGCTTCCAACAAGCAGAATAGATAAATGGATATGGTGTATTTGGACTTTCAGATGCAATCACTTTCGGATGCAAACACATTGATGCAATCATGAAGAAGGCATGCCAGCGTCTCTATTTCATTAGGAATTTGAGGAGATTTGGTATGTCACCAAAGACTCTTGCAAATTTCTATAGATGTACAGTGGAGAGCATTCTGACTGCTTGCATCACCACCTGGTATGGAGGGTCCCTTGCGTAGGATCAAAGGAGGCTGCAGAGGGTTGTAGACTCAGCCAGCTCCATCACGGGCACAACCCTTTCCACCACTGAGGACATCTTCCAGAGGTGGTGCCCCAAGAAGGCGGCATCCATCATTAAGGACCCTCACCATCCAGGACATGCCCTCTTCGCATTACTACCATCGGGGAGGAGGTACAGGAGCCTGAAGACCCATACTCAATGTTTCAGGAATAGCTTCTTCCCCTCCGCCATCAGATTTCTGAACGGTCCATGAACCCATGAACACTACCTCGTTATTCTTCTTTTGCATTATTTATTTATTTTTGTAAGTTATAGTAATTTTTATGTCTTGCACTGTACTGTTGCCACAAAACAACAAATTTCACAATATACAGTATGTCAGTGATAATAAATCTGATTCTGATATGGAAGACTTTCAATAAGGTGCCACACAAAAATTATAACGCACAGTATTGGAGGTAATAAGGTGACGTAGATTGAGGATTGGTTAATGAATGGACACAGACTGGGAATAAACAGGTCATATTTGGGTTGGGTGGCTGTGACCAATGGGATGACAAAGGGGTCAGCGCTGGGTCCAGCTGTTCACAATCTATTTCAATGATCTGGATGAGAGGATCCAGTATACTATATCCAAGTTTGCTAATGATACTAAAATAGGTGGCAGTGTGGGTTGCGATGAGGATGCAGAGAGGTCTTGGTTGTTATAGACAGGCTAAGAGAATGGACAACAACATGGAAAATTCTATGTAAAGTGGGAAAAGGTGAGGGAAAAGTAGAAAGGCAGTGTATTTTTTAAATGGTGAGAGACTGAAAAGTGTTGGTGTTCAGAGGGACCTGGATATTTTTATTCACAAATCACTGAAAGTTAACATGCAGGGTCAGTAAGCAATTAAGAAGACAAGTAGTATGATGGCCTTTATTGTAGGAGGAGTTGAGTACAAGAATAGACATGTCTTTGTCCTATTATATAGGGCCTCATTAGATTGCATGTGAAAGATTGTGTACAGGTCTGGTCTCCCTTTCTTGGGAAGTATATGCTATGGTAGAGGGAGGTTCACCAGACTGATGCCTGGGATGGTGGGTTTGTCAGATGAGCAGGGATTAAGCAGAGTACGCTTGTAATCTCTTGACGTTAGACTGATAGCTAATCCCATTGAAATGTATAAAATTGTTATGGGATTGACAGAGTGGACATGGAGTCAGTGTTTCCCGTAGTTTGGGGTGTCTAGAACCAGGGATCAGAGTCTCAAAATATAAACCAGCCATTCCGAACTGAGGTGAAGAGAAATTGCTTCACCCAGAAGCCTGTGAACATTTGGAATTCTCTCCCTCAGAGGCTGTGGAGGCTCAGTTACTGAGTATATTCAAGACAGAGATTGACAGATTTTTACATCTTAAGGGAATTGAAGGATGTGGGGATAGTGCAAGAAAGAGGGACTGAGGCAAAAGATCAGTTGTCTTACTGAATGGCCTCTTCCTGCTCCTACATCTTACGTCTAAAGTCTAAATCATAATGCAAGTTGTGGAGAGCAGTTGCATCTTCTTTTCTGTTCTCCACAACTATTCTCTTCCTGACTGAAGTCAGCCAGCCAACCATCATCATAGGTCCTGACTTTGCACTTTTGTTGGTCCAGCATGTTGCACTAGATTGAAGGTTTTTAAACCACTCTTAAACTACTGCAGTCACTGTGGCGGAGGAAGTCCCACAGTGATGTGAGAATTTTGGCTGTTGTACATGTGAGTGTAGAGCTTGTTTACCAGTAATGCTGAAGGAACATGGTGAATGTATAACTTGGAAGCAAGGTGACCTCTGCATTTTCCCTTCTAAGTTTTGGAGGTCAAAGCTTGGGAGATAACGATTAGCTTTTCATATTTCAAATTTCAAGTCATAGGTCAGTGATAATAAATCTGATTGTGGTTTTTCATCTAATTGGCAAAGGATGTAGACATCACTGGTAGTATTGACAGTTATTCTTCATTCCAATTGCCCCTGAACTCAGGAGTAATTGGAAGGCAACTGTATAGGTGGGTCTGGAGTCCCACATAGGTCAGGCACAGTAAGATGGCACAGTGGTACAGCTAATAAAGCTGTTGCAGGTCACAAATCCAACGACCCAGCTTCGACCCTGACCTCCAGTGTGTGGTTTGTAGGTTCTTCCTGTGACCATGTGGGTTTCCGATTTCTTCCCACATCCCAAAGATGTGTGGCTTGGTAGATTGATTAGCTTCTATGAATTGCCCCTCGTGTGCAGCTGAGTGGTGGGAATTGATGGGAATGTGGGGAGAATGAAATGGGATTGGTGTGGGATTAGTATAAATGGGTGCTTGATGGTTGATGCAGATTCAGTGGGCTGAAGGGCCTGTTTTTATCCTGTATGTTCCCATGACTCTGTGATGGTAGATTTCCTTCCCTAAAGGGGAAATGGAGCACACAATAGTGAACCATTATTGAAGCACATTAAGTGAACCTGATGAGATTTTAATGACAATCTGGTAGTTTCATGGTTACCATTACAGGGTCTAGGTTTTGTTTTAATGATCAAGATGTATTTGATGACTAGAACTTGATGGAATATCCCTGGATCAATGGTCCACAATTTTGACTGCTGATCTACTAATGTAGATATCATTAGTAGATGTGAAGCCACTTGTTTGGTTTGAGCCAAAGCATGATTAAAGCTGGACAGGTGATCCGGATTTGCATTTTACTGCAGTGAACACATTTAGAGGGAAAATATTAAAAATGTAGCAAAGGACTGATTAGAAAAATGGAAACTATTGGAGTAAAAGGGTCGGTAGCATCATGGCGGGATATTTGACAGTAAAGAGAGCATCTTGCCTTTGAAACCAGCAGGTGATAAACTGTGGTGTTTTTCAGAGAGGTGGGGTGGAGACTGCTATTTTTGTTATTAATTGGATGTGGGTATGCCGGGTAAAATTGTGATGGACGTACCTGACAGAAAACTTGAAGTGTGGCAAACCGTGGGGAGGTTGATGGCGAGGCCTCAGCAACACTAATGCCATTGAACGTCAAGTGTAGATGGTTAGACTCTTTTGTTGGAGATGGTCAATGCTTGGCAATTTTGTGGCACCAGTGTTAGCTACGTCCGCTCATGTTTTAATGTGGTCTAGGGTTTGCTGCATGGAGGATAGGACTGCTACATTTGCTGAGGAGTGGTCAGTGGAATTTAACATTGTCATCAGCAAACATGCCCACTTAAAATAGAAGGCAATGTTATTGATAAAGTAGCTGAAGATGGCTGGGCCTCAGATAGTGGTCTGAGGAACTCTTGCAGTGATGTGTGAGGCAGGACGATTGACCTCCGACAACCACAACCATTTTCCTTTGTAAGAGGCAAGACTCCAGTCAGTGAAATGTTTTCTCCTTGATGCCCATTGACTTCCGTTTTACTAGGGTTCCTTGATGCTACACTCAGTCAACTTTTCCACATTGTCAGTACCGGACAGTTTGGCTAGAGGTTCAGCTAGTTCTGGAGCACTAGTCCTCAGTACTACAGGTGGGATGTTGCCTGCATCCATAGCCTTTGCTGTATCCAGTATACTCAGCCACATGAAAATATCACATGGAGTGAACTGAATTGAAAAAGACCAGTTTCTGTGATAATGGGGATTTCGGGAGGAAGCTGAGAGGATCATCCACTCAGCACTTCCAGCTGAACATAGTCATGACTGCTTCAGCCTTATCTTTGGCACTCACACACTGCGGCCTACCATCATTGAATGCAAGAGGATGGAGGTAGGCTGGCTGAATGGGTAAGAAGTGGCAGATGAAATATATTGCAGAGAAGTGCAAAATGATACTTTTTGGTGGGAAAACGGCAGGATATAAAGGGTACAGTTCTAAGGAGTGTGCAGGACAAAGGGATGTGGATCTGTGTGTGAGTTGTTTGGGGAAGAACTGGTTGAGGAAGTGGCTAATAAACCATATCCAGTACTTCATAAATAGAAGCATTGAGAACGAAAGAAAATTGTTATGTTGAACCTCTGTAAAACACTGGTTAGGCCATCACTGGATAATTGCATTCAGTTTTTGTTACAACGCTTTCTGAAGGAGTGCAGACAATATTTAATTCAATGGCTGCAGGAAAGAGGGATTTCAGATGCAAGGAGACACAAGAGACTGCAGATGCTGGAAACTGAAACAAAAACTCAGCGGGTTGGGCAGTGCGTGTGTGTGTGTGTGTGGGGGGGGGGTGGGGGGGAAGGGGGGAGGGAGAGGTATTGTCTCTAGTTTGGGTCTTGACTGAAACATCAACAATTCCTTTCCCACCACAGATGCTGCTCGACCTGCTGAGTTCCTCCAGCAGATTGTTTGTTACTTCAGATAAAAGGACATGGGGGGAATCTGTGGCTGTTCTCATAGATGGTAGTGTAGCGGTTAGTGTAACACTATTGCAACACCAATGACCCAGGTTCAATTCCCGCTGCTGTCTGTAAGGAGTTTGTACGTTCTCCCAGTGTCTGCATGGGTTTCCTCCGGGTGCTCCGGTTTCCTCCCACATTCCAAAGACACACAGATTAAGAGCTGTGGGCATGCTATGTTGGTGCCAGAAGAGTGGCGACACTTGCGGGCTGCCCCCAGAACATTCTCAGTAATGAAAAAAGACGCATTTCACTGTGTGTTTTAATGTACATCTGACTAATAAATAAATATCTTAGATTTTTACAGCATGGAAATAAGCCCTTCGGCCCAACTTGTCAATGCTGACTGTGTTGCCCAGTGAGCTAGTCCCATCTGCCTGCATTTGGCCCATAGCCCTCCAAATCCCTCCTATCCATGTACTTATCTGGATGGTTTTTAAATGTGCCTGTCTCAACCATTATTTTGGAATTGGAATTGGAATTGGAATTGGTTTACTATTGTCACCTATACTGAGGTACAGTGAAAAACTTGTCTTGCATACTGGTCATACAGATCAATTCATACACAGTGCATTGAGGTAGTACAAGGTAAAACAATAACAGAATGCAGAATAAAGTGTCACAGCTACAAAGAAAGTGCAATGCAGGTAGACAATAAGGTGCAAGGTCATAATGAGGTGAATTGTGAGGTCTAGAGCCCATTTTATCATACTAGGGAACCATTCAATAGTATTATATCAGTGGGAGCCGTGCTTTCAGGCTTTTGTATCTTCTGTCTAATTGGGGGGTGGGAGAAGAGAGAATGTCCAGGGTGGGTGGGGTTTTTGATTATGCTGGCCAAATATGCACCACCCTTTGTGTGAAGAAGCTTCCCCTGATGCCCCTTTTAAAATCTCTCACCTCTGATCTTAAACCTATGCCCTCTTGTTTTTATAAATTACAAACAACAAAGGTCCCAGTACCGAACCCTGTGCACACCACTAGACACAGGCCTCCAGTCTGAGAAACAACCCACAACCGTCACCCTCTGCTTCCTACCACTGAGCCAATTATGAATCCAATCCCCTTTCGCCCCCTGGATCCCATGAGATCTAACCTTCCAGACTAGCCTGCCATTAGGGACCTTGTGTAAGGCCTTGCTAAAATCCATATAGACAACTTCCACTGCCTTACACTCATCTACCCTCTTGGTTACCTCCTCAAAGAACTCCAAGAGATTTGTCAGACATGATGTCCCACACACAAAATTGTGCTGACTGTCCTGAATCAGAGTCTGTCTCCCCAAATGTTGGCAGATCCTGTCCCTCAGAATCCCCTCTAGCAATTTACCCACACTGACGTCAGACTCACTGGCCTGTAGTTTCCTGATGTGTTCTTGCTCCCCTTTTTAAACAATGGTACCACATTAGCTACTCTCCAGTCCTCTGGAGCCTCAACTGTGGCCAGAGATGAAGTAAAAATCTCTGGCAGGGCCTTCACCTTGGAAGCAGAGAAGGTTGACAGGAGAGGCAAAAGTCCAGGGGTGACAAGAGGAAACATTTCTGTTGTCCAATAGCTATGATTTGGAGTGCACTGCCTGGAAGTATGCTGGATGTAGATTCATTCATTGCTTTCCTGCTGTACCTACTCAATGGGCTGAATCACTCCTGCGCTGCATGATTTTATGAACCTAAGGGCTTGCAAATTCTTCACAACCATATGGCTTTTCAGAGTTTACAGAAAAGGTGGGCACAGCTTCAAGCTGCAACCCCTGGCCTCCATGCTCTTCCAATTCTGCCTCGATGAGCATGCCTGCATTTCATCCTTATGCCGTCATCTGCCCAAGCCCTCAAATTATCTGGCTGCCTCCCTTCCTGTAAAGCTGCTCCTTATAATTTCCTTCCTTGACTAAATTTTTGTCACCTGCCCTAATACCTCCAAACATGGCTCAGCCTGAATCTGTGTTTCTTGTCACTACTGTGAAGAAATGAGGCATTTACAATAATAAAGGTGTTAAATAAACGCAAGTTGTTATTGCCTAAACCAAACAATTATCAGACTGCAACACCTTGGGGTATGGGCTCTGGAGGGGTGCAAGACCTTGATCCTGTTACTCAGTAAACAAAATCAAGAAGATAGATCACTGGCTGTTTTCCCTTCCCACCACCCCCCCCCCCCTTTCCCCCAGTAAAGACCCATTGTTTAAAGCTCATGGCTGTTAAAAAAAACTTTGGGCTAAGAGATTGTGTCTCGGTCTCTCTGTGTAATCAGATCCTTTATTCAGAGGTTTGATTGGTTTAGTCAAGGATCACTGACAGTGAGAAGACGTGAAAATGGAAGCGGAGCTCATGTAGAAATGATAAAGCGAGCAGTTAAAGTCCAATGCAATCACACTTCAGACTTCAAAGTGGGAAATTGGGCTGAGAAAGCGGTGTGCATATTTCTGTGCAAACAAGGCGGGAGTTCATGCGTGGAAGAGCATTAGATGATTTGCTGTGAAATGGCATTGAGAAAGAGGTGAGTTGGACAGGTGTGCCATTTCAGGTGCTGACTCTCTCCTGTTGGAATGTTGCCCTTAGTCTGAAATGGTTGCCATTAACATTCAATTAGGGCTGGACAATGAAAACATTAACTCTCAGAGTGCTGGTGGCTTTCCATCAGCTTACACTACAAGGAGGGTCAAATGGCTCGCATTCGTGAAACTTAAGGAATCAAAGTATATTTGGCATCACAGATTCATCATTTATCCCATTATATTTCCATATGACATAGGAGGCCATTTGGCCCATCAAGTCAATGCAATTCACAGACCATCCCACTCTCTCACCAACTTTCCCTGTTGCTCTGAAGAGTGAATACAATTCAGAAGACACTTCATTGGTGACAAGACATCCTTAGTCCATGATGTGAGGTAGAAACGTAGCTTCTGTCAACCTCCTCCCAACTCTCTCTCTCCTGATTCCACTTGCTAAGTAGGTAAGACTGTATAATACGTACCAGCAAAAGGTTGGAAGAAACATAGAGACAATCGATAACCAATAAAGGAAAGCATTCACATTGCACCTTCCACCACCTCAGGATAAGCAAAGTTCCCTACAGCCTACAGTCCATTCGCAGTCAGATTGCTTTTGGAATGATATAGAGCAAAAATCAATTTGTGCAAGGCTAGAGCTCAACAAGGAGCCATTAATTAAATGAAGAGTCCCTGGGTGCTAAATGATGGGCAGGACAGGTGAGTATCGTCTGATCCTTCATGTTCCTCCCTAGGATGCACCTCAAGTGCTTGAGCTGGTAAACCACTCCTCTGTGAGGGTCTGGGCTCTGTAGATTACGGGTGAATCAATTTCAATCCCCTCATCTAGGTCCTGCCATCTGATCAATAACAAAAGCAGGTGAGGTTCTTATAACTGGCCTCCACACTATTGGTCTGAAGCAGGAGTGCTTATGGGTAGACATAATCTTGGAGGGGTTTCTAATTTTCACAAATCAGCCTTGCTGGAATATGTGGTGATGCCCCTACTGTCAAATAGCTGCTTACATCATCAAATGCTTAGTTAGACGAGTGGGACTACAGAGGATACCTACTCGAAGAGGCATTTGAAAGATTGTGTGGATAGATGATGCATCCAACGCCAACTGAAGAGGAAAGACTGTCCCTTTAACAGTCATCTGACCAAACATACTCACCTTTGCAGATCAAATGTAACCATTAATATCCACAAAGAACAAGAAACAAAAATCAGTGTCTTTATCCATCATTAGCCCGTCAAAAGCATCACTAACCCCTCTTAAACTCTGTCACTTTCTTCCCTGGAAAATGGTTGGCTTGTTGTTTCTCTATTACCCCTCTCCCTAACTGTCATTCCACTTGTTCCACTTCACTTCCAAAGTACAGTGAGCTCGATCACAGCTTTGAGCCAAAACCTCTTTAACTATCCCGTCGCACCTCCTGAGAGTCAACAGCTTCCACTCACTTTTTTTTTACACACACGCACCTTTCATCGGAAATAATCTGATCTTTCTGAAAACATCTGTCAGCACCCTCTAACCTGACTCATCCGATCAACCACATGATCTTACAAACTTTATTCTTTTTAGAAAAAGGCATCAGAAACAAAAACCTCATCTCCTGTTGCTGCAAATTGATCTTTGTTCTGCCTTGTCTGGAATGAAAAGTATGATATTTAACAAAACAAGAAATCCCTCACACTCTGTCCACCAGTACTCATTCACTCACTTTGGTGACTATTACAAATCTGTGTCATCTGTTGCAGCAATTTGGGTTTGCAGAATCCAGGCATAATGTAACCCAAAAAAAATACTAAGTATGGAGCAAGCACCTGAGAGGTTTCCTATTTCAACTCCAGTGGAAAGCTCAAGACAGAACAGCAACTAAAAGCCAGTAATGCTGGTTCCTGGGCAGGGTTCAGTGCCATATTCCAGTTGCTAATGCTGGGAAACAACATTCCAAGGCGTGCAATACCAACACATTGTAAAAGGCTGCAGTGTAGGATAAGATCCTTCAACTCAGCAAAGCTGTAGTTTTTCTCGTCCTTACTCAGACTAATCCCAACTGCTTGCTTGCTCCTCGAGCCATTCAAATAACCCACTCTTTTCTTGGCCCTTGAACTCAATGGCTCACCCATTGCATGTTCTGGCTGGCTTTGGAAGGGCCAACACAATATCAATGAGAAATAGCTCATCTATTTTGCCAATGTGGCTTGGGGGTTAAATGTTGGGAGAATGATGGCACTCTGAAGGCATGTTATACAGGTCTTGTGTGTGAGTGAACATACGAGTGCACCTTGAACTTGCAGCTGGAGATGAGAGATGTGCAAGAGCATCTGGAGGTTTGGGTCTAGTGGGGTTGGGTTATCAAGCAGCAGGGTTAGAGGCAGCTTTGGGAATTGGAGGAGTGGAGTTAGTCAGTGGTCACATCCGGGGTGTGAGAAGGCATTGGGGTTCAGTGGTGGTGGGGTCAGGGCTGCAATCAGTGGATGAGGAGCCATTGGGATTAGTGTCTGCTGTGGAGGGGTAGTGAACTCCCTCTGCTTGGGCTGGGACAGGTAGGCTCTGCATGAGTGGCCTCGGGCACGTCTTGGGTCATCTGTGTTTTGGTATGTCACATGTATAGAGGACCCAGAAGAAATAATGCTCACTTCACAATCAAGGTAATTGTGATTTTTAAGTATATTTTTTAAATATAAAAATTGAATAACATGGTGCTCTATTTTATCACCTCGTTAGATCTACATTCTGCAATAATTGGTTCTGAATGGATTACTTTTGACTTCTTTCTGAGAGTGCTATGCAGGTGCAGCAGGTAGTGCTGCTGTCTCACAGCTCCAGTGACCTGGGTTCAATCCTGACCTTGGCAGCTGACTGTGTGGGGTTTGCACGATCTCCCTGTGACCATGTGGGTTTCCTCCCACATTCTAGAGGTGTGCTGATAGGTTAACCGGCGACTGCAAATTATTTCTGGTGTACGTAAATGGCAAAGAAAAAAATCAAAGAGGAGCTGATGGGCAGGTAAGAGAGAATGTCACTGAGAACAAAAAGAGGGCGATGCTCTGCTGAAAACAGGTAGGGACCAAATCGGATAGATGGACTCCACCTGCATTGTAATGGGTGAATAATTCTGCTCCTTTTTCAATCCCAGTGATGGCAGACATTTTGACCCTTCCTTAAATTTCCCAGTTGCAAACGAAAGCAGTAGAAACTTACAGTACCACAATATTTCAAACATTAAAATGTTTCAGCTGCTAAAATCTGAAATGAGAAGAAAGCACTGGAATACCCAGAGGAATAATCAGCCTAACCTGGAATTTATTGATTTTATTTCACAATAGTTTACACCTGAATAGTAAGAGATGAATACATTTAATACTACATTTTTCAATACTATTCATTTCACAAGAATACCTGAAAATAGGAGCAGGAGTAGGCCACTTGGCCCTGCCCTGCCATTCAGTGTGATCATGGCTGATCTATGCTGGCCTCAATTCCTCTTCTGTATCAGGTCTCAGTGCCTTGATCTTTCAAGTATTTATCTATCTGCACCTTAAATATATCTAATGACCTGGCCTCCACCACTCTCGGGGGCAGAGAATTCCAGAGATTCACTACCCTCTGAGAGAAGAAACTTCTCCACTCCTCAATTTTAAGATATCTTTATTAGTCACATGTACATTGAAGCACACAGTGAAATGCATCTTTTTGTGTAGAGTGTTCTGGGGGACAGCCCGCAAGTGTTGCCACGCTTCTGGCGCCAATATAAAATGCCCACAGCTTCCTAACCCACATGTCCTTGGAATGTGGGAGGAAACCAGAGCACCCAGAGGAAACCCACACAGATACGGGGAGAACGTACAAACTCCTTACAGACAGCGGCGGGAATTGAACCCTGGTTGCTGGTGCTGTAATAGCGTTATGCTAACTGCTACACTACCATGCCTGCCAAATGCTTTGCAGCTAAGACCCCTCATTTGAGACTCTCTCACTCATGAAAACAGCTCAACATCTATCCTGTCAAGCTCCCTAGGGTCTTATATATCTGAATAAGGTCACCAATCATTCTTTGAAACTGCAAGGAATACAAGCGTAAGCTGTCTACCCTCTTCTGACAGCACAACCCTCTCATCCCAGGAATTAGCCTGGTGAATCTCCTTTGGACTTGTGCTACTATATCCATTTTTAGGTAATATAGAACAGTACAGCACAGCAACAGGCCCTTTGGCTCACAATGCCTGTGCCAAACACGATGCCAAATTAAACCAATTCGCTTCATGATCCATATCCCTCCATTCCCCGTATATTCATGTGTCCAACAGCCTCTGAACACCACTATGGTATCTGCTTCCACCACTCTGAGTAAAAAAACGTGCCCCGCACATCTCCTTTAAACTTTCCTCCCTCACCTTAAATGCATGCCCTCTAGTACTTGACATTTCTACCCTACCTATGCCTCTCATAATCTTATAAACTTACATCAGGTCTCTCCTCAGCTTCTGAAAAAAACACCCAAGTTTGTCCAACCTCTCCTTACAACTCATATCCTCCAATCCAGGTAGCATCCTCGAAAACCTCTCCTGCACCCTTTCCAAAGCCGCCACATCCTTCCTGTAATGGGGCGACTACAATTGCATACAATACTCCAAGTGCGGCCTAACAAAGTTTTAGGGAGTTGCGATGTGATTTCCTGACTTTTATACTCAATGCCCCAACCAGTGAAGGCAAGCATGGCCACTTTCAGTGAGCCATGGACTTAGACCCCAAGATCCCTCTGTACATCAATACTGTTAAGGGCCCTGCTATTAACTGTATAGTTTATCCTAACATTAGATCTGCCAAAGTGCAACACCTCCACTTGCTCAGATTAAACTCCATCTACCATTTCTGTGCCCATATCTGTAACTGATCCATATTCTGCTGTATCCTTTGACAGCCCTCTACACTGTCCACAAATCCACCAATCTTTGGGGACCAAAATTGTGCACAGTGGCCTGACCAACACCCTGTGCAAATGTAACAGAACCTCCGTGTTCTTAAACTCCAACCTCTTTGCAATAAAGGCCAATGTGCCGTTTGCCTTCTCAACTACTTGTTGGACCTGACTGCTAACATTTTATGATTCATCCTCCAGAACACCTAGATCCAACTGAACCTCATTCATTTCTAGTCTCTCTCCATTTAGATAATAATCTGCCTTTCGATTCCTCTTATTGAAGTGCATGACCTCACACTTCCCCACATTAAACTCCATTTGCCAGGCTTTTGCTCTATCACTCAATCTATTTTTATCCCATTGCAGAATCACAATGTCCTCATCACAACATGCCCTTACACCCATCTGCATATTATTGGCAAACTTGGAAATCTTACATTTGATTCCCTCCTCTAGGTCATAATGTAAATAGTAAATTGTTGAGGGCTAAGAACCAATCCCTGGGGAACTTGACTAGACAAGCTGAAAATAACCCATTTATTCCAACTCTGGTTTTCCAAGTGACAGCCAGTTTTCAATCCCTGCTAAAACACTTCCTCCAATACCTTGGGTTCTTCATTTATGTACCAGCCTCTTATGCAGCATCTTGTCAAATGCCTTTTGTAAATCTAAATACACTACATCTACAGGTTCCCTTCTGTCAACTGTCCCACAAAGAACTTGAGCAGGTTTGCCAAACATGATTTACCTTTCATAAAATGATGTTTTTCAGGTTTAATTATATTCATATTTCCTAAATGATAAATAATCTCTGATTTGACTCTAGAAAGTTGCCAACAATAGATGTTAAACTAACTGGTGTATGGTTACCCACTACCTGTCTTCTTTCCTTTTTGAATATGGGAGTCACGTTGGCTATTTTTCATTCTTCTGGTACCCTCCTGGAATTTAGCAAGTTTTGAAAAATTTCAACCAATGGGTCCATTATCTCTGCAACCCACCTCCTTTCAAACTCTTGGGTGCAGACCATTGGGTTCCAGTGATTTGTCCACTTTTAGTCCCATGAGTTTCATAGAAGGTTTATGCATGTAATGTGGAACATCCTTGGTACAAAACATCTGTGGACACTTACTGTAACCATTTACTTCTTCCTCACAGGAGATGGCCACTTCTGCTGGAGATGTGGAGGTGGGAGTGGTTAGTGCCTGTGTACTCCAGTCACAATCCCAAACCAATGCAAGCAGCTTCTCTTTTCCACACTTACCGCCCACGTTAACAAACCAAGCTCAGGGCAAATAATGGAAAAGTGGCTTTACAACGGTAGTGGCTAGTGTGGCACAAACATCTGCAAGTTGTCAGACATCTGCTCTGACAAAAACATACATTGAAAATGTTGCTCCAATGTTTTTTTGGACGACTCTGCAATCTCATCTGGGTCACGTGTCGGTCAGCAAACAGAGTTGTTTTGTATTGTGGATTTAGAGTCCAGGCCACCCTTTCACAGATGCCAAACACCATAATTCAGATATGACTGCAGGTCTGAGCTCTGGTCACTCACAATGCAGTGCCAATCTAGACGGCATGGTAATGTAACAGTTAGTGTAATGCTATTACAGTGCCATCGACCTGGGTTCAATTCCTGCTGCTGTCTGTAAAGGGTTTGTACGTTCTCCCCAGGACTGCGTGGGTTTCCTCCGGGTGCTCTGGTTTCCTTCCACATTCGAAAGGTGTACAGGTTAGGAGCTGTGGGCATGCTATGTTGGCACCGGAAGTGTGCCGACACTTGCAGGCTGCCCCCAGCAGTCTCAGTAATGCAAAAAGACGCATTTCACTGTGTGTTTCGATGTACATGTGACTAATAAATATCTCCCACCTGAAACTAATGGAAAATGAAAGGAAGGAGGAGGAAGAAACATTTGACACTATCTTGGGTAGCTTCTGAAGCAGGCTGAGTATTCACCATCAAACAATTACATATTGCATTTATATATCCCTTAACTCTTTATCATAGAGAAAACATCCCAAGGCATGACACAGGATTTATTATCAAAAAAAATTATACCAAGCCATATATAAAGGAATTAAGGCAAAAGACTAAAGTTTTGCCAACAAGGTGAGTTTTAAAGAGTTTCAAGAGGAGTTGAGAGAATGCTAGAGTGCAGGGCCTTGGAAACTGAAGGCATGACTGGCAATAGCAGAGTGATTCAAGTCAGGAATGATCAGGAGAAGCAATGTGAACTTACGAGGCTGTGAAGGAAAATCAACAAAAAACTACAGATACTGGAAATCAGAAGTAAAATCAGAAAATGCTGGAAACACTCAGGCAGCATTTGTAGAAAAAGAAAAAGTTAATGTTTCAGGTTGAAGACCCCTTGTCAGATACTGCCTGGCCGATAGAATAATATTTTCTGTTTTTATATCAGGGCTTGAAGATAGCACAGACATAGGGAGGGGCAAGGCCAGGGAGGAAACCAAAAATAAGAATGTTTGAACTTGATTCATCAAGGGTGAAAGATGAGAAAAATTGCAAGGAAACAATGGATGGTTAACACGTCAGAGAGTAATTCATAGGAGGGAGGGGAAGTGCTTATTTGTGGGCAGATTTGGGTATTGACTTAAATAAAATGTGATAATTCGTGAAGGAAATGAATGATTGTAACATTAATGCCTCAGTGACTGTATTCACATACCTTCACATTAGAATGAAACACATTGAAGGCCACAGGCCTATTTTTGTGTTGTACAACTCTATGACACAAGACCATAAGAGATAGGAGCAGAATTTTTTTTCTATTTTTTCAACCCCATTCTCCTGCCTTCTCCCCATAACCCTTAACCCCCCCCTACCAATCAAGAACCTATCAATCTCTGCCTTAAATACACCCAATGACTTGGCCTCGATGGCAATGAATTTCACATATTCACCACCCTCTGGCTGAAGAAATTCCTCCTCATCTCAGTTTTAAAGGGATATCCCTTTATTCTGAGGCTGTGCCCTCGGATCCTAGGATCTCCTACTAATGGAAGCATCCTCTCCATGTCCACTCTACCCAGGCCTTTCAGTATTTGATAGGTTTCAATGCGATTTCCAACCCCACTCCACCCCCCCCCCCCCCAAATCTTTCCCAGAGACATCAAACGCTACTCATAGGTTAAGCCTTTCATTCCGAGGATCATTCTTGTGAACCTCCTCTGGACCATCTCCAGGGCCAGCACATCTTTCCTTAGATATGGGGCCCAAAATTGCTCACAATATTCCAAATGCTCATAGCATTTGACATATTCAAAACAGAATGTATGATTCAGTTATGACAAGTATTACAAGCTTCAGAGCCTCTTTATCACTTACAATGTTAATTCCCAAGAATTATCTCCAGTCGAAATACTTTGGAAAACCACCTGGAAGTGCACTGCCCAGCAGTTTTACCTCCTGTTGCTGATAAACTCTCCTGCTGATTATTCGGACAGTTTACCTGCTCAATTTCTTTCACAACAGCAGATAAAAACATATAATTTTTTTTGTCAAATATTGATTTTATATTAAAAAAATTCTCAACAAAAGTACAATGCTTCCACAGAACATCATGGAACCACGATGCATGTGGGTCCTGATGGTTGAATCACACAGCCTCATGCATTCATGAGATCTCATCCAGTCCATAGAGTTGTCCCAAGGAGCCGAATGGAACAGATAAGCTCTGATGGCTTGAGTTCAATTATTTTCCCATTTTAAATAAACCCTATTGAGCCCTGGTTACAACAATGATGGTTCAGTGGCTAAATGGCTGGCTATGCATTTTAATCCACAAGCCTCACCTTGAGGTACACTGAGAGGTTAGAATCCAGCTCTGTGCCATGTTTCTTGTTGGACTGGCAAACCTCCTGGCTGCTCAGAGTTTCACAAAATGACTTCTGCTTTTCCTGACATTTAATTCGGGGGCATTTCAATTAAAATAGGACAAAGGGTCATGCAATGTGTGCATGAGCAACAGCAAGAAAAAACTGGAAGAGAGAAACTGAAAGATTTGCTGTAGTTCATTTTTATGCACCACCTCATCATAAAGGTCCTCACATGATGAACTGAAGTGCAGTGACCATGGTTATGTAGGAAAATCCATGTTCAAATCCTCTAATTCTCATTAGTTTCTGTTCTGGGGAAATACTCTTGAGCAGCCTTATCCTGAATAGTTTGACCTCTTCACGTGGAAGATATCAGAGGTTAAGTGACATTGTACTAAAAGTACTTCGGCCAAGTCTTCAATCAATATTTTTTTTCTGTAGCAGTAAGGCATCACTTTTACAATGCTCAGTCTTTAAGTCGTGGCTTCCATGTGTAGAACCTTCATTGCTTCTGCAATCTGTGGGCTTGTGTCGAGCTGGCTATACATCCCAACCAAAAAGGCCTTGTGCAAGAGAACACCTGCATGCTCTGTGAACAAAGCAAGTGACAAGAATGAGTGACTGTCAGAAGTAAAACAACAGCAGCACTACTATCCAGGTCAAGGCAAATAAACTTCTTAATAATTGCATCATAATCAGTAACACATTTAAGGAACACCATGATAATCTAACAGATATTACTGAGCATTCAGACCTGGAAGATCTTCAGTCTGCACAGTTAGTCAATCTCTGTACTATTTTAAATTGGTACACTGCAGGCCTTGCAAGAGCTAAGGAGGGTTATGAAGAAACCAAGAGGTTCCCAAACCTCTTTTACCACCTACTGTGTGTGTGTGTGTGTGTGTGTGTGTGTGTGTGTGCGTGCGTGCGTGCGTGCGTGCGTGCGCGCGCGCGCGCGCGCGATGCTCTCTGTGATTAATTTGAACCAGGCAACAGATCACTGGGTAGAGACTGATTGAACATAGTCATACCTTCAGTCAAAAAAGGATGGTGAATTTCAGTTAGCAGGGATTAATAAAGAGAAGTGGATCAAGTGTAAACACTTGCCAGATAATAAACCAAGCTCGAGGTTTGTACGAGACACATCAGCTTTACCTTGGCAGAGTAGTGTGTAATCGGGAAGATACTTCAGAGCCGTCTGCACCACGTCATAATTTCCACAGCCAAGACAGTACATGAATGTTGGGAGAAAGTCAGCAGCAACACTGGAAGGAGAAACCAAAGTTAACTGTGTTGGTTTGGGGGGCAGTCAGGGGATGTGTGGGTGAACATTTTGTACATGTTCTGGAGCAGTATCTTCTAGCTGAGACGGACTCAAAACACAGTGTGAAGACTCAGAGGGACACTGAACCTGAGGAAACATCTGTGATTTTAATGTGACAATGTAGACACACAGAGTGCAGATAAGAAAAGTACAACTTTAGCACAGTGCTGAAGTCAGGAAATCAATTCACAATGGGAAGGAGGTACTGCTTTGTGCCCTCAGTATTTGTGGTGGTTCATGCAACCTTCAAGCAGCAAGTATTTATATTTTGCAGAGTGATTAGTGCAATTCTGTGTGTTTTATTTTAAAACAGACAGCAGATTGGAAATAACACAGATGTTTTAACTTTAGTCACAGGGTTGTGCAGCACAGAAATGGGCCCTTCGGCCTACCATGTCCACACTGACCTTTCTGGGCAGTAAAGAAACTAATCATCAGTTAAAAATAAATTTAGTTTGAAGTGAATGGAGTCAGAAACTTATGGAATACATGAAATACTCTTTGATTGGAATGGTAACATAGATGAACTGTTGTGTCTGCAGCATGGGAGAGTTTGTGAGGACCAGTGAGACTCCAGTGACCAAATCAATAACAAGTATGGGCATCTTGAGGAAGTGTGGCTTATAGGAGCTGCGTCTGAATTGTAGACATTACGATACATCAGGAAAGGGGAAGTTACATTGATGGGGTTGATTCTAGGAGGCAAACACCTCTTACGTTAGGTAGAAGCCTGGATTTGCACAGTATTTAGGGACAGAAGGGTATGACTGTGCATCAGTCAGGTTTGGGGGCACACAGGACATAGTGATGCAGGATTCCTGGCCTTTACAGAGTATAGATGGGGTGGTAAAGGAAAAAAGAATGTGACAAAGGTAGAAGGCAAGTGTGACCAGGGAGGGAGGTGGGGACCTGAGTACTGGGTTTCAGGACATCTCCTCTAGGCTGGAAAAGAACTTGGAGTGAGAGGATTCAGATGCTTGAGTCTGCGTGTGCACCAACGATATAATCACAAACAGGAATAAGGTTCAGCTGAGAGACTGAGAGTCAGGGATTAAATTAAAAAACAGCAACCCTCAGATAATGAAACTAATAAAGGGTGGGGGCAGGGTTCAGGTGAAGGCAAGGCAGTAGGTTTTTCTTTTCCTTTAAAAGGTTAAAGCCACAGAACAAAGTAGGAATTTTGGCAATGATTAGCAGAGCAAGACAAAGGGTGGAGAGTTTAATGTTAATGGTGCATCAGTTTAGAAAAAAAAAATCAATTAAAAGAAAATAGCATTAAAAGTTAAAATTAAAGGCACAAAGCACTTGTAAGAAAATAAACAAAATAATGGCACATATAAAGACAAATGGGTTGGAAGTGGATAATAGAGGGACCTGGTTGGGAATAAAGTGTTCCAGAGAATGTGATGTTTAGAAAGGACAGGCAGAATAGAGGAGAGGAATTGGTGTGTTGATTGCCCTAATAAAGAATAACATGGAAGTATTAATGAGGAATTAATATGAACATATTAATAAGTATTAATGATCTGACCTAGATGAATGTCAAGTAGAATCATTATGGGTGGAAAGAAGAGATTACAAGGGTCAAGAAGAAAAATCACTGATTGGAGTGGTATACGTGTCCCCTAACAATAGCAACACAATTGGAGAGAGAACTAATTGAGACATAAGGAAATACTGCAGTGATGGTAATATAATAAGAAAAGGACTGAGAAAATCAAATTGGCAAAAATTTTGAAGTCAATGGAATCCATTTGGGGCAATTCTCTGTAACAATATTTCATGGAACCAATATAGGCAGTCACCTTAGACTACCTTGTGGAAGAGACAGAGTTAATTAATACCATAACTGTAAAGGATCTTCTTGCAAAAAGTGGTCATGATAATGATATAAACTTTGCATATAGTACAGGAAAGACACAGGTCAGTTGGAAACTAGAATCTTGAACTTTAATAAAGCCAATTATATAGATCTGATGGATGGGCTGATTAAGGTAGATTGGAAAATTAGATTAAAAAATTTGCCAGTAGATTTATAATGGCAAGCACATAGAAAAATAATTCAAAATTCCACATGAGTGTGCATTCCATTGGGAAACAGAAGCTCCATGAGAAAAGTGGATCATGCACAACAAATGAGACTAAGGATAATATTAGGTTAAGAGGACTACATTGCCAAGAAGAGTAGCTAGCCTGAAGATTAGGAGATTCAAGGGCAAATTGCCAAAAAAATCAATAAACAGGGAGGATAAATTATCAAAAAAATATTTTAAACGATTCTAAGAGCTTCTAAACTATGTAAAAAAAAGAATGCATAGAGAAAATAAATGAGACATTATAATATGGAAGAGATTTGTTGAAGCATTAAACAAGCAAACATTTTGCTCCCATATTCATTCCTTAAAAGACAATAAATGAGTGGGGAATAAGAGTCTAACTGCAGTAAGGAACTTAAACAAAAAAGTAATAAGCTAAACAGAAAATACTGGAGAAATTAAAAGGGACTAAACTGGGCTTGGCAGGCTGCATTAACAGAAAGTGAATGTGTCCCTCAATTTTGGAAGAGTCCCATAGACTGAAAAGCAGCAATTGCAATACTGCTATTTACGAAAGGAGGAAAAGAGAGCAGAAGGAATTATAGACCAATTAGCTGTTGGTTAAATTATGAAACCCATCATTAAGGATTAGGCACAGCACATGTTGAAAATAACAATAGGATTGGGAAGCTCCCACATAATTTTGTGGGGAAAATTGACAAATCTAATAACTTTCTTGAGGATGTTTTCAATGGTGGATAAGGGGGAACCAATGGATATAGTGCATCTCAACAGAAACTTGATTAAAGCAATGCATGAAAGGTGATTACACAACGTAAGGGCTCAGAGGATGGGATAATTTAACAATGATAAGAGGACTGGTTACAAGTCAGAAAATATAGAATAGGAATAGAGTCATTTTCACACTGAATAGCTTGGTTATGTGTTGGTCTCTCGATGATGGGGCCTCAGCTATTAACAATTTTATGAATGACATTGGAGAAAAGACAAATTTGCTAATACTAAGTTTGAGGGAAAGTGAGCTGTGAGGAGGACACAAAGGAAGGCAGATTGGTAAAATTAGTTAAGTGACTAAAAGGTGACAGATGGAGTATAATGTCTGGTTATGAACAGAAAACCAGAATACTTCATGTAAAATAGTACAAAGCTAGTAAACACTGGTGTACGGAGGGATCTCAGTGTACTGGTTCACAGGTGCAGAAAGTATAGAATAAAGAACACAGGGAGGGCAAACAGTACATTGGCTTTCATTGCCAAAGAGTTGGAAAACAAAAGTAAGGAATGCTTTCTGGGATTGTACAGGAAAACTGGATGTGCAGTTTTGATCCCCTTACTTACAGGATATAGAATCAGAGCTGCATAGATTCACTACCTTGATTCTGGGCATGAGTGGATTACAAAACACAACTTTACAGGACAGATGGAGGCCCTTCAGACAAGTATATTGTGCCAGCCAAAAATGGAGCTGCTTAGGTACTCCAGCTTCCCAGCTCCAGTCCATAGCCTTGTGGGTTACAGATCTTCCAATATAGTAATGACGTGGACTCAAATGCCAATGATACCAAAACTGACAGTGCTATTGACAGTTGGTAAGAATGTTCTAAGCTGCAGGGAGATATCAATAGACTGAATAGCTGGAATATAAAATGCCACAATCATGGAATCACGTCTGTAATCACAGAAACATTTATGTTCCCACCCAACTTCTGAATCTCTGCATGATACCCAAGAGACCTTGTCAGATTGGCCTATACTCTTTTCAGCTTGGAGAAATGAGGAGCAATCGCTTTGGGAGAAAGATTTGGAGAGGGTTTCACCACATAAATGCCAGAAGCCGTTTCTTGTCTCGAATCTGGAATTAGGGGTCATAGTCTCTGGACAGGAAACTGTCACTTGGGACTGAGATGAAGAAAATTTTCTTTAATCCAAAGGGTCATATATCTTTGGAATTTTCTATCTGATTGGATAGTAGATGCTCAGTTATGTATGACTGAGATCCACACATTTTTCGAAATCAGAGGAGTCAGAGAATATGGGAACTAAGCAGAAAAGTGGTTTTGAGGTACAAGATCAACCACAACCTATTGAACTGCAGGCCAAACCCAACAGGACACAGAGCCTACTCCTGCTGATGCTCATCAAGCATCTACAACTTGAGCTGAGATACAACAGGCCTCTGGTAATACTGGAGCCATTAGTATCAGCATAGCACTGCAAGAATGACCAATTCCTTAAGAATGCCTCAGCCTGTCCAAGAAGGCACAGAAAAAGGGATAAATATGACATACTCACTACTCTTTTGAGAGACTTTAAACTAGGGCGTCGTCTGGTCTCAGGTGGATAAAATAAAGTCCACAGCACAATTGAGAAGGAACAAAGTAAGAGCAGTAAGCCATTAGGTCTGCTGAGCTTGCCCCTGCTATTCAAGCAGATTATCATGACCTGCGACCTAATACACATACCTGGCTTTTCTCCATATGCTTTAATACTGCAGATCAACAAAAACTTAAGATTTAAAATTAATTGACCTACTATCAAATGCTCTTTGTGGAAGAGAGTTCCAAACATCTACCTTCTCTTGCACATAGAAGTTATTCCCCAAAGCCCAAGCCCAAATTTGTGGACTGTATCCCCTAATCCTAGATTCCCTATCCAGTTTCTCTTTATCTGCTCCATCAGCATCTCTAATATCATGAAAACTTAGATCAAATCCCCCTTTAATCTTCTAAATTCCAGTGAATACAGCCTTAGATTATGTAGTCTTTCTTTACAATTTAATGCTTGGAGTTCAGAAGAGCAGAAGAATTCTTCCCAGTCTCATGGCAAATAATTAGCTGACACCACCAAAAGAAAACTGACCGTTATCTCATGTCAATTCGTGGGTGATTTCTTTGAGAAAACTGACAGCCAGATTTCCTACACTGCAACTGTAACCAAACCTTGAAATGTTATTCTGATGCTGTAAAGTATTTTGGGTCACTGAGATTATGATAGGTATGGTGTACATGTCCATCTTTGACAAGTTCACATGCTCCAGTTACCGTGGATCGTGCTGGATACTCCTCAAAGCCAAGACAAATGCAGTGTTCCGGGAAAGTTCCTCAGGGGAACTCATCAGACGTTGGAGATCATTCTGTGAGAAATAAGCAAACTTTTAGTACAATAAACAGCACACGACATTGTGAATGGTGCCAGATGTCAACTTGCCAAATGAATATTTAGTGCTTTGTGCTAAGAGGGCTGTACTTGAAGGCTCAATGAATAATGACGTTCCCTCTCACATCAATACAATTGGCTGGTAAGGCTTGAGGTGGGGATAGTCATCAATCTGTTTCCTGTGACTCCAGTTAGTCAGATCTCCCTGGTGATCACAGGTGAGAGCTACAGAACATGAGGCAGCCAAAAACATCTCAAAACGCAACAGGTAAGGAAGAGCTGTGTACACATATGCACTTCACCGGCAAGTTCTATAGATACCAGCTTTCATATGAGCAGAGTACCCTTCCCTGCAAATTAAAATGTGCAGGCAGGAGAGCTTTTCTCAAACTGCTTAAAAAAAGTGTACTTCATGGTAAATTTGGAAAGTGCTCTGAGAGGGCTTGTATCTGAAAGTAATTCAAACCTGGCTGAACTCTACACAGCCATCAAGATCTCCACAGGCAGTCATCAACCCAAGGCTACAATGTTCTGGTAACTTGAGGTTAGATTTTAAATGGCATTAATATGCAACCACATACAGCACAGGCCAGAGTTATAATGCAGGCTAAGAATCAGAATACTCTAAGTGTTTCTTTAATATACAATCTGCTCCACTATCCAAGCTTTTATTACTACTCTGACAATACATGAGGAAGCAATCAAAGCTTGTACATAACCATTTCTCGGCTCGGATAACGGTGAGTGGCTCTGTCAAAACCACCATGGTCCTTCAGCTAGAATGGTTCACAGATGAGACATTTCACCTACAAAGATGGATGAGGTTTTCTCCTTGGAGTAAAAAAGGTTAAGAGGAGATGAACAAAATCATGACAATTTTAAGTAGGGTCAATAAACAAAAACTGTTCCCATTATCAATGGGGTCAGTGACCAGAGGACTTGGATTAAATTGGTGTCAAAAGATTTGGTGAGGGGGGGAGGGGGGGGGTGACATGGGAAAAGACAAAATAGCTATTATCTGAAATAGCTATGGTGGATCTAGATTCATAAGGGAAATGGATAAATACTTAAAGGGGAATAAAAAATTCAGGCCTATGGGAAAAGAGCAGGGTGACAGGACAGTTCTATTAAAGTATGACTAGACTCAGTGGGAAGAATAATTCCTTACACACTGTAAAGTTCTCTAATACTAACTGTGATGGCTCAGAATTCTCCTCCAAAGGCAATACTGCTGCCTCATTTACATCTCACCACTGCTGCCAGGGCAAATCCATCAGCTTCAATATTTACAATGGCTTTTTCTTGAAGGCTGTGTACAGACAATTCACAGCTAGAGACATTATTAGCTGCAATCAAAACCAGTCAGTTCCACTTGTTAGCAGAGTGCAGGGCATTATACAGTTTTGGTGCTAATTAAATGCTGCAGGCAAACTGAGGCCGAGTCTTGTTTGCTTTGAGACACAATTAGTTTATTTTCTACTTACAGCAAAGAAAGAGAGGACCTCGACTCGACGCTTTGACATCTCGTCAATATCGTTCAGGACTTCCAGAGTGTCTGAGTGGACAAATGAGGACACATTAGGCATCAAACTTTCAGAGTGCTCACTGACCTACATGGGCTCCCAGTAAGAAAGTGTCAAAACTAAAATTCTCTTCTTTGTTAACAAATGCCTCCATGGCTTCAGCTCTCTCTCTAACCTAACCTCTCACTAGAAGCCTCCAAGTTATCTGCATTTTTCCAAGCTGGCCACTTGTGCATCCCCACTTCAATCACTCCACCACATAAACTGAAACACCCTGCCTACACTTTTCTCTCTTATCTGTCTGACTCTCTCCTTTAATGCTCCTTAAAACTTCACATTTTAACAAATCTTTGATCACTTGTCCAAATGTTTTGTTAAATAAGACCCAGCATCAAATTTTGCCTGATAATGCTCCTGACATGTTTTAACTACATTAAAGGTGTTATACAAATGCAAGTTGTTTTTGTTTTGTAACACAATGGATTTGCAAGGAGGAGAACTCAAGTATGGACGGGTGTTCAGAATCAACCTGGTCCTTACTGACAAACAGCAGACAGATTAGCAGTCTCAGTAACAGTCCTAGCCACAGAACAACAGCAACTACGGTCAGACCTACCCAGCCCATGGGGTTGTGACATAAGGGAAACAGCCAACAATGAGGAAAGCAGAGGGATTATTTGCATCCATCCCCCCTTTATCACCATCCCAGCTCTAAGCCCAAGTTTGACAATTTCAGGAAAGAAGTGTTGAAGATGACATCAAAGTTAGTTAAGCATTGCTGGTGGCTCTATCCCAATCACCATGTAAAGAACTAATTGAAATTTCTTCATGCTAAATGAAACTGAAAACACTCAAACTACACATAATAGTCTCTATATTAGTCTCTCTATGACAGTTTTGGGTGAGAGATAGGGGGACTGGAGGGGATCTGAGGGGAACTTTTTCCACATGGAAGGTGCTTGGCATCTTGAATGAGTTGCCTGAAGAGCTGGTGGAGGCAGATACTCTCACAACATTTAAAAAGCATCTAGTACTTGAACTACTAAAGCATAGAAGGCTACAGACCTAATGTGGGTAAATGGGATTGGTGTAGATAGGTACAATGGGCAGCATGGACATGGTGGACTGAAGGGCCTGTTTCTGTGTTGTATGACTCTATGACTATCTGATTGGTGAGTAGAAAGGGTTTTAATCTGAATGGTTCAATCTAAAAATAATAATGACTTGGATCCTATGCAACCTGCAGTCAGGAGATCTCCAAGTCATTCAGAAATATATAAAAAAGCTAAGTGTCTTTTTTTCATAAAAAAAGGTCTAGATGTTCACTCTTTCCTCTTGGTTGGCAAACATTTCCCACTGGCCTAAATCAAGACAATGGGCATGTCTCCCGGTCCAACCTTGACATTAGTTTTACATGGAATCCCTCGTGCTCATGCACATGTGCCTGCCTCTAACAAGAGCAAATTGAGGAGAGGGAGGCTGGGGCAGCAATGGTAATCTAAAGAATCCTACAGCCCATTATATTTTGCACGGCTCTTTAAAGACCTCTCTGAAATGGCAGATAGAGCCAGCAACAGACCTGTCCCCACTGGTACTATAATACAATGTTATGGTGACAGATCTGGACCCACCTGTACTGTACACCTGCATCTCAAACTGGATGTGGACCCAGATTTCGACTCAGGACAGGCAGGGCCCATGAGTCTCCATTCTCCAGCTGACCATCTGGTGGACCCCAGCAGTTGGGGGCATTGGGGGTTGTCTAATCTCTGGTCTGTAGCCACAGACTCCACTGTGCCTCTCCTGGTCCACAACATGCTTCTTCTAGACAATATCTCAGACCACTCCTTCCAACGAGGTGGGGGCTCCTGGGGATTCCCATGGACTGACAGCAACAGTATAGCTGGGCCAGACAGACCCACATAGACTCTGTAGGGATGCCAAGTGCTACGTGGGAAGCCGCACATACATTCTTATAGGGCAGTATATGACTCCAGAACCACAGGCTGTCAACCCCAGATCTAAAACTATAAGAACATAATAGGAGCATCAATAAACCACATGGCCCTATCATTAAGATCATGGTTAATCATTGTTCACTCTCACACCTGATTCCCTTTCAAATGAAATATCTATTAGTTTCACATATTTTATGCTTTTTTTGGGATTATGGTATCACTGTTGCTTTTATCCAAGTGAGTGGAGTGTAATCCTTCACATGGAGATAATAGGAGTAGCAATAAACACTGGCCCTGCCAGCAATGCCACAGGTTTGGAATGCTCTTAGGATTAAGCAGCAAGATACTTGCTACGGGATACCCAGTCTCTGACCTGCCCTTGTAGCCACAGTAATGACTGGGTGTCCACAGCCCTTTAGGGCAAAGAATACAACTGATTCAGTGTTGAGTAAAGATATTTCTCCTCATCTTCATCCTAAATGCTCTACCACTTAACCTACTACTTTTTCTATACTTTCATTGGAAATAATTTGTCAGCTTTTGGTCCGTCACTTTTGAGTTCTTATTCTTTTCAATTATGTGAAGACCCATCCTATTCTCACTCTCTAATTACGAAAGCCCTCATCTCCCAGTAATCAATCTCACACAGCATCAACGTTCATCCTCTACGATGCTTAGTCCTTCTCTTAGGTATAGAGATTAAAATGACACCACTCCAGTCAGGTTGCACAAAGCCCTCTATTTCATACTTCGTTATGCATTTAGTCAGCTTCCTCTCAGGTCCAATGGGTGTGGTAGAGGCTATGTTTAATTCCTCTGTTCTCTTACCTTCTAGAGCACGTGCCCTTGCAATCTTTTGAAGAAACGGTGCCACTTCGGCTGAGGTCAATGGTGTTGTGGCAGAGAAACTGACCAGTGGGAGCGAGCTTGTTGTTTCTTCCTCTGAGAGAATATGAGACAGAGAGAGTGAGAGAATATCAGAGAGAGAGAGAGAGAGAGAGAATGAGAGAGAGAGAGAGAGAATGAGAGAGAGAATATGAGAGCAAGAAATGTAATTTAAACATGTGGTTAGAAATTGGGGAGGACTCAAACAGAAGCTCGTTACTAGTTTGAAGGACTCAGCCAGTCAAATCATTACAGACTGGCTAGATGCAGCTTGCACCTGTAATGTTACAAGTTGAGTTTCCCCTTTTCTCATTTCTTGTGTGACATTAGCTTGAATGCATACTGTCATGAATACTGTAGGCAGACATAAAAGTAAAAAATGCCAGAAATAGTCAATAGATCAGAAGCATCTGCGGGAGAAAAAAAAATTAAGATTTCGGATCAATGACCTTTCTGAACTGATAAAAGATCATTGACCTGAACAATTAATTCTGTTTGTTTCCTCACAGATGCTGCCTGACTTGCTGAATATTTCCAGTATTTTTGGGCTAACTTTTCACTTTTTAATTCGTGGCAGACTATAGTTTCATCTTCTAAGTAGGAATAACATTCAACTCTTTGCAAGATCTGCTGGCACCTGATTTCCAGCTGCCCGGCAGGGAGAACATAGTCAGCACCTCTCCACAGAACTGCTGCAAAGGGATGATTCTGGCCATTATCTTGATATTATTACATTGTTATGTGTAGGAGCTTATTGTACACATATTAATTGCTGTGTTTTCCTACATTAAAGCAGTGACTAAGCTTCAATAAATGCTTAATTGGCTGTGAAGCTCTTTTCATATATTTTGAAGGCATGAAAGGTCCCATATAAATGCAAGTTCTTGCTTTATGAATTCCTGTAGTACAAACATATTCATATCTTGCAGATTTTTCAAAGGAGTCTGGATTTACACCATCATAGCAGAGCTGGGGTTTGTGACAGAAATAATCTGACCTCAAAACCTTCCATTCCTTCACCACAGCTTAAGTTTATAAATTTAATTGGAATATTGACTGGCAGAATGGTACTCACCGCCATCCTCATCCTCTACATTCTCTTCAATGAGCCCAGTCCGAGTTGGGAGTGTTAAACCAGCCAGCAAAGACTTAAGCAGGGCCATCTCTGGGTATTCCCTTGACAGATAACTACAGAGCGCATCAAAACAAAGAGAATGTTATTGTTTTAAAGAAAATTTGCATTTCAGTAGTGCTTGTGGGCGACACACAGTTCAGACTGACAGCATACAAGAAATGATAATAGTTATGGAGGGTCACAGATGATCAATTTTGATCTTATTGAGCATGTTCAAAGGACTTGCTCTTATTTCAAGTCCTTTTTAAACAGTCTGGAGGAAAACACACTGAATCCTGATAATTTTTTTGTTGCTCTGTGACATTGGAAAGGTATTATTAATTTGTGGGATGTAAACATTGCTGGCAAGGCCTTTATTTATTGCCCTTCTCTGATTGCCCTTGAGAAGGTGGCACAGCCTACGTATGGATCACTGTAGTCTGTGTTGTTGGGAAGGGAGATCCAGCATTTAGACCCCGTGACCCAAGTTAGGATGGTGCGTGACCTGAAAGGGGAACTTGTAGGTGGTGATGTTCCCATCTCCTGCCTGCCTTTGTTCCACTTGGTGGCAGAGATTGTGTTTTGGAGGGTGTTGTAGAAGTATTTACTGGAACTGCAGTGCACTTTGTAGATGGTGCACATTGCAGCCATGATGCAGCTGTGGTGGAGGGACTGAATGTTTAGGCTGGTAGATGGGGTGTCAATCAAGTAGGTGAATTTGTCCTGGATGGTGTAGAGCTTCCCAACTGTTATTGAAGTTGCAAATAATATTCCAGCATTTTCTTGATGCACCTTGTTGATGGTTGAAAGGTTTGAGCTGTCAGAAGGCAAGTCACTTGCTGCAGAATACACAACCTTTGATTTGCTCTTATAATCAGGGCACTTACATAGCTTATCCAGTTAAGATTCTGGTGAATGATGATCTCCAGAGTGTTAATCTTGGGGGGAAGCTCATGACATAACATCAAGACAGTCAACGTCTAGCACTTGTGAATAATGTTACTTGCCATTAATCAGTGGATGTCTGAATATTGTCTAGGTCTTGCTGCATACAGGTATGGACTGCTTCACTGAATGAAAGGTTACCAATGGAATTGAACATTGTATAATCATCAGCAAACATCCCATATTCTGACCTCATGATGGAAGGTCATTGATGAATTAGCTGAAGTGGGCTGGTGTCAGATGTGCACTGGCTCCTGAGGGTGGGTTAATCAACTTTCAACAACCATAATAGCCTTCCTCTATGAGAGGTTTAAGTCCAGCCAACAGAGTGTTTTCTCCTTGACTTCCATTTTAGTTTCTTGATGTTAACCTCAGTTAAATGGTGCCCTGACATTAAGGGTGGTAATTCTCACCTCCTGGAGTTCAGCTCTTTGCTCCATATTTAGATGAGATCCAGGGCAAATTGTTCTGGCAAAACTCGAACCAAGTGAACAGGTTTTTGGAGAGTAAACGATGTTTGATAGCACTATTGACAATTCCCTCTATCACTTTGACAGTAGACTGATTGGGCCATAAGTAGCTGGATTTAACGTGGTCCTTTTTTTTGTGGACAAGATATACTTGGGTAATTTTACACACATTGTTAGGTGGATGTTACTGTTGTGACTGGAACAGATTGGCTAGAGGCACAGTTTTTTAAATTTATTCATTCATTTGTTGGGCTGTCATTGCTGGCAAAGCCATTATTTATTGCCCATCCTTCACTCAGCAGAGTGGATTTCTGAGCCACTTCAAAAATCAACCAAATTGCTGTGTGTCACATATCATTCAAACAAGATTAAGGACAGCAGATTTCCTTACCTCAAGGACTGGATGGGTTCTCACAATAATCTAATAGTCTTGTATTCATTGTTATTAAGACTAGCTTTTTTTTATACATAAAAAAGGTTAATAACCTACTGTTGAAATTCAAAAATAACCCTGCAGATTCTGAAAATTGGAAATAAAAACATAAAACACTTAACAGCTCTGATGGAAGGTCTTTCTCTTTATATGGGTGCTGCCTGAGTTTCCAACATTTTCTGTTTTATTAATAACCTATTATGTCCAGTTCCCATGGTAGGACTTCAGATCAGCATGTTCTTCTGAGTACTAATGACTGTGCCACTGTAGTCACAGTTACCTTGGAGCGCACACCTCAAGCACCACAGCCAGGATGTTGCCTGGTCCCATAGTCTTTACATTGTCAAGTGTTCTTTGCTGTTCTTTGACACCATTGTGGAGTGAACCAAATTGACTAAAAGCTGGCTTCTGCAACGCTGAGAACTTTAGGAGGAAGCTGAAAACGGATAGTTCACATAGCACCTCTGACTAAAGATGGCTCAAGGATGCCAAGTTCTAAGCAGCCAAATTTGTTCCAAGTTTATTCCATTTAATGTGATGGTCATGCCACACAACCCAATGGAGTGTACCCTCAGTGTGAAAGCAGATCTGGTCTACACAAGGACTGCAAGTGATCATTCCTACCAATACTGTTATGGACAGACATATCTTCAACAGATAAACTGCAGAAATATATTGGCGTTGGGAAGGCGGCAGTGGAGTGGGACTAATTAAAGCTGGTACAGATTCAATGGCCCATTTGACTTCCCTCTGTGCTATCATCATTCCGTGATTGGTCAGGATGATTATTCAACACTTGCCACAGAATCACTGTGACTACCATATCCTTCAAGGTTCAGCCAGCTCAGACTATGGTGGTGGTCCCAAGATGCTTTTGCCAATGGACACTGAAGTCTCCCACCCACACAGAGTACATTCTGTGCCCTTCCTTTTGTATTTGTTCTAGGAACACTAATTCATCAACCGAAGGAGGACAGCAGGTGGCATCAGCAGGTGGTGCCCTTGCCCACATACGACCTGATGCCTCAAGACCTCACAAGCTCTGCAGTTCATGCTGAGGAATGCATAGAGCTATTCCATTACTATGTGTCTGTCCTTCCAGTGATACAGGACTTATCCAGGTACTGCAATGGAGGAGTCTGGGGCCTTGTCTGTAAGATATGATTCTGAATGTGCATGCTTGCTTGTCTAGAGTGTGAGACAGCTTTTCAAGTTGAGGCACCTGTCCCCAGATGTTCTCAGGGGATACCCTGCAAGGTTGACTGGTCTGCTGTGTCTGATTTCAGGCTGATAATGGGCAGTCAAGTTTGTTTTATTCTTGTTCTGTTTTAATACAGCAGCTTTTGATAAAAGTGAATGTTTGCTAAGCCACATTGCTGAATGCCAGGAGCCATTTATAGGCCAGCAGCTTAAAAGCAGCAGATTTCTTCCCTGATTAACATAATGATCCAGATAATTACAAATCTTTCTTTTTCAAAGGACTATAAGCTTTGCTTAATAAGGGCCACATTGGTTTCTGAAGTGTTGCAAATAATCATTTGTAATCATTGGGCTAAGTGTATTTGACCCCCTGCCAAACTTGTCACCATACATGATTTTAAGTGTCAGTGGTATTTCACACTCTATATTACCCTGAATTGAGTACAGGTAGTGGTCATGGTGAGCTCCATTCACAGATGGGAGCCGATGCGATATGATAGGGAGCCCATAAGGCGGCTTATGGGCTCCCTATCACATCGCAGTCAGTGAATCATATCCAGAAGCACGAGCAAGAGCCCTACATGATGTATTGTCCACCACACCCAAGCTCAGGAGCTTTCTTTCAGTCAGCCTCATCTTGCAATATACTGCCTACAATAATTTAGCAGGTACACCTCCAAGACACAAGAGGAGAAGCACCCTCATCACTAGTTGCTGTTGTTGCATGAAGTTAATTATTCATTGTTTTGTTACGAATAATTTAGAAAATCAATTTCAATGTAACCTAAGATTCTGACTGTGGTCCCTGAACAGTGCAAAGATAACCTTTGCCTATTTACCAATCCATTGAAGGATGGTCAATACAGCAAGGCTTTGGATATTATACCAGGTAAAGCTGAATGCAAGAAGCGGCAGAGTTGTGGACTCAGCTCAGCACGTCATGAAAACCAGCCTCCCCTCCATGGTCTACACTTATTGCTGCCTTGGAAAAGCAGCCAACATAATTAAAAGACCTCTTCCGCCCCAGACATTCTCTCTTCTCCCCCCTTCCATCGGACAGAAGATACAAAAGCCAGAAAGCACGTACCACTGGGCTCAAGTTCAGCTTCTAACCCACTATTATCAGACTCTTGAACAGACCTCTTGAACGATAAGGTAGACTCTTGACCTTACAATCTACCTTGTCATGGCCTTGCACCTTATTGTGTGCCTGCACTGCACTTTCTCTGTTATTGTAACACTATATTCTGCATTCTGTTATTGCTTTTCCTTTGCATTACCTCAATGTACTGATGTTATGAAATAATCTGTATGGATGGCATGCAAAATAAAGTTTTCACTGTATCCCAGTACTCGTAATAATAATAAACCAATTACAATTTCCTGAATCCCAACCTGGTCCCTCCCCCCCACAGGGAACCTGTAATCCATTTATTAATTGTTGCTTGTACATAACGAGACGCAACGATAAACTGTTCTTCATACAACAGTGACCAACTAAAAGCCAACCCATCCGATGATTCAAGACCTGAATGCATTTGGGATGGGTGAAAGAGATACTCTGGATTGACAATAGTCATTAATTATGTATTTTGTCTTAACCCCCATTTTCAGCCAGCCACTTCTCTTCAATAAAGCAAATTGGCTACTTACTGGAGAACATCTGAATGCTTCTGAAGAAATGGGACAGCTGCTGTTGCATTGAACGCTATAAACTTGTGAATAAAATGCACAAACTTATTGATGAAGGAAGCAAGCAGTCTGGAGTATTTTCCATAGTTCTGTTTAAAATAAAAGAACACAATTCTTTTACAAGCTGCATTCCAGCTGAGGCCCATTGCATTACATCACTATTAATCTCCTCCAGTTCAGTTCTAGTACTGTTTCACAGGAACTGCCCACTTTACAGTAACGTGATTGATAGCCTATTCATGTCTGAACTGTGACAACCTGTGCCCTCTGACTATTTAACTGGTGAAAGCTATTTGTTCAGTACAGAAGATTAAGGGGTTTAAAACAATTAAAGCAGTTGATTGCTTCTTTCTGCCCACACCATTTCCTCTGCTGGAGAGAGTCAGGAACAAAGCAGTATAACCTTACAATAGAGCTGGATGCCCTGGAGTAATGTTAGGAAGTCTTTTACACCAAAGGTGGGGAAATGTAGAACACTCTCACCCAGAAGGCTGTCAACTTCAAACTTCCAATCCCAAACTAACAACTTTTGTAAGCATACAAAGGGAAAGGATGCAATAGCACTAGAGAGGGTGCAGAGGAAGCTCAGGGGGATGTTGGAGAATTATCGTTGTGAGGAGAGGCAGGCTAGGCTGGGTTTGATTACTATGGAACAAAGAAGACTGAGGGGAGGTGTAATTGAGATATTGGGAGACTTGGATTGGATGAACAGGAAGAACTGTTTTCCACAGCAGAGAGTTATAGATTTCTCTCAGTCCACCAAGTCTGTGCTGACCACCAAGCACCCACTATACTAATCCTACACTAATCTTGTTTTATTTTCCCCACATTCCCAGCAACTCCCCCGATTCTACTAGTATCTACACACCAGGGGCAATTTACATTGGCCAATTAATCCAACTTTCATATCTTTGGGATGTGGGAGAAAACCATGTGGTCACAGAGGGAAAATGCAAACTCCACACCAGAGATCAGGACTGAACCCGAATCTCTGGAACTGTGAGGCAGCAACTCTAGTCAATAAATAGAATAAAACTAAATTTGTTAATGAAAGGATTAGAGGAAAATTAAGGAATTTTGTTTTCACACAAAGAGTGATAGGGGTTTGAAGCTCAATGCATGACAGGGGGGAGGAGGAGGAAACCCTTACTACAAGGCAGGTAAATGGGATTTAGGATGCAGTTCAACCATGATGTAATTGGATGGGGAAACAGGTTCCCATGCTCCCAAGGACAGTTTACAGCAGACTCATTCTCACTCACACACAATGCTAATTAATGAGTGTTTTCTACTTTGACGTGTTCAGGAGCAAACTGGTTAAGTGCCCACACATCAAGCTCAGGGAACTGGGGCCAAAATCCAACTGAAGTCTCCAGCTGAGACCGGACTAGTTAGAACAGGATAAAGGGGTGCACCAGGCATTTGCCAGGTTAGTGTGGCAGAATTTCTCACCAGGGCAAAGTATTTCCCGGTTGTATTCATGCCTAAAGCCTCCTATTCTCTTTGGAAGGCCATATTCTGAATAATCTAGGAATGGGATGTCCAATATTCCAGGCCGACTCCCACTGACCTCCAAGAGCAGTATGAAGGAGAGCAGACAGTCCTGCATTGCCCCCTGGTGTTCACTCTGAAATAAGTATGGCTGTAGCAGCTCCAGGATCCCCAGAACGTGCAGGAAGAAGGTCAAATGGTTCTGCTGACGGAACTCCTGGAAATTCAAGTGAACTCGTCCATGCAACAGGGCAGCGATCATCGGCAAGTGTCTGAAAAATAAACAAATGAAACAAAACCCTTCACTGCAAAAAGCTAGGGATAAAGACTCAGTGCAGATACACAGGACCAATAACTATTCAAGTTCTTTGCATAATTTATTCAGTTTTGTGCTTCAATTCCATTTACCTTCATTTGCAAGTTATCCTGCTCTGCTCTATCCCCCCAAAAAATCTGCTGTTCCCGGTTGATCCAACACACTAAAAGAGCATGACTGGCTTTAATGTCTCTTTTTATGCCAAGATACATTTTCATGATCCAAATAATTTACAAATAAACTCAGCTTAGGTAGGATTCAAGCAGTGTTGGTGACATGATAGGTTTCTTGGTGGATGCATTCAGGGTTGGGATATTAGAAGATCATCTGGTAAACAATTTTCTGCCAGATTGAGGGGTGTGTTTGGTTTGTGGCAAGAAACCAAAAGCCCTAGAGATAAATATCAGGAGCAAGATCTGGCTATTGTGATCCAACCCCACTGGAAAAGCTATCAGTCACCCATCCTCTGTAACAGGTAAACCAATGTTTTCCCAGTAGAGATGCTGGATGTATAATCAACCAAGAGAAACCATCACCCACCCACTTGGAAAACCAATATTGATTCTCCCACACTCCTCTCCTCCCACCTTGCTCCATCTGTCTCTCATTTTTTTCCCTCTCTGTCAGCATCTATCATTCACCTGCCAGCATCTCTCAACCCCACCCCTTCTTCCCTCCCCTACCTGGTGCAACCTGCCCGTCATCTTACACCCCATCCTCAGTCCACCAATCAGCTTGGTCTCCTGTCTCACCACTCCCCCTCTCCTCTTCATACTGGCCACTTTTCTTCTCCACTCTCAGTCCTGATGCAGGGTTTTGATCTGAAATGCTGACCATTCTTCCCCCCCCACAGATGCTGCTTGACCCATTGAATTCCCCCCAGCAGATTATTTATTACTGACTGATTCTGCCTTTCTACCATATAATCATGCCCCCTCATCCACCCCTAGCCCAGTCCATCATGAGAACCACTACCCATTGACCTAATCCATGAAGAAAATCATTCCCTACTCATCCAAGAAAAGAGAGATCAGAGAAAGAATGATTACAGATAGAAAGGCAAGAATAAGCGAATGAGCATAGGTGGCCAGAAGTGATACTGATCCAGAGCAACTTGTGCATCATGGAAATGTTGAAACAAGTAATTTAATCATTACAAAAATTCTTCAAAAATGAACTTGTTAATACCGAAGCAATAAAACTGGGTGTGCCACTGCCAGCTTTCGGCAGGCCATGTTGGCATCAGCAGTGCGATTCTCCGAGGTCCTTGTGTCACTGGTGTCTGCAAGTAACGTGAGCAACCGATGCACTAGTGCATCCAGCTGGAAAACAGAGAGCAGTAATGAGTTTCCAATCACAGATCCACACAATCACCAAGAACACCCGTTCCCACCTGCATAACGTTACCTGACTCTATTTACTCCTCTGCTCACCTCCTGCTGAAACCTTGAGCCAGGACATTGCTCTATTTAGATTTGAGTACTTCAATGCATTTCAATGCATACTTCAAGGTTGACCTTTCATGTCCTACTCTCTAAGATTATTCAAAATTCTGCTGCCCGTCTCCCAACTTGCACTTTCTGTTCAGCCATCACATACTTGCAGGCCTATGTGAGTGCCCAGTTAAGAAAACTCAGTATTAAAACTCTCAGTCAGATGAAGGGTCTTGACCCAAAACGTCGACCATACATTTCCCTCCATAGGTGCTGCCTGACCTGCCTGATGCTCCAGCATCTTGTGTGTTGCTTAAAATTCTTACCCCTCGCATAGTTTTGTCTTCTACAATCTCTGAGATATCGGTGCTCCTCCAATTCTAGCCTTTTGATGATCAGAACTTCAGCTGATGGGAACTAGCAGAATAATAGGAATGTACATCTGGTATTTACCCGGGGTGCAACTGCACTGCTCCTCTCCTCCATTCAATGGGAATAACATTCATCAAATTGAGGCCTATTACACAAGGTCCAGGTCTAAGAGACTTAGTCAGTATCTCAAGATACCACTTTCTCCTGCAGGTGGCTCCTTCAAATGAATGTCATAATATTTGGGGTATAGCAAATATTACATATCGAAGAAGGCAGCATGTTACATGATGCACTGCATTCAATACTTTGTAATAGTTGCACCAATACACTGTGTTCAGAGTGTGGTATTTTTATGAGACCATTTATCCAACAAAACCTGCCATTGATGCAGTTTGCTCAAAGGAAAGCATCACACAATGTGTGACAACCGTTTTTTAAAAAAAAATATTACTTCATAAATAATAGGATTTAAAAAAAATACAAGACTCATGTTCTTGTAAGTGTCCAATATAACCATATGCGGCTGTTGCTCATTTTGTTACACAGCAGGTTGAGATAACCTGCCACCCAAAAGAGTAGTGGAAGTTGATTCAATAATAACTCTCTAAAGGAAGCTGGATCTGGATTTGGGGTAAATACTTGTGGATGATGGGGAAAGAGCAGGAATATTGAGATTAATTGGCTTGCTCTGTGTACTGACTCAGGCATGATGACCTGTGTTGTGAAATGATTCTAAACTGAATATCTCTTGCCCTTTTGGATCAGACCTTAAAAAAAAAGGCCATTTAATCTCAGAACCACAGCACAGGAAGACGTTGGAGCAGCGGGTCCCGAACAGGTACAGACAGAGTATTTAAAAAGCTGTGTGTTTTCGCAGGCTTTTCTCTTGCAGGATCGGCCTGGGAGATGTTGGAGCAGCAGGTCCCAAACAGGTACGGACAGAGTATTTAAAAAGCTGTGTGTTTTTGGGGACTTTTCTCTTGCAGGATCGGCCCAGGAGACGTTGGAGCAACGGGTCCTGAATGGGTATGGACAGAGTATTTAAAAAGCTGTGTTTTTGCGGGCTTTTCTCTTACAGGATCGGTCCGGGAGATGTTGAAGCAGTGGGTCCCAAACAGGTATGGACAGAGTATTTAAAAAGCTGTGTGTTTTTGCGGGCTTTTCTCTTACAGATTCAGCCCAGGAGTGGTTGGAGCAATGGGTCCCAAACAGGTATGGACAGGGTATTTAAAAAAATTGGAGTAAGGGGAATTATGAGGCTCTCAGGCAGGAAATTGGAAGCTTAAATTGGGAACAGATGTTCTCAGGGAAAAGTACAGATGAAATGTGGCAAATGTTCAGGAGATATTTGTGTGGAGTTCTGCATAGGTATGTTCCAATGAGACAGGGAAGTTATGATAGGGTACAGGAACCGTGGTGTACAAAGGCTGTAATAACTCTAGTCAAGAAGAAAAGCTCACAAAAGGTTCAGAGAGCTAGGTAATATTAGAGATCTGGAAAATTATAAGGCTAGCAGGAAGGAGCTTAAGAAGGAAATTAGGAGAACCAGAAGGGGCCATGAGAAGGCCTTCGTGGGCAGGATTAAGGAAAATCCCAAGGCATTCTACAAGTATGTGAAGAGTAAGAGGATAAGACGTGAAAGAATAGGACCTATCAAGTGTAACAGTGGGAAAGTGTGTATGGATCCGGAGGAAATAGCAGAGGTACTTAATGAATACTTTACTTCAGTATTCACTATGGAAAAGGATCTTGGTGATTGTAGTGATGACTTGCAGCAGACTGAAAAGCTTGAGCACGTAGGTATTAAGAAAGACGATGTGCCGGAGCTTTTGGAAAGCATCAAGTTGGATAAGTTGCCGGGACGAGATGAGATGTACCCCAGGCTGCTGTGGGAGGTGAGGGAGGAGATTGCTGAGCCTCTGGCGATGATCTTTGAATCATCAATGGGGACGGGAGAGGTTCTGGAGGACTGGAGGGTTGTGGATGTTTTTCCTTTATTCAAAAAAGGGAGTAGAGATAGCCCAGGAAATTATAGAGCAGTGAGCCTTACTTCAGTGGTTGGTAAGTTGATGGAGAAGATCCTGAGATGCAGGATTTATGAACGTTTGGAGAGGTATAATATGATTATGAATAGTCAGCATGGCTTTGTCAAAGGCAGATCCTGCCTTATGAGTCTGATTGAATTTTTTGAGGATGTGACTAAATACATCGATGAAGGAAGAGCAGTAGGTGTAGTTAGTGTATATGGATTTCAGCAAGGCGTTTGATAAGGTATCCCATGCAAGGCTTATGGAGAAAGTGAGGCATGGGATCCAAGGGGACATTGCTTTGTGGATCCAGAACTGGCTTGTCCGCAGAAGACAGAGTGGTTGTTGACAGGTCATATTCTGCGTGGAGGTCGGTGACCAGTGGTGTGCCTCAGGGATCTGTTCTGGGACCCTTACTCTTCGTGATTTTTATAAACAACCTGGATGAGGAAGTGGAGGGATGGGTTAGTAAATTTGCGGATGACACAAAGGTTGGAGGTGTTGTGGATAGTGTGGAGGACAGTCAGAGGTTACAGTGGGACATAGATAGGATGCAAAACTGGGCCGAGAAGTGGCAGGTGGAGTTCAACCCAAATAAGTATGAAGTGGTTCATTTTGGTAGGTCAAATATGATGGCAGAATATAGTATTAATGGTAAGACTCTTGGCAGTGTGGAGGATCAGAGGGATCTTGGGGTCTGAGACCATAGGATGCTCAAAGCAGCTGCACAGGTTGATTCTGTGGTTAAGAAGGCATACGGTGTATTGTCCTTCATCAATCGTGGAATTGAATTTAGGAGCCGAGAGGTAACGTCACAGCTATATAGGACCCTGGTCAGACCTCACTTGGAGTACTGTGCTCAGTCCTGGTCACCTCACTACAGGAAGGATGTGGAAGCCATAGAAAGGGTGCAGAAGAGATTTACAAGGAGGTTGCCTGGATTAGGGAGCATGCCTTATGAAAACAGGTTGAGTGAACTCGACCTTTTCTCCTTGGAGTGACGGAGGATGAGAGGTGTATAAGATGATACGAGGCATTGGTTGTGTGGATAGTCAGAGGCTTTTTCCCAGGGCTGAAAAAGTTGCCACAAGAGGACACAGGTTTAAGGTGCTGGGGAGTAGGTACAGAGGAGATGTCAGGGGTAAGTTTTTCACTCAGAGAATGATGAGTGCATGGAATGGGCTGCCAGCAATGATGGTGGAGGCGGATACGATAGGGTCGTTTAAGAGACTGTTGGATAGGTACATGGAGCTTAGAAAAATAGAGGGCTACGGGCAAGCCTAGTAATTTCTAAGATAGGGACATGTTCGGCACAACTTTGTGGGCTGAAGGGCCTGAATTGTGCTGTAGGTTTCCTATGTTTCTATTATTTTGATGAGCAGGGTTGCTCTCTTTGGTATACTGGCTGATATTTATCTTTCAATCCACAAGACTAAAGCAGATTATTGAATCATTACCACATTGCTATTTATGGAAGCTTCCTGTGCACAAATTGGCTGCCAAGTTTCTCACGTTACAAGGTTGACTTGTATTTATGTACTTCATTGACTGTAAATCCCCACATGTATTCCTGTAGAGGTGCGAATATAAGTACTTATTTTTCTTTCTTTCAAACATCTAGGACAGGCATGATGGGCCAAATTGCTGTCCCTGAGACTGTAGAATACTATGAAACCTTTACAGCACTGGCTCTGCCTGTTCCAGCAGACCAAGCACCAAGTGGGAAACTATTCATGAATACTTCAAACCTTGCAGGTACTTCCATCACCAGTGCCTTCACTGCTTAGCACGCACTCTGGGAGACTGACGTGGCGGATAACCTCTGGGACCTGGAAGTAAATCTGAAGCAACAGGTTCTGACAACACTTGCCCATCACACTGCTGAAAAGAGGAAGTGAAAGTAAAATTCAGTAAATAACCACAGTGGTAGCCTTAGCAAGCAGATGGTGTACTTGTATGAAATACTAAAAGAAGCAACACTGTAAAACTCCGTTAATGCAGCACACTGGGACTTCGCTGGTGCTAGATTGGCAGATTTTCCGGACTGTTGTAGGTTATTCCTGTTAACACTTCAACACACTTTTAATTCACTTCTTCAGAAAAGATGTTACATAGTAGTAGTATAATAAGTTTACCAGTGAACCTGGTGAGTTTTAAGGGGTGCAAGAAGGAGGGCCCTAGTGAGCTTCCAAGGGAGCACGGGTAATGCAGCCTCACAGTGCTCAACAGGAACATGGGAAATGGGGCCTCAGAGTGCTTAGAGCGAGTCAAGAAATGGGGCCTCAGAGTGCTTAGAGCGAGCCGAGAAACGGGGCCTCAGAGTGCTTAGAGCGAGGTGAGAAATGGGGCTCCAATGTGTTCAACGGCAGCATGGGAAATGGGACCCCAGTATACTTAAAGGGAGGTGAATAATGGGGCCTCAGTGTGCTTAATGGGAGCATGGGAAACAGGGCCTCAGTAAATTTAAAGGGAGCACAGGAAACATCACTGGTGAGCTGGATGCTGTACCATTGGAATTTCTGAATAATCAGAGAGCAGATTCTTGGATTTTTATGGTACTCTGCACAGCAATAAGTCTACAGTAATCCCAACATCGATAATGATTAAATGTACAAAAGGAAACATAGAACATTAAAGCACAGTACAGTCTCTTCAGCTCACGATGTTGTGCCGACATTTTATCCTGCTCCAAGATCTATCTAACCCTTCCCCCCACACAGCCATTTTTCTATCATTCATGTGGCTATCTAAGAGTCTCTTAAATGTCCCTAATGTATCTGCCTCCATCACCTCTGCTGGCAGTGTAAAAAATTTGCCTCTGACATCCCTCCTGTACCTTCCTCCAATCATCTTAAATTATGCCCCCTCGTGTTAGCCATTTTCGCCCTGGGAAAAAGTCTCTGACTGTGCACTCGATCTATGCTTCTTATGATCTTGTACACCTCTATCAAGTCACCTCTCATCCTACTTCTCTCCAAAGAGAAAAGCCCTAGCTCACTCAGGCTATCCTCATAAGGCATAATCTCTAATCCAGGCAGCACCCTGGTAAATCTCCATTGCACTCTCTCTGAAGCTTCCACATCCTTCCTATAATGAGGCAACCAGAACCGAACACAATACTCCAACATTTGCCATTTTTTTTCCTGAAATTCGAGCTTACTGGAGTCTCACTAAGTCAGACCAGCTAGAAAAACAATAGTACTGTTTTGATTATAAATCACAAAAATACACTTAGCTATTCAGAAGGACAAAGATTCCTCCCAAAGATTCCTCATTGCTCTTTGCTTATGGAATTGCAATATTTATAGTATGTAAACACAATGCATTTACACAGCACCTTTATCAAATAATGTCCTGAGGTGCTTCAGAGGACCTAGTTAGAGGAAGACTTGTGTAGCACAGGAACAAGCGGGAATAGGAAGGACTCACCAATCCACCCCATGAAACTTCCTACTGGAAATTCCTGTGAGTACTAAGTGGGGCCAATACTTAAACAACCCATGTGAAAAAACAGTTGCTTGAGTGAGGTAAGGCCACCAGCTGTGGTAAACACACTGCTAGACAGAATCCAAGGCAAGAAATGAGGACCAGATAAAGCAATAGGAGACAGAGCGAGCGAGCGAGAGCGAGAGACACAGAGGAGAGATACAGACAGGGCGTGAGGGAGAGGGGGCGAGGGGGCGCGCGAGAGAGAGGGGCGAGAGAGAGAGAGAGGCGCACGAGAGAGAGAGAGAGAGGGGATGCGAGAGAGAGAGAGAGGGGATGCGAGAGAGAGAGAGAGGGGCGAGAGAGAGAGAGAGGCGCACGAGAGAGAGAGAGAGAGGGATGCGAGAGAGAGAGAGAGAGGGAGAGCGCGAGAGAGAGAGAGAGAGGGGGCGCGAGAGAGAGAGAGGGAGAGAGGGGGGCGCAAGAGAGAGAGGGGGGCGAGAGAGGGGGGCGAGAGAGAGAGAGGGGGGCGAGAGAGAGAGAGGGGGGCGAGAGAGAGAGAGAGGGGGCGAGAGAGAGAGAGAGGGGGCGAGAGAGAGAGAGAGGGGGCGAGAGAGAGAGAGAGGGGGCGAGAGAGAGAGAGAGGGGGCGAGAGAGAGAGAGAGAGAGAGGGGGCGAGAGAGAGAGAGAGGGGGCGAGAGAGGGGGCGAGAGAGAGAGGGAGAGAGGGGGGCGAGAGAGAGAGGGAGAGAGAGGGGGCGAGAGAGAGAGGGAGAGAGAGGGGGCGAGAGAGAGAGGGAGAGAGAGGGGGCGAGAGAGAGAGGGAGAGAGAGGGGGCGAGAGAGAGAGGGAGAGAGAGGGGGCGAGAGAGAGAGGGAGAGAGAGGGCGCGAGAGAGAGAGGGAGAGAGAGGGCGCGAGAGAGAGAGGGAGAGAGAGGGGGCGAGAGAGAGGGCGCGAGAGAGAGAGAGAGAGAGGGGGCGAGAGAGAGAGAGAGAGGGGGCGAGAGAGAGAGAGAGAGAGAGGGCGCGAGAGAGAGAGAGAGAGAGGGGGCGAGAGAGAGAGAGGGCGCGAGAGAGAGAGAGAGAGAGGGGCGAGAGAGAGAGAGGGTGCGAGAGAGAGAGAGAGGGTGCGAGAGAGAGAGAGAGAGAGGGTGCGAGAGAGAGAGAGAGAGAGGGTGCGAGAGAGAGAGAGGGCGCGAGAGAGAGAGAGGGCGCGAGAGAGAGAGAGGGCGCGAGAGAGAGAGAGAGGGCGCGAGAGAGAGAGAGGGTGCGAGAGAGAGAGAGGGCGCGAGAGAGAGAGAGGGCGCGAGAGAGAGAGGGCGCGAGAGAGAGAGAGGGTGCGAGAGAGAGAGAGGGCGCTAGAGAGAGAGAGGGCGCGAGAGAGAGAGAGGGCGCGAGAGAGACGCAGAAACAGGTGAGATAAAGGGACCGACCAGTTTGCAGTGCCAGAATCCACAGGCTGAGATCTGCTGAGGCACGTCTCTTTTAACTAACACTGAAGCAGGGTTCACAGCTGTTGTGAAGACCCACCTGCACAAGTGGGTTGCAACTTCCAAAGGCTCTGCATGAATTTCATTGAAATGGTGTCTAAACACGTTGCACCTCTATTGTTTGCCAATGCCCAGTTCCCAGAATTTTCGTGCTTGTGCACGCCAAACACACAGAGAAGGTAAATCATTCTGGTTAAGTCCCAATCTCATTCAACTATCAGATTTCTGATTTGATTCTTTCATGTACCACATATAAAACCTTGTACTGTGTGACAGAATTTCCATGGCTGTATATTGTAGATTAAAATAATGCAAGTCTTTAGTTTGTCACTGATTAAGTTTAAGAAATTCAAATAAGACAACATTTAATATTGCATGCCGTGTGTTGATGTGAAACTGTTAGTCTTTTCTACATCTCTTCAAATATTTTCCCACCCTGTCCCGATAATGCTGACTTCTGCTGGGATACATCCCTGGAGCCTGTGGCTTCAAGTACATCATCCAATTGATCATTTCTCAAAAGCACTGGCATATTGAATCAGGTCCTTCTCTCAAGACTAGAGCACGTAATCTAGATTGAAGCTTCAGTATAATACTAAAAGAAAATGCCCCATCAGAGGTGGCATCCTTTAGATGTGATGTCAAACCAAGGTTCTCTCAGGAGAATGTAAAAGATCACATGATGCTACTTTGAGGAGCACAGAATCTCGCAGTGTTCTGGTCCGATTTTTATCTCTCAGCTAATGTTATTAAAATGGATTGCATGGTTGTCATCATCACTCTCTGTGGAAGGTTGCAATGGGCTGCCACATTTCTTACACCACAAATAACATCCCAATTCAAAAAAAGTAATCATTAACTGTTCAGGATTTCTGGTACATGAAAGGTACTATATAAATGCATATTTTTTTTCCTTTAACATCATTGTGCAATTCCATCTTAGTGGGTCATATCTGAGGCTAAACCAAATCCAATTTATTTGGTTGTTTATCAAAGCCCACTGCAGCAAACCTTACAGGCAGCCTGTGAGAAACTCAACAGGCGAAGAGGCCATCAGTCCTCAGTGAAGTAGAAAACAGCAGAAAGAAAAATTTGGTGCTGTCAAAATACAAGTCTTTTAGTAAACAGTATATAGAACAGGGTTTGCCCAACTTCAATGTCTGCCCTTGGTATGTGCCTAGCATCCAGACAATAATACTATATTTATCCTTACTACATGGAACATGAAGCTTCGTACATTCAGAGCCACATTTTGTGCCTTCTCACATTGTACATCAAAGAACAAAACTAAACCAAGTTATCATACTTTATAATACATTGCTCCTGATAAATTGTCTAAATTTAGCAACCTCCTACTAGATGAAGGACTAATTCATGTGCACTGGAACACACAGTTAATAAAGTTTGTTTTTTTTACCTTTCACCCCTTTGTTTGATGCAACTCATCAGATACTCTGTCACTTTCTTGATGTTATCCAAATTGCCATGGCAACAGCTGAGCAACAGGGGAATTCGAGATCGGATGAGGGTGCCCGTGACATCCTCAGCGGGTTTCTTATTGTGAGCCCCAACGCAGATCTTGGCCTCAGACTCCAAAAGGATGATGTCCACCAGGCTGATGAGCTCGCACTTCTTCAAACACAGGACATACTCCTTGGTATGTTTCTACAAAGGCAAAGGACACACCCAGTAGCTACATTTCTGGCCCAGACAGTGATACATTGCCACATGGCCATCGGGGGAGAGCTGCTTGAGTGAGTTTGCTGAGTGCAACTTGACTCCCATGTTTCCTACATTACAATAGTGATTATACTTCAAAATGTACTTCACTGGCTGTATGGTTTAGCTGCAGAAATAAGGACAGAATTAGCTCAAAATATTCAGATCAGGCAGATCCAAAAAAAAGTCTTCAACCTGAAATGTTAGCTCCATTTCTCTTTTCAAGATGCTGCCTGAGTTGAAAAGTGTTTCCAACATTTTCTCTTTTTATTTCAGACTTCCACCATCTGCACTTTTTGACTTTCATATTTAAGTTTCTCTTCTCAGTTCGACTCCTCCAGCACATTATCTGCAGTTTTGTTAACTTGCATTGTTCCTTGTAATACTGGTTGGTCAAGACCCTCAGGAATGTATGCACACAGGGTCTTTATTCAGCAGCCTTGAATCAGTAAGATTAATGCCTTTCTCTGTCCAGTCAGAAAACAGGAACCATCAACACACTACAACAGATTATACCCTAATATTTAGTTGGGTAGTTTGTATTTTAATTGAAATGAAGTTTGAGGGACAGTCAATGGTGTCTGACTAGATTTTTACTGGATTTGTTTTTAAGGAGGTCTACCTAGTACAGATGGCATTTTGATAAAGAACAGCTGTAATCTCATTGAATGACACAGCAGTATAGAGACATATTTTTACACCCTACATCAACATCATATTCATTCCCTGCTCCTACTGGTTGCTTTTGGAGTTTCAAGCATCTCTACAACGTGGCAGGGAGGAATCAGAAAGAGGCAGTTGCAGAGTCAAGATCGAGTCAAACAAAAGCAAGGAAAAGCAACTCAGGAACACAAGAAAAGAGGAGTAGGAGTGGGCCACCTGGTGCCTCGAGCCTGCACTGTCATTCAATACTATCACAGCTGATTTACCCCAGGCCTCAACCCCTCTTCTCTGCCTGATCAGCACACCCTCAAACCCCTGATCTTTCAAAATATTATCTACCTCCACCTTAAGCACTCCTAATGATCTAGTTTCCATTACTCTCTGGAACAGAGAATTGCAGAGATTCATGTTCGCCTACATACCTCAGTATTAAATGATTGGCCCTTTATATTGAAACTATGTCCCCCTCTATCAAGATGGTCCCACTAGTGCAAACATCTTGACATTTATGCTGTCACACCCCTTAGGATCTCACATGCTTTACAAAGATAACCCCTAATATTCTAAACTCCAAAGAACATAGACCTAACTGGTTTTGCATCTCTTGATTGGACTATTCTGGTGACTCTCTTTTGGATTGCCTCCAATGGCACTATATCCTTTCGTAGATAAGGGGACCAAAATTGTATGCTATTGCCTCACCAAGGCCCAGTACAATTATAGCAAAACTTGCCTAATTCTAACCTCCAACCCCTTTGCAGTAAAGGCCAATATGCTAGTACCACCACTTGTCTTTCTGGAGGCCACTCCAGCCTGTTAGATCTTGTTTTGCATCTCAACTTGGTTTCATTTCTCTTAAAATCCTAGCCTAAAGAAAGTGATTAGGTGATATCATGGAGGTGGAACATAATATGGAAAAATACAAGGTCACTTTGTTGTATAAAACAGAAAAACAGGGCTTTTTTTAAAAAAATGTGGACAGATTGGGTAACATTGATGTTCCAAGGGCTCTGGGTTTCCTTGTACACAAGACATTGAAAGCTGACATGTAGACGCAGCAAGAAATGAATAAAGCAAATGGTAATTTGTTCTATATCACAAGAGGTTTAAAGTACAAGAGAAGAGATGTCTAATTGCAATTATATAGGGCCTTGAGTCTGGACCTGGAGTATTATGTATGGTTTTGGTCTCCTTATCTGAAAAATGATATTCTGGCCATTGAGAGTGTTCAACAAAGATACAGCAGACAACTTTGATGAACGAGAAATGATTTAGTAAACTAAGGTTTGAAGAATGAGAGGTGATCTCATTGAATGTTAAAAAAAATGTTAAAAAAAAATTCAACAAGGTGGATGCAGGGAGGAAATTTCTCCTGGCTGTGGAATCTTGAACCAGGGCTACAGTTTCTGAATTGAGGTATGCCACTGAAGACCAAGATGAGGTGAAAGTTCTTCACTCAGAGAGCAGTGAATCTTTGGAATTCTCTAGCCCAGAGAATGGTAGAGGCTCAGTCACTGAGTTCATTCAAAACAGAGATTAGTAGGTGTTCTGTATTGATATTGTGTAGGAAAATGGCAGCCATAAATTTGGTAAATGGTGGAGCAGGCTCAAAGTGCCAGGTGAATTATGCCAGGAAGAGGTAAGAGGTTGGAAACGGTCACGGCCTGGCACTTCTATGTCATAAATGTTGCTTGCCACTTATCAGATATTCTTTTAGTTTTGTTGCATGCAGGTATGGCCTCCTTAATTATCAATAATTATTTTTACTAATTATTTTTAATTAATTAATAATTACAAGCATATGCAAATGGTATTCTTATTTTTCAGAAGATAGGTCCAGTTACCTGGACATTCAAGTAAACTTTTGCCTCAGAGAACCAATGTCCCTTACAAATTCATTCTCCTCAATGACTGAACAACTGGTAGTTCCACCGCACCATCCGATTTGCAATCCTACCTGTGGGGTTCTTTGGTCACGTCCTTGCCAGATCCTAGGAATGTGTGCACAGGCCCAGAGAAAATCTAGGGCTGCTGTAGGGTCAAGCCTGCAATTAAATTAAGGAAAATATTAAAATAAGGATTCCCTAAAGGTTAACTTACAGGTTGAGTTGGTAGTAAGGAAGGCAAATGCAATGTTAGCATTCATCTCAAGAGGACTAGAAAAGCAAGGATGTAATGCTGAGGCTTTATAAGGCATTGGTCAGACCACATTTTAAGTATTGTAAGCAGTTTTGGGCCTATATCCAAAGAAAGATGTGCTGGTGTTGGAGACGGTCCAGAGGAGGTTAATGGGAATGACCCTGGGGATGAAAGGGTTAATGTATGAGGAGCATTTGATGGCCCTGGGCCTGTACTCGATAGAGTTCAGAAGGATGAGGGGGGAATCTCATTGAAACCTACCAGATATTGAAAGGACTGGATAGAGTGGACATGGAGAGATGTTTCCAGGGGCAAGGTGGGGGAGGTGGGGGGGCGAGGGGGGAGATGGGTGTGGAAGTGGCAAGAGGTTATACTCTTGCTGGAAACAGTCACCACCTTGCACTTTTGTGTCATAAATGTTGCGCCACTTATCAGACATTCCCTTGGTTTTGTCGCATGCAAGTATGGCCTACTTAATTATTAATAATTATTTTCATTAATTATTTTTAATTAATAATTACAAGCATTTGCAAATGGAACTGAACATTATGTAAATCAGTGAACAACCTCTTCTGCACTCCTAACCTTATGATGGAAGGTAGGTCACGAATGAAACAGCTGAAGATGGTTGGGCCTAGGTCACTGCCCTGAGAAACTCCAGCAGTGATATCCTGGGGTTGGCATAATAGGCCTGCAATTACAGCAAAGCTTGTACAACATATGACTTAGGATAGAGGCGTGCTATTTCCTTGACATCTATTACCCAGTTTTACAAGGGTTCCTTATTCAGTCAAGTGCTGCCTTGATGCCAAGAACAGCCAATCTGATCTCACCTCTGCAATTCAGCTCTACACCCATGTTTGGACTAAGGCTGTGATGAGGTCTGGAGCTGAGTGGTTCAGCTGAGATGTGAACTGGCCATTGGTGAGCAGGTGCACAGGTATGAATTTTACAAATTCATTCCAAATGCAATGACACCTCCCTTTTAACTGCTTGAAATATCAGTAAGCCAAACTGCCTTCTACCTTACTGCCTGGTGTTATGTGCCTGTGCTGTTGGTTTGCAACTCACCCAAGTCCCCCTTGGTTATTCAACAGAATGCTGATGCACCGATGCAGAGTTGTCCAGTTTGACTGGTGAATGAGAACAGCCAGAAGGTAGGGTCGGAATGAAAGTAGCTGCAATCCTTGCTGACCTGTGGTCTGGACACAAGAACTCAGTCTAATTAACACAAGGACTAAAGACAAAGGATCATCTCCATCCTATACACATAATCAAACCAATTTAAAACTGAACAAGATCAGAATTTTAAACTGCTGTTGAATTAAACAGTGATCCTTACTGTACTATCCAGACACATTTATTTCTGAATTAGCTAAGTGTACACAAACTGCAATCAATATTTTAAAATATAAAAATAAACAGAAAAGACCATTTATCCTCTCAAACCTACTTCAACATTTAATTGTATCATGGCTGCTATGCATCTCAACCCCACTCCTTGACCAGTATCTTTTAAAACTCTTATAAGTGGTTCAGCCCTGAAAATTTCTGCTGTCCCCAGCATCCACAGGGTCTAGGGAGAGAGAATTCCACATTTCTACTCCTGGACTGTGAAGAAGTATTTTCTGATTACCTTATTAAATGGCTATGCACTCACTTTGAGCTTTTGTCCCTTATATGTGAATTCCCCCATCAGAGAAAACAGTTTCTATGTACGTGCAAACTGCACATTTCATAAATAAACTGCTGATGTTTCTTTCTGTTCTTACAGGACCAAGTCAAGGGTTTAGCAATACAATGATCATGCTACCGGAACAATAACTTTGAAATTGGGTGAAGGATCCATAGAGAAAGTTCAAATCCTACTATGGCAGGTAGGAAACTTAAATTTATAAATTAATCTGAAATGAATTAGTAAAGAGGGTATGAAACCAGCAGACTGTTGCAAAGAGCCATCTGGTTTAGCTATATCTTCAGTCAAGGAAAGATGCAGTCCTTATCCAGATTGGCCTATGTGACTCCCAGACCTACAGCAAGGCTGTTGACTTTTAAGTGCACTGTGAATTAGCCGAGTATGCCAATCAGTTGTATCAATGAATGTTGTGCATCAGGGGAGCACCTTAATCATATGTATGTTGGGATTCAAAACAGCAGCTTATCAACACCTTCTCAAGGGAAATAAATGCTGCCCACATCCCTCTAGGTGAAAAAATAAACACACCAGTTCATTCAGTTGCTGATTTTTAAACGCAAGCCATATCTATATAATTTTACTGTGGAATCTGACTCAATTCTACTATTTGGTATATTCAGGAGTTTGGAGCAAGTGGAAAATCTACACACAAACATGCTCTTAACTTTTAGCCAAGATGCAGAAAACTGAGCTAACACTCAATCCATCAGTGGCTAACAAAGATAAAAGCTGCTTGCCCACTCCAGAGTATGGGCACATATTGTATTCACTTGAAATTTCATGGTACCTTAATAATCTTTACCTTATGGTCAGCAAACAGGAGCCTCTGCTGTTGCTCAGGACAGCAGGAAATGACTTCAGGGTCCAGCAACTCAAACCAGTCAATTAGTAGCCCAGATGCTGAAACATGCTTCATCAGCTCCACACTGCAGAAATCAAGAGGAGAGCAGAAATGACGATAATATGCAGAGGAACTAGGCATAAAATTATTACAGCATGGAAAGAGACTAGTCATCTCAGAAAGACTGCAACAGTTCTCTACAAAAGCAATCTAGTCAGTCCCACCCCAGCTCCGCCTCTTTCACTGCAATTTTTTTTCCCTCTCAAATATCACTGCAATTTCCTCTTGAAAGAAACAATTAAGTCTGCTTTCACCACCCTTCAGGCAGTGAATTCCAGATCATGACTGAGTGCATGAAAAAGTTTTTCCTACTGTCACCCCCGGCTCTTTTATCAATCACCTTAAATTTAAGTTCTCTACTTCTCAATCCTTCCAGCAAAAGAAAAAGACTCTCCTTATTCATTTTGTCTAAACCTTTGTTAAATTTGAACATTTCTCACCATTCTCTGCTCCAAGGAGAATAATCTCAACTTCTCCAATCTATCCACATAGTTGAAATTTCCCTTACCTGGCACCACACTTCTAGATCTCTTCTGCACCCTCTCTTGGGCTGTCACATCGTTTTTATAATAGTTACTAGAATTGTATGGAATAATCTGATTATGCCAAATCTGAGTTTCACAGAGATTCAACATCACCTCCTCACATTTATAATTTATGCCTCCATTTATGAAGTCCAGTACCCCAAATACTTTTCTCCCCCCCCCAATTGGTTTCTCAACCATACAACACTTTCAAAAGTTTATACATAAAAACATCCAAATCTCTCTGGCCCCTCACTTTTAGAAATGAACATTTCATTTTAGTAGACCAGGTCTGTATTCTCTCCAGTTTGAAGAATGAGAATGATCTCATTGAAACACTCAAAATTCTTAGACTCAGCAAGGTGGTCATTTCCCCTGCTGAGATGTCAAGAAGCAGAGACCACTGTCTCAGAATATAGGGTAATTCACTTAAGAATGAGATGGGGTGAAAATTCTGTAGATCTCTGTTTGGAATTATCTCAATGACTGAGCTTTCTAGGGTACAAAATTCAAAGATGCATCACCCTCTGAGTGAAGAGATTTCACTTCATCTTAGTCCTAAGTAAACTACCGCTCATGGTATCCATAGCCTGCTAATCTAAGAAAGATCTATTTATTACCCTTTCTTTGCTTTCTTATTTCCTTTATTACTTCTACTCTGATCTTTCTATATTTGGCCTAAATCTATTTCATGTATCACTATTCTTCTGCTTCATCTTACTCTTTTGTCGTCATTTACCAATCACTAGCTTTGTTTACCCAAGTGGGAATGCATCTAGGCTGCATCTTGTCCTTAAGGACTGTTCAACATCTGCCCATCTTTGATTTTAATTTTCTGCAGCCTTATGCATCTTCAAGGCACTTAAATAAGTCAGTCTTTCTTTCAAGCACTTTTACTTTAGATTGTTTCTTAGCCTTTCTCATTGTTGATCAAAAACTTATGACACTATGATCACTGTTACCCAATTATTCCCCAACTGACACTTGCTTCACATGATCCAACTCATTCCCCATCACCAGATTCAACAATGTTTTAGAATTCTGATTAAATTAATTTAAATTTAATTTCAAATCTAAATTAATTTTAAATTAATGATTTTGCTATGGTTTCGAAACTTATAAAATTCTCCTGAACACATTTCAGAAATTCTTCCTTTCTTTATCCTTCACACCGTTACTACTCAATCTCTATAAAGTTCCTCCATTATTACTACTCTTTAATTTCTTGCACTTTTCTATAATTTTTTTGCAAATTTGCTGCCCTATATCCTTCTCTCTCATTGGTAGCCAATGGGGACGGTGTAACTCAAGCAACAATGAATGGTGTATGGAGGAAATTATCAGTAGATTATGCATCTGACTCCTCTGGGTTTATGAACCTGAAAAATCTCTGAGAAAGTATTGTCCAATTTACAAACAAGGCTGGGTTTGATGAAGTAGCCCAAGATGACATGGAAATGTTACTGGAATCACATGGCCAAGAGCTGACCATCAATGTCCTGTTACAGACTGAGCAACAGAGATCACAAGAGGAGAAGATGCCACTGGCGTTGTACCACCATCACCACAGCAACTCATTGAGAAAAGGCTGTCAGAGGCATTCTACTTCATCAGAAAGAAGAGACCATGTCCAAAGAAAATGATTCCAATATAATGCACAGCATTAGATGTAGCCACGTTAGAAAACACCATGCTTTGCCATAAGGAGCTTTATTAGGTGTGTAAAAAAAAGTGCTGCCCAGATGTCATCGACACCTTCTGTAAGCCCCGTTCGTTGGTCATCCAGGAACAGGCACAGAATGAACTCTCACTGCCAACATCAGAAAGTCTAAGCAGCTCAGATTTAACAGCACCACTGCCGTTCAAACACCAATAACAAACTCTGCCTCCTGCTTACTCCACCTCAAGATGCAAGTCCACCATGAATTAGCAGTGGACCACTCAACCCCTCAAGCCTGGTCCACCATTCTTATATCCTTCTCTCTCATTGGTAGTCAATAGAAAACATGGGATGGTGTAACTCATGCAACAATGAAGAGAGTCTGGAGGAAGTTAATAATAGATTGTGTGCTACTGCTCTGAATGCTCCCTCACCTCCACACCCATTCATAGTAATCTTTCACCTTCTTGTTTATCAAGAATCTGCCTCAAAGATGATTCTGGTCCACCAGCTGTTGAGGAAGATGATTCAAAGGTTCACAGCCCTGTGAGCAAAAGATTTCAGCTCATCTCCGACTTAAATGGATGAGCCCTTGACAGTGACTCCCAAGTTCTAGATCCTTCTACAAGAGGATGTGTCCACCTGTCAAGCTCCTTTGGGATCTTGTATGTTTCACTTGGTCAGAATGCTGAAAGGGTACATTATGTATGCTTCTATTATCTTAGTTTGAGATTTGTTTGTTAACAAAATTACATTTTATGATTTTGTATAATTGTGTTGATGTGGTTAAAGCGTTTAGGTCTTTATGACCAAGATTCTTGAGCCTTGGAATACAAACAGAGTCTTTATATTGGAACTAATGGGAAATGTCTTCTCAATTTACAAATTTTTTTACAATACAGTATTTTCTTGAGACTAACTGCTTTGTAAGTCAAGGAATACCTGTATTCCTATAGTATCAGTGCCAATATGAATAAACCAGAGATTACCACCTTTGATATTGATCTCTTTCTTAACTCCTTCAATTCTGCATCTCAAACCCGATTCATCTTTCCACTGGAGTCAATATGAACCAGACTTTTGGTTGCTAAGTGTCACTCAAAACTTTCTACAGCTGTTCAGTTATGTATCTGACCATGCTACCATGATGGCAACATACAATCCTGGTAAAGGATTTTAAAATAAATAGATAAAGTGGAGAGGAGTTAAGCTTAAAAAGCTCTCACAATTCTGCAGCAATGACTAACACTTTTCCCTGTGATTATCCAATTTATCCAATCTACAGATGGAGCATTATCTTTTTGTGTGCACACTAAATCTGAGTTTGTGTCAATGAATTGAATCCAAAGACTAAAAATGCATGTATAGAAAACAAGGGGAGGTTAATAATTGGCAATGGGACATCATCGGTTTTATTGAAAGCTGTCTGTGCCCATCTCTTTCAGCTACTAATATGACTCCAATGCACTTCCAGCATTGGATATTTTTGCTCCCCAACCCTGAAATCATGGGCCTTGTGCTCAAAACTGGATATTCAAAAAGCTTCTCGTCTGATCTCCCTCAGATCAAAGGGCTCCCTGGAGCTGGAAAGGACAGCAGAGGAGCACCTTCATTTTAAGAGGCTTCAGATTTTTGAATCATTGTGCTAAGCCCAAGAAGCAGTGTGCTGACTTAAAGAACACACATCATTAACAGCTTATGAAGCACTTACTGGAGTCATTGAACTTAAGTGGGGACATCAGAACCTGTAATGCAAACCATTACCCTATCAGGACCCTGGATCATCATACTACTTGTGATGGTCATCACCTGACTGCTGGGTTGCTTGACATTTTAGACTGCAACACATAAAAATAAGCTCCATGTTTCCATTCCCTACAGTGACTGCTACCACCACTCAGTCCCAAAGGTTGCTCGTCGTACACCCTTAGATTAACTTGTTCTACAGATTATTTGGTCACTGTCCTCGCACCAGCCTCCCCACCAAAAATACCCCAGTGGAGCTACCTGTTGCCATCAACCTCCATCTTTACCACCGACTCTTCTCCTTCCTGATGAAGAAGTGTGGTTATCAAAGCCACTGGATCCATGGTTGTTTGCTGCGTGGCCACTTCTGGGCAGGTAGTGAGGACAAGTGTCAACAGTTCCTCCAGGTAGGGAGACCGCATCTCAATTAAACCCTTTAATACTGTGGGATTGAGAGAATTTGAGAGAAAAAAGACAAATAAAATAGGATAAAGCATAATTACTCCAGATACTTTACATTCATTGCAAAATTCTTTGACTTTATTTATAAACTTTACTTTTCTTCATTTTGGCCTTTACAGTTTTGGTTTACTATTTTACACATGAACAAACCAGCCTCCCTACACTATTAAATATTGGATATTTTTAACTTTTCCTCACATTCACACACATTATAATCTTTCCTGCACTCTCATCAAGAGCTTGCTCATTATCAAAACCGTCAGCTGAGCAACTCATCACAACTTCAGAAAACTTGCATTCTGCTTTTAGACAGATCTTTCAAATCTTTTGCTAGCTTCAGTTGTTGCATTCCATATTGCTGAGACAAGGCCACTCTTCCATATCTCCCTGTGTTAACTAGGCTCAGTGCACATCTAAACTGCGGAGAGTTATTGTGCATTCCATTAGTTATTAATGGACTCAACAGGGAAATGACAAATTTCTTTATTGAGAGAGTGATCAGAGCATGGACTCTATAACAGGAAATAGTTGAGGCAAATAGCTCAGGATTTCAAAAGCAAACTAGAGGAGCACATGGGAGAAAAGGGAACAAAAGATTTGCTGAAAGATAGAGATAAGCTTTGGGAAAACGTAAACTTCCGATGAGTTTAAACAGTAGCACCGACGAAGTGGCGCAATGGCTAAATTCAGCACTGTCCACTCCCCAGAGTTTAGAGGAGAGACTAAAAGAGAAGGATTGATAAGGTGGGGATGTTTCTGCTGGTGGGGAGTATATAAAACTAGAAGAGATGATCTCAAGGGTTTGATGACCTATGACTGACATAAGGAGGAATGTCTTCTCTCTGAAGGTTGGGAATCTTTGGAATTCTCTGCCTCAGAGAGCTATAGATACTGGGTCATTAAGTATATTCAAAGGCTGAGATAGATTTCTAGACTACAGGGCAATCAAAAGACATAGTGATCAGGCAGGAAAGTGGAATTGCAGCCAAAGATCAGATAAGCTTTGCCCTAACTGAATGGCAGAACAGGCATGAGTAGCCATGTAGTCTATTCTTTTTCATTTTTTTATGTTCTTACATATTATGTGTTTAGATTAAGATGGTCTGGGTTTTGTTTTTAAAGATGTGATGCTTTAAGAACTTGAATGGCAGCAACTCAGATTAACATTGTGCTAATGTACAGACAGTATATATAAGCACCTTTAGGAATTAATGATCAGAAAGTGATTCAATTTAGGATTATGTTCTTGGACTGGTAGTCCTGAAACAGGACTAATAATGGAGGGAAAGAAAGTTCACATCTCAACCTTGCAGTTCAAGAATTTGAATTTAATAACATTCCGTGATCAACAGAATTGACCATGAAACCCAACCTGGATCAGTCCTGCACAAGTATGATCGACTCCAAAGTAGCTTGTGAAACACACTGTAAAATGCCTACAGGTTCCGTCACTGTTGAAGGGGAGTAAGGCAGCTTCCAATACTCAACTCTCAAACAACACAACTACAATAGGCTATCCCGTCATTGTTGTCTGTGGGACCTTGCTATCTAGAACTCAGATAATCATAAAATTATATCGTACTCCAGGCCATTATGTCCATTTTGGCTAATCGCAGTTCCCAGCTCTCAGTCTATACTCCTATAAATCACAGCAGATTAGGTGGTCATCCATGTGCTCTTCAAAGATGCTGAGGGCTTCCACCATATCAATACTAACCACCATACCACCATTCTTTGGGTGAAAATAAAATCTTCCTCAACTGCCTCCCCCCACTATTCCTTCTACCTTAATTCTAATTACTAACCACCCTGCTAAGCAAAATAGCTACTTCCTGTAAACCATGTCCAGGACGCTCAAGATCATACATCTCGATTAAGTCTGCTTGTAGCCTCTCTTGTTCCTGACAACAGCTCCCGCCTAACACCCTCTCCTTGACTATAATTCTGCAACACTGGCAACTTTCTCATAGATCTCCCCTGCAATCTCTCCGGTGCCATTGTCCATCCTACAGAGTGGTGGTGACCAGAACGTACACAGAACTTTGGTTGCCGCATGTTCAATATTGCAATATTAACTACAGGTGAAAAGCACCATATTGGCTTCAAAGCACTTTAAGACATCCTGAGGCTATGAAAGTCATAAAATCACAGCATCAAATATATGACATTTCTCAAGCCTAGCTAACTTAGCAAACACAGTACCATTAAGAGTTCTACAGTGGGCAACATGTTTTCACCAGTTTTTTTTTTAAATAACTTTTCTTCTATTGACCAGAACTGGTTTATTTCCATCCAGTAACTAATTCAGAACAAAGTCAGACATGTTTGCCACATGTTGCAGTAGCTTCATACCTCTTCCCATCAACTCTGGCTCCACGGTGTATGCCTCTCCAGCTTTCAGAGCCGACCTTATTGCTTGTACCGCTGAGTCGATCAACTCCTGGTCTTGCCGATAGCTCAGCTGCTCAGCCAGGTGCCTGAAGTTAGCTCTCACTGTGGAAATACGATCCCACAATGTATTCCAAGCTGTGCAAAAAGCCTGGCAACTTAATACTATAAGGAACAAGGGGAAGTTACAAGCTGAAGTCTAACTTATGTGGTAGACAGTGCTATACACTTGCTTATCCAACCAGCTAACACCCTCACTTAGGCTGGATTTAAACAGACATAACCTAGCCATTACCCTAGAAAGGGCAAAATAAAGTAATTTGGAAAGAGGCTCTCATAAACACCAGTTGGAGTGAATTGAGAATTTCTGCAATGTACTTTGTATGTGACCCCAATTATTGGTTGGAAATAAGTCTTTACAAACTTGATATGATGGTGCTGTCATTTAAAATTATTCAATACATGTGTCACCATAGATCAGTGACCCCACAGCTGCTCTGAGGGACTCAAAAAGACAAGCAAAAATCCAATAAATGTTCAGAATACAAACATCCCAGGCATTCATTTTGAAATAGTGACCTGAAGGATCATACATTGGTTCAAATCATTCTAACTTGGCTCCTCTAGCAAGGCATTATCTGAATTTTGCAGAACAGCTCTAGAAACCATTATTTTCATATTTAAAACAACTTCTAATGAAATCCCTGGTTGGTTAATTGGGTTTAAAAAGCCACCTGATAGAATTCTGACCACAAGGGCCCAGGGAGTTTCAAGTGCATTTCCCAAGCTGTTGTGAATTAATTGATCTCAGCTGGGGCAGTAATAAGATGCTCTTAGGCTTAATATGGATCGAGGTAGGAAGGTAGGTGTTCTGGGTGGATAGATAGTTGGGGAAAGTGTGTGTTTGTGCGCATAAATGATGGAGGGGGAGAGCATGCATGTAAACATAAGAAAATAGGAGCAGGAGTAGGATATTCAGCCCTCGTGTCTGCCTTACCATTCGATATGGTTGATTTTCTCCATGTCTCACCTCCTCTTCTGTGTGAATTCCCCAAAACCTTCAGGTCCCTAAGCTCGCAAAAACTTACCTCTCCCCTCTTCAAACACCCTCAATGATCTGATTTCTGGGGTAGAGAATTCCAGAGATCCACCACCCTCAACAAGATATTCCTATGCACTTCAGTTTGAAATGAACATGCCCTGATCTTGTAACTGTGTCCCCTTTTTCAAGATTCAACCACTAGTGGAAACATCCCGACATTTATCCCATCGTGCCCCCGACAGGATCTTGTGTTTCAATAGGATCACCCCTCACTCTTCTAGACTCCAAAGAATATAGATCTAATTTCTTTAGCCGCTTGAGACAGGACAGTGCCTCATTCCAGAAACTAGCCTAATGAATCTCTTTTCAACTGCCTCCAATGCCAATATATCCTTTCTTAAATAAGGGTATGAGTACTGTGCACAGTCCTCCAGGTGTGGTTTCAAAAGTACCCTGTACAACCGTAACAATACTTCCCTACTTCTAATCTCCAACCCTGTTGCACTAAAGGCCAATTCTTATTCACTTGCTGCATCTGCCAGGTAACGTTTTGTGATTCATGCCCAAGAGCACCTAGATCCATTTGTACTTTCTCTATTTAGTTGATCGTCTACCTTCAGACTCCCTTGACTGAAGTGAACCACCTCACACTTTCCCACATTAAACTCCATTTGCTACGTTTTCCTCTACTCTCAACCTGTCTATATCCTGTTGGAGAGAACAAATATCTTCATCGCAACATGCGCTCCCACTTATTTTGTGTAATTGACAGAATATGTGTGTCCGTACCTGCATGTAAGTGAGAAAATCAAACAGAATGAGAGAGTGAGCAAAACCAACTCCTGGCCATTTACCCATTAATTCATGCGACATAACTGTGTACAGTGGAATGTCAATTGAGTGCAGGATCAAGTCTTCTTCCTTGGGGTAGGAAGGAACCAACTTTACAAGCAGATTACCCATTTTGAATCAATCCTTATTAACCTTCAGATTGTTGTTGACACTTTTCGCAAGATCACAAATGGGATGATCAAAGCTAAACAGCATACTGCGGATTCATTGCGGATACGATAGGGTCTTTCAAGAGACTGTTGGATAGGTACATGGAGCTGAGTAAAATAGAGGGCTATGGGTAAGCCTAGTAATTTCTAGGGTAGGGACATGATCGGCACAGCTTTGTGGGCTGAAGGGCCTGAATTGTGCTGTAGTTTTTTCTGTTTCTTTCTAAATCTCAAAAATTAAGCATCATTAGAAACTGATACTGATCCATATGCAACACAACCTTGATAGGCATACTGTATGCGAATTCTTAATCTAAATATGGCAGATCGTATTGGAATCACTGACAATGAATGTTCAGAAAACTGGAACTTCTTGATAAAAGACTGGTGCAAAGTGTAGAGGGTTACAGGATGTAATGTAGCTAGAAAGGTACAAAGACAGGCAAGCTGAAAGATGATTAATTAGTTGAGCCTAATGACTAACATGCTCTTCTTTGACAAAATGTTGTCTTCTGCCATGTGGAAATGTTTATTTAATGCTCAATAAAAAATTGTTTTGCCTTTTGAGTTCAGAACCTTCAGTGCCGTCAGTTGTGACTCAGAGCTGCATTTTCACCTGAGTGAGGGAGTTTTAATTTGAGCACAAAATCTGGGCCAAGACTCCCGGTTCAGTACTGAGGGAGTGCTGCATGGCTGGAGATGAGAACTTAAAACAAGCCTTATCCATTTTCTTTGACGGAATTAAAAGATACCATGGCACTATTTCGAAGAAGAGCAGGTATATTTTCACAGATTCCTCAGTAATATTTACCCCTAAACCAACACCAAAAAACATTGTCACATTGTTTGTGGGAGTTTGGTATGTGTGAATTCGTGTTGTATTTCCTATATTACTGTACTGACTACACTTCAAAAGTACATAATTGGCTGTAGAGTGTTTTGGGTCAACCTGGAGTGATTAAAAGCCCTGTAGGAGGGCAAGTCTTATGTAGTCAACCTCTGTCTAATCTCACACAAACATGAACCAAGTCTTTGAGAAGAAAGATTTGAGTGAAATTAAGTAACTTTTTAAGAAATACACTCCTTGATACTTGTGTCCAAGAGCCTTGCATTTAAAAGACTGAACGAGCACACTGGGCTGTTAGCACGGATTCATTATGATGAGAAATGGAAAAATATGGCAGGTAGTAAACCAGTTGTAAAAGAGGGGTCCATGTGTTTGTAACAGCAGTGTGATAAGAATGCAGCATCTGACTCATCATGACCAGTAACACCAATTGTCAAATTTCCCCTTCAGTTATACTAAACATTATGTCATTTTACATATGAGGCTGATAGAAAGAAAGAGTTAGCAGGCAGAGTCCAGCAGACTGCTTAAGGAGATACTGGACAGTAAGCTCATTTCACTTTAATTCTCCAGGGATTTGTTGGTGGTGGTGGGGGTGGGGGGGGGGGGGGGGAGAGAAAGGGGCAGGGGAGGTTGGAGAAGGAAGGATGATGGAAACCTCTCATTAAATCATTCCCATCTCCCTCAATAATCTGGGTCACTGTACTTCAGGGCAGCAGGGAGAGCAGTCTTCTCTTAGGTTTACTAGGAGATATGTGAAGAATTTCTGTTTTTAATGATCCCCCTATCCAGAGAGGACAAGGTACTGGACAGCACAGAAGATATCACCCATTTCTCATTCCTCAGATGGGCATAAAAGAAACTGTGGTCAATATTATGCAGAAAAGGTGGGGAACTCTTTCCAGTGTTCTGGCTGGTATTTATCAATCAACCAACATTACTAAGAGATACATTATATTTCATAGAATCATACAGCATGGAAACAGGGTATTCGTCCCAACTCGTCTCCACCAATCAGTGTGTAACCCCATCACCCAGCACTTGGTCCATATTTGACATAGAATAGACAATGCCAGAAATGGCTCTGCAGAATACTTCCATTCAATCCACAAGTATGATCCAGAGCATTCAATGGCCCGTCACTAATTCCCCAACCTACTCTTTCTCTGCCCTATATTGTTCTCACAAAACTCAATCCAAGTTCAAAAAACATCATCTAGCTAGGCACATTAGTCTTCAGAATGCAGAGTACACAATATTTTTAAAAAGCCTCTGTCCCTTAAATTTACAAGATTTTTTTAAAATCATGGTAATATCAAAATTTTATTCATCTTCTATTTATAGCTCCGTCACACTGACTTTTAGTTCTTTACCAATACCCCATCACCCTTTCTCATCATACTACATCATGCCTTTTGTGATTCAATCTCTCCAGCCCATTACTCTGTCACAGTCCTGTATGTCCTCCTCTCCTTCCCCCTTTCAGATTTGATGAAAGATCATCAACTCAAAACACCGAAACCTGGTTACTCTCTCCACCGATGCTGCCAGACCTGCTAAGTATTTCCAGCATTTTCTGTTCTTATTTCAGATTTCCAGCATTGGGATATTTGCCTTTGGTATTTGTGTTCAAATTGGCCTCTGTTTTCTACTTTACAATTGTGACAGTACATCAGCAGTACTTCTTTTTCTGCAAGAGCTTTGGGATGTATTGAAGACAAGGTTGAAAGCTGAGTCAAGGCAGGTGAAGTATTCCTTGAGCAAAAAACAAACTGGTGGAGGAACTCAGCAGATCAGGCAGCATCTGTGCAGGGAAATGGACAGTCGACATTTCAGGTCAAGAGCCCTGATTGGGACTGAAAGATATAGGAGAGATAGCCAGTATAAAGAGGTGAGGGGAAGGGGTGGAGCAAGAGCTGGCAAGCAATAGTGGATCCAGGTGAGGAGGGGTGATAGGCAGATGGAGGAGGAAAAAGTGGAGAAAGCAACAGAGGCTGGGAGGTGAAAGGTGGAGACAACAAAGGGCTGTAGATTATGGAATCAGATAGGAAAGGAAGGTGAAGCATGGAACTAAATAAGGGAGGTGGGGTGGGCAGAGGGGAACTGTGGGGGGAGGGGACCCACTGGGAAGAGTGTGTGGGTGATGGGCACATGGAGTGGGTGGAGGAGGGGCAAGAAAAGCAGGGTGATAGGGGTTTTTGGGGGGGGGGGCATGAGGAACTGAGTAGATCAGGAGAGAGAAAAGGGACAGAGGAGGAAGCAGGTTACCTGAAAGTGGAGAATTCATGCCATCGGGTTACAGACTACCCAGGCAGAATATGAGGTGCTGCTCCTCTAGTTTGCGTTTAACCTCACCCTGGCAGTGGAGGTGACTGAGGACAGACAGGTCAGTGTGGGAACAGGGCGGGGAATTAAAATGGTGAACAAATGGGAGCTCCAGATGGCAACGATGGACGGAGCGCAGGGGCTTGGCAAAGCAGTTCAGTCTGCATTTAGTCTCACCGATGTCATAGACAAGGTTGGAAGAGATGCACGTGAATCTCTGCCTCATCTGGAAGAGCTGTTTAGGGCCCTGGACCAGCTTTAATGCTTTTTGCTAATGGAGTGCATTGTTGGCCAGTCACATGTAATTGATACAGTACCGTCACCCGTCCTGTGCTTCAGTGAGCACTGAGCAGCCAGGGATTTCAACAGCGCTTGAAGAGGACCATCTTCTGCCGCCGAATTCTCCAACCACGTGCGTAGCTGCATCACAACGTTGTAGAACAGGGACACAGCAACAGAGTCTTGGGACCTGCTTTTCTGTGGATCCAACAAAACAAACTTTCTATCTCTGCAAAATACACATTACACCTCTGATTTATCTATACAATGACATACGTGCCTGGTAATAAAAGGAGGAAAAGCGCAGGTCTAGATTGGTAAACCCAATGCCCATACTCTCATCAGTAAACATTCACAGGTAGAATCTGGATAGTGCAGCACTGAGTTCATCAGGAAGCTCCAGATATCAAAAGCCAGAACACACTTGATGGTCAGAGGGAGGCTGCACAAAGTAGGTACTGGAGGACAATGGTATTCACAGGACTGAATCCCAGGGTAAACTGGAGGCTGACTGGAGGGTCAGAATGGTGTTCAAACTATTACAATTGAAGTATACAATTCAGAAGTAACTCAGAGACGCATGAGACAGCAGATGATGGAATCTGGAGCAACAAACAATTGCTGGAAGAACTCAGCAGGTTGAGCAGCATCTGTGGGAGGAAAGGAACTGTTAACCTTTCTGGTCGAAACCCTGACCTGAAACGTCAACAATTCCTTTCCTCCCACAGATGCTGCTCAACCTGCTGAGTTCTTCCAGCAGACTGTAGCTCAAAAATAACTTGCCTTCCCTTTTCCCTGCTAAAGGGGTTTCAACCGGAAACATTAGCTGTGTTTCTTCACAGATGCTGCCTGAACTGCTGAGTACTTCCAGTAGTTTTGGCTTTTATTATCTTTCCCTCCCAATCCTTTAGCCTAGAATCCCAATTATAGTCAGTGGAGTCTCAGATCCCACGCCAGGTCTGATATGCACAGGACATAAGCAGTGATTACCCAAGAGAATGTTGGGGAATACCAGCAAGACTGAGCTCGGCCACATGGAGTCCAGATGTCAGTCAGGATGTCTCAGACTACCACACTTGATAATAAATGCAAGGAAGTCTGAGACTTACTAAGGTTTAAATGGCTGAACTACAGGCTCCAGCCAACAAGATATGCCCTAATATCCCTTTTGCACCCTGACATAAATGTCAATGTGGATAAATGCTCACTGCATGCACATTCACGTTTTCACACTCAGACTATTACAGTCAGCCACCAACACATTCACAACCATACCTGATACTGATAAAGTTGTCTCATTAAAGGGCAAGAGATGACATAATTCCTCTGCATGGACAAGACAAAGGCCCTGCTGTGTGGGGAGTTCAGCAGCGCAGAGATAGCTTGGAGCAGTCGGATGGCAATTCCAGTCTCCTCGGCCTTCCCCTGGCGGGCACGACTCAATTCCTGAGCCAGTGTGTGCTGCAACATCAACGAGACTGAGCGACTGTTTGTGTTCTTCCACCTTGGGTCAGGATTCATGGGGAAAAGCTGCAAGGGAAAAATTCACGATTATGATACTTAACATCCAGGAAAAGAACCAGCAATCAACTCAACATGACAGACAGAGCACTGTAACAAGACTCTTCATCCTTCCCTCTCCTGGAGCTACTGTAAGATTGAGAGCTGGCAAAGTTGTACATGGATATTTAATATTGAACCACAGTCTAGGGTCCTTCCCCTACTGGATGTTAAGGGGCTGAGGCCAGCAGGAAAGCCCCTCAAACAATGGAAGAGTGTATCACCTCGGGGGACCAGATGAGTGACAATGGTGCTATGTACAAAAAAGATGTACTCATACTACTATGTATAGAACCAGCAACACTAAATGCATAGACCAAATGACACGAAGAATGTGAAGAACTTTGCACTGTGTTCTTCTTTTGTTTAATTTTTTATTATGAATAACATTTATTTTTGAAATATAAAAAAAGTTAATATTCCTGCAAGAGCCCTTTTAACAAACTTTCATACGTGCACCTTCTTTCACGCCTCTTCTCAAACATCCTGAAGGTTGAACATATTATAGGATCTATTTAAATGTATCTTGCTGTTGATGAGATTAGCAGGAAAAACCAGCTCGTCCATTAATCTTGCCACGTGATAGTGGGAGGAACAGGATTAAAGAGCATTCAATATCCCAGAAGAGGCAAAAAGAAAAACAGACGAAAGGATAGCCAGGGCCAATAAGGGAGAAAAAGGCTCTGGTCTCACTGAACTCCTTAGGCAATTGAAAGCTGTACAGGTCACGTGGTCAGTGAAAGTATGTTAGGTTTGGCATTACTGTTGTACCGTATGTGAAGGGCAAACATTTTCCTTGTCTGTACCTGAAGAAAGAGCCCAGCCAAATCTTCATCTGGCCCAATTACAGGAATCTGCATTGGCCCCCTGATTCGGATGGGACACTGCGGTGCTGTATTGCTTGAGCTTTGCCTGTTGAGATCTACATTTTCTAGGATTACAAGAAATCTATGTTTTAACAGCTATAAAAATGCAGTCATTTCAAATCACTTGCAAGAAAAAGAACAGTTTAATGCTAAAACAAGGAGAGATAAGATTTTCACTAGCTGCATAGGCTGATAAATACACAGGTTTAATCCCCATTCTATGTGGAATTCAGTGAACATAGCTGGGCTCTCCAAAGGACTCTGGATAATGGGTTCGTGATCATGTCCATTGAGACCCTAGTCACTCCCCACAGAGTGCATCCAGGTCACAGTCCATTGAGCCCCAATATCCAACTCCACACCTGTCGCTACACACCAAGCTCTCACCACTTCCCTCCAGACATTATACAGTGAGCCACAACCCCACACCCACTAGAGTCGCCCAATGAGTCACGATTTCCCCACTGGTCACCGTCTAATAGTCTATCTGGAGTCATGACCCATTAACAAATTCCTCCCCGACCTGTGGTGGCTTCCCAATGTTACCCTGCACCTCTCCACACCCGGCTACACACCACTCTCTTCCACCCTCGTCCCTAGTCATGGTCCCCCGAGCCCTCTTGATTACTCTTCCCTCCATATTTAACCTGACCAAGACTGGGATTAATGCAACCCCAGATCATTGCAGGGCAAGAAAATGCAGCGAGATGCATGAAGCAGAAGGAATCCTCTAAAGCAAACCACTAACAAGACTTTGATAGTGAATAAAATGTAGAAAAACTCAAGACTGCTTGTGGTACCTCTGTTTGGAGGCAGGGAGGTAGTGAGCAGTGTGTGGAAGGTGTGGCCACCAGTAGCTCCCCTCTCATGTTGCACTTCCACCAGGTGGGCCATGTAATCTGCAGTGAGAAAGTAAAGAGTTAGGACATACTTGCAAAATCCACACAAATCCACTGCAAGAAATGTATGGTGACTCAACAGTTTATGTGAATCATTATATCTAGGGGAGTCAGGGAGCACAGAAATAGACCCTTCAGCTCACCATATCCGTCTATACTAAGCAACACACAAAACACTGGAGGAATTTAGTGGGTCAGGCAGCATCTATGGAGGGAAATGGACAGTCAATGTTTCGGGTCAAGACCCTTCATCTGGACTGGATCGAAACGTTGACTGTTCACTTCCTTCCATAGATGCTGCCTGACCATCTGAGATCCTCCAGCTTTATGTGGGCTGCTCCAGATTCCAGCATCTGCACTCTCTTGTGTCTCCATCTATACTAATCCTTACTAATCCTATTTTCCAGCACCTGGCCCATTGCCTTCTATGCCTTGACAATTCAAATGTTTGTCGAGATACTTCTTAAATATTATGAGTCTATGCCTCCGTCACCCATTCAGGTAGTGTACTCCAGATTCCAACAACCCTCCAGATAAAAAAATTCCTCAGATCCCTCTAAACCTCTTACCCCTTACTTTTAAACCTGGCCTTCTGATTTTAAACACCTTTTCAAAAGGGAAAAGTTCCTTACTATCCACCCTATCTACGCCCCTCATAATTTTGCCTACTTCTATCATGACCCATACAACCATAGAACAATACAGCACAATACAGGCCCTTCGGCCCACCATGTTGTGCCGACCTTTAAACCACACCTAAGACTATCTAACCCCTTTCTCCCACATACCCCCCTATTTTAAATTCCTCCATATGCTTATCTAACAATCTCTTGAACTTGACCAACGTATCTGCCTCCACCACTACCCTAGGCAGTGCATTCCATGCACTCTTTTATTGAGCATTGGTGCCCTGGGAAAGAGGTGCTGGCTGTCTACTCTATCTATTCCTCTTAATATGTTGTATACCTCTATCAAGTCTCCTCTCATCCTCCTTTTCTTCAAAGAGTAAAGCCCTAGCTCCCTTAGTCTCTCCTTATAATCCATACTCTCCAAAAAAAATCTAAAAACCAATACCATCTTTGCTGGTGTCATCATCGTTGATTAACTGGATTCTGACAACTTGCACTCATTTCTCAGTCACACTTTATTTTACTTGTGTACAAGGAGACCAGTCCTGCCCTGTCACCAAACCCACCCCGCCCCGCCTCCTCCACTCCAAGAAAATAAACCCAGCCCATCCAGTCTCTCCTTATAATTGGAGTGTTTCATCCCAGGCAAAACCCTGGCACTGGAGAGAGTGCAGAGGAGATTCACCAGGATATTGCCTGGACTGGAGGACTTTAGGTAACCTGATAGAAGTATAAAAGATTATGAGAGGCACAGATAGTTAAAACATTTTCGCTTGGCAGGGGTATCAAAAACAAGGGGGCAGAGGTTTAAGGTGGGAGGCAGGAGTTTTAAAGGAGATCTGAGGAGCAAGTTCCTACTGCACCCCCCCCCCCCCCCACACACACAAAAAAAGTGGTTGATATTTGGTACTTGCTGCCATAGGAGATGGTGGAATCAGATACAATTACTACATTTAAGAAGCATTTAGATGGACACTTAATTAGGCAAGGCATAAAATGATACAGTCCTAATGCAGGCAAATGGGATTAGTGCAGCTGAGCAAAAAAAATTCAGCATGGACATGGTGGGCTGCAAAGGGCCCGTTTCTGTTCTGTACTCTGTGACTCTAACCTCCTCTGCACAGTCAAGTGTAATCACATCATTCCTGTAGTGTGGTGATCAGAACTGAACACAGTACTCTAGCTCTGTTTTATAACTGTGTACCATAATCTCTCTGCTGTTATATTTTATGCCCTGGTTAATGAAGACAAGCATCTCATAGGTCTTCTTAACCATCTTATCTACCTGTGCTGCCACCTTCTGGGATCCTACCAAGGTCCGTCTGTTCCTCAGTATTCTCTAAGACTACTATTCATTGTATCGGTCCTACTCTCATTAGTCCTCCCAACATGCATCACTTCACACTTATCAAGATTAAATTCCATCTTCCATTACTCCAACCATCTTATCAACTGGTCAATATCACCCTGTAGCCTAAGACTACCCTCCTTATTATCAACAGCACCACCAATTTTTGTGCTGTCTTTGAACTTACTATTCATATCTCTGACATTTACATCCAAATCGTTACTATATATAACAACCAGTAAGGGTCCCCAGCTCTGATCCTTGTGGTACCCCACTGATCACAGGTTTCCAATCACAAAAACTCTTCTTCATCTTCCTCTGCCTCCTATTACTGAGCTAACTTTGGATCCAATTTAGCATACGCATGACTCTATGCTATGAGTATAAAACAGTCTAGCACTCATTTGATATGTTAAGTTTGTCATTCACTGGGTGATTTGACTTCATTCCACCCCTTTGCAGATTAACAATTTCCTTCCAAGACACAGACCGCTTGCTGGATGAAGAGAGGTTGGTGTTTTGGAAGAAATGTGCTACAGCTGATGTACAGTACTTTTGAAATGTAGTTCCTGCTGTAATGTAGAAAACATAGCAGCAGAGCAAGATCTCACAGGTTGCTTTTAAATAATGAACAGGCAATTTATTTGAGACGTTGACTGAGGGATAAATATTGACCAAGGCACACAGAAAATTCCGATAATGTTTTGAATAAAGCCACAGGATCTTTTATGACTTTCCGAAGGGAAGGATAGGGCAGCAGAAAGACAGCAAATCAAAGTATGCAGCAGCGCCTCTGTAAAAGACTGAATATTCAAGTCTCTGAGGTGAAACTACTATACTAGAGGTGGATGTGATACCCACTGAGCCACATAACACCAGCTCACAAATGTTCCCTTCTAATGGACAATGAGCAGCAAGGGCTTAAAACGCTGACTGATTTACAACTCTCTAGCCCAAGATGATGAGGCCAAGGTAGCATCCAGACTATCATGAGATCAGTTGGCTCAGATTCACTGTTTATTGGACTTGGGACTTTCCTGCTCTGAAGGACAAAGTACCTCATTGAATAAACTGACATCAGTTGCAGAAGTCCAACCTCCATCCTGGGAAGAGATTACCAGGCAGATACACAAGAGGAAGGACATGGTTAAAATAGAGAGGTTGCAGATAAGATTCACAAGGATGCTGCCTGGACTGGAAGGCTTGAGTTACCAGGAGAAAATGGACAGACTGGGTGTTTTCCCTGGAGCAAATGAAGAGGTGATATGATAGAAATTATGAGGGGCACAGACAGGGTAGATAGCTAGTATCTATTTCCCATAGTAGGGTTGTCTAAAACTAATGGACATTGGTTTAAGGTGAGAGGGAGGAGGTTTAAAGGGGATCTGAGGGGTAAATTTTTCCACACAGAGTAGTTGGTATCTGGAATGAGCTGATAAAGGAGGTGGTGGAGGCAGGAACAGTAACAACGTTTAAGAGGCATCTAGACAGGCACTTGAATGAGCAGGACATAGAGGGATGTGGAATTAATGCAGCAAATTAGATTAGTGCAGATAGGTGTGCTGGTTGGCATAGACACAATGGGCCAAAGGGCCTGCTTCTATGCTAGACAGAGCACATCAAGGATGTTCTCAAAGCTTTCTTGAAGTGCACGTCCCCACCGACTTGTGGAATCTGTAGCCCATAACCCTTGAAAGTGGGGAAGGAACATTCGGGATGGTATTGAGAACCTAGAGGGCCTGCATCAGGGAGATAGAGAAGACCTGCACAGCAGCGGAAGGAACCACCACCTCACAAACTAACCATCCACCCAACCCGTCAGCTACCACCTGCTCCAGCTGTGGAAGAGTCTACGGTTCCACCATTAGCCTCATCAGTTACCTCAGAACCCAGAGAACCAGAGTGGAAACAAGTCATCCTTAATTGTGAGGGACTGCTCAAGACAAGTGCAGATTTAAAACAATTGTTAAAATGTCTAGAGGGGAGGCAAGACTACACTTTGCAGTAAATTGTTACGATATGTGAATACACATCTAAAGGGATGGTGGAAGGAGATTCAATAATAACCTTCAAATAGCTGAGGTGGAACAACCTGTGGTGCAGTGGGGGAAACAAATGGCCAAGTGGGACTGACAGGATAAATGGTTCAATGAGCTAGCACAGGCATGATGAGTCAAATGGCCTCCCCCATGCCATGTGATTCTATAATGAGGAGATGGGGATGGGGCACAGAGCTCATATCCTTCATTGCCCTCACTCTTTAAGCCTGCAGTGTCAGAGAAGAAAAAGATTCAAAACCTAGAAACCTGGCTGCCTTGGTTTCATTGAATTTTATAAATTTACACAAATTCAAATAAAAAGGTTTTCTTATTTTTATAACATTATTATTATTTTTGAAATCACCAGACTAACACAAATCTATTGTCAACAACAAAAAAAAATTGGCAAATTCACTCCCTTGAAAACTAGGCGCCTTGTATGAAATACAGTCTGAAAATTAGAACAAACGTAAATAAATAAAACAAATGCAAGTCACTTAACGCCGGATAAACAGTGAACATTGCCTCTGGGTATCGATGCAAACAATCAGCACTGCAAGACCAGAAATAATAGCATGTTAAATAATCAGGAATTAAAAAAATATAATTCATGTTTCAATATCATAAAGAACACCGCAATAAATTTGTAATTTTCCACTTCTGAATCATTCATCCTTCATTTTTAATTACCATCCATTATTTTGAATTAGAACATTGCAATCATCCACTCCCCTGTGTAGTCTGCTTATTACAACTATCCATTCAGTAACTCCATCTAATTTAATCACAATGACTGTGCTAGATACAGCAGATGGTCCAAGATGGATTACTGAGGGGCCCGTGCAATCCCCGGCTAATTCTGGCCTGATATGTGGAAAGTGGGGCGAACAACAGCCAATTCACAACAAGCACCATTTGAAATGCAGTCTCCTAACCTCAGCAAGTTGAGGGTCTATAATCAGCGCAGCCTCTTAAAGCAAAGCAGAAGGGTGAGTTAATAACAAACGCAGCCAGAATCACTGCTCTCAGCCTCTGTTGGGTGAACCCTGGTGGATAAATACCTCTGTTGTCATCAGGAGAGATAACATCAGATCAAGGCTCAGTAAACAGTGTTCTCACCTTAGCCAGAAGGTCACAGGTTCAAGTCCTACGCCCTATATGAGTCTAAAACCCAGGCCAATCCTCTGGTGTAGTACTGAGGGAGTGCTTCACTCCTGGGAAGTTGAGCCATTACACCAAGGCCTCATTTGCCCTCTCAGGCAGGCAATGATCTCACAGCCACCACTTGAAAAGGAATGTTGACCCAGCAAATGTTTATGCTTCAACCAACATCACATAAACAAACTACCAATAACTCATAGTTGTTTGTCACAGCCTGCAATGTGTAAAACAGCTGCTGTGTTTCATGGTGATTCACTGGGTGCAAAATTCCGAGGTCATGGTACCAGTACGCCATTTCCTGAAAAGCAAACAACTTCAGAAGCTGGAAATCTGAAATTAAAATGCTGCGAATACACAGCAGGTTAAGCAGCATGTTTGGTTCACTGCAACTGAAAGCATGCTTTTTTAAAAAAAAATTTCCTCATCCTGATGAAAGGTCATCAACCTGAAACATTGACTGTTTCTACAGATGCTGCCTGACCTGTGAGTATTTCCAGCATTTTCTGAAGTTATTTTTCGGTCTGGATTTCCTCTAATGGCCAAATAATGCCTGTAATTAATTCTTCAAACTCATATAAAAGGTTTGCTGTAGTGTTGATGACATGTGCGGAACTTGCCCAGTCTGCCCATACCCCCCCACCCCTCCCAAGTATGCTTCCAGAACAGAAGGCAGAATCAAAAGCTTCTCATCCATTATTGTTATTAAAACACCTACTTTTATCCATTATGTTCTGTTCGAGTGTCTGAGGATCGTGGGACACAGCCTGGTCCAGGTACTGCAGGAGCTTGCTCATGCTGGAGACTGGGATTCCAAAGGACTGGACAAATAGGATCAGCTGCTGGGGCTCCAAATCTTGGAGAGCTGCAAGAGAGTAAAGGAAATGAGAATGAAGAATTAGTTACCTTGCACACAGCTCAGAGCCGAGTGCAAACTGTTCCCACTACAGTTCCTGATCCTGCTAGACGATGAAAATAACTGGATCGAAATTTCTTCAGCTCCAATTTAAGATTTTCCTCACCTCAAAAAGGCAGATTGCAACTCCCTTGTCTTCTCATCCCACTCTTACACAATCCAACGTCTTTAAAACACAAGCGTACCACACCTACTGCTCGATTTATCCACAGTTTTTACTCGTTCATTCCACCATTGGTGGAGTCGAGCAATACAGACTTAGACCCACCTCCCCGGTTCCACAATTAAAAAATAAACACCTGGAAGGGATTACAAGATTGCAATTTAATTCACGAAGTACAGATGACACCATAAACCCTGGCAGTGAACCTCAAGTAGTTTATTAGAACTGTCAACTTAACACCAAGGCTTGAAATCACTCCAGGACATCTAATTATACAAGTAATCAACTTCAGAGAGTGGCTTTATTCAGCTTTTATTGAGCATCAGTTTCTGTCAGCAAGCTCTACATTGCTGACTTGCAGAGATGCTCAGACTCAGGATTAATGACTGAGACTGGAGAGCAACAGAAATACACCATTTTCTAAGCCTTTTCCAACAAATAAACCAAGACAATGTTCAAGGACAGTATTCTGAAAGTATATTGACAGCATACCTGTCACAGTTCCCTGGTCACTTGGTGGGTACATGCAGTGGTGCTTGTCAAATGACTACTAAGACCAAGAGGACCCCAAGTACAAGTCTTCATTATGAGATACTGATCCTAACAAGGGTAACCCTTGGGCCTCTACCATGAAGGGGGAGTGCGGTGCCCAGATGTTTTGGTTTAGAGGGCCATTTTCATTTCATAAAAGATGACTGTGGGTTGAAGTGGTTGTCAGCATATCTACGATTCACTGGGTATACACTGAGATGTCATCTATCATACAGAGGCTCATTTTACATCTCTTGCACAAAATTTAGTCCGCTTATAAGAGGGCTATGGATGGCACAGGCTTCAATCACTGAAGTGAATCCCAACAGGAGGGCTAAGACTAACTCGATGTTTGTTATAGATCTCTGCCACTCTGAAAGCAGATCCTGCTCCCAGCTTCCTCCAGGTAGGTAATTTCATTGACTTTGTTACTGATCACCATCTCACAACATCTACAGGCTGTCTCATGGTAATGAACGGGTTCCGTTTTTACAGATGTCCACAAGACCAAAAGTTGGAAAACACACAAAAAACACTCGATATGGTAACCACACCTCCACAGTATTGTAATGAATGGCAGCAAAAGCACACTAGACTGATAAGAAAGAACAATTATTAGTAGTGGAGAAAGAAAACTAGTTCTGCCCTTTGCAGGAATGAAAGTATATACATACATCAGACTTTTGAATTTAGTAATATTATGGGAGCTTATTCCTATGTATGGATGTCCATAAGTCAGGCATTCTTAACCTGGGGCCGGCCTGTACTCCCTCACAACTGATGCCCCCTGTCCACCCCGCCATTCATCTGTCTGACCCATTCCATCATTTCCTCTAACCCCCTGTCCCCATCATCCGGCCGAGAGGTCTTTTTCTACCATGTCTCTAGGCTGCAGCTCAGGCAACTTTGGTTTAACATATCTGAACTAAGAAAGAAAAATCAGTAGCCAGGATTACCATATTTTGAGGACTGAATGGCTCAAAACCCTTCCAACTTAAATGCCCTTTTGGAAAGAACAATGTACAGTATATTGGACATCAAAGACTGGACTCTGCTGCAGTCCCTCATGAGGTCAGAAAGGTACTTCAGACTCACATGGGAAATAAATGGGGACGAGCCAATGTACTACAAGGCAGTCAGTGTCTAACTTCTTTCTAAGCAGCAACAGCTCGACAATCTCTAAGAATGTAGCCTTCTGTAGAAAAAGGTATTAAAAAATTCTAAATGTCAAGCATGGAGTTAAATACAATAATTAAACACAATAATCTCATATTGTGATGCCATTCATAAAAAGACTCAAGCTTCAGTTTCCTGGCTTCCAATGTCAATGAGATTAACTGAATCACGACCACATATGTCACTGCAAGGCGTCTATCGCTCTCTAAATCAGCTCATTCCCACCCTCGTGTTCAAATCCATGGCCCCATCGCTCCATGTCTCTGTAGCCTCTTCCACTTGACCAGGAGACTCTTTTCATTAGCCTGTACGGAATTTGAAGCAGAAATTCAGTCCTAACTCATTAGCCAGGAAGGATCATTTTGCTTTGTGAAATATAGAGAACGGCGTCAACTTGGAAAAGAGCAATAGGCCCAAGTAAAAAAAAATTACTTACCTGCATCTACCAATCGAGATACTTCTGAGCGAATCATCCTGAGTTTCAGCCAGTCAGGGAGAAGCAGTGCTTCTTCTGAAGTGTCGACTAGGAATGCCGTGGGGAGTGGCTTCTTGTCAGGGAACCACACATCAAGAAGGTGGTAGAAATCACTTTCACCTGAAAACCACAATTCGAGCACCATTACATACCAACAACATTTGTAGCATTTTTTTTAAATGGGAGATTTCAGGAAGATCTATCAAGGAAACACTCACACTCAGGCATACAAGGCTGAGGAGCAACTTGGTACAATGAGCTGAAATACATTGTTGTTGGCATTAAAGTTCAATGTTGCATAGAGTTCATCTACTGTCTGCATAGTGAGAGCCAGCAGCTATACAGATAGTATCAGCAAGGCACACCCTCTCATACTCAGACAAAACACTTTTTCTACATCTGCTTGGCTGGATGAATTTATTCTTAGGACATGGCAAGACCAGCACTTATGGCCACTTGTTAATTAAACTTGAGATGGTGGACGACCTTCATAAACTACTTAAGTCCACGTGCTGAAACAACTCAGTATTGTTCGGGAGTTCCAAGATTTGGACCAAGCAATAATGATGGGTCGATGATGTAATGTCAAGGCAGGATGATGTAATGTCAAGGCAGGATGATGTGGAACTTGGACAGAAACTTGCAGGTAGTAATGTCCTCATGTGCTCGTCACCCTTGTCCTTCTCAGTAGTAAAGTTGTAGGTTTAGAGGATGTCGTCAAAGAAGCACTGACAAGTTGCTGCAATACATCTTATAAAAGCTACACATTGCAGTCAGAGGGCTTCAATAATGGTGGGGGGTGGGGGGAGTAAATATTTTAATCTGGTGGGTGGTTGTCTCAATGAAGCAATCACCTTATCCTGGAGACCAAAGCATATGGCATAGGCAACACAAAGGGGATTCACGTAGTGCAAAGCTGCAAGTGGCCATCTCTCTCAGACATGAGTGAACAGCCATGTAATACAACATGTAATACAGTATTTTGCCATGTAATACAGTATTTTGTGTAACACAAAACTGCTTAATGCAGGCTCAGATGTGGTCAACCCACATACCCTTCTACTTATCAAGGTCAGAAGTGTTGAGAACAGAGTACATTCTTCTCCTTATAACCAATCTCAAACTCAGCTCAAGTCAGCTACAGCAATGGGTCAAACTCTGCCCCAAATTCAGAGCAGGATCCCCAATATAGTTCCTATCCCATCCATATCATGTTATCCAAGAGAAATCGCCAATTTACAACAAACTGCGAGCAATTTTCCGCAAAGTCTCACTGCTTCAGAACCAATGGGGACTGACTTCCTGAAATGCCTTGGGGTGGGGTGGGGTGGGGTGGAGGGGAGAAACTATTCCAGGTTGAACTTGAAGCCAGTTGCCAGAAGTGAGCAAGGCAAGGATCAAGTTCAGTAAGTAGTTTCTGCAATGCAATGTATGTTTTGTAAGTTTGCTAAAGAAATTGGAAAAGGAATAACATCTGAGTTATTGCTCCTCAAGCAATTGACACAATAAAAAACATCTTTCTTTGTGATGAATATATATTGTATTGAGGAAGAAAATTTTGAGGAGAACTGCTTGTTATTCCGAGAATTCAGACAAACAAGCGACCAAGACACTGATTTTAGAATCTTGAAGTATAGTCGTAACAATGTAGTGAGCAGCAAACGTGCAGAACAAGGTATCAGAAGCTGCAATGAGGTAGTTACATGATAATCTCCACCATATAATGTGGCATCAGAAATGTGTTAAATGGGATAGACTCAGAATAGATCAGGTAGCTCAAAGCTGAACATGCATGAAGCACTGTGGACCATTAGCAGCAGTGGTGTTCACCACCACAATCTATAACCTTATGGTCCAGCAAACCACCCACTCTAGCATCAGATGCAGCTATGGTCTCACAATCAATAGATCAGAATGAAACTCTGCAGTCCTATCACATCTGGTCTTGAATAGTGGTAGACAACTAAACAGCTACTGAGTGGAGAGGCTCCAAGAACATCCCCATCCTCAAGGATGGCAGGGTTTAGCATGTGCGTGCTAAAGGAAAAGACTGATGATCCATCTCACTTCCTTCTGAGATCCCAGCGATCACAGAAGCCAGTCTCCAGACAATTCAATTCATTCCACGTGATATCAAGAAATGGATGGTACAGCAAAGGCAATGGAACCAGAAAATGTTCTACAAAAGTACTGAAGGTCTGCCCTCCAGAACTGGCCACCACTCTAGTCAAGCTGTTCCAATGCAGTTACAGCCTGTCATCTACCTGACAATGTGGAGAATTGCCCAGTTATGTTCTGTTAACAAAAAGCAAGAAAAATCAAACTCTGGTAATTACCACCAATCAGTCTGCTCTTAATCCTCAGCAGAGTGACAGAAGGTGTTATATACAGTGTTATCAAAGAGCACTTACTTGCCAATAGCCAACTCACCAAAGCCCAGTTTGGGTCTAACCAGGACCACACAGCTCCAAGCCACATCACAGCCTTGTTGTAAACATGGACCAAAAAGCTAAATTCCAGAGATGAGAGTGACTGCCCTGACATCAAGGCAGCATTTGAACAAGTTTGGCATCAACAGCAGGTAAGACTGAATCCAATGCACATCAATGGGAAGTCATTTTAGTCATACCTTGCACAGTCACCCTCGCCCAAGGACATTGCAGAGTTCCTCAAGGCAATGTCTCTGGCCTGACCATCTTCAGCTGCTTCATTAATGACCTTCCTTCCACCACAAGGTCAACAAGGCACCTTGGTGTACATGTTTAAGGATCTCTGAAGGCAGCAGCACAGGTAGATAATGCAGTTAAGAATTTGCCTATTTTAGCTAGGGCGTACAATATAAGAGCAGGAAGATTATGATAAAACTATATTTAGGCTACAATTGGAGTACTACGTGCTATTCTGGTTGCCACATTATAAGAAGGATGTGATGGCACTGGAGAGGGTGAAGAGGAGATTCACCAGAATGCTGCTTGGAATGGAATGTTTCACTATGAGGAAGGACTGCATTTGTTGGAGGAGGAGGGTGCATTTGTTTTCCTTGGAGTACAGAAGGTTGAGGGGGGACCTGATTAAGGTATACAAAATTATGAGGGGTATAGACAAGGTAGTGAGAAACTTTTCCCTTCAGCAGGGGTCTCTATAACAGTCAGCAAAGATTTAAGGTAAGGGTTATGAGATTTAAAGGGGACCTGGGGAAAAATATTTTCATCCATAGGATGGTTCAAATCTGGAATGCACTGTTGGAGAGGGTGGTGGAGGCACAAAATAATGTTTGAGTTGTATTTATTTGAGCACTTGAAACACCATGGCATAGAAGGGCCAAGAGATGGGAAATGTTATTAGTATATTGAGGTTGGCATGGACAGTGGGTAATGGCCAGCATGGACTCAGTGGGCCAAAGAGCTTGTTCCCTTGCTGTACAACTCAATGACTGACAAGTGGGGATGTTCACTGATGACTGCACAATATTCTATTCCATTTGCAACTCCTCAATAATTCAGGCATGGGCTGATAAATGGCAAGTAAAATTCATGCCATGAAAGCGTCAGCCAATGACCAGGTCCAACAAGGCAGAATCTAACCAGCTACTGCTCATATTCAATGGCATTACCATCACCAAGCCTCCTACCATCATCATCCTGGGGGTCACTAATGATCAAAGCTCAAATGGACTAATTACATAAATACTAGAGATACAAGGGCAGGTTAGCGGTTAGGTATCTTGTGGAGAGTGACTCGCCCTCTGACACCTCAAGGCCTTTCCGACTATTTTCCATAATCAGTGCAGCTCCAACAATTCTCAAGAAGTTCATCACATCCAGGACAAAGCAGCCTGGCACCCCATTAACCACAGTGAACATTCACACCCTCCACTACTGGCACACACTGCTGCAGTGTATACCAGCTCCAAAATGCACGGCAGTTACTCACCTGGGCTACTCCCAGAGTACCTCAGAAATCCACAGTTTCTACAGCCAAGAAGGACAAAGGCTTTGGGTGCATGGGAACACTATCTTTCCCTTCAAGTCAAACACCATCCTCACTTGTAAATACATGACCAATCGTTCATTGTTACTGTGTCCACATGTGGGAGCTGTCTCCACCCAAAACCACTGTTGAAGTGCCTTCACCAGAGACTGCAGTGGTTCAAGGTGGTGGCTCACTACCACCATCTTCTCAGAGGCAACCAGGGATGGGTAATAAATGCCAGACTTGATAGCACTACCCATTCAGAAAATGAATTTAAATAAATGAAACCATTATATCCTAATGGACTGGGTATTGAGTGCTTAAGCAAAAGTGTAAACCCCCAACCATAGCACAGAGCATGCAACCACTGAGATGCAGCAGACACCTGGAATATCAATATTATTAGCATCAACCTATCCACCCATACCATCCCAACTTACCCACCCAAAGATTTTTGTTTAAAAGCATGAATACTTAGAGTTTCTGCATCCTGCTCTCATGTCTATACCTTGAGGAGGACCTAACGTCAGGAGGATGACCATGGCGTGAACCACCAGAATATGCATGGTAGCTGTCTCCCCAGTGGTCCAACGCAGGAAGACCTGGTCCTGGGACTCAGACTGTGGATCAGAAACATGCAAAAATTGTTAGTTTTCCCTGTGGCAGTCACATTCCTGGAATCAAATTCTATTTAAGAGTCTAAAGTATTCAACTAAGCAGCAACTTCCTAAATGGAATTAGAGAAAGTTAAATGAAAAGGAAAAATTTGCAAAGCTATTGGGAAAGAGCAGGTAGAATGAAACTAAGCACTTAAGCACTTGCAAAAATACATATGCTATCAACAAGATAGCTTTCTTCTGTGCACAAGGATAGAATGGGATGTGTTTTAATAATGATATAACTTCACCACTGCCTGACCCATTTAGTGTTTCTCATAAGACTCTCAACTTATAGAATGGCACATTAAAGTAAGATGCCATCTGTGCCTCTTTGAAAGAAACTAATTACCTAAGAACCCAAGAAATAGGAGGAGTAGGCTACTCCACCTCCTGAGCCTGCTCCACCATTCAATAAGATTATAACTGATTTTCTATTTCAAAACCATCTTCCTGCTCCATCTCCACTACCGTGAACACCTCTATTAAATCTTCACAGTGGCACAGCTAAAAGAGCTGCTGTCTGACAGCTTCAGCAACCCGAGTTCAATCCTGACCTTTGGTGCTGCCTGTGTGGACTTTGCAATTTCCTCCTGAGACTATGTGGGTTTCTTCTGGGTACTCTGGTTTCCTCCCACATCCCAAAGACATGCAAGTAAGTTAACTGGCCACTGCAAATTATCAGTAGTGCATAGGTGAGTGGTGGAAGCTGTGGAAAGTTAATGGGAAAGTGGGGAGAATAAAATGGGATTGCTGTAGGATTAGTGTAAATGGATGCCTGATGGTCAGCATGGACTCGGCGGACTGAAGGGCCTGTTTTCCATGCTATATGACTCAATAATGTTAGATGTCTCGACATAATGAGAACAATTGCAGCTTCTTTTTTTCTCTGCCCATTCCTTCTGCTCCCAGATTTCCTTCATTCACACGAACCTTCCGATTTCTCACTTAAGTTCTCATTTAACTTCTTCATGTGGATAACGGACTATGAAGAGAGTAAAACAGCTGCGGCATAATCCCCAGCAGACACCAGGACCAGGTGTGTACCCAATGACCCAACAGATCACTGAATCATTCATGAATCTAGTGGCTGAGTTGGAAGTAACGTGCCGTTGGGACCAAAGCTGGAGATCGAGCCCGCATAACCAGCCACTCACCCAGCTGTACACCTCCTCATCCTCCTTGGTCTTCCGCATCCGCTTCACATATCGAGAGAAGATGGCGATGAGCGCCACCAGCACAGACTCGCACTCTGATCTGTAGGAGTGCTTGGCAAAGAGGTGGGTCATTATGGTGGATCTCTCCACAATTAAGCGAGCAACATCCTGAGGAAACAAAATGATGAGTCACAAAAACAAAACTCACAAAGGGAGAAGTACATTGTAAGCAAGGCATCTGAAAGAGAAAAATTCTACCAGATCACTCTTAAAAGGTCGCTACCTAAAAGTTGTCAGCCTGGTTTTTAAACTTTTTTTTTAAGATAACTGGCTGATGTCCTGCTTTTTTTTTGTGTTTACCTAGTCATTTCTACCAATCGCCCATTGTGCTCAGTGTTTCACAGAGAATGCTGGTCCAACCATGCTTCCAATTTAAAGTTCATATTGTTGAACTCTGTGGTCTTGACCCTGCCTCTCCATGTAACCTTCTCCAGACTGACAGCCCCCACTGAGATCTCTGCTCTCCTCCAATTCTGGCCCCACTGTTTTACTTGTTCTTAATTGTTGTGCCATCAAATATCTCACCCCTCACCTCTAAGTCCTACACTAAATCCTCACCACCCTCTTCTCTTTCAAGCTGCTCTTTTGAATCCACCCTTCTGACAATTCCTTTGATCACCTATCCCAACACGTATTTACAAGTGGAGCTCTGTGCTAAATTTTGTCTGATTATGCTCCTGTGAAACACCAAGGCTTAGTAACTACATTGATAGTGCTACTATACTGCAGCAAAGCAGTATATAAAATAACTTAATTGTTTAGTATCTTCCAAAGCCACCAGAATTTTCTTTGTTGAAGATATTAAGTTGGGATTATCCACCTTTCACACATTAGCAGCACTTCTAATGTTTCAGCTAAGTTTGCATATATTGGGAGGTTGACAAGACAAAGTTCTAACACGAAAATAAATGCAATGGAACACAAAATACAGAAGAACCCTCTAAATCTGGAACCAAGGGTGCCGGACTGGCAGATTATCACTCCCGTTAATACCCCAACACACTTTGAATTCAACTTTTGAAAGATGTTATACAGTAGCACAATATATTTCCTGGTGAAACCTGATAAATTTAAAATATTATTGGGAAACAGGACCCCAGTGACTTTAGAGAGAACACAGGAAATATGGTCTAAGTGCATTTAAAGTTAGCACGGGAAACAGGGCCCCTGTTAGTTTAAAGGAAGCACAGGAAATGGAACCCAGTGTGTTTAAAGGGAGTGTGGGGAACAGGATCTTACTGTGTTTAAAGCAGTGCAGGAAATGGATACCAGTGAGTTTAAAGGGAGCATTGGAAACAGGGCTTTGTATGTTTAAAAGGGAGCCCTGGTGAGTTTAACGAAGCTGGGAAGAAGGGCCCTGGTATTTTTAAAGCGATTGTGAGAAAGTGGGCCATAGTGTTTTTAGAGGGAGTTCTTGGAAGCATGAGAATCTGGCCCAAGGAGCTAGATGCTGAACCACTGGGATTTCTGAACAGATAGCAGATTGGAGTTTTACAGTAAATCACTCTTCTTTACATTGAGCATATGCTAAGTGTGCTGAAGAATCACACTATCAACATTAAATGATGCAAAGCAGCAACAGGTTTGCTTGTCTCACATCACACAAAAACATAAGAAACAGAAGCAGAACACCATTCAGCCCCTCAAGCCTCTTCTACCATTTAACAAGATCATGCCTGATCTTCAGCCTCAACACCATTTTCGTTCCTGATCCCCAGCAATCCAAAATCCTACCTCAGTCTTGAACATACTTAATGGCACCCACAGCTCTCTCGGGTACAGAATTCCAAAGATTCACGACCCTCAGAAGAAATTTCTCCCCATCTCAGTCAATCTCTTGTCCCAAGTCTACAACTCCTAGTTCTAGATTACCCATTTATGCCTTCTCTGTGTTTTCTGGTTGTTACCCATTCCACTATCCATTGTCATATTACACCCTCAACCTTACAAGTCCTCAAAATTTATTATGCAGATTCTCATTAAGCACATTTCCAAAAAGGCATTCAAAAGAAGCATATTCACAAGCTGGGAGAATGAGGCAGCACCTTGTTCTGACATTGATCTATTATTTTCTTCTAGCGGCCACGTCATTCAAACCTGTAGCATTGTTCTTACCAGAGCAAGGTCGTTGTGCTGAGCCTGCTCCTCTACTGGTGCATGTTGTGACAAATAAATGACATAGGCACTGATGGTCTGGGGATCAGTCTCCACATGAATCGCCTGCAAATCAAAATTAGCAACTAGAATTTTAAAAATTAACAAATTCATAACCCAAATCAACACCAAATATGTTGCATCTGTCAGTGATTTATCCCTTGTATGTTCCTAATTTGTTCTGCCTCTTTTGGCTAGATACCACACCATTTCCCTATCTGATCAAATCCTAAACAGTTAAAATACACTAGTCCCAGTAACAAAACAGCAATGTTCACTTGAGAAGGTGAACAAAAAAAGGAATCTGACGCCACCATGTGGTGAAAAGTCCTGCTCTCAGCCAACTTGAGTCATACATCACAGAAAATACAGCACAGGAACAGGCCCTTTGACCCAACTCGTCCAAGTTGCCTACCCAAGCCAGTCCATTTACCTGCATTTGGCCCATATCCCTCTAAACCTTTCCTATCCATGTACCTGTCCAAATGTCTTTTAAGTGTTGTAACCGTACCTGCCTCTACCACTTCCTCTGGCAGCTCATTCCATATATAAGCACCACCCTCCGTACAAGAAGGTTGCCCCTCAGGTCCCCTTTAAACACAGAAGGAAATGCTGTCAACTATCCACAGCATCAGAAGGGTACACAGACTGCTATGCACTTACCTTGATCATTCATTTAGGTCATGAATTCAAGACCCCTCCAGAAACTTGAGTACATCATCTAAGCTGGCACTTCAATACAGTACGAAGAGTCTGCTGCGCTGTTGGATTTCCCACCTTCAGAAGCATTATTAAACCAAAGTCCCGTCTCACTCACAAACATGACCCCTGGTCATCATTTTGGTAAAGAGCTGAGGATTCATCAGCAGTGCTCTGGACAATATTTATCCCTCAGCCAACATCACCCAAAATACAGATTATCTGGTAACAATCACATTGCTGTATGTGGAAACTTGCTGTTCATACATCAGTGCTACATTTTTGTCAATACTGATAATGCTTCAAACTGTATTTGAATGACTGGATACTGTTCTGGGATGACCCCAGATTGTAAAGCCATTGCATATATGCAAAAATGTTGTTGAATTTATAATTCATTGCATTAATTATATTGAGGCATTAAAGCCCCACCAATTAAATGCAAATAGTATTTTAAGATATGGAATATTTAAACTACTCCAGTTTGTTTTCAGCTTTCAAAATTCAAGCACGGTGTCACCTGACCACTACCTTGAGTCACACCACTACAGCACAGAAACAGGCCCTTCAGCCCAACTTGTCCATGCCAACCAAGATGTCTACCTGAGCTCATCCAATTTGCCTGTATCTGGCCAGTATTTCTCTTGGCCTACATATTCATTTACTCCATCAGTTTTCAAACCGGTGTCCTTTTACTCAAGTTTTTCTTCAATAATGCGATGGGCCAAGGGACCTTTGTCCACATTGTAATACTAGACAGAAAAAAGTTAGCAAAAGTTGAATTTGTTAAATAATGCTCACCTGCTGCAGGGCCAAGGAAGTCATCTTACAGACGCTGCTGAAGAGGGGCAGTTTGGGAAGATCCCGCAACAGCCACTGATATCCAGGGAGTGGCTCACCATCACTCGAGTCCTCTTCCATCATCTGGTCTCGTTCCTCCACGTCCCGCAGACTGCTCTCCGAGTCAGTCAGTACCAGAGACAATCCCTGCAGTGAAGGAGAAGGTTGAATATTCATGTCTCAACATGAGAAGTCCTTTGACAGTGACGTCCAAAAAAAGTTAAAATGTTCGCAATATCAATATGGAAGGATACCTGACCCATTTCTCACCACCTCCTCTGCACCCCTCCCCACAGGACATCATAAGACTTGTGAATCACTGATTATTATAAGCCAGTAAGTGAGACAAATGGTGTGGAGGAGACACATGCGAAGCACAAACATCAGCATCCTCCCATCACAGCCAAGTAATCCACTGACACTTCCTAGGTCATTCCCTCCTATTCCTTATATCTTTATATTCACTTCCAGGAAATGTTCACAATGTGCAGGAAGCAGTTCCAGGTAACAGGTATCTGGGTCATTGCTATTGTAACACTCAATGAAAAAGTGACTCCATCAGCCCTCACCTCACTACATTAGTATATGTGACACTGCCATCCCCCAAACCTTTGCCTTCAACATCTGAGGTGTCACCATTTACAGAAATTTGGTAAAATACCAGTCATAAAAATACTTTGGCTGCACAAGCCGGACAAAGCCCGAGTACCTTTCAGTGAGTGACTCAGCTAACACCCCAAACCCTTTCCATAAGGCACAAGCCAGGAACTTGGTGAATATTCGTCATGTGCTGAGATGAGTGCAGCTCCTGCAACTCTCAATTAGCTCAGCATCATTCAGGTTAGAAAAAAAAGCTAATCCACCACCAGCAACTCACAAACCATGACTTCTACCACCTAGAAGGGCAAGGGCAGACAGCAGGTGGGAACAGCACTACCTGCAATTTCCCTTCCAAGACACACACCATCCTGATTGGAAACATAGGCCTGGCCTATCATTCAATATGATAATGGGTGATCTATGCTGCCTCAACTCCACTTCTGTGCCAGTTCCCCATAACCCTCAATTCCTCAAACTTTCAAATATTTATTAATCTTCACCTTAAATATTTCTAATGATTTGGCCTCCGCCACTCTGTGGGGCAGAGAATTCCAGAGATTCACCACTCTCTGAGAGAAGAAATTTCTATGCACCTCAGTTTGAAATGACCACCCCCTTATCTTGTAACTATGTCCTCTCGTTCATGACTCTCCTACTAGTGAAAACCAATATCACTAAGAGTCCCCTCAATACAAGAATTACAATGGTTCATGACAGTACCTCACCACAGACTTCTTAAAGGTAACAAGGCATGAGCACTAAATGCTGGCTTAGCAGTAATGCGTGTAAACAAGTTAAAACAAAACCTGACCCATCTTCACAAAGATAAATAGTAAATTCAAAAGATGCACAGTCCCTTCCAACATACCTTCATGGCCAGAACGCGAGAGGCCACTTGTGGGGAGCTCAGGCGCCTCAAGAAGTAATCCAGCACTTCACAGGTGGTTTGTTCATCAGCTTTGGTACCCAACAGGAGGTCCTGCAGGCGGCCCAGGAGCTGCCGCTGTTTCTGTTGTCTCTGTAATCATGAGAAAAGCACCGAGTTCAAATAAGGAAGCAAACCACCCCACTCCATTACTTGAGCACAGAGGCTTAATCAATACTCCCAGTACTACCACTGAGACGGCGCTTCTCATCACAACTGACATCTTGCAGGTATGACACCAACCCAAGATCCAGACACTGGCTGCTCAAGGGAAAAGCAAACACAATTGGCTCAAACAAGCATGTAAGCTGCAGCTGCTCTGTCAGAGGTTAAATGGTTTTAGAAGGGTCAAGCATATCTCTTGTCTACAAAACTTGGGACAAATTATAAAAAACCTCAGCCAACCTCTTCATAAGGCCAGGACACACACAGTGAATGGCAGAGGCCTAAGGAGTGTTGTTGAACTGAGTTAGGGGCTAGAAATACATAGTTCTCTGAAAGCAGCAACACAGGATGGTGAAGGAGTACAGCACACTTGCCTTCATTGGCTGAGGCATTGAATACAAGAGTTGGAACATACAAAGCGTTGGTTAGACCACACTTTGTGTGCCATTCTGGTAACCAGGCTATGGGAACAATGTGATTACGCTAAAGAGGGTGCAAAAAAGATTCACAAGGATGTTACAGGGACTGGAGGGCTTGAGTTTATAAGGAGAGACTGGATAGGCTGGGACTCTTCCCTGGAGCAAAGGAGACTGAGGGGTGAACTAATAGAGGTTTATAAAATCATGAGAGCATAGCTGGGGTAGATAAAAGTCTTTTTCTCAGGGTAGAGGTGTCTAAAGCTATGGGGCATAGGTTTAAAGTGAGAGAGGAAACATTTAATGGGGACGTGAGGGGCAAGTTTTTCCCACACAAAGGCTGGTGGGTAAATGGAACGAACTGCCAGAGGAGGTGATAGAGGCAGATACAATTACAACAATTAAAAGACATTTAGATATAAATAGACATTTGGTACATGGATAGAAAAGATTGAGGGGGGTATGGGCGAAACACAGGCAAATAGGTCCAGCTTAGATAGGGATCTTGTCGGGCATGGACCAGTTGGGCTGAAGGGCCCATATCTGTGCAGGATAACTCCATGACTCTACAACCACAGTAGAAAATGGGCCCCGTGAAAACTTTCAAACCACCGAGCCAGTGCTGACCATCAACCACCTTCCTACACTAATCCCATTTTTTTTTATTCTCCCCACATTCTCATCAATTCCAGCAAGATTCTACCACTCACCTACACACTAGGTGCATTTACAGTGGCCAATCCCCATGAGCAGTACTGCAGCTGCTCAAGAAGGTGGCTTATCACCACGTTCTCAGTGGCAGTTATGGTTGGACAATAAATACAGAGCTTGCCAGCAATGCCTAGATCCCAAATAAGAACAAGTAAATAAAAATAACATATTAGCAGCAGTTCCCTCTCAGGTCGGGTGAGTGTATTTCAAAAGCTTGTGTGTTTTGCGGGCTTTTCTTTTACAGAAGGAGCCAGGCAGCCGTTGGAGCAGCAGTTCCCTTTCAGGTCCGGTGAGTGTATTTCAAAAGCTTGTGTGTTTTGCGGGCTTTTCTTTTACAGAAGGAGCCCGGTGGCCGTTGGAGCAGCAGTTCCCTTTCAGGTCCGGTGAGTGTATTTCAAAAGCTTAATAAGTGGAGGGCAACTGAAGGGTTAAACAGAGTGTTGAGTGCTTGATTATTGGGAGTGTGTACTTGAGGTAATTGGCAGAGACAAATATAAGGAGGAGTAACTGAAGAGGAGTGGCTCAGGGTAAGAGTGGAGCTTTGACTTAAGAGGCTGAGGTAAGAGCTTGCTCCCAGAGAGGTAAGGCTGATAAGTTCCTTTAATTAATTTAGGAGTAGGTAGTGATGGCAGCAGCTAGGGTGGTCATGTGTTCTGTATGTGGGAAGTCAGGGACAGCACACTTGTCCCTGATGACTATACCTGTAAAAGGTGCATTCAGCTGCAGCTCCTGACAAACTGAGTTAGGGAACTGGAGCTGGATGAATTCTGGATCATTTGTCAGGCAGAGGCAGAAATAGACAGGAGTTTCAGGGAGATAGTCACTACTAAAAGTCAGGAGGCAGGTAGCTGGGTGACTGTTGGGAAAGGGTATAGATTGAAAGAGCAGAGCACCCCTGTGGCTGTTCCCATCAACAATAAGTATACTGTTTGACACTGCTGGTGGGGATGACCTACCAGGGACAAGCTGCAGTGGTTGTGTCTCTGGCACTGAGATGGGATCCTTGACTCAAAGGAAGGTGGGAAAAGAGGAGAGCAGTAGTGATAGGGGATTTGATAGTTAGGGGGACAGATAGGAGGTTCTGTGGGAGAGATTGAGAATCCTGGATGGTCTGGTGCCAGGGTCTGTGATATCTCAGATTGAGTTCTTGATATTCTCAGGAGGGAGGGTGAGCAGCCAGATGTTGTGGTCCATGTAGGGACCAATGATGTGGATAAGAAAGAGTAGGAGGTCCTGCAAAGAGTTCAGAGAATTAGGTGCAAAGTTGAAGGACAGGACCTCCAAGGTTTCAATCTCAGGATTACTACCCATGCCATGAGCTAATGAGGCTAGAAATAGGAGGATTGTGCAGCTAAATAAGTGGCTAAGGAATTGGTGCAGGAGGGTGGGCTTCATGTTTCTAGACAGTTGGGCTTCCTTCCAGGGAAGTTGGGACCTGTTCTGACAGGATGGTTTGCACCTGAACTGGAGGAGGACTAACCTACTTGTGGGTAGGTTTGCTAGTGCTGCTCTGGGGGGTTTAAACTAGATTTGCAGGGGAGGGGAACCAGAGTGTTAGAGCAGATAGTGAGGTGGTGGAGGAAAAAAGGTCATGTGAGGACTGCAGGTATCGATAGAAATGTTCTCAGGTGCATCTATTTCAATGCAAAAAGTACTATAGGTAAGTCAGATGAGTTTAAGGTGTGGATTGGCATGTGGGATTATGACATTATTGCTATGCCCACAGATGTGGCCTGACCTGAGTATTTCCAGCACTTTGTTTTTTAAGATTTCTGCTATCTGCAGCTTTTTTTGGGCCCTACTCTTTCCATGGTTACCTTGTTGACCTTAATATAATTACAATATGCTGTGGAATTTTTGTGCCCCTCTTTGCCATCCTAATTTTTTTAAGCACCTTCCTACATTCTGTAGTCTTCTGAAGGGCCTCTCCATTTTCAGTGCTCCAGACTTACCAGATGCTTTTTTAATCCAATCTTTGATATTTGTTAACATCTAGGATTCCTTAGACTAGTTGTCCTTGCCTGTTCACCTAGGAAAACATTGGCCCTGAACTCTTAATTATTTCACTTTTAAATGACTCCTGCTTGTTGGATGTAAACTTAAGTAGCTGCTCCCAGTCTACTGCCAGGTCCTGTCCTATGGTATTGCAATTGGCCTCCCACCCACCACACCCACCCCCACCCCCCCCCCCCCAATCCTAAACCTTAATTTCCAGTTTGTCCTTATCCTTTTCATAACTACCCTAAAACCTACAAAGTTATGGTTACTATTCTTTGGAGCGTAGGAGGATGAGGGGTGACCTCACAGAAGTTTATAAAATCATGAGGGGTATGGATAAGGTGGACAATCATAGTCTTTTCCCCAGGGTTGGGGAGTCCATAACTAGAGGGCACAGATACAAGATAAGAGGAGAGATTTAAAAGAGACCGGAGAGATAACTTCTTTACACAAAGGGTAGTGTGTACCTGGAATGAGCTGCCAAAGGAAGTGGTCAAGGTGGGTACAGTTGCAATGTTTAAGAGGCATTGGGATAGGTACATGGAGGAAAGGGGCCTGGAGGGTTATGGGCCAACTACAGGCAACTGGGACTAGCAGGAAGGATGCTGTGGTTAGCATGGACCAGTTGGGGCCAAAGGGCCTGTTTCCGTGCTGTATTACTGACTTTATGACAATTAGTGAGACTTGGATGCAGGAAGGGCAGGACTGGCAGCTTAATGTTCCGGGGTTCCGTTGTTTCAGACATGATAGAGGGGGAGGGATGAAAGGGGGAGGAGTGGCATTACTAGTCAGGGAAAATATCACAGCTGTGTAGACAGGACAGCCCAGAGGGCTTGTCTACAGAGGCCATATGGGTGGAGCTGAGGAATAGGAACAGTGTGGCCACACTAATAGGGTTGTATTGTAGACTGCCCAATAGTCAGAGGAAATTGGAGGAACAAATCTGTAGTGAAATAGCAGACCGATGTAAGAAACAAAGTTGTAATAGTAGGGGATTTTAACTTTCCACATTGACTGGGACTCCCACACTGAAAGGGCTGGATGGCTTGGAATTTGTCAAATGTGTTCAGGAAAGTTTTCTAAATCAATATATAGAGGTACCAATGAGAGAGAATGTAATACTTGATCTCCTATTAGGGAACCAGACAAGTCAGGTGACAGAAGTATGTGTAGGTGAGCATTTTGGGTCCAGTGACCATAATGTCACTAGTTTCAAGTTAATTATGGATAAGGACAGGTCTGGTCCTTGGGTTGAGGTTCTAAATTGGAGAAACGCCAATTTTGTGGAAATGAGAGAGGACCTAGGAAAAGTGGATTGGGATAAGTTTTCTGGCAAGGATGGGTTCAGTAAGTGGAAGGCCTACAAGGGTGAAATTTTGAGAGTGCAGAGTTTGCATGTTCCTGCCAGGATTAAAGGCAAAATTAACAAGCAGAGGGAACCTTGGTTTTCTAGGGATATTGGTGATCTGGTTAAGAAAAAGGTGTATAGCAGGTATAGGCAATTAGGAACAAATGAGGTACTTGAAGAGTATAGAACAAGAAAGAAAATTCCTAAAAAAAAAGAAATCAGGAAGGCAAAAAAGACATGAGGTTGCCTTGGCAGACAATGTGAAGGTAAACCCAAAAGGTTTCTATGTGTATATTAAGAGTAAAAGGATAGTGAGGGACAAAATGATCCCCTAGAAGATCAGAGTGGTCGTTTATGTGTGGAGCCTCAGGAGATGGGGGAGATCTTAAACAGTTTTTTGCATCAGTATTTACTGAGGAAACTGGCATAGTGGATATGGAAGGAAGGGAAACAGGCAATAGTGTCATGGAACACATAGAGATTAAAGAGGAGGTGCTTGCTGCTTTACAGCGAATAAAGGTAGATAAATCTCCCAGGCCTGATAAGATATTTCCTCTGACATTGAGAGAGACTAGTGTAGAAATTTCAGGGGCCCTGACAGATATATTTAAAATGTCCTTAGCCATGGGTGTGGTGCCAGAGGACTGAAGGGTAGCTCATGTTGTTCCATTGTTTAAAAAAGGATCTAAAAGTAAACCAGGTAATTACAGGCCAGTGAGCTTAACATCAGTAGTGGGTAAATTATTGGAAGGTGTTCTGAGAGATGGGATATACAAGTATTTGGATAGCCAAGGGCTGATTAGGGATAGTCAGCATAGCTTTGTGCGTGGTAGATCGTGTTTAATGAATCTTGTGGAGTTTTTCAAGGAGGTTACCAAGAAAGTAGATGAAGGAAAAGCTGTGGATGTTGTCTACATGGACTTTAGTAAGGCCTTTGACAAGGTCCCACATGGGAGGTTAGTTCAGAAGGTTCAGGCACTAGGTATCCATGGAAAGGTTGTAAACTGGATTTGAAATTCTGAGTGGGAGAAGACGGTGGTAGTGGATGATTGTTTCTCAGACTGGAGGCCTGTGACTAGTGGTGTGCCTTAGGGATCTGTGCTGGGGTGATTGTTGTTTGTTGTCTATATAAATGATCTAGATGTGGTAAATTGGATCAGCAAGTTTGCTGATGATACTAAGATTGGAGGCGTAGTGGACAGCGAGGAAGGTTTTCAAAGCTTGCAGAGGGATCTGAACCAACTGGAAAAATGGGCCAGAAAATGGCAGATGGAATTTAATGCAGACAAGTATGAGGTGTTGCATTTTGGAAGGACAAATCAAGGGAGGACATACACAGTAAGTGGTGGAGCACTGAGGAGTGCAGAGGAACAAAGGGATCTGGGAGTTCAGATACATAATTCCCTGAAAGTGGCATCACAGGTAGACAGGGTTGTAAAAAAGGCTTTTGGCATCCTGGCATTCATTAAATCAAAGTACTGAGTATAGGAGTTGGGATGTTATGGTGAGGTTGTATAAGGCATTGGTGAGGCCAAATTTGGAGTATTGTGTGCAGTTCTGGTCACCTAACTATAGGAAGGATATTTGTAAGATCGAAAGAGTGCAGAGGAGATTTACTGGAATGTTGCTGGGTCTTCAGGAGTTGAGTTACAGGGAAAGACTGAACAGGTTAGGACTTTATTCCTTGGAGTGCAGAAGAATGAGGGGAGATTTGATAGAGGTTTACAAAATGAAGGGCATAGACAGTTAATGCAAGTAGGCTCTTTCTACCTGGATTATGAGATAAGTACGAGAGGACATGGCTTTAGGGTGAAAGGGGAAAAGTTTAGGGGGAACTTCCTCACTCAGTGGTGGGAATGTGGAACAGGCTGCCATCTGATGTAGTGAATGCGGGCTCACTCTTGAGTTTTAAGAATAAATTGGATAGATACATGGACGGGAGAGGTCTGGAGGGTTATGGACTGGGTGCAGGTAAATGGGACTAGCGGAATACCGTTTCGGCACAGTTTAGAAGGGCCGAATGACCTGTTTTCTGTGCTGTAGTGTTCTATGGTTCTATATGCTGGGTAAGCACAAGACTTTTTTCAGCATTTGCAATTGTCAATATACACATGCTACTTCCCCATTTGGGCAAATGCAGTCTTACCTGTCGTTTCTTGGCCCGCTGTTCTTTGCTCTCCCCCTCATCTTCCTCCTCTGTAGAGGCCACCTCATCAGCAGCATCGTGAAGCAGGAACTCACACAGACACTGGACAGGCAGCACATCCAAGGACCCTTCACTAGACTGTACAAGATCTGCTAACCAGGGCATGGATTGAGACGAAGCCTAGAAGAAAAAGGTAGGAATGGAAAAAATAATGCATTAACAATTTAGCACTTGATATCAAATCTTTTTTAATTAATAACATTTTTTGATTAATATAACATATATAATGGCAAGAGGATCAGTAACCAAAGAATACAGATTTAAGATAACTGACTAAAAAGAAAGCTGGGAATTTAGAATTATGCAGCACAGAAAACAGGATCTTCAAATCCAACTCATCCATGTCACTCAAGTTGCTTAACTGAGCTTGTCCATCTGCCTGCATTTGGCCCATATCCCTCTGAACCTTTCTTATCCATGTACCTATCCAAATATTGTTTAACTATTGCAATAGTACTACTTTCATGAACCACGTGATAATCAGGAATGTCCTGTCTGAAAGAACAGTGAAAATAGATTCTTTTAAAAATAAACCAGACATCTATATTTAAAAGTAAAATATCAGGGCTATGACAGAAAAACAGGGGAGAGTGAAATGAATTGGTTCTTTCAAAAAAAGCAGACACAGGCACAGTGATACAATGATTCTGTTCCACAGTTCAAACCCAAATAGAAACAACAAGCATAGTTTAGGTGCAGTATGCCTGTGGCACAAGGGACTCCAACCTCTCAGGATCATCTGCCTTAATGTTTCAAACCGTTCAACCTCTTCTGGCCACCTCAGAAGGGATGCAGAAATTTTCTCAAAATACAAGCACAATGTTAGGCAAGCTTTCTCCTACTTTCTTCTACATAATCAGAGTCTGACACCTTTGGGACTAATGTCTAAAGTTCTCAGTCCAAAAAGAATTGGAAGCCAACATAAAATGGGAATACTTCAATGAAGTGTTATTTTCAGTGCAGTAAATTTTGATATACTGTAACAGAGCAGTGAAATTTTTTTAAATTTTCTATTTACAGCATGGTAACAGGCCTTTCTGGCCCAATGAGTCCATGCCACCCACTTTAAACCCAATTAACCTACCCATATGTCTTTGCAATGTGGGAGGAAACCAGAGCACCTGGAGGAAACCCACACAGACATGGGAGAACTCGCTCCTTACAGACAGTGACAGGAATCGAACCCCGATCACTGGTGTTGTAACAGTGTCGCACTAACCGCTACACTACCATGCTGCTTAGAGTAAATTTGCCTCTTAGAGTTCCACACTATCCGCATTTAGTACCAAGTGAGATGTTAAATGCTCTGTCTTTATTCAAATCTGCACTCTGAAGAGGTCATCAGGGCAAGTGTTTACAATAAGAGAACAGCAGATGCTTTGGCTCAAGAGGGTTGCAGTCTCACTTCTGACTCAGAAGGTCGGGACTTCAATCTGTACTCCAAAGAACTGAGCACATAATCAAGGCTGACACTTCAGTACCATTGATGTAATGGGAAGGAAATGTACTGTCTGAGGAGTTGTCTTTTGGATGAGACAATAAACTGAGCATGAATATAAATGATCCTTGTACAGTGCTTTGCAAAGGAGCAGGATAGTTGTTTCCAATTTTCTGACCAGCATTTATACTTCAACCCCAATAATTAAAGCATATAGTTTCACGGTTGCTTGGGAAATCTTGCTGTGATTTCCTTCATTGCAATGTTGACTATGCTTCAAAAGTACGGCGATGGTTATGAAGTATCTTTGGAATTACCAGATTCATAGGTAAACAGTAAGTCATTGCCAAGCCCTTTGTCTGAATCTGCCCTATTATATTTGATTTTGCACTAGCTCCATATAAGAATTACCCAATCACTTTGCTTGATGATTACTCATTCCAAAGGCTGCCATGGCCCCTGCATATACATAAGGAAATAGCAGCAGGATCAGGCCATTTGGCCCTTCAAGCCTCTTCTGTGCCCTCAATTCCCTGATCTTTCAAATATTTACCTACTTCCTCTTTAAATACCCTCAATGATCTACCCTCCACAACCCTCTGGGTAGAGAATTCCAGAGATTCACCATCCACTGAAAAGAAGTTCCTATATACCTCATTTTTAAGTGACGCACCCACTGCTTCCCCCCCATCTTGTAACTGTCTCCTCGTTTGAGATTCTTTCACCAGTAGCAACACTTGAAAAGTAATCCTTTGGCTGAGATATATTTTAAATGCAGAGGATGTGAAAGATACTATTTGCATGTTGGTTCTGTCCATCTGTAAATGGTTCCTATTGCCTGTCAAAGCCATGCTCACTCACCTGCCTCTGAATGATACTTAGCAGGAAGTCAGGATGGCGACTACGACACAGCAGGTGGCCAAGGCGTAGGGACTGATTCAAGCTCTTTAGCTGCTCGAGAACATGTGGAGGTGGCCGGCGGGGGGGACCCCTGAAGGGGAGAGAATCAGTTAGTAAATCAGGAACTGACAAACGTATTCACAAAGACAGAAAGGGGGGGGGGAATTTATCCTTGGTCACTAACACTAAATATCCAAGCAAGCATCAGCCACTGGTTGTACACACCTCTACACATTCAGACTTCAATGTCAGTGAATGTGCAGAGGCAAGTACAACCAGTGGCAAATAGTCCTGCTTGCATTGAGGACCACTCATGTTTCTTCCCCAATGTGTCTTCTCTAAAATAATAAAAATTCTTGCAAATGATGGAAATCCAAACAAAAATAGACAATGCTGGAAAGATGCAGCAGGGCAGGCAGCAAGAGAAACAAAATCCATGTTTTAGGTCGAAGACCCCCCACCACCACCACAGATGCTGCCTGACCTGCTGAGTGATTCCAGTATTTCCTGTTTTTGTCTTGAGCTTATCAGACTAAAGAACATACTGTACCTAAGTATCACCTCTGAGATCATCATAAAACTTTGAAAGCAGACCAGCACCAGGCTGTCAACAAAAATTTCCACTCATTTCTTGCACATGTTTACACAGCTCTCCTTTGTACTTTCCATTGTTTCCCCACACCTCACCCAGAACTGAAGACAAGCCCAAACTGTCCAGTCTTTCTTTTTAATTGTACCCTCAGTAACATTCTACTGGTAACTTTTTTCTGTAGAAAGCTAACTGTATTTCAGTCCTGTAGCCTGACAGCAACAGCTGAGAAGAGGAATTTGTCTAATTTATGTGCTGAATTTACATGAAAGAATGCCCTTCATGTGACACTTTAGTAGCTTATCATCCAGAATTAACCCCTTAAACCTTCATTGCCAGCATCACTTGAGCTCCATGGAGTAAGTGTATAGCAACTGTAGCAATTTGCAAAGGCTTCTTCAACAACAGCTCCCAAACACACAACCTCTACAATCCATGGCAAGGCTACTGGATATGTGGGAACTTCAAGTTCCATTACAAGTCATGCCACCCTGACTTGCAAATATGCCCTTCCTTTATCATCTCTAGGTTTAAATATAGCTGCTCCCCAACTGACAGAGTGCCTTCTGCAGACTGCTGTTGTTCAGATGGCTCACAACTGCCTCCTATTGGCTAATTCAGGAAGGGCAATAAATGCCATCAATACCCACATCCAATGGAAGAGTTTAAAAGTATAAATATACTGAGGTCAATTGTCCTCAACAGTCCTGTATTAGGAGGTCAGGGGCAAAAAAAAACAGGATTCCCAAACACTGATTTCTATCTATACTGGCAAACCTCAACAGACATGGTTAGAGCTATAATGCACTCTCAGGTTAACTAGCTAGCAAGTGTTACATTTAGCCTGATGAGGGGTAAGCACCAGAAGAACATGAAAGACAATTGATTGAGGTCAGTGACAACTATACACTCTCATTCACTGAGGGACAGTCAATTCTGGCGCTCCTTGCCCAAAACTCACTGTGGGTCGAGGCTGGTCAGCTGCGATAGCAGCAGGCTGTTGCTTTCTGTGATAGTCTGCTTTGTTGATGCAGCAGCTAGATGGCTCTCAAAAGCCAAAATCTCCTGCTTCTCTCTCTGCGACATCTGCAGCTCGCGGGTGATCATTTCATTTCGGGTTTCCTCATCTGTCACAGTGCACTGAGGGTAAGAGAAGTTGCTGAAAGGAGAAAGGCAAAAATATTATACAGTCTTGAACATGATTACATCACCTTTCTGGTTCTTGGCCTCTTTGATATTCTCTCATGTTTCAGAGCATTGGAGCTTTGGCATCTTTTCCAGAGAATGACTGGAAAGCAAAAAAACTGTACTCGCTGGAAAAGTGAAATAAAAACAGAATGCTGGAGATACTCGGGTCAGGCAGCATCTGTGGATGCAGCATTGCTACCTGAAATGTTGACTGTCCATTTCTCCCTACAACTGTTGCTTGACCCATTGAGTTCCTCCAGCTTCTTGATTGTTGCTCCAGATTCCAGCATCTGCTGTCTCTTGTCTCCATTTAACATTTTCAGGTTGATCACTTTACATCAGAACCTTTTGATGAAAGGTCATTGGCTTGATATATTAACTCTGTTTCTCTCTCCAAGGATGCTGCTCAATCTAAGTATCTTGAGCATCATCTGGTTTTATGTCAGAGAATGCAGTGTACATTAGCACAAGGGTGGAACATGGCACCACTGCTCACATGTTGAGATTACATAGCTATATGAGAAGAACTGTACAGTAATTGACCACTGAAACCAAGTGGCTTATTTAGGTGTTTATGCTCCATGTGAGCTACCACACATCCCTTTTAAAGAGCTAGAAACAGAAATATGCAGTTGGCCAGTTAGTATCCATGAAGAACTTGTGAAATTAAGCTGTATGCTTTTTTCTCTCAACTAAAGGATAAATATTATGACCTGTCTCTTTTTAGAATTGCAAACTGATGTGATACATATTGCCACATGCATACCTACAGAAGTGCATGCAAGCATACACACATCCTTTGTGCATGCATGCGTGTACATGGTTCTGGTCACAGACAATGTTTTAATGGTCTTCATGAATAGAAGCTCTACTCTGCTGGTACAAAAGCATTTTAAAATATGGGATGACTGGTTTGTTGTATGAGGAGAAACTGTCCTGAGTTTACAAGAATGAGAGCTAATCTCATCAAAATTCTAATGGGCCTCAACAGAGTAATTGCAGCATTGATTGTTTTCGCTGGTGGTGCTGTCTATAACCAAGGGTCACAATCTCTCAATACAGCTGTACAAGATGTTGGTGAGAGTGCACCTGGAATACTGTGAGCAGTTCTAGTCGCCTGGGTATAGGAAGGATGTCATTAAACGGCAAACGGTGCAGAAAAGATTCATGAGGATGTTACTGGAACTGGAGAGCTTGAGCTATAAGAGATTGGATAGGCTGGGACACTTTTCCCCCTGGAGAGTAGGAGGCTGAGCAGTGACCTTAGATATATAAAATCATGAGGCACATAGATAAGGTGAATGATCAGTCTTTTTCCCAGGGCAGGGGAGTCCAAAACTAGAGGGCATAGGTTTAAGGTGAGAGGGGAAAGAATTAAAAGGGATCAGAGGTGCAACTTTTTCCACAAAGGGTGGTGGGTATATGGATTGAGCTGCCAGAGGAAGTGGTAGAGGTGGGCACAATTAAAAGACATTTAGACAGGTACATTGATAGGAAAGATTTAGAGGGATTTGGGCCAAACTCAGGGAAGTGGGACTAGCTCAAGTAGACAATTTGGGGCCAAAGGGCCTGTTTCCATGCTGTATAATTCTATGACTAAGAGGTCAGTTATTCAGGTCTGAGATAAGAAATTTCTTCACGTAGAGGGTAGTGAATTCCAAAGATTTACTACTTGAAGGCTATGGATGCTCAGTTTCTGAGTATAGTCAAGCCAGAGATAGATACATTTCCAGATGTTAAACAAATCAGTGGATATGAGGTTGGTGCAGGGAATCGGCACTGATGTACATGGTCGGTTGTGACCTTACTGAATGCCAGAGTGGACCTACTCCTGCTTTACTACTTTTGTTTTTAGAAGTTAACCTACAGGTGGTGTCTAGCTTAAGGAGCATAGGACAGCCTCTTGAGAGGATCACAGTCACACTTAATGTGTGTAAAAATCACTTTTGGATATTATTTTCTAATGGAACAAAATTAAAGCTCTCAAGAACTTCACCTGTGGATAACATGCATCAAAATTATAAATGAATTTGTTTAAAAAGTTGTTTATGGTTAACTTGCACAAGATAATCAGGAAGGTCTTCTGTTACTAGAGGTGAGGACACATCCATGTGCCTTTTCTTTCTTCCTCTGTCACCAGAAAGAAGCAGCTCACTTTACATTCCCTCACACACATCAGCACCTACTTTAGGGAGAGGAGCACCTGGACCAAATTTTTCCATGCAAATTTTTAATTCCATGGTA